>NW_023276806.1:209317169-209959669 GCF_003668045.3 Cricetulus griseus
TCCTTCCCTCTCTCAGTCCTCTCTTTTTTAAACATAATTCTTTATTGATTCTTTGGGAATCTCACAAAATGCACCTCAATCCTATTCACCTGGTAGTCTCTCCATATCCACCCCTCACCCCTGCAGCATGCTACCCCCATATTAATCAAAAGCAAACAACAACAACAAAAAACCCACATTGCTTCTCTATCTTTCCAACACCTCTTCATTCATCCTAATGGCATCAGGAGCAATGATGTATCACACAGTATACCCTTTGTCCAATCTGCCCACCCCCAAAATGTTTATTACCTGCTCTAACATCTGTCCCATCTATGACCCACTGGAATTCCTGAAGGGACTGGTCCTGCAGAATTTACAGACAGGATCTCCGAGACTCGGGGCAACAGCAGGATATCCGAGAGGAGTTTCAGAGGGGGTGAGGCATTGATGGTGGGCCAGAGGGCTTGAACCAGACTGATACACACCACCTTGGAATTTAGTTTTCTTCTTTTCATTTCGCATTTGCACTTAAAAATGATGACTTCATTCATTTTGCGATTTCACTTTGGAGATGGTAGGACACCCCTTTAAGTTCTTCCTTCTTTGACCGGCATTTTGGATGCCGTTATCAAGTCCTTGTCTTCTGGATGATGTAAGATGTGAGTGGTTCTAGTGACACATTTGTCACATGGGTGCTGTACTGTGGCAGACACTGTGTGCCTTTTTATTGGATTCTTTTTCCTTTGTTAATGCCTTTTGGATGGCTATCTCTGCTTGGGAGGTAATTTTTTTGAAGTGTATTCTTTGATAATTTCATATATGTACGTAATTGTTTTGATAATTTTTTTTTTAGCACAGATATGTGCTGCCAGGAAAAGGAAGATTTCAAGTGTCACTTTGTTTATGTCCCTGGGCTCAACTGCAGTCTGGTAGTAGAATCTCTTTTTTGATGCGTAAGAACTGCACAGCGTCTAGTCATACCAGTCATTACTAAGTGTACCTTAGAAGAAAATAGAATTTGCAAATATGAATTAATTTTGTCTCTACATTTTAATGTAATTCGTTAATTTCTATGCAAGCTAACAGTCCTGTTATTGGCTAGCAAAACAAGATGTTTTTGCTACCCTTTCTATATTTGGTAAGATGGAATAGAAATCTATTTGAGAAATATAAAAACAACCTTGTATTAAGCTATACGGGAGGCATGTTCACAGGAGAAATATCAGTTTCTTGTTTATTTCTTGGCAGCTTCAGGGTGGTAAGGTGCCTTATAGAGTTATGAATGAGAAGCAGAACAAGATTCTCTGGGAAGGTGGAAATTGCATCCCGCACTATGACTAGTGTTAATAGTGCTGGAAGGTGCTGTGTATACTAGCCATTTAAAAATTGTATTTAAAGCCTGCTCCATGAGATGGAGCCCATATCTGATACTGTTAATGAGGACAAGAGCATAAGACTAGAAAGGTCATGAGCCTAGGGGAATACTGTTATTCTGCTAAATATACAGCAATTTTAAAAAAATGACACCTAATAAAATACCACATAGATGAACGCACCCCTCCAACCTCATCAGAGAAGTTTCTTCTTGCAGTAGATAATGTAACACAGAGAGCCACTTATGCAGAGTGAGGGACTTTGGAGCACTCAGCCCTATGTGGGAAATTTTCATCAAACTCCTCCTCTCAAGGCGAGATATCTACGCAGAAAGAGGGGAGAAAAATTCCAGGTGGTGGTGGGGCACGCCGTTAGTCCCAGACCCAGTACTTGGGAGGCAGAGACAGGCTGGTCTCTGTGAGTTCAAGACTAGCCTAGTCTACAAGAACTAGTTCCAGGACAGCCTCCAAAGCACAGAGAAACCCCATCTGGGAAAACCAAAAACAAACAAAAAAGAAAGAAAGAAAGAAAGAAAGAAAGAAAGAAAGAAGGAAGGAAAGAAAGAAAGAAAGAAAAAGGGAGCGGGGAGAAAAGATTTTAGGAGCCAAAGTTGGTGGACAGCAAGGAAAGAGTGTTTTCTGTTTGTACCGAAGCTGATTCAGGTATGAACTCACAGAGACTTCAGAAGACCTAAATAAGCTCAAGCAAGACCAAATCCCAGCACCGAGAAGGGGAAGTAGGTACCCAGTTCCACTCCTACTTGAGGAGCTATTGCAATTGGTGGGTGCTTGGAGAGGCAGCATTGGGTTTTCTTCAATGGAGTGACCCTAGGTTTGTTAACCACATCCCAGGCAGGACCCATACTGAAGAGGGGCCAGCTGGTCAACACAAATCTGACTCCATGTCTGTTTGTTTTCTTTTCAAGAGAGAGAAAGAATAGGAAATTGGTTAGGAGAACCTCGGAGTAGTTGGGGGAGGTAAAATAATATAGTCAAAACACAATGTATAAAATTCTCAAAAATTGAATAAAACCATTTTTTAAAAACCCTCAAATTCTTTAGGAGCCTAGGAAGAGAGCAAGGGCAGCATGAGCTCAGAGGGCATCTGTTATGTAAATACACACTTCATATCACTCACACGGACATCTGTTCCGTGTTTAATCTGTTTCATTGAAATCTAAGGGCAGGAAGGGAGGCAGGCAGGTGAGAGAGGAAACCAAGTCTCGCATATAGTAAACACACACCACATATCCAAGTGATCATCCAAAGCTTAAGACGTACCAATATCACAATCGTAACTGCTCAACTCCTTTTGCAACAGTATCCTCATTTGTAAATAGATTTTGCATAAATGTTGCATGGTTCAAGTTAGTGTACCTCCTCTGAAGTGCTTTAACACTGATTCACCCATTTTTTTCAGGGCCAATTCTCCTTGAAGTGTTTTGTTTGTTGATTTAAGAGCCAAGAAGATAAGATTAACTGCTTTTCTAGTAGGAGGCACTGAAATTGCTCTCTGAGCACAAACATTGTAACGAATTTCAAAAGACAAATGGCAAAACAGATACTTGGAAGTACTTTGAAAGGATGGGCATGTATTCTAAGCCTCTGGCACACAAAAAATAAAAGCCATTCTGTTGTGAATATTAATAATAATGAAGTTATTTTGCATATGGTAGGAAGCTCCTAAATATGATGCCTGTTTGGCTTGCTCCCTAGGTCGGGATATTAGCACAGGTTCCTCTTTGCAAAGACTTCTAAAAGGGACCCAAGGTGTGTTGTTGGGATGAATCTTTGGAAAATGTGTTTCAGCCCAAGTCAGAGCACTTAACTGTCTAACTGAAATTACCCTTCGGTCTGTCAATTGATCGAACTATTTGCAACTAATTAATGCATGAAACTAATGTTCCATCCAAGTAACCTTTCCAAGGCAGAACTTTACTGAGATGCTCTGAGAGAACTGTGCTTGGAGGCAGTCACCTTTGTCTTCCTTGGAACTCTAAGCTGTGCCCTGCCAGTCTCATCCAGTGTGGTCCATATTAAGTGTGGAGAATGCACCTGTGTGCCAAGGTAGATCCATGGCGATTATTCAATTTTGGTCTGCCATCTAAGCTCCACCATTTTGTTTTGGAGAGTGTGGGGATATTTCCCCCTCGTGGTTTCTAAGCCAGGATCTTGCTGTGTAGTGCAGGCTGGTCTTAACTCGCTACGTAACCCAACTGACCTTAATGTCTTGATACTCTTTCTGCTTCAGCCTTCTGGGCACTGGGATTATAGGATGTACCACTATTCCTGGCTCAATCTGTAGTTTTGGGGTTGGCCTTGCAAAGCATCTATTTCTTCCTTTTGTGACCAGTTGTGGGGGAAGCTGCCATCCTCACCTGAGGCTTTGCAGGTGCTTGGGATGCATCCTTGCAATAAAGGTGACTGGAAAGAGAGCCCAGGAATAGAAGTTAGGATCCTGGTCCCCGATTCTTTCTGTACTTATAAACTGTGAACCAATTCTTGGGTATTATTCTGCTTCTGTGGCTTGTATCTACCTCTGCATCTGTAAATGAGACATGATGCAACTTAATTGCTCTTCTGAGTTCAATATTCTCTGTTGCATATGGTAGCCATTTGAAGGAAGAGAAGTAGTTGGAAAATGTTGATGCGTAGTTTGTGGAATACTTGTGTTAAGTTTTCGAAAATGAAAACTGTGCAAGATGGTAAACTGCTGCTAAATGCTGCTGCTTCTGTGTTCTTGGGTTTTCTCTTTCTAAAAATAAATTTATTTATTTATTTATTTTACATCCTGGCCACACTTTCTCCTCCCTCCTACTCCCAGTCCCTCCCCCAATCCCCCCTCTATTGCCACCCCAATCCACCCCTGTTCCATTTCTGTTTAGGAAAGGAAGGATCTCTCATGAGTATCAACAAAACAAGGCCTATCAAGTTGCAGTGAGACTAAGTTCCTCCTGCGTAATCCTTCTAAACAACCAAATTGTGCCTTTTAATCCTTGCCTCATCCATTCTATGGTTTCAGTCAAGGGGTTAAAGAGCTTTATTTAATTAACCAATCACTCCAAACTGACGAAAAATTCATCTCGCTACAGATGAGAAGATGAATGCTCCATTTTATTTTCTTCCAGGCTAAAGACTCAAGTCGAAGGAATACATAAATAAGCAAGCAAAATAGGATCCATTGCAAAAAGCACATCTGCCCATCACCATCCCACAGAAAGGTGCATTGTGTGGTCTTGGAGGGAGTCCGCAGCAGCTGAAGGGGTGTTCCTTCTTCGAGAGAAAGAGATGCCTGACTAGGCAAGCAAAGATGCTGTAAGGAAAATCAAAGTCTGGGTGGGTAGAATCGGAAGCGGAGGAAAAATCTAGGCTAGGGGACAAATAGAGATTTTAGTTGGCCAATCGGGACCTCAGGAGTCATCCAGCATTGCAGAGAGAAAAGCAACAAACAACAAACTAACTATTGAGCTGAAATTTGGTTAGATGGTGATAAACAGTGTATGCTGAACAGGATATAATGAAAGGGTGGACATGAAGATTAACATTGGATTTTTCTCATCTATAACTTAGTGTTTGAATTCTCAATACACATGTACAATCTGTCCAGTAGCATTAGAGAGAGCATGGCGACTGAGCCACCTAAACGCTCAACACCATCTGCACAGAAAAGCTCATGCGCTAAAGCCCAGAGCACACACAAATGATGTGAAGCAGTAAACATAGCCTACGGAAGGATAGCTTGGTGCCATGCCTCAGCGCTCTCTTTCTCCCTCTTTCTTTATTTTAAATAAAGAGTGCTAATGGGTGCTTTTCGGTGGTGGCATCTCATTCATCTCATTTTGTCATTTGTGCAGCACTTAATAGCACATGTTCCTTCCTGTTCATCTATATTTAATCTTCTGAAGGGATATGTATTCCTTGGCTTCCTTTAGACTTGAGGAGGACCATGAGGATGAGAATTAACTAGACATCTGCTTGCTTCTCCTTTCTCCTGTTCTTGCTTCTCTGGTGAGGATGTGTGCTACTTTGTGACCAGGAAGGAAGGACTCATAAATCAGATTAACAGACACAACAGCACTGAACCACAGATGCCAGTGTTACTAGCTGCTAACTTTGGAACTTTTGTTATGATAAAAACAATTCCCATTTGCTTGAATCTCTGCAGATTGGTTTGTAGATGTTTGTCCTAAGTGGATCCTAGAGTAGCGTATTATGTTCTGTACTCTCTTAGCCTGCATGGGGTCACCCGCTCCCGACTCTACAGCAAGAAGAGATTCTCTTCCCCCTCAGGCTTCTTATCCTGCTCTCCATGAACAAGAAGAGCTGACGTCAGAGCGTCTTGGCAGATGGATATGACATGCGGACTAGCTGAAGTCACTTTGCCATGCTGCACAGTGGAAGGAGCAGAGTAAGGCTGCTGTCACATAGCTCCTTTCTCTTACCAGAAGTAGCCTTGGATCATGAATTCAGTATCACGAAGCAATGTGAACCTGCTTTCATTCTCTCCTTCACTGATAAACATCACTATATCTCTTTAAAGATTCTTGCTCTGGTGTGTGTGTGTGTGTGTGTGTGTGTGTGTGTGCACGCACACGCATGCTCATCTATATACATTATACTGTACTTACTTCCAACAGACAGATAGGCAGACGAGGTGGAAGTGGAGGTCAGTGTCACCTCCAGAGGAAGAAAACTCACCCTGAGGTCAGTAGCTGGAAAATGACTTCAAGCTCTTGCAAACAATAGTGTTAATAAAAAGGCCTGGTGTAGAAATAAGTTCAGAGTAGCTCAAATTCCCTGAGATATCTATAAAAGTGTTGAAAAAATTTCACTGACTGCCACTCTGTGTGGGAGAATAAGGAATGTTAAATTAAAGATGTGTTCATTTCACTCGTGCTTACCCTGCATTTTATTACTCATGAAAGTAACTGGTTATGTCAAGAAAAACGTGTGGACCTGAGTATTTTAATCAGCTCACTATAGTAACTTTTGTTCTCTAAGTAACCAATGGCATCATGTTATACACCTTATGTATATATAATATAATTTGATTTAAAAATAAAGTACAATGTGAGAAATTTGAATTATAAGAAAGGGGGGGTAAGTCCATGATGGGTATGCCAGCTTCCTCACTACCATAACCTTTTATTCTCTGTGGCCCATTGTGTTGCATACCTGAAATGTGCACAACACCATTCATTCATGTCAGCTTTTTTTTGTGGCACTCAGGATTGAACACAAGGCCTTTCCCACGTTCAGCAGGCTCTCTGCCACTGAGCTATATCTTAAGCAGCAATTAAGTTTTTAAATTTTATTTATTTTTATGTTATGTGCATTGATGTTTTGCCTGTATGCATGTCTGTGTGAGAGTGTCCAGTCTCCTGGAACTGGGGTTATAGCATCTACATGGCAACAATTTGCTTTTTTTTTTTTTTAACAGCACACAATATAAAAATCTCTAATTATAAAACAAAGAAAGAAAAGAAGGGGGAGGGAAAAGGAAGTGTGAACACAGGAAACCTGACAGGACAGCTAGTCACAGAGAGAATTGTGAAAAGCTGATTTAGTCGAGTCCCCAGATCTATAAGACACCCAGAAAATGCCTATGGAAGGGAGAAGTAGTTAGAATGAAAATGGCATGCCCTGGGAACACCATCTTCTGTCATGTCTCTATAAAGTCATAACAGAGGTTAGAAAACTTTGGTCACAGCCTTCTGAGTTTTGCTCAATAAAATTATGAAATCTGTGACAGGGGCTTCTTTGGGCATAGGACAGAATTTTAGCTACCAAGCCATTGTGAGAAGTGGCCTTAATGTTGTTATGAATTACATCCTGGCTTGACTCTGAGAAAAAAAATACTGTAGAACTACATTAATGCAAAAACAGTTGGCTTATTTCAGTTAGCTCTCAAAAAACATTTAAGAGGGAGTTTCCTTAATCACAGGGGTAACACCACACCACTCATTAAGAACTAAGATCTGAAGTGCAGACTGTAATTCCTTTATTAAATTATAATTCTTGAAATTGAAGAAATCATTTATGTGAAATTTGGCTTTTGCCTGGAAATTGGAGCATCTGTGGCAAATTTTGGAACTTGTTCGTCATCTGTTTCATTTAATGAGAAAATTAAATGGAGTCCTGTGTCGGTCAGGGGTTAAGGCTGGGCGCTCCTCCTTCACTTGCTGTTACATGTCTTCATTAGCAGCACCTCTTGGCTACCATCAGCTATAGGAATAAGGGTAGTTCTAAAGAAAGCCAATGCAGCCTAATGTGGCTGGCAGTGAGCAGAGTCAAGATGGGGAATGCAAGGCTTGGTTAATACTGTGACCTGTGCTGCTGAGGCTGACCTAACTGATGAGTTTTCCACCAATTCCCTGGTGGCTGACAGAGGTCTAAATGTTAGAAACCTCCATGTGTTTATTCTTCAATTTTCCTTTTCATACTTTCCAGTCATCTTTCTGTATTAGCATCCCCTTGTGGGCCTCCTTAACTGTTCCTCATTTTACTGTATGATCTACTAAATTGTAATGATTAGATCTTTTCCTTCAGAACAGTTTTAAAGGGACCCAAAACTTGCCAAGATGATGTGTTTCGGTGGAATTTACACTCTTTATTTGTTCCCATTCATTTAGATCCTGCCAGTCATACATTTTCTTAATAATTTTTTTTACCATTTCCTGCATTTTATTGCTTATGAAACATTGCTATAATGTCTGTCATTAAAATACCAGTTATGAATGCATTACTGTCTTAGAACAACCTGCTGTTCAACTGTATGGAAACTGTGTTTCAGGGATAAAAATCTAGCTTTCCCTATGATATTTCAGCACTCTTTTAAACCATGAGCCTCGATTCAACTTCAACAATGTTTGTTCTTAAGAATTTGCTTCAGTGGAATTCCTCTTGAACCAAGTACTTTGTTCTTATGATCTTTAAAACAAATACCTTTCACTGGTGAAACAGAGACTCGTTCATTGAACCTTGTCACCAGAATCCAAAGCATCAGCATGGGCACGCCCTGTCCCCTTCACATTTTTGACATGTCTCATACCTCTGCAGGCACATAGTTTCTGGGATTTCCCTCTCACTAGGGCGAGGATAATTCTGGGGCAGTGCTTTGAGGAGTAATTGTTACTCTTTGTTACAGATGACTGTAAGAATTTTGAAAACCAGAAAAAATATTTGAGGAAGATTTGAACTATTGGTTCTAATGTAATTTATCTGAGAAAATATGAGGCTTCTCAAGTATCCAGAAGGGGTTTCTCTGAGTCATCAGTTGTCTTAGAAGAACTGGGACTCACTGTAGCATGTAGGGGTGACCATGGCCTGGACATATTTGAACAATTTGCAAAACTATGCATTTTTTTTATCTTATTCTAGTTGGAATTACTATGGGCATAAATTTTAGTGTTTTAGGTTGATAGATATAAGATTCAGGAAGAAAGTCAATTAGGAGAAAATGGATTTATTTGTTTTAAAGAATTATTGGTTTTCCTGGTTGGAAGATATCGCTCTTTATCCTTAACTACCTGTGTGAGGAATGAGCCTTCCAGCTGTGGGTACTATTGTGTCTCCATTCAAGAGGGGCCTCTAAATCTTTCATAGGAGCTACCAATTGGCAAGGGCCTTGGGAGACCACTTGAATATGGGACCCCTTGAAGATGGGTCGCTCATGTCCTCTTCACCCTAGGCATCTTTCACAGTCTCTTGTGAGATACTAATTCATTAGGCTTATAATTGGAAAAAACAGGTGTGCATTTTAAATCATATAATGATTAGATTAAATAATACCACCATTCATGAGAGAAATAGAGTAATATAAGTCTTAAAAGACTGTTTTGGTCTTAGTGTATTATGTTCCTTCACCTAGAATGGCTTGTCCCCCACAGTCCCAGGTATTAAAGGTCTGTGGTGTGGGATTATTGGTACATGGAGGAACCCGCAAGAAGTAGAACTAGTTGAAAGTATATAAATTGTTGAGGGTGTTCCTTTAAATAGAGTAGTGGGATGCTGGCTCTGCCTTCTGTTGTTTCTGGGCTGTGAACTGAGGGAGGTTTGTTCTACCTCATGTAAACACCACACTGGACTTCCTCACCTAAAAGCAATGGGTCAACAAATCACAGAACAAGACCTCCAAAACCGTGAGCCAGAGGAACCTCTTCTCTTTACGAGTTCCTTATCTTGAGTATCTGTTGTAACAACAGATGGAGTTCTACAAGAATTAACCCTTACCATAACTAATGTATATGTATATGTTAGATCTCTCTCTCACACACACACACACAGAGAGAGAGAGAGACAGAGAGAGAGAGACAGAGAGAGAGACAGAGAGAGAGAGACAGAGAGAGAGACAGAGACAGAGACAGAGAGAGACAGAGAGACAGAGAAACTCACACACAGAGAGACAGGGGGAGGGGACAGACACATATACATTACTAGCCACAGGAAAAGCATCTTTGGGGGTTTAAGCATTCAATGACCTAAAGAATCTGTTTGAAGTATTTCTTGGCTGTTTATTGCACATTTCTACAAATGACTACTGTTGTCCCCCCATGGCCGTTAATATTCTTCCCCAAAGGCCCATCTGTCAGAAATGGTGAAATGTGATCCAGCATAAATAGGATGAGGTATTTCCATTGGTTCCTGTGGTCTACCACAGCTTGCTTAAGCTCCCAATGGGAGGCAGAGGTCCCATTCATCACAGATGGAAAGTTTCTAGACTGCAAGTGTCAAACCAGGAGCAGAGATGCCGGTGGGTTTCAAAGGAAACTAAACAAACAGCCAAATCTTTTATCTTCTTTTCTTTTCTAGTGCACATTCTACCATAGCCCCATTTGAATTTCACTCTCTCACCTTTGTTTGAACTAAAGCTTGTGCTCACTTTGAGCCAATAAAAACTACAAGAAGGAAACATCTGCACTGCTGTGTAATTAATACTACAATTATCAGCAAAGTGACAATCTAATTAAAGATCAGACAGAACATGCTCTCATGCCCAAGACACAATGAACAAGGCACTGCAATTGATATATATATATATATATATAATGAATTTGTACCTAATTTCTATTTATGTTGTCTCATATTTTACATTTTAAATATGTGTTATTCCACAACATTTGATCTTAGAAACAAATGGAAAGATAGATGTGTCATGTAGGTTTAATTTAAAACAACACGAATAACTAGCAGAACTGGCCTAGTGTCCCAGCAAATTCCTTACAAGAATTATCTACAATGATATATATATATATATATATATATATATATATATATATATATATATATAGTTAAATCCTGAAGTGTAAGCCATTCAGGGAATTCCTACTGCCTTGTCAATAGGAATTTTAAACAATATGCAAGCTTTCTGGAAAATAATTTCAAAAACGAAGTTTTCATGTTTTGAAGAGCAATTCTATTTCTAGGAATACAGTTTCTGTAAAGAAGTAGATCTTTGTACAAAGATTTATCCACAAAGGCTCCTAAGAATTGGGCACAAATGTTTTGCTCACAAGGATGTCTCTGGTGAGTGTATAGGGACTCAAGCAGCTTCACTTTAACACTCTTAGGAGTTCTCACAAGGTCATCTTGGGGCTTGAGCGATGTCTTAGCAGTTAAGAGCACTAGCTACTATTTCAGACGACTGAGGTTGATTTCCCAGCACTGACAGGATGGATAACAACTGTCTGTAATGCCAGTTCCCAGGTTCCTAATGCCCTCTTCTGGCCTCCTTGGTCACTGGTCACACATGTGGTACACGGATGTATGAAATCCTCATACACAAAAATTAAAGACAATTCCCTTAAGAAAGAAGTTGTTTTGGCTTTGGCTCATCTATGTGAAAGAAGGCGGGCAGAGGGATGAAATTTATGTTGAGCTTGTAAGGATAGAGGTGACTTACCTCTGTTCATGTTGGTTGAGGAGACAACCATCGCTCCCTAACAGATGGGAAGCTGTGAAATGCTCTTCATCTTTGTTCTTGGCAACAGAAGAAATGGAGTTTGGCAAATACATGGCAGTCTGTCTATGAAACTATAATCATGCATACATTTAAAAGGGACTCATTCTAGATCCACCCACCAGCATATTGAGTAGTTATAAAACCAAACCAACAAAATGAACAAACAAACAAACAAACAAACAAAATGGATGATTGAATGACTAAGATGTTCTTGATACCCGGTGGAAAGTAACCATGATAAATAGTACTTTGGGGTCACATTTCTGTTTGTTGACATGGATGTGACGTATGAAGGTACTTCTGTTATAGAGGCTGACAGGGCAAAATATGAAATGCTGACATCTCTGGGTTGTCACACTTCCTGGTTTCCCAAACCTCCCTTCTTTTTATTTTCCCTCTTGTTTGCTTAATAAAGGAACAATGACATGTAGAAAAAGTTATGCTATGAAATCTGATATGTGCCATTTATTAACTGGGCTCATTTGATCCAATTAATCTATTTCTCTGGGGTTTCCTTGTTTTGTTTTGTTCTGTTTTATTAAGACGTTAATCATATACATTAAAAGCTCATCATGAAGATTGGGTGAAATAATGCTCTAAAAAGTAGAAAGAATCCAGTGGTACCAGTTGCTTTTTGTCATCATGGACCAGGGCAGATTCTCCCAAACTGCTACAAACAAGTTCAGCTGAATTACAGTTTATACCAGTCTTTCTCAGCCTACAACAGTTCACTGTTTTTTTTTTTTTTTTCTGAGTGTTTCTTGTAAACTCCAGCATTTTCTCAGAAACCTCCCAAAGTATATATTATGAGCTAGGAATATTTATTCCAAACTTCTAAATAAATATTTAACATCAATTTTAATTATGGTTGACACTGGGCAGTGCTTCCTTTCCTGGCTAAACTCTGGGAGCTGCCTTCAAAAATTGAGGGGGGAGGCACATTTTGCTAGACACATTGGTTGCCTCCCAGACAGCCATCCTGTCTCCACCTCTCAACACTCGCAAAGTCTGCCTCTTACCATAGGCCCTGAAAATGGCAGTCTCTGATCCTTGAAGCTACAGTGTAAGCATAGGCAGAGGGAGACCGGAGGGGAAGCACAGGAGGGAAGTCACAGAAAAGGCTGTCTTCTGACAGTGAGTGTCTTTGGCTCAGGGACCTAAGCTTTGTGGTTCCTATTGTTTAGAGATGGCATCTATTATCCTGTCTCCTGTGTATGAGCTGATTCCCTGATCCGACCTGAGCAATAGAATGTAGAAGAACTAATAGTGCTTCATTTGGAAGCCTTGACCCAAGAAACCTCAAGCTGTAAGAATTCCAGAATGATGGAGATGGGAGCAGGGTGGACTTTTCCTACCAAGGTACCAATTTAGCTGGTGAATTGTTTTAAAAAGGGAAAATAAAATTAAAAACTAGCTAAAATGCCTGGCAGTAGTGGCTCACGCCTTTAATCCCTTGCACTCAGGAGGCAGAGACAGGTGGATCTCTGTGAGTTCGAAGCCAGCCTGATCTACATACAGAGCAAGTGCTAGGGCAGGCTCCAATGCAATACAGAGAAACCCTGTCTTGAAACAAAACAAAACAAAAGCCAAACAAAACAAAACAAAACAAAACCAATTTAAAATTACTCCTAATTTACGAAAAAGCATGTATCAAATACAGATATGTTTATTTCTTGAAAATCTACTAAATCTGTACAAATGCCAAGAAGCTTGTGAACCACTGCGATGTTTTCAAACTCTTCAGGGGAACACTGACTTTTAAGGCTGAAAAACCTTCAAGGGACCAACTTCATTGTATTGCAAATGAGCTAACTCTCGAACTATCTAGTTCCTGATTTCTTGTTATATCAGAAAACAAATTTCCAGAGGTTCTGTGATTTTTAACTGACATATTTCACTTTTGCAAACATTAACATGTCTATAATTCTCTGAATAAAACTGACCCATGGCAAAAATAATGTGTTATAAAGATTTCTCCTTGTAGCATGAAAAATAAAACCCAGAGACAGACACTGGGGTTCAAGATGAAAGATCAGAGAAGCAAAGCAGCTAGGCACTGGCTTTCACCTCTACTTCAGACTGAAAGGGCAATCTTGGCTCCATGAACCCTCCGACTCCTAGACTGCAATGCTCTCCACCAAAAACCTCAGACTGAGCTCCTTATATTCTCTCTAGTTCGGGATTAAATGTGTGAGCTCTGTTTGTCTTTCAGACTGATTCATTCTCATGTAGCCCAGTCTGGCCTCAAACTCACAGAGATCTGTCTGCTTCTGTCTCTGGAGTGCTGGGGTTAAAGATGTGGCCACCACTGCCTGGCCTCTATGGTTGTGGCTAGTTTTACATTCTGATCTCTAGGCAAGCCTTATTAGATCATAAACAATATATCACCAAATCTCCTGGTATTTTTTTCTAAAGTGCTGTCCTTTAAAAACCTGTTTCTTCACTGGCCTATAAAGTACTTCTTCACTCTACGGTCATTGCCCTGTCCAGTCACCCTCTGGTCACATGTTCCTGCCTTTATTGTTTATGATATATTAAGGTTCATGATGATGAGTAAACAGTGTTCACTAATACTGTGAAAAATGTTTATATTTAAGGTGTTACTGTTAGTTCTTATTTCCCAAAATGTGTAGAAGGATTCACAGCATAAGCATGAATCTCACTGAGTCCTTAGATAAGGCCTCGGAACATTAGAATCCTTAGCTGAACATCAAATTTTGGCTTGTTTTTGCTAACCCATACTTGTTTGTGCATGGTAGATCTCTCTGTACAAGAGTCTTAAAGAGTCAGACAGCATGGTATACAAGTAGACAATCAAATCTAATAATCCAATTAGTTTAGCTCTCAAATTAGTGCTATCCAGGGCTCACACAAACCCATTCTGCTGTGAAAACTACTTTTTGGAAGCATATTAAAATTATTTCTGTTCTTATGTCCTCTTGCTTTTGTAGGAACAATCACTATCAAGGGAATATAGTTGAAAACCATAATTAATGAGTATTCAATCATTGTATCTTATGTATTAGTCATTAAAAACTTCATCATTCTATTCTTAGTGTGTACAATATAGAGTAGAAGCTATATATTTGAAACAAAATTGTCTCCTTGAGAAAAAATGGCAAGTGGCTTTTAATTTTTAGTAGATTGGTTTAGCTCTCTAAGATACTTTGCTTCCCAATGAATAACAGAAATTAACAAATAAAATCAGTGATTCTTTAGAGCCGAGACCTAGAGGTAAAAAAGGAAAGGGCACTTCCTACTACTGTAGTCAAGATGTTCTTTGGTGTGTTGCTCCTCTGTGGTATGTGACTGCCGTATCCTTCTACTACCCCTGTAGAACCTGCACCCCCCAAAGGATTTGCTCTTGGCTCTTAGCCTCTTATTTTATTCTGGGGGTAGCTGGCCTGTGATATGGGCAATCTTAAATTTTATCTTCTATTGTTTCCTGGAGGATGTGTTCTTCTTTATGGGTTGAATCTCACCAATAAAACTATGCTGATAATAAAACACTTGCAGGGTTATGTGAAAACTAGAAGCCTGTGATTTCACACGCTGTCCCTGACATAGAGTTGAGGGTGTGACTTCACATACATCTATTTATTGGAGTGGAGATGCTGAGTGACTAACATCTGGGTGCTGTTACTTTGCCACATTAAGAGGGCTGCCCTAGCCATATACTATCCTAAAAACTGATACTGAGCTTTTGTGACAAAAGCTCATGTTTAAGTCTTATCTATATTTGGTATGAGAAACACTGGGAAGTTTATTTCATAAAAATGCTGTTTTCCAAGATGGGCATGGTGTACATACCTGCAGTGCCAGCATCTGGGAGTTGAGACAGAAAGATCAGGAGAGAGCTCTTCATTGGCTACATAGTGAGCTCCAGACGAGCCTGGGTTCCCTGAGGCCCTGTCTTAAACCAACAAGCTGTTTCATGTATGTTTTGGGTATGGCCTTTCATATGTAACCCTTATTTAGTGAGCCTCTACCTCTGTCTGGAAGCAGAAAACTGATGCAACAAGAGGTCACCTTGTAGCACTAAATTTGTCTTTAGAATGACTGTATTTCTAACTCTGAATCACATACTCATGTAGGGGGAAAACCTGCACAACCTCTTGCCTGCAATTGAAACACTTCTCAGTAGTAGTGCCAATTTCCAAGTGGCAGCAACCACTTGGTATCCTGCTGTAGAATACCAAAACAAGCTGGGAGGAATGAGCAATTTCCTCTTGCTCTGATGAAGCTGAAGTATATGCAGTGTTGCTTTCAACCACTTAATCTCTAAACCCCTTCCCTGTACTTTTATAAAGATTTTAAATCACAATCTTATTACTTATGAAAACTAAGTATAAAAGAATGCCAGGAGGAAGACATTGTTGGACTAAATGAAGCATAGAAATAGGACCTGATAGTTATTAAAGTGAAGACTTTTCAGCCAATAGCAGCAAAAAGAAGTTTTGTAACTGTATGCTCCATGGCTAGACACATAGGCCATCAATGGAAAAAGCAAAAGACTAGAAATTTAGTTACAACCAAGCAAAGTGCACAGGGGTCTCTGTTGTCCTTCCCTGGGCAGTAAAATAATGCAGGCTCAGGACACAAAAGGAGTTCTGTTTCCCCAGTGTCAACTCCTACTTTCAATCTTCTGATGGGCACCAGTTGCCTGAGAGAATAATTCTGCCAAGCAGCCATTGCTGCGTTCTTTAGTATGAAGCAGGAGTGGTTGGGCTGTAACAAGCTCTAATTCCGGTGGTCCTGTTGTTTTCTTCTCAGCAAGGAGAAGCCATCAGCACCTTATGTAGAAGCTGCATGTTTAATCGAGTCCTTTGACCTGGTGCTGGGAGGACTTGCTGCTGAAGGGTCTGTGAGAAATTGTCTGAGGAGAACACAACATCTGTGCAACACAGAGAGCTTCCTCTTGCTCTTTCGTGTTGATTTCACAACAAAGTTCTGGCATTTAAATGGATTAGAGTCATTGGAAAGCAAAATAATATGAATTTTGAGAATCTAGACTATTTAGCAAGACTGGAAAACATATAGTTCCAGAGGAGAAAGAAAAGGAAAATACAGCTAAATAGTTTCATTCCATATACCATAAGGAGGAGACATTTTCTGCTTTTAATTAACTATCCATTTTCTTCCTAGCATGCGGCTTTGGATAATTAGGGAGATTATTTATAACAATGACTATGGCTTTCCCATTTGTTTCCTTAAAGCATTATGCTAATGAGTCCAAGATTCAGATCCATTCCCAAGTGAGCCAATAAACTCACACTGGCTTGGAAGCAACTACTCCACCCAGAGTCAGCCAGCCATCTTGCAAAACTGCTCCTTGAGGCTAGCTGAACTGAGGTAGAGCGTTCACTGCAGACATGTTCTCAGAAAGGGCTTTGTAGAAATGTTGCAAAGCACAGCAGCGAAGCCCTTAAACCTTCTGCTGCAAATCCTACATTGAAAGCAGATCAGACAATGGGAAGCGGCTTACGTGGCAGTGGGGCAATGGTATGCACAAAGTTCTTAGCTCGGCTGCCAGCATTTAGATTGCTCCGTCGACGGCTGTCAAAGTAAGGAATGAAATCTACCTCTGGGTGGAGATATGTGTTGTCTGAGCTAATCCATTCCAGTAATCAGCTGGCCAATGGAGCACCCCTCAGGAAGGTAGGTCCATCTCAAGTAAAGCTGAAGTGGATAAAAGGACCGATTGTCTCTTCAGTGAGATGAGCATACTTTTCCTTCTCAGAATTCCCACTCTCTGTGCATCTGCTCCAGGCCCGCCGTGAGGCTCTGTCAGATCGCTTAAGTGTTGTTCGTCCCGATTTAAGAAGATACAACTTCTTTTTTTCATTTTTTTCTTCTTTTCTATCTTTTAGATGCTGACTAGAATCTAAGTATGCCTGTTTGTTTTTTGTTGTTACTTTCAGCTTCCTTCTTTTCTCTATAGCTCCCCTGCCTACCATGTGGCTGTTTGTCCACCGCATAACTGACCTCCGTGTTGACTTAACTCAAACGGCATAGATTTTCTCTCCTTTTCTCTGCTCCATCTTTCTTCTCTGGGCAGCTACTGGGATGTACAGCACCTGCCCAGGAGTTGTTTTTGTTTTTTTTGTTTTTGTTTCTCTTTTTTTTATTTTTTTTGTTTTGCTTGCTTTTTACCTCCATCAAAATTGTTCTCCAGATTTAATTTCTTCATTAACGTGGCTAAGAATCTTCAGAAGGGACTCTGACTCCCCTGCTAACACATGAGGACCCTGCCAGCACACACAGAGTCTTTGGTATACAGTCTCTAGGTTTACAGAGCAGGTTTTCACCCATCATGACAATTATGGAACTGAAAGAATAATACATTTCTACAGTGACTCTGTTGCTTTGGGCTCTACAGAAAGCTTGGGGGCTGTGGGTTCAATGTAGGGTGCTCTCTGGCAGGCTGGCCAACAGCTAATTCCAACTTAAATGAATGCAAATGGGAGCCCAGACTTCTATCCCAAAGCTGAGTGAGTCAGGGATTCCAGTGTAGCAACTGGCTGTTTATGGAATAAATCACTGCAATCCCTCTCTGTGTGGCATTTTCTGATTTACCTGAAATTTTTGGCTGTAACCGGTGGTGTTCTGAGAGAATGTGTGTGTGTATGTGGAAGGAATTTAACCATGAAAATCTTATCTTAATCTTTGCCCAAGTATCACATGTCTTGATAATTTCAGGAATTTTATTGGCCAGTTTGCATGAGCCTTCTGTTGCGGAGACTGGAAGGCTCTTCCAGATGAGGCAAACAGATGTGGAGGATTGGTGATTTTCTGCTTTACCTGGAGAAACGCAAAAAGATAGGGGAAATCAGAGTCAAGATTGGAAGACCAAATATCCTGATTCCTTATCAGCTCAAACAACCATTCAAGTAAGAGTTTCTGCCCAAGCACACAGTTGTGTTCTTTTTTTTTTTTTCTGTTTTCTTTTGGTTTTTTTTTTTTTTTTGAGACATTTCTCTGGGTAGCTTTGGAGCCTATTCTGGCACTCACTCTGGAGACCAGAGTGGCCTCGAACTCACAGAGATCCGCCTGCCTCTCACAGTTGTGTTTTGTGTAAGGCTTCCAATAGCCTTTTAAAGACAAAAGTGCAAAATGATGTAATACGTGAACAGCTGTAGTGATGTCAACTGTAGTATCTTAGATGACTCAGTTTTCCCTCACTGATTCTATTTCTAAAGTTTGTCGAAGCAAAATAATCTCTACCTGTAAACAACAGAGAAACTAGAGTGGGATTATAGTTGCAAACATGACAAAAAACACACAATCAAAATATTTTAATGTGATCTCTCTTCCTTATGGAGGATAATTTGCCACAGTCAAAAATTCATTCACTTGACTTATTATTAACTTTTAGAGGCTGGGGGAAATGCCCCAGTCTTTAAAGTGATTGACAGGAACTATGAGGATATTTTTAGGATTTTCATTGCTGTGAAGAGACACTGTGACCATGGCAACTCTTAAAAAGATAACATTTCATTGACTAGGCTCACTTACACTTCAGAGGTTCAGTCCATTGTAGTGGGTGCACAGCTGCATTCAGGCAGCCAGGTTGAAGAAATAGCCAAGTGTCCTACATATTGCAGACAACAGGAAGTCAACTGACTATCACACTGAGTGATCCTTGAGAAAAAGACCTCAAATCCTGACCCAGTGACCTACTTCCAACAGAAGGTGTGGCCCAGATTAAAGTTATTCCCTCTGCCTCAAGGTCTCCTCCAACAATACCACACTTCCTCCAATAAGGCTACACCTCCTAACAGTGCCTTTCCCTATGATTTTATGGGGCTAAATACATTCAAGCTACCACAGAGCACCTGAGTTAAGTGCCCCAGTACCCCCACACAAAAGTGGGTGTGATAGCAAGGATCTGTAATCCCAGCACTGGGTGGGTGGAGACAGAAGGATTTTATGACCTTGGGGCCATCCAATCTAACAAATTAACAAACTCCAGATTTTGTTAGGGATTTCATCAAATAACAAAACAAAATACAGTAAAGAGCAATACAGAAAAACACCTGATGTTTAAGTGTGTCCTCCAAATTTGCACATAGCTATGTTCATACTGTGCACACATGGGCACATGCATTGTGCACACAGAAATGGTAATCTTATTCAAGAAATAGCTTCATAGAAACATCAAGAAATGTTAACAGGTGAAATTAAAACCATCTCATCCTGGATAATTTGGATGGATTTGAAGGGGGGGGTCAGAGAAGGTGATATGACCTACATGAGCAGTGGTGGAAGATGGGACTGGGTTGGGGGATTACTAGCTAGAACCTGGAAAAGGCAAGCAGAGATTCTGTCGAGCAGAGGTTCTCAACCTGTGGGTCTCCACCCCTTTGACAAACCTCTAGCTCCAAAAATATTAACATTTCAATTCAAAGAAGTAATGAAATTGCAGTTACGAAGTTGCAACAAAAAAATTTTATGGGTGTGGGTCACCACAACAAGAGGAACTGTATTAAAAGATAACAGCATTGGGAAAGATTTCGAAGCCCTCACTGCTCTGGAGCCTCCAGAATGTGAACATCCCCAGTGGCTGTTAATTTCTGTCATATACAATGTATTTCCATCTTGACTCTGGCACTGTAAGACAGTAAGAGTGCGTTGTTTCAGCCCTCAGTTTGTGATGATTTGCCAAAGCAGCAGAGGCATGCAAGAATCAATTGAACCTACAGAGACCAGAATTTAGTACTGCTAAATATGGTAAATATTCAGAGGCCTCTTATGCCTACAACTGCTCAAGGCTGTCGGTGTCCCCAGACAAATGGGTCTGTGCCCTGACCTACACAAGCATCCTCCAACCCTTCCTGCCTCTTCACTGAGCCTCTCATTGTCCTCTCTTCCTGAAACCTCTTTTGAATCTGTGCAAAGGCTTTTCCAGCCTGGAGACTCGCTTGTTTTGATTAACACATTTTTGTCTTTCTCCTCTCATGGTAGTCGTTTAATTGAGATGAAAACTACTCACCTTGCCTCTGCTGAGGAAAACATATCACTTCAATTAGCGAGAATTTTAGGTGTAGATGAGCCCTGAAGGTAGCTACGGCCCAGAGCCAAGATGAGGAAGTTCAATTTCAAATCATTAAGACATTTGGTGGGTAGCTACTGCTTCAAGGTATGTGGGTTGTAGGAAAGAGGAACAGGGTTTGCTACCAGGAAGCTCACACCTGGCAAACATGACAACTAAGGTCATGAGAATACAAGGCAGTGTGAGAACAGGGCTTTGGATGAGTAAGTGGAAAGAACAGGGCTTTGGTACTATCTACACCATGCATTTAATAGCACATGTGAGATCTTGCATGCACTTGTTTATCTTATCACATGAGTGACATAAAAATGTACCAATGTATTTAAAAAGTGTAAGTTTTTTATAGCATATACTTTCTAGAGCATACGATAAGAATGAAAGACATAGGATGATGGGTGACTTTACTGATTAATTCAAGAAATATATGCTAACTGCTATGTGTAAGATAGGTATTTATGAAAGAAACGAAACTTCAGCAGTCGTGTGGCTTATATTGTAGCAGTGTCTGGGTAGTCGCGGCAGGGTGGGGCTCTAGATGCCTCTTTTTCGATTCTTGATCTAACAGTTACAGGAATTTTAAAACAACCACAGAAGGGAGCATGGAGGTAATGTAACAGAGTCAAGGAGATCAAGGTTATCCTGAACTATGGGGCAGAAATGTGGAAATTAAAGCAGCTTCTGGGAGGAGGGAGATGGAAATAGGAAGGATGGGAAAGTTAGGCTTCCTCAAGCAGACACAGAAAACAG
Organism: Cricetulus griseus; assembly: GCF_003668045.3. Classification (NCBI taxonomy): domain Eukaryota; kingdom Metazoa; phylum Chordata; class Mammalia; order Rodentia; family Cricetidae; genus Cricetulus; species Cricetulus griseus. The sequence goes on from NW_023276806.1 coordinate 209,338,285, forward strand.
GCAGGTCCAGCAGCGACACCCAGGCATCAACTGCATGATGATTGTGAATAAAAACTTCAGTGAGCGAACATGGACTCCTCACATCTCTTTTTCTTGTCCTCAGGTATGCCACATTTCTTTTCCCCTATTGGCTTCAGGTCATCTTCAGGTTGTCAAACAGGATTTCCTGTTTAATGCAGGAAAAGTCTCACGATAAAGGCTCTCCACCTCATCAGGGAAGCGACATGGGAAGCTCCTACTGTCAGTGTAAAGGATGTTCCCAGTCACCAGCCATTATATTGCTGACAGGGGTCTCTGACACACATATAGTCCTGTATCACACATGCTGCCTGGGAAGCAGGAGGTCACAGAGACCTGTCATAACTTTTATCTTTCTCAACATACAATATACAAATATGTATGTCTAATATCAGTGTAGCAATAAGTCTTTCCACAAAGCCACCCGAGCCCTGCCGCCAAGTGGGCGCTTTCTGCCAGGCCGCCCAAGTTCTGGCCGCCACATTAAGGTCCCAAGTAACACACAGAGACTTATATTAGGTACAAATGCTGCTTGGCCAACTGGCTAGGATTTCTCACTTGCTAGCTCAGTCTTGAGTATCAACCATAAAGACTTATCTTATTGGAAGCCGGCTGCTGGCATCTTCTCTTACGGGGATCACCTGGTGGCTCAAAGCAGAGAGCAGGAGGAATGACTGGAATGACTTCATTTTTGCCCTTGCTTTTATATGAGTCTCCCTGCTATGCCACTTCCTGCCTGGATCACCACTTCTTTACTACATTTCCCAGAATCCTCCTTAACTCCTAGTCCCACCCAACTGCCTCATTGGCCAAACAGTACTTTATTTATCATCCAATAAGACAAACACATACAGAAGCACTTCCCCCAACATCTCCTCTTTTCTGTATAAATAAAAAGAAGGGTAATTTATCTTTTAACTGAAGAAAACTATAACCATAACTATCTGTCTTCAACTCCATCAAAGATCACAGAAGACTAATACATAAACTCTAGAACTGACAGAGACATCTGGTTGCCTGGACAGTCACCCAAAGTTCCTCTGTAATGCTGGAGCATCCATCTTCAGCCTATAGGCCAGTGTGTCTGTCCTCCATTTCAGCAGGAACCCTTCTGTACTGTCTTGTTTTGTAAGTTCAGCAGTCACTTTCTTTGTGGGTCCTGCATGTCCAGTTTATACAGCAACAAACAGTCCAGGCAAGAGCAGTTTCTTACCATGTTGAAGGCAAACTCCATGTTGAGTTTCTTCAATGCCCATCCTCCTTTCTAATGTAATTGGTGTGCCAGGAGCAGTTGTGTCTCACTGTCAAGAAAAACCCTAAACCATTTAAATGCCACATATTCTGTAGGTTTTTGAAAGGTTTGAAGAATATCCATCTCAAATACATCTCTGTATATCTAGAAAACCTAGCTAACCTAATTATAATTTTGACTATTATAGGTGACTATATGATCTGTATTTAATTATGCATTACATTTTAAAAGATCAGTATAAATACAATACCTAAACAAGAGGATATATAAATATATATATATATATATATATATATATATATAGTTGTTTCAATAAATGAAAATCCATACCAATGTAAAGTATTAATCTCCATATCCTATTCCCCCTTTTTTCCTTTAAAAAGAGATTGACTGTCATCATTACCATTTATAACCAACTCCATTTAAATGAAAACAAACATTTATAAACAATATTTGGGAATTTGGGTGTCCTTCATTCCAAACTGATTCCTGCTGGTTGGGGGCAATATTATGGGGATCTTGAGAAAACCCAGAATTCCTGGCTGTAGTGGTCTATGACTGCATCATCTCAGCTGTTTTGGATGTAGGATCGGTTGGGCCATTGCTTCAGGGGGTCTTGCTAATCTTTTCTGTATCATTCCAATTTTAGTATATGTGCTGCCATTCAGAAGCACTTATAATCAAACAAATGTATTTTAGCAGCTATAGCTCTTTCCTTGGCAATTAAACAATTTAAAGACAACAATATAGTATCTAGACTTTGGGTGTACTTTCCACCTTTACGTGGCTTTTTTTTAAAATCATTCTATTCCTTTTATTTCCTTTTGTTTCGTTTTTCCTGAACTCACAGAATATGAACCAACAACAAGAGAGCTTGCATGGGGCTGACCTAGGCCCTTTACATATATGTGTCAGTTGTGTAACTTCGGCTACTTGTGGAACGCCTAACAATGGGAACAGGGGCTCTTCCTAATGCTTTGACTGGCTCTTGGGAAACTGTTCCCCATTGCCTTGCCCAGCCTAAATACAAGGGGAGAAGCTTAGTATTACGGCAAGTTGATATTCTATGCTTTGTTGATACCCACGGAAGTTCTGCCCCTTTCTGAACAGAAATAGATGCGGGCCAGGGGGTGGTAGCCATGCCTTTAATTCCAGAACTCTTTGAATTCCAGGGACAGCCTGGTCTACCAAGCCAGTTTCAAGACAACCAGAGTTGTTACACAGAGAAACCCTGTCTCAAAACAAACAAACCAACCAAAACCAAAACCAAAACCAAACCAACCAAACAAACAAAAGCAGAGGAAAAGTGGACTGAGGGCATGGGGGCAGGGCAGAGAAGAGGTGTGGTGGGGGGAGAGGATGGAAGGGAGAAGGGATGGGGAACTTCGGTAAAGATGTAAAATAAATAAATTAAAATAAATTTTTGAAAAAGTAACTTATACTCACAGAATGCCTGGAAGGTGTGCAAAGGGCTAGCCCCAATGTCTCTTCACAATTCCCAATCTGAAGGAAGAATTCTAAGGTGTAGATCTTGTCGTCTTGACTGGGCGATGGTGCAGTAGGATTTTGAAGTTGGAGGAAGAGATTGATGGAAGGGAAGGCAGGGAAGGCCTTGGAGCCGATGGAAGCAAAGGCTCTTGGACATGAACACTCCCAAGTGTGCTCTAGTCCTAAGAAAATGACCGTTGCCCTGCTTAGCCAACCCTATAGCATGTGTCCTTCAGATTTCATTTTTGAGTAAGGGCCTTGTTCTGTCACTCGGACCTGTGTCCCAAGCTGGCCAACATTCTCTGCTGTTGTGAGTCAGCAGATAGCCTCTATAGCTTTTTCTACTAGCCCTGAAAGTTTGGCCAGTTTGTTGACTCAGGAACCATCACCCACCCACAAGGCAGACTCTCATCAACCCAGTTTTTATCTTCCTTTCCTCTGGAACTTTCCTTCCCTTTTTCTTTGAAACCCTGGCCATTATTTCCAGTACAAGGAATCCAATCCTTCCTTGGTTGCCAGAGATAGTTTGTTTTAGTAATCTGAATGTGCTGTGCTAGAATCCCAAAGATAAACACAGCTTGGGGGACATAAAAAAAAAAAAAAAAAAAAGAGGAGGAGGAGGGGCTAGGTGGCCTGGGAGGAGGGACTTGGGCAGGGTGGGCAGGCAAGTACAGGAAAGCCTGGGGCTCATCACAGGAAGTTCAGCTCTCCACCAGAGTGAGGTGGGGGTAACCTAACATGTCAGTGCCTGCATCGTGGGTTCAGAGCCAAGCCTGTTTAACACAGACTGTCTCAGTCCTCCGGGCCCAGGCTCACCTATGTGAGTATGCATAGGATAAACCTGAACCGGAATGTGATTTGTAACTTCCTTTTTTTTTTTTTTTTCTTCTGATGGAGACGTTTCACTTCCCTGGGATGAAGGGCAAAGTCACTGTATCTGAAATGCCTCTCCCCCCCCCCTCCTGCTCCTACTTTCCATGTCCATGTTTTGGGGGAAGGTTTTCCGCTCAGATTTCCTCGGCTGCCTCACTGATTACTCATTTGCAAGCCAGTTTTTTTTGTTTTTTGTTTTTTTTTTTCTGGCAGTGTAAGTTCATGTTCCATTTGTCTACTAGAATTATTTCTCGAGGACTAAAGCATTGCCAATTCACCAATTTTAATTGCCTACCCATAGTTCTGCCCACCCCTTTCTGTCTCATCTGAGGCCCTATTCATCCCTAGGCCTCTAGATTTATTAAATTCCTTTGATTTTTTTCTTTTATCTAGATGTGCATCCAGTAAAATTATTTTTCTTCTCTTTTATTCATCCAAATATAGACATTTTCTTTGTGACCTTGCTTTGACTCTTTTATCTTTTCTTTGGTATTTTTTCCCCCTGCCTTAGCAGCTCCAAACTTGCAGAGAGCACCAGGTCCAAGTCCTTAACTACCACAGGGACCTGTCCTTCTCTAGTCTCATCAGCATCTCAGCTCCAACAGATTGAAGAACATGCTCCTTTACCTCCCTGGTCCTTCTGAAGAAATCCCAACAAATCTCACAGCTAATGCCTGTCTTTCCAGCAATATATATAGACTGTGGTATATGGAAATAAAAATATAGAGGGCACATGAATTGCTAGCATTTTTATTTTAATTTTTCCTGCTGGTGGTATCAGAACAACATTTCCTACACACTTTTGATAGTGAATTGGACCCAAGTTCAGTCTTCTGTGACTGCACATAAGAATTTAAGAGTTTGAAACCTGCTTCTAGTAGGTCCTTTGGAGAAGTGAATCCCTCTCAATGCATTTATCAAGCTATGTTGGAGCCTTACCTTACTATACATACTCTTTGCTTCTTCAGTTTCTTAACTCTTGGTTGTCGTAGCTTGAGAGGTGGTTCTTTTTCCTTTATCCTCTCAAACAATGCATCCTGACTGCAACCTCCCTTCCTACCTCTCTTCGCACCTCCTGTCTTCCTCAGGTCCACTCCTCCTCCATTTCCCTTCAGAAAAGAGCAGACATCCTAGTGACAAGTTACAATAAGACCAGGCAGAAACCCTCAGATCCAGGCTGGATGAGGCAACCTTTGTTGTTTGTGACTTCTCCTCTGAATCTCACAATTCTCTCTCCATCCCAGGCAAGAGTATCACAACAGTGAACATTTTCTTAAAATTCCCCTTTAGCTTTCCCATCTCATTACCACCTGGTATTTTAATGCACAAACACCATGTCTAGAAATTGTTTTTCCCTCAGGTCTCCAGCTGCTGCCTGGCCAGGCACTGAGTGAGGCATTCACTGCTGTCCCAGGCAGGGCTTCCTGTCAATAGCAGAGAGGAAGCTGTGCTTTTGGATGAACCCTCATTGTCCGGGGCTGGAACAGCGATCACCAGGCAGTGATAAGGCCCTTTCCATCCTTGCAATCTGCACGAATCTCACTAGCCTTGTTAGGGAGAAGAGAAAAGAAGGGGCTGTCGCAAGGCTGCTGGGAACTCCATTAGCCAGCCCCACATATCCCAGCAACCAGATGAAATGAAAGCATGCCCGGTGATCACAGTACTTATCTTGCCAGGGTTTAGAACTCCTTGCTTTGCAATTCCAAACAAAATTCCAAAATTCCTGACATCAATTCCAAACAAAATAGTGAATAGACTTAATTTTTAATAGAATATCAGGCATGAAATGTGTTCTGGATTATGTTTGTTTTATTCTTTTATTTCATGGTAACTCATTGCTTAGTATTCTCCACTAAGGACCAAGACATAGTCTCCTTTGGTGTCACTTTTGGGTGTTTGTCACTTTTTCTCTTTCATCCTCACTTTCTTCAAGTGGCCTAGTAGACAAAAGATGTATTCATTAAATAGATGCTAGCTGCAGTGAAAGGCACACCATCAACCTGTCTTCCTTTACCCAAAACTGGATATAAATACTTCCTCAATTTATTCTCATGTGTCAAATAATTTTAAAAGTTCCTACTTTTCAGATGATAAAAACTAAGTCAGTCAATCCTCTCACCCCCACCGTGTGTGTGTGTGTGTGTGTGTGTGTGTGTGTGTGTGTGTGTGTGTGTGTGTGTGTGATGTCAGGAGCCTGGGGAAGGAAATGACCTTTAGGAGGCTTTGGCTTTTGTTTTCAGTGGCCAAAGATTCTAAAACAGAATGAAAATACCCTGACAGTCCAGACAACTTTCTTGCAGAAGATCTGAGTTTGGCTCCTAGCACCCACATTGGGCAGCTCACAGCTAACTATACTTTCAACTCCAGAAGATCTGATGCCCTCTTCTGGCCTCAGTGTGCAGCTGTACTCATGTACAGATGTATATGATTAAAAATAAAATCTTTTTTTAAAAAACCGTAACAGGGAACTCTTTTGTTTTAGTGGTTTTATAATGGTGGTGTCACAGTGCTATCTACAGTGCCACATAACATAGAGCAGGTGTGTGTTCAAAACTATACTAGCTATGTACACACATCCCCAAACACTTACTGAGGAGCGTGGATACCTGACATGGAGATTATGTACTCAGATTGGGGGCATGGGATTGTGTGTCCTTCCTCAAACACCATCCTGTTCTCACTAGTAATCTTTGTCCATTTCATCCTCCCCCCTCATCCTGACAAACAGGGTTATACTGAACAACTCAGGAGAATGACAATTGTATTATATATAATCTACGTACGTCAGCAGAACCCCCATAGACTCTGATATTAATTTCTTCTAAAAATGCAACCAACAAAGAAATATATTCCTTAATTTTGGATTAATTTCACGAGGTTGCCTAAGGAGAGAACCGTCTTGTTGGGTAGAAGCCAAAGGGCAGAGTTTCTGATTCTCTTATTGCTGTTTAATGAAGCTTAGCAGGAGGGTATTAACTCTCCCAGATGGAAGCCACCTATTTTTAGCCATAAACTACTTGAGATCAGGGAAGCTGCTTTGCCTATCTCAGGTCCTAAGTGCCTAGCATAGTGTGTAGCATGCAGTCAGTGTCTGAAGCACGTTTGCTGACATTTAGTGTCTTGTTCTGGGCCTATCTTATCTGTGAAGTAGAGCAAAGAGATTCTCAAAAGTGCCTCTGGATTTAAATGCTTATTGTTTTGTTTCTGGAAGAGCACAGAGTTTTGTAGGTGTGAGAACATTAAGATAAGCTCGTGATTTAATTATTTTGAGACACAGAAATACATTTGGTTAAAGTTATAGTGCAAGTACATATAATATTAAAATGTCAATAGGCTCATGCCATATTTAAAATATATCTTATCTGAAATAATGCCATCCTATGCAGCCTATGAAGCTGTGTATGATGCTGATGCGGAATTTGCAGTGCTTGCATCTGTATAGGGTTTTACATGCTCATGCCAACCACTTCACTTTGCTCACTTTATCCAGGCAGCAAACCTACTGTGTGCTTTCATTTCCCCTGAGCATACGAAGAAACTGAGTCCCAGGTAAAGTGTTCCATTGATTATGATTGTAAAGTCAACAAGGCAGTCACCCAGATCACCTGGTTTCCAGTGTGGGGTAAACGATCTGAGCCTTTCTTGATACATCTACGAAATGTAATCACAATATCCGCCTTTCAGGGCTTATTGTAGAAATTATCATTAACATTAACATAAATGTTAAGTGCTTGACATTAATCAAATGGTGTCTGCTTCTTTAATTCAACTGTACGGGGTCCACCTAGCTCAGCTGTCAATGGTGAAGTCAGGTGGCCAGTTATATTTTCACAATAATGGAAACGAGACTGTCAAGAAAGCTTATGAGAGTGGATGGAGGAGAGAGAACACACGCTTGAATGAACACTGAATGAAACCACATGCAGGCATCACTGAGTTATCTGAGACACACAGCAAAGAGCTGGGAGACTAGGTCTAACTTGGACACCTCGGAGACCCTAGAGAGATGATGGCATGATGTAGTGATACCCAACAGACCACAATAGGAGGCATGAAGCGAATGTTCCTCATGGTCCTTTTTGCAGTGCTGTCAGGTTGGGTAATGAATCATGTTTGTCTTCATAAAACTCTGCCTGTTCTCATGCCTGTCTCCACATGCCCTGTGTAAGCACCCATCTACAGGAGGTAGAAATATATCCCCTTGGGGGCTAGAAATGCTTGATATTATCCATGGTGCAGACAGTCTTCTATAAATTCCGTGGTCTGGTGTGTGGAAAGTAGCTGTTGGTGAATCAGGTTTCATTCAATGTTAGGGGTTAATTGGTGAGTTTAGAAAATGCATTGAGTTTCCATACTTGAATACCTCTTGTTGGTCTGATCCTTGGGAATTACCTAATTGATTCGTTGTTCTGCTCTTAGCTCACGATGTTATGAGATGGTTTCTGCCATAGTCTGGAGATGGGTTAACAGGAGGTCTGAGAATGATGGGAACATAGAACTAGGAACTGAATTCTGGAATGTTGAATGTGATCCTCTGCCTAGTCTGGACAAATAGATAAGGAAAGGAGTTTCTGTGATTTTTTTCTTTCTTCTGGCCCTCATTCTGGTTAATTAACAAATAAGGAATTCTTTTCAATTTTAAAGACTAAGATTGTATATGTGTGTTTGCAAATGTGTGAATGGCATGTATGTGCTTGTGGAGGAAGGCCTGAGGCTGATGTCAAGTGTCCTCTGCTATTACTCTCTGCCTTAGTTTTTGAGACAGTTTTTCACTGAACCTGAAACTCACTACTTTGGCTCTGCTGGCTGGCCAGCAAGCTCAAGGCATCCATCTGTCTCCTCCTCCCCGTTGTTCTGGGATTATAGGTGTACCCCTCAAATGCAGCTTTTTTTTTCCACGTGGATTTTGGTGGCTCAAGTTCAGATTCTCATACTTAAACCATTTATTGACTAAGCCATCTCTATCCCCAAGACTTGGACTTTTGAGTCTCTGATTCATACATAGTTTCTGTCGAAACTGAGACAGTGCCCAACATGGAAGCAGTGCCCCCTGTCAACAAGAAACTTTAAAGCGAACTCTTAGAAACTAGACCCATCTGAGAGATGTGTGTTATTTCTGGAGCCATCTGCCTGTGTTTCTTTCCCCTTGAGTCTAAGCATGATCCCTCCATGTGTCTATGAAGGAGTTGACCTAAAGTCTTTATTTAGGATGTTATGAGAAGTTGACCCCAAGAAAAAAATCTCAAGAGAATTAGAATACTTCTGCTCACATTTTAAATAAAGCCTTGTCAAGAATGGAATGCAGGAAAATAATGAAGCTTGCAGCCAGACCAGAGCCAAGGTTGGCTCATCTTAATGGTGGAGTGGGCTGTGCTAATTCCCAGGACTTAGTTTTAGTTTAGTGTGACGGTCAGAGGGAAGTGTTCTCAAAGAAGGCTTTTGAGAACACTTTTTTTTTTTTACTAGCTGGTAAGATAATAGAATTAACATTTATTTTTTTTCTTTTGTAAGTGTGATGCCTTTTCTACAACATGGCAAATGATTTATCCCAAGCCAATATGAGAGCATTGCAGATGTTTTGAACCACTGGCTCTGAGCTCCAAGACCTTTAACATGCTCACCTGTTCAGGTCAGGCCCACACAAAATTACCTTGCTTACAGTTAGCTGCAATGCAACAGATTAGAAATTCTAACTGCATGTTCAATGTCCTTCATCTTTACCATGTAATCTTTCCTAATCATGGGAAAGATACATCGTAAGTTTTACCTGCATGGGAGGTAGGGGTGAGATTGCACATGATGTGATATCAAGCATTGGGGATTCTGAGAACCTTTTCAGGATTTAGCCTACCATAACCTATCTTTATTGGAGGCGAGTGACTGGAGCACTGGGATTAGTTATTTTGTGTTGTGATAAAATGCCAGTACCAAAAATGACTTATAAGAGAATTAATTTTAGCTTATAGTTCCAGAGAGAGAGGGGGTGGGGAGAGAGAGACAGACAGAGAGAGAGAGAGAGAGAGAGAGAGAGAGAGAGAGAGAGAGAGAGAGAGAGAGAGAGAGATCGTAATTGTGGGGGAAGCTTGGCAGTAGGCAGCTAGAACAGGAAGCTGAGTTTTCATCTGAAAACATGAGGCAGAGAGAAAACTGGAAGACAGTTGCAGCCATAAACTGTCAGAACCCACCCCCCCTCACCCAAGTGATTCACTTCCTCCAGCTAGGCTCTACCTCTGAAAGGCTCCATGACCTCCTCAAGCAGCACCACAAACTGTGGACCAAGTGTTCAAACACATGATGAGCCTCAGAGACATTTCTAATTCAAACCACCAGAGTAGGTTGACGTAGACTTTAGGTTGAATAAACTAGAATTCACCATCTCATATACAAAGAATGAAAGAAAGTCAGACACTTGTAACACAGCTCTTGAGTGGTTCTACATAAATTACTTGCAACAACTTTTAAAATTGTTGGATTGGCTTAGTTCTCAGTTGCTTCCCTCACACAAAAGAGGCAGAAGACCACTAGCATGATTTAGTTTCATCTTTTTGTTAAACTTTGGACAGTCAGAAGCTGTCAGAATCACTGTTCTAAGAAAGACTCTAAAGCTTGGAAGGAAACCAGGATGGCTGAACGAGTAAGAAAGTGTTCAACATCCTTAGCCATCAGGGAAATGCAAATCAAAACAACTCTGAGATACCATCTTACTCCTGTCAGAATGGCTAAAATCAAAAATATCAATGACTGTTTATTCTGGAGAGGATGTGGAGAAAGGGGAACACTCCTCCACTGCCGGTGGGAGTGCAAACTTGTACAGCCACTTTGGAAATCAGTATGGCGACTCCTCAAGAAAATGGCAATCAGTCTACCACAAGATCTAGCAATTCCACTCCTAGGCATATACCCAAAAGAAGCACATTCATACAACAAGGACATCTGTTCAACTATGTTCATAGCAGCATTATTTGTAATAGCCAGAACCTGGAAGCAACCTAGATGTCCCTCAACTGAAGAACTGATAGAGAAAATGTGGTACATTTGCACAATGGAGTACTACTCAGCAGCAGAAAATAAAAACCAGAAACAAAACAATGGAATCTTGAAATTCACAGGCAAATAGATGGAACTAGAAAAAAACCATTCTGAGTGAGGTAACCCAGTCATAAAAAGACAAACATGGTATGTACTCACTCATATGTGGATTTTAGACATAGAGTAAAGGATTACCAGCCTACAATCCACACTGCCAGAGAAGCTAGTAAACAAGGAGGACCCTAAGAGAGACATGCATGGTCCCCTGGAGAAGGGGAAAGGGACAAGATCTCCTGAGCAAATTGGGAGCATAGAGGGATGGGAGAGAGAGCTAGGGGAATGAGAAAGGAAGGAGAGGAGGGATGGAGGAGGACATGATGGGTCAGGGAGGTTGAGTTGGGGGAAGAACAGAAGAGAGCAAGATAAGAGATAATATAATAGAGGGAGACATTATAGATTTAAAGAGAAATCAGGCACTAGGGAAATGTCTGGAGATCTACAAAGATGACACCAACTAACAATCTAAGCAGAAGAGGAGAGGATACCTTAAATGCCCTCCCCTGATAATGAGATTGGTGACTAATTTACATGCCATCCTAGAGCCTTCATCCAGCAGCTGGTGGAAGTAGAAGCAGACACCCACAGCTAAACCTTGAACTGAACTAAAATCCAGTTGCAGAGAAGGAGGACTGATGAGCAAAGGGGTCCATACCAGGCTGGTGAAAGCCACAGAAACAGCTGACCTGAACAAGGGAGAGCTCTTGGTCCCTAGACTGATAGCTGGGAAACCAGCATGGGACTGATCCAGAACCCATGAATGTGGGTGTCACTGAGGAGACCTCGGAAATCTATGGGGCCCCTTGTAGTGGATTAGCCCATCCCACATGGAGGGATCCTCTCTGAGCCTAGACACAAGGGGGTTGGCCTAGGCCCTATCCCAAAGGATATGACAAACTCTGAAGGCCCCCTACAGAAGGCCTCACCCTCCCTGGAGAGCAGAAAGGGTATAGGATAGGTAGGGTGTTTGTTGGGTGGGGCAGGGGAGGAGGGGAGGGAGAGGGAACTGGTATTGACATGTAAAATAATCTTTCTAATTCAAAAAAAAATTTAAAAATTTACAAAACAAAAGAAAATAGGATGGTTCTGGACAAGCTGAGAAATTTCTGAAATGGTGATGGGTGTGAGGATACCATATAAGTGCACACTATCCCTTTTGTGTATGGTGAACCATTTCCTCCCTGAAATGTTTACTTTAGAGCCATAATGACAATAAAATAATTATGTACTATGTTTTTAATGTTTTAAGTCATGGTCTCAGGAATTTATTTCAGGTGAGTTCAAAATTAAGCAGATAGTAAAAGGCAAGTATTTAAGAGATTGTTATCTGTGTTTTGTTGGCACTTCATGAAGTATTTATTGTGTGTCTACTTTGAACCAGACACTGCTCTAATCACTTTATGAATAGAAATGCATGATTTTGGGGGTAAACAATTTCATAAAATAGATACTGTTATACTCATCTTACAAAAAAAATATAAGAAAGAAAGAAACAAAAAACTGAGGCATTATGAGTGCTGTAATTTACCTAACCTGAATCCTCTGGGGAGAGGATATACTTATACATTCTCTCATAGACATTACTGACACCACTAACTCTGTAACTACGTTGGCACTTTAGACATCTTGACTTACTCAATGAATCTTACTAACATATCCTTCGTGTTATGTATCAGGGAAGCTCTAAGACATAAGGGAAATGAAGATAAATTAGGCATATATTCTCTTATAAATAAATACACAATCAAAGTGGATGAAGAAAGTAAGAACACAGATAACAATTGGCAAATCACCATGAGGCCATATGAAAATTACCACACACTAAGGAAACACAGATACATACTGGGAATTAGAAATTGATTCACTTGCCCTTGACAAATTTGAAGCTATTGCAAAGGCCACGATTCCTTGTGTTGACCTCAGGTGAATGTGATTAGGGATAAGGGAAGTGCCATGGAGTCATCCAGGGTGCTCTTAAACAAGCAGGCAAGAGGAGGACAAAACGTTGCTCAGCTCTCAAGAGAGTAAGGGTGGTCAGTAGAACTTCACGGAAACTGTATGAAATGGAAAGCAAGTGGTCAACATGGCACACAACACCAATCATTGTATGTGAGATGGGAAAATTAATAAGCCCAAGGTGTCAAGGACGGAGGGCAGAAGGCAGAAGAAATCCATTTACGTCATCTTTCAAAGTTCAAATCAGCGGCAGCTCCTTTCCCCCACTCCATCACGTGGCCTCTTGGAACCTCCAGATCAGAAGCTTCATGTGCCAGGCCACCTATGATATTTTTACAGTCAAGGAAGTTGTTTACAGCTTACATTTCTCTATATTGGTGGCATACATTCTTTTTCTAGCTGATGGCTACAAATTCAGTTGTTTTTTCCTTTTTTTTTGTTTTGTTTTTGTCTTGTCCACCCTTGTGGCAACTTCATTCATGTCAGCTCTTTAACATGGTCAAGGAAGGGATGTGTGGCCTGTCTGCAGGTTTGGGTGCACAAACATCCAAGCTTCTACAGGTCCTTGCTGGTCACTGATATGAGCTGGTGCCCTTTGTTGAGTGGGCATTCTGGCCTTAGTTTACTGTTAATCCAGTCTGCCAGGTGATGGACTAGCTGAAACTCAATTTTAAGTCTTGGGCCAATATGAATTTCAGGGTACAGACACTCTCTGGTCTCAGATCAGTGTGATAGTGATAGGTGAACAGATGAAGGGGAGTTGTCTTTAGTAGTCTCTTATTGAGATTCTGCGTTGGGCACCATGAAATCCTAGGAACCAGCAATGGCCAGGGATAGCTAAGAAATGAATAGTAATGCTCATCTTACCTTCTCCTGTTTCTTTCTTATTCTGTCCAAGTCCCCAGCCTATGGGATAATGCCAGTCACATGCAGAGTGGGTTATTCCTCTGAGTTAGTCTTCACTGAAATGCCCTCATAGACACCCTTCGATCTTCTGGGTGGTTCTAAACCTAGTCAGGTTGATAACAAAATAACTGCCACAGAAGCCAAGCTTACACCATGACCAACCCATGTCTCAGAGATAGTTGTAAATATGACCCAACACAAAACTGTAAAATTACTTAAAACATGACTTTTTTAGGCTGAGCAAGTTAGCATTCCTTTTATCCCAGCGCTTGGGAGGCCAGACTGGTCTACATAGACAGTTCCAGGTTAGTCTTGGAACTACATAGTGAGATTCCGTCTTAAATAAATAAAGATTACTATGTTTTTGTAAGTTGGTTGCATGTTTCCTGCTTATGATCTCTGTGGATGACAATGTTATAATGTCCAAAATTTGAGCATATGAATCTGTTTCTTTCTTCTTTATGAGTGTCTCACTATGTAGCCCTGACTGTCCTGAGCATGCTGTGTTGAACAGGATGGTGTGCAACTTGCAGTGATTTCCTGACATCAGCCTTTCAACATTGAATTGTTAGGAGCATACAACCCACATGCCATTAGAGCTAGATGGACTCGCTCTACATCATAGGAAAGGACCTCAAAGTTCAATTATTTTTCCCAAGAATCTGATAATACATACACATGATATGATATGATATATATTTATATATGTATATATACATATATATGTATATACAAATTGCAAGATCAAAAATAAATTGCCAATTTTACGGGGAGATTTTGAATCAGTAAGCAATGTTGTATCCACTTGCTGTGTGGTGGGATAATAAATCTGTCTTCCAAATTATCAAATAGAAAAGTGCTTGATATATCTTGAATGTGTCCAAAATCACTGAGTTAGAAAGTTAATCTGCAAAGTACAAGTCACAATGACATTTGTCTTCACAAGTAAATGATGTAGCTGTTATCTTAGAGGGTCAGCTGTTGCAAGGGTAGGTTTTTGTAAAGTGAGTCCAGCATGACATCCTTTTTTCTCTTTGTCCATGTTACCAGGTAGCACGAGGCTCTTTGTATATGTCGGTACCGATGTTCTTAGATTACCAACTTTCAGTAGGTTTCTTCCTTATGAATTGTGTAGCTATGACATTCTTTTATAGCAACATGAAATGCATTGAGTCAGGAGAGCAATGTTCAGTGCAATTAAGTTACTATTTCAAGTCCTACATTCATTCCCAAGAGCTTTGAAAAGTACTGTGTGTGTGTGGAGGGGTGTGTGTGTGTGTCAGTGGTAGGGTACTTGCCTGGCAAAAAAAGATACAGGTATTAGTTATTTTTATTACTGTGATAAAATATCATGTCCAAAAGTGACCTATGGAAGAGACAGTTTAATTTGGCTTAATAAGGTTGCAGAGGAAGAGTCTAATAGAACAGAGGTGTGACAGCAGTGGGCTGGAGAAGGAAGCCGAGCAATCATATCTTCAATCACAAGCAAAGAGGGGAAGCTGGAAGTGGGGTGAGGCTATAAACTCTCAAACCCCACCCAAAATGACATTTGGCCTACAGCAAAGCTCCATCCATGTCTTAAAAGTTCCCTAACCTCCCCAAACAGAGCTACCAACTGGGAACCAGGTGTTCAAAGACGTGATAAGCCTATGGGAGTCACGTCTCATTCAATCCTCCACAATATGTTTGAAAGCAAAGTTCAAAACCTCATTCATTAATTCTATTGTATTGTATGTTGAGCTTCCCTATGAAATGCCAAACATAAGCAAAATGCTGTTGCGAACATCGATTTGACATTTTCATATAGGTCACAAAATATTTCAGCATTTTCTCAGGTTTCCAAAAGTTTCTAGAGTAACAAACAAACCTTTAATATAATGATGTATTTCAAATGATGAGACAAATTATTTATATGGCCTTAATGCCATAGTCAGTGTTGCTAAACTATAATTTTGGACATTATAAATAAGAAGTGACCACAATCTATACCTTTAAATGTCAGAGCCTGGTACTATTAGTACTTATGTTGGTTTATTTGTTAGTTACTGTAATAACATATTACAAAAAACATAACTCAGAAGAAAAAGAGATGAATTGCTCACAATTCCAGGTGAGAGTCCATCATAGTAGGGAAGACATTGGGCAAGAGCCTGAGACAACTGATCACACCACACTCGCAGTAAAGAAGCAGAATGGAATGAAATGATGGAAGCAAGCTATACTCAGCTCACTTTCTTCTTATGTAACTCATGACCCATCCCCAGGGAATAGTGTCACCTAAAAGGCTGGATCTTTCCACAACAGTTAATTAATAAAACCCTTCACATACATGAATAGTCTTTCATTGAGATTTTCCTCCTAGGTTATTATAGATTTCTGTCAGGTGGTCAACTGCAGCCTTCCTGTGTGATTCTGCAGTTCGTTTGCTGTAAAGAACATGTCCCATGTGATGCCTCCTGGGAGTCATTCATCCAAGGAGCTCTTCGGGGATTCTTCCAGGTTGCAGCTTGTGTCTTTCACCTTCTACTCCATTGCATCTTTTGATGAGCCATTATACATCTCACCTATGGGGACTACAAGTTGAATTCCATGAGGCTTTGCATTGAATCTTCAAACCTGCTATGGTCTTAGGGACCACAAAAGATATTTTCAGAATTTTAGCATTTATTAAAATGTATTTTTATTAGGATATGCTGATTGTACACAATACTGTGGTTCATTAGGCATTGTTACACGGTGTACAGTCATTTCAATCATGTTCATTCCTGTCATCCTCTCTTCTTTTGTGGGTCTTTTCTCCTTTCGTGGGTCTCCCTCCTCCTGCCAACAAAACCTCCCTTCTATATTTAAAGATTTCCCCCTCTTTCCTTTATTTGATGATGAGATTAATTAGGGCTGTTACAGGAGCATGGGTCAGGATTTGCTGAGAGGAGTATGAATACCTTGCCAGGAACCACACCACTGGATAAAATCTCTCTCCCTCCTCCATCAACTATTTAGTGTGAATAATTCCGAGGGAGCCTTGGAGCCCCATGAACTCCTCTCCACTCCATGACAGGATGTCCACTGGCACATTCTTATGTAGCTCCTCTGTTGTTAATCACAGTTGCTATCAGTTCAAGAGTGCAACAACCATGTCATGTCTGGAAGTCAGTGATGCACAGAATTTCCCTCCACTACCATTGGTTCTATATCCACTATGCCTGCTTTGTGAGATATTTCGTGACATTATGGTGGGGGTAATACATCTGTCCCATTTATGGATGAACATCCAAAAGTCACTCATTCTCCCTACTATGGCCTGAAGTTATAGTGATGACAACAAAAGGAAGCTTGCCAAACAGAGTATTATAACTGACCAAGGCTGACAGCAACACTCTTCTTTGGACATAGTGTGATTACTTAGAAGGAATTTTGATAGGCACTTCATGTCCATTTAACAAAACAACAGCAGAGACTTCCCCAAAAGGGCCTGCAACTTCTCTAGCCATAGACTTTAAACTGGACCTATAGTACTAGACATGAATTCTTTCCTGTAAAATTGGCCTAAGATCCAATCAGGACATTGGCTATTCCCCCAAAGACAATCCACTAATGCACCACTAATATGCCATTAAGGTTCATTTTGCCTCACCAAACAGCAGTATTGTATCTAGGGTCCACAGCTGGGTGAGTTTCCCTCCTTCCACAGCCTACACAGCACCTTCTAGCACCAGGAGAGCAGGGAGGAAATTTCAGGGCCAGTTCCAGATGATATCTCTGTTCTTTAATCAGGACATGTAGTGTCTTTAACAATCCAGCTCTTGTGAACAAGTAACACCAAGTGTATTTTAGCATTTTAAAAACAAACAAAAACCACATTAAAAAGGAGTTGAAGAATGCCATTTCTGTGTATTCATAGGGTTTTTTTTCTATCACTAAGATTGATTGAATTTTATGTCATCATTTTGATTAACAAATAGATCAGAGTTTCTTCCTCCAGGGTTACAATGGTGGCATCCCCATCACAAAAATATTATACGGCATCAGTGGTGTGTGAATTAAGTACAAACACTGAAGTAGAAAAGTGAACACGCAAGCTTTCAGGGGCAGCCCTCTCATGTGAATAGCATAAATTTAATCCAAATAAGGTTGAGATTGGCCCTTTGGAACTATCCAGCCCAGAGGGAGGGAAAATGAAGCTGGGCTGGTAAATGTGTAGCAGCTGGTACGCTTCTGCTGCCAGCTCTTATTTTAGATCACTCGCTCACACTCCTGGCTCTCTGACATCTAGCTTGGAATCTCAAAGAACCTTCCGAGGGGATTTTTAAGACTCCATTTCTTTTTCATTTTCTTGGGCTCATTAAGTTGGTAAATGTGAAGGGAGGTGTGATTTAAAAGAACTGAGGGTAGGGATACTGATGAATAACAAATAAGAAAGGCGGGCATCTGTGACTCGTGGTGGAGTGGGTTTTAAGCCCATACCCTGCCATTGCCAGTTAAACTATTGTGAAAACATGCCATTGACTAATTGAATGCTGGCTTACTTAGAAGGAAAGTCTGAAAACCAATTAAGTGAATCCAAAGTGGTTAGAGTCTCCAAGCTGTCTCTAAGTACCTATTTATAAATATGTTGAGGCCTGGGATACATTATTAAATTCTTAGTAACAAATTTCAAAATCCTAAGATTTTGATATTTCACTGATGGAAATAAAGTGCATTACAGATTTTACTATAATAGAAAATATAAATTATCAATAAAACAGGTTGTGTTTTGCAAATGGCTCCCTCTGTCACAAGTAACATGAAGTCTTCCAGTCTTCCAGTCACAAGTCTCTGTTCCAACTATGCTGAAAGTTCCTTATTAGAGTGATGGGGGAGGTCCTTCTGTACATATGTTTTTCTTATTGGTTAATGGATAAAACACTGCTTGGCCAATAGAGGCAGGGACTAGGTGATGGGGAGAATTCTGGGAAAGGTAGGCAGAGAGAGACGGTGAAGAGATGCCATGGAAGGACCAGGAGGATAGGATGCACGAGGTGTTCTCCAGTAAGTTAAGGCCATGTAGAAATACATAGATTACTAGTTAATAATTAAGACAGAGTTAGTCAATAGGAAGCCCTAGTCATTGGCCAACACTTTTATAACTAATATAGCATACATGTGTTTATTTGGGGCAGAAACAGCTATGGGACCTGGTAGGACAAGAGAACCTCAAGCAACACTGGGGTATCAGTAGGCTGTCTATGTACACTGGCTTGAATGTGAGTGAGAAAGTTGTTGTCAAGTTTAGTACAACACACTTCATCTTTATTTTTAGTGCTGTTGAGTATTGTGTAGATTATAAGTACTTATTTTTTCAACCTTTTCCTGTGCTGGATAACATTATGTGACAATTCAGCTGGACTAAGTATATTGAATATTGGTTGTAGCAGCTTGTCAGAGCACCTTCCAGAATGCGATTGAAGTTCAGACAAGGATGGGTCAGTGGTAGGTGGTACCATACCTTGACTGGGACTGCTTAGATGTTACCATCCTTGACCCTCTATTTATTTATTCATATTTATTTTTTCAGACAATATATTTTGGTTATGTCCTTTCCCCTTCTCCAACTCCTCCTGAATCCCCCTCCACCCTTGGCCCTGTGTTTAAACTCTAGTATAACTTCAAGACTGGAAGACAGATGGGGTTTTTGTTGGAGCTCTTTGTTCCTCTTCCCAGTGTAACCATAATGAATAAATTTCCTTTTCCTGAGTTTTGCTATTAACTTGGCTTATTTAATTAGCCTATTGAGGGAAGGTGGCTGAACCTGGCTTGGGACACAAGCTGTGACCCCCATATTTAATAACACTTCTATTCCACCATGACTGATCTTCAAGGTTGACAACAGTAAAGACCTCATTTAATTGGATTTTGAGTCAGTGACCTCTGATAATATTAATTAAATAAAGATTTCAACCTGACTTGGAGTTCAACAGCATTACCCAGAGTCCTTGGAAGTCACTTGGGCTCCATTACAAAAGAGCAAACCCATGGCGGCATTGGGGTTAGAAGTTGTGCTTCATGAAGAACTGAAGGCAGCATTATTAGGAATGAAGCAAAACACACAGAGACATTGGTCCTTTCATCTCAGGCTAGCCGGCATCCTCTGATGATCAGGAAGATACATTTTTATTGGAAATTTTTTCATGCTTGAAAGATACTTTGTATACTGTAATATCTGAGACAGCACTAATATTATCAAAGGAGGTTTTTACTGAATTTTACTTTTGCAGTATTATAATAATGAAAATGATATTAAAGGGCAAAGTACTACTGGTATCTATAAAATGAGGTATTAAGAAGCAAACAGGTCATCTTCACAAGATGAATGAAGATGAATTGGTTTTGAAATAGTTGCTGAATCGGACATGATTACACGTGCTTATTATCCCAAGAATATTTTTAAGAAAGATAGATTAATATCATGTTCCAAATCCATCACTTTCAAAGACTTAGTGAAATACTGCAGTTGTCTGTCAATGCCTGTAATTACTTCTTCACAACTCTAAAATTTAAAAAAGTCTATAAAAAACAAATAATTTTCACAAGTTTGTAACAAACACACTTGGTAACAAAATCTAATCTGAGTTTATGAGGTCATTATATCTTTGCTGTTGTTTTCAAGACAAGGGTTCTCCGTGTAATAGCCCTAGCTGTCTTGGACCCCCCTTTATTCCTGCCCCCACTCTCTAACAGGCTGGCCTCAAACTCACAGAGATCTGCCTGCTTCTGCCTCCTGAGTGTTGGGAATAAAGGCGTGTGCCGCACCCATGCTGAGGCCATTGTATCTTTATTTGTATTAAGTATGAATATCTGTATTATATATATAGTGTATTTTATTGGGGGGGGGCTGATGTAGGCCATGTGGGAATATTATTAAACAATGCGCTGATCACAGATGAACACATTCTAAAATTCATTTAAAACTCTGAATTTTACTCTAGATTTTTATCTTACATATTTATTATTTGTTCATTGGGAGGGGCATGTGTGTCAGAGTGGGTCTGTGCTTGTACATGTGTATGCCCAGGTGTATACATATGTGTGGAGATCATAGGTTGACTGATGCTGGCTGTCTTCTTCAACCTCATGCCATCTTGTTCTTCCAGATGGTGTTTCTCACTGAAGCTGGAGCTCGCCAATCTGGCTAGGCTGACCAGTTCTGAGGATGCCCCTATCTCTGACTCCCTAGTGCAGCAATTATAAACAAATGGCTCTAGCCCAGGTTTTTAGTATCAGTTTGGGAATTCACACAATTCAGCTCAGGTCCTTGTCCTTGGGTAGCAAGCACTCTACCTATTGAACCATCTCCCCAGCCTGCACTGTAGAGTTTTAGAGGAGAGATTGTGAGGTCATTTTCTTGTATTTGTTTGTATGTCTGAGGCATACACAGATAATTAAGTAAGCCCCAGTCATCTGTACTCTAATGGGGTCCAGAGAAGGCAAACAATAATTAAATGACTAACGTTGACTTGGGGTGACAAATGTTCCTAACATGGTCTTCACTGTATTTCTGAATTATGGAGAAGGGAGTTACTGATTGCCTGAGGAAAAGGTAGAAAAGGCTTGAGGAGTAAGGGATTTTTGAGAAAGAAAGTTTACCAGGTGATGAGAGGAAAAGACTATCCAGTCCCAGTACTATTCAAACTCAAAGCTAAAAGGAAGGAATTCATGATGGGTAATTAAGTAACTTGATGCACTGTTCCTCTCGCCAGCATCCAGACTCTTCTCAGTAGTATTGATTTGTAAGGATCAACATTAACAGGCATTCCACAGGAAAACAGCCTGTCATTGTGTTGAAGCTTTGGACAGTACCATTTGCAGATTTAATGTAGATTTAATTTAACCCCTGCACCTGGACTACCTTCAAGAAACTGCTCTCAATCAAACACCAAGCATCCTGTCTCACAAGGCAGATCCTTGGACAGGAAGACAGTGAGACAATGAGTGTGCACGAACCCATAAAATCCTTTAGGAACATAAATAAGCGTTTTCCCTCCTGTAAGTATGTTCCATACCCTGCTCTGGCAGACTGTTGAGAGCTCTGGTTAGGACTAACGGTGCTAAAGTTCAAGCTGGCATTTTCAAATACCTCTAAGAAATGCTAACAATGGAGATATGATCTGGTTTCCTTCAAGGAAGGATGATGGCAATGTGATTTGGGTCAATAATACAAAAGGAAAAGATTACAAGCAAAAAGAAGCCCTGCTCTCATTTCCATTCTGCTAAGCTTTTGCCGGGGAAATTTTAACATTGTTATCAATGACTTCCTTAATTTTCCAGATGAGTCCTGGTTCACTTTGCATCCTGGCTGGCACAAATTTTCAATCTCTGTACAATAATTTGGAATGTACATAAAAAACAAAGAGCCAAATAGACACTTGGTGTTGATCAGAGATAGCCTAATGCTTTTGTGACCTACCTTGTGTAAATGAGACATCACTCAATTTAATCAACAAGCTATGTTAACTTTGAAAGGAAGAAGTGATATGGAATAGAAGTGATATGGATAGTTAATCTGGACTCACTTATTGGGAATCCCGCATGATTCAAGCATAAAACTATGGAGGATGGAGTGCAAGGATTCTGAGATATCTTTCACATGTAAACATGCATGGTATATTTTAGTCTAAATTTCACTTCCACTGTAGGTAATGCTAACCGGCTTACTTTACCTGAAAGCTTTATTCTTTATGTAGTTTTTGATAAAACAATAATAGCCAAAGTTAAATAAAAAATACTTTTAGTGTAGATGACCCATATTACCTATCTAACTGTATAATTTCTGCAGAGGCTTTATGCTAGATTCACCTACCAAACAGTAGTCAAAGTGGATATTATATATAAAAAGAACTACTGTATCTGATAAGCACTTAGATTTTAAATCTGGTAAACCTATACATTTCATACCTTATTGAGAAACTATCATAATGATCTTAAAAGTCTTTGGTAATAGTTCACTTGCCACGAAGCTATCACTCTTGACAAAGTTTTTCGAGAAATGAACAGGCATTGGAATTTGTGTCAGAGTCCATTGCAAGATATTATTGGACAGAGACTAGGTAAGTCTAACTGGGAACTGTCGACACTACCGCCTACTTAAATCATTTCCACTTTTAATGAACAATGTGATTTCTTTGTTATTCATTCCCACTCCCAAGTGCAACTGCAGTTCACCAAACCCTGTGATGTTAGATTATCTTCCAAATTATTAAGATATTTGTCATGTGCTTGGAAGTGCTTTAAATGTCTATTTACTGAACTCTCACCACCTTCGGAGATAGGTACAATGACCGCCTTCATTTCACATATGAGGAAACTCAAAGCATGACGGTTCAGTAACTTGTGCTGGCACACGTATCTAGAAATATGTTGAGCTGGGAACCGAGTGGAGAATAACATCATGAAATTACAGAGCCATTAGTATGCATTGCTATGGGGCTTATAGGCTTATCGTTTGTGGAAACTGGAAAATTAGTTTAAAAATGTATTCTTCCAAATGAATTGTGAGGATACCTTTCCATGCGTCATCATGTTAGTTTATGGAAATGCTTTGGTAGGTTAATTTGCCAAGTGACTTTCCCCTTCTCTACTTACTTTGTAGTTGTAGTTGACTAAGTATGCTGAGTCATATCAGTGGGTCCTTAGACAAAATAATCTTTGTCTGTAAATAAGTAAAATAGTAGAAATGTGTGCATATGGAAACACAGTGAACTGAGTTTTTATCACACATCCCAAATTGCCTTTTCCCCCTCCTAACTGTGTTTCTACAAGGTTTCTAGATAATGTTTTCAGATGCATGTCACTATTTTCTTAATTGTTTCTTGAATACTTTGCAAATCTTAACTTTCAGGTTGTGATACCCTTTTAATGTTGCAATAAATAAATAAATAAATAAATAAATAAAACTGCCCTCCAGGCAAAATCAGCCACATTCACATCATTTACCCACCTATAGGCAACGGGCATACTTGAGTGGTGAATGAGAATCTCTGTTTAAATCTGGAAATATCTGTATATCTGTCTCATTTCATTGATAATCTTATAAACAATGAGGAAAACCAGAACTGCATTGGTGTGTTCTGACTGTGAATGTTTTGAGCTGGCTGGAGTTTTTTTTGTTGTTGTTGTTGTTTTCAATTTTCAAGATGCCTTTTATTTAAAAGTCTTACAGAAATATCTCTAATGGTTAGAAAGTGTGGACGATGCACCCTGATACCCAGGCTCAAATACAAATGCCAGTAATTATTAAAGAGCCCTGTTAATCACTATCCTAAGAAAATGCTGGACAACAACTATGTAATGAGAGATCTTACTACATGCCTGCTTACGTGAGTGTATGGGATTTTGGTCTGGGGTCAGGGACAGGCTTGCTCTCTCGGAGTTCTGGTCCGGTCGCAGAGGGCAGCTGAGATTGGATGCTCTGAATGCTGACCTGGGGTTATTGGTTTCTCATACAAGTGATTTCTCCCCAATAAAATTAACCTACATCATCCCAGTCCCACAACTATTTTCCAATTAGACATCAGGGTAGCTTAAGCGTATTTAGGATATAAATGGACACCTTCAATGTTTCCCATTAAGACTATCTTATTTTGAGAACTCTGAATATGTTAAAAATAAACAAGCGCATTTTGTAGCTGTACTCATCTACAAAAGAACAAACCTCTAAGGTAGTATAGCCAACCTCCAAAACAAGAGCCAATTATACTCAAAGACAGCAATGCTTGTCGGGCACCTCACCACCCTTCCCACGCCCAGGCAGACATTACTCATTGAGCATGCCCAGAGGCAGCCTTAGACTTTTCTTTCATAGTGTTCTAGAAAGCGGCACTCAGGCACTCAGGGACCACAAATGGAGAAAAACAATCCATTCTGAATGAATTAAAACAGATTAAATGTGATCGTGTATCATCCATGAGTCTCATGTGTGTGTGTGTATGTGTGTGTGTGTGTGTGTGTGTGTGTGTGTGTGTGTGTGTGTGTGTGTGTGTGTGTGTGTGTGTGTAGAGCCTAAACAGACCCTCTCTTAACAAATTAAAGGAAATGAGCCCTTGTTTTGCAACAAAGAAAACATAAAATACCACCCAAAGTTGTTTACCTGACTTCTTCTTCTACGTTCCTTTGGGTGTTGGAAACAGAGAAAGCGTTTCTGACTATGAAACAATGAGTTTTGGAAAGGGAAGTTAGCAACAATCAAAGTCTCAGGAATCCCCTTCCACAGGAACCTTGGCCTTGCAGCTGAAGGGCTGGGCAATTCCAAAGAAGTCTGCTGCCGTGTTTCCTAGGCTGGGGGAGCACACCCTGACCCAGAGGGTGCTCTCTTGTGGAAGGCCAGCCCTAGTTAAGAATAGAAACAAACTGTGTGGTCAGAAGGCTGCAAATGAATTCCTCATGGATGTTCTCTTGCAGTTTTCCTGATGCCTTCCTTCTCTCTGTCATTTCCTTATCCCTGACTGTAAGCATCAGTGGTGGCTGCAGTAGCAACAGAAATTGAAAACAGCATAATTTGATAATTCCTTTTTTGGTAGGCATGTGGGAAGAATAGGATAGATCCCTGAAATAAATAAATAAATAAATAAATAAATAAATAAATAAGATAGGGCGTGATTTCTACTAGACTACTTAACAGGACAAACAAATTGCAGATTTTTATTTTATTTTTAGGGGCATGCCAACAGGCAGTATGTATAACTCATGTCTTACAGAATGACCATCATTTTCTTGGTCTCTAAAAACTTGAGAAGTAGAGTTCAGCTAAAATCTCCCCAACTCATTTAAAAAGGATGTGAACATTTCTACTAAGGAAATACTAAGAGTAAAAACTATCAGATGTTAAGGGGAGCTTTCACAGGGAACAAAAGTGATCAGCTATGAAAGTTGACAGACAAAAAGCATGGCTTTCTTCACACTGGCCAAGATCAATTAGAAAACATGATCATAACAGGCCAGTCATTCACAACAGCACATGCATGGGTATAGCTAGGCACAAACACAAAACCAGCTAAGCTTTAACAGAAGGGCATTATAAAACTAGTTTGAAAGTTTGATTCTTGCACAGTGTTTCATGACTATTAAAAAAAATCAAACATGAGCATTCAATACTATCCTGCCTGGAGGCACCACACACAGAGGCTTCCTGGAGGATGTGAGAATCACAAGCTAGCCTGCTGCTGACTTGGTTTGGATCTTACATTGGTTCTTGACCTTGGGCTATACTACCAATGTTTCTCTTCTGAGAGGAAGTTCTTTAAGGATATCCAGGTCCTTTTTATACCAAAATTGAATCTTAGATATGACATAATGTAACTCTCATTCTCTGTGTGGAACCCCAATTTCTAAAGGCAACTCAGTATTTCTCAAGCCTGAGTCATGTCCTCTCACCCAGAATTCTGGAAAATCATTACCACTGGAAACCCAAATAAAGTAGTAAAGTAGTAACATGTCCCCATTTCTAAAACAGTAATCTAAAAAGAAAGGGCAATTTCATTTGCAAATTAAATTAATAAGTAATTTACATATTCCCAGAAGTTAATGCTCTTTCCATCTATTAGTCCAGAAAAAATAGTGATTTCCAATGACAATTCAACTCTGTTTTTAGTGTTAAATTTTATTTATGTGGATTTATTGTGTGTGTGTGTGTGTGTGTGTGTGTGTGTGTGTGTGTGTATCTATGGAGGCCAGAATAGGGCAGCAGGTCCCCTGGAGCTGGAGTTACTGGCAGTTGTGAGCTGCCTGATGTGTGTGCTCTAAACAGAACTCAGATTCTCTGGACAAGCAAGCATTCTTAACTGCTGAGCCATCTCTCCAGCCCTGATACTTCAATGCTCTACATGGGGATTTTTAAACACACATGTTACTTTGTATTGTCTTCATTAACTCTGCCCAGACCTGTGGAGGGGTAGTTGGCTTATCAACATTAATTAAATTAATCTATTTGGACAGCATTGGTAGTATTAGTGTACTTCACATCATGAATATTCTGTTTGTGGTTCCTGTGTGGACCCTTCAAGCAGCTCACCAGTCTTCCTGAATATTGGCAAAGGAAAATTAGAAATCTTCCCTTTTACATTGACAATACTAGTTCTAGAACAAACTGCTCTAAGAATAGTGTGCTAAATTCCTTCACTCAGAGCCCTTGTGGTTAGAATTTGCACAGGCTACTTTTGTGTACTCACAAGTGTAACCTTCTAAATAGACCATTTCCCTCCTTTAGAACCCAGCTGTCCTGTTCCCTATTCTGCAAGGGACTGCTGTACACACATAAATGGGCTGTATGAAATGCGCTCGGACTTGTGACTGTCTCATTTAGTCCTGTATTAATTGCACATGATATAAAGACTTTTAGTATATGAGTAGTGACTCCTTTCTGTGGCTCCAAGGTGGGGCCCACATTCCACTGTTCTTCCTGGGTTGGCGAGCTGTGGGTCACCATTTAAAGCCCAATCTCTTGAGACATAGATTAGAAAATCGCCTGTTAGAAGACTTCACCATCAGCCAGATATCAACAGAACTCACTCAAGAATGAGAATCTTTGATTCTAGGCCCCAAGATAATTTTGTAACTTAAAGAAACATGGTTTTCTGTTAAATTTTAAGAAAGATTTATTTTTATTTTTTGCATATGAAAATTTTGCCCGCAGTGCACAGCATTATGAAGTGCCCTTGGAAACTAGAAGGAATTGTCACATCCCCTGGAAGTAGAGTTGCAGATGTAAGCCAAGTTGCCATGTGGGTGCTGAGAACTGAACTCAGGGCCTCTGAAGGGCAGCCAGTGTTCTTAACCACTGACCCATCTCTCCAGCTCCCATTTTGTAAAATTTAATGTGAAAATGGAAGTCACTACTTTGCTGCAAAATGTTGGTTCCTTTATGAGTTCTTTAATGTTGGTCTATTTTCATGTTTAAGATACAAGGAAATGATCCTGTTGGCTGCCAGGGAAAGAGGAAGCAGAGAGGAAGAAGCCAGAGCTAGATTGAGCACCATCATCTATAGTGCTATTCATTTGATATGCTGGCTGTTGGACCCAGGGAAAGACACCTTCTGTTTATGCCTCCAAACCTTGCTTTTATCTCTAGATAAAAGTGTACAGGGGAAGTTGCCAAAATTAGTCCACCTTTTGGGTCCAGGCCATGTTTAAACTTAGATGTAAAAGAGATCAAAGAGTTTCCATTCTAATTCAAATAGCAGCCTCCCAGCAGTGCGCTGGGGGCAGCATAAATCCTCAGAATCCTCTCTCTGCACATCTCAAAGATGCTTTCTAGGCTGCGAGACACAAAAGAAGCTGCCTGTGTGTCTACTTCTGAAATGACTGCCTGCCTTCCTGCACCTGGTGGAGAAATGTATGCTTGGACTTCTGCTGATAACCTCCTGGGAAACTCCCAGCTCTTTCTGAAGGCAAGCTGGGGGTGCTTCGAACAAGCTGTTTCTCTCCTTGCCCTGGTACCAGCAAAGAGGATCCTGTTTCCCGTGTTTATTGTAGATGGAGTCAAACTATTGAAGGTTTTTCTTAACAGGATGGGAAAATTGCCACTCTTTTTTTATTTTATTATTGTATGTTATTTGTGTGTCTGAACATATGCATGTGTGGAGGCCGAAGGTTGACATCAGATAGCCTCTTTCATCCTTTTCCAACTTATCTTCTAGAAAAGCCTCCCACTGAACCTGGGGTAACCCATTTGACTAAACTGGCAGAACTAAGAGCCACAGGATTGCATCCCCAGTGCTGCGGTTGTAGGCAATTGCTACCACACTAGAATTTTACGTGGGACTGGGAATCTGAACTCAGGTCCTCAGGCTCACATAGCAAACACATTACTGACCGAGTCATCTCTCCATTCCTTTTAAATTGATCTTTATGTGTTGTAGTCAGGCTCTGAGCTTTGTAGAACTTCATAACATTGTTCCTGGGGATGAAATAGGAGTAGTCAGCAAACCCTTGGTCTCTGAGCATGAATAGGGTCATCGGAGTTTTTATTATCCCAAACAGAACACTTTTGTGAGCAGTAACCTATTTTGTAATTGAACCTGAACAACCGGGCTAAGCTGAGACTGTTTTAGCAAATCTGATTGTATAGCCAATCCTGCATAGGGGACTGGGTAATTGCTGGCACTTAGACACTGGTCTATTGCTTTTCTCTTGCACGTGGTTGGGCATGTTCTAGTCACTCCCTTAGGTTATTACAGATGACCATTCTCTGCTCGTGACAGCAACCTAGCAGCAAGAGGAAAAGAAAAAAAGAAAAAGGATTGGCTAAAAAATTTCCGGATGACTCAGAACACAGACCCTTTGTTAAATAATACAGCCCCAGAATAGATTTTGTAGCAAAGAAAATGGTCTGTACAAAGTCCTTAAAGAAGTCTTTCAATGGATTTTTTTTTAAGGATGCCACTACCCCACTATTTACAAAGACAGTCTTGAAGGGGGAGCAGTAACCCTTCAGGCCGTTTCTAGCAAAGAGATGGACATTCAGTACCCAGGACACAAAATCACTGTTGTAGCCACACTGCACTGTTCCATGTGTGTGACTTATTTTTGCCTTCGAACTGCAGCCGCATGGCTGGGCTTCCTTTCCGTTTGTTTTACCACTTCCCTTCTAAATATTTTGCATCATCTGGGAGACTTTGCCAAGCCTTGGTCTGCTCGCTGGAGGACCACATTCCTCTGATCTGTGGCATTAGGTTGTTGCTATGGCAAAGGCTATTTACCACTGGGGAACACTTCTCAGGACGGGCAATTCCAACCTTTCTTCCTCTCCTCCACATACTCGGATATTCTGACACCCACCCGAGCCCAGATAGGGCTTTCTCTAATCATAAACTACATTCCTGGAACATGAACTTTATTTTTGATAGGGAACTATTTGGCTCTGTTTATTTCTTTCAAACTGGGCAGTGCCTGCTTGAGTGTTATGACTAATCCACTTGTCAGGACTGGGATCTCCTAACAGTTCTTTCCTCCAGGTGAATCATATCACTCAAACCTGCGAGGCAAAAATGCCACAGAGGCCAAAAGGTGACCCCGTGGTTAACAAAGCACAGCCGCTCGGTGGAGGCCTCTGAGGACCATAAGGAAAGGAGAAAGACATGTCTGTCCCCCTTCTCACGTTCCTACAGAGGAATTGGCCTGGCAAGAGATAAGGGCTTAGGGGTGACGCCCTGATTATGCCTACATTTTTACTGTTAAATGTGGACATTGACTTCATCAAATTAATAAGAGCAGGAAACAGTTTTTGTTTTCTCTTTGTAGGAAAACATGAAGTAAGGGTTTTATCTTAATTTGTCAGGCATTCCCCAAGAGACTACAGCCATGTGGGCGGGTGGCCAAAAACTGCTCTAAGGCCGGAGTCCTCACACCTAAATAGAAAAAGAATGCTAATTGGTTTTCCAGCTGAAAAATAATAAGGAGCACAGTGCCAAAAAAGGTTGTACGCTATGGAAACCCCAAGTTTACACAATAGAATCTGATTGCCATCTGGGGCCTCCATTTGTACTCCTATGGAGAGTGAAACAAAGGGAGGTGTTTTGCTCGTCCGCCTTTGTAGAAAGCCCCGGTTCTAGTGCAGCCTGGTGTTGCACCAGGCTTCCCACCGTGTTCCTGCCAAATCTCCAAGATTTTTCCTGGCTACCAGTCAGGAAAATACAGCTCTGTCTGTAGCACGGAAAGTTAAAACGGCCCTGCTTGGATACGTGGAGAATATACAAACACTGCCTGACGTCCGCGCGGAGAGGGCTGGTTCTGCACAAAATGCCGCTGGCCTCCTAAGCCACGAGTGGGAGACTTGTAAAAATCATTTTGACTAAGCTGAGAGTTTAGCAAGAGGAGACTATCAGACTTTTTAAAAATTCAACATATCTTTCATTTTAATGATTTCTCCTTAGTATGGCGACTAACTTCCAAAATGCAAGTCATGTGGTGACTAAGCTGGGTTACACTGGGATATCCCCACCTTAGGGCTGGCCTGGCTTCAGCATCTCTCTATACAGGGCACCAATGACGTCACTAGAGAGGGCACTGACTGTGAGCCACTGTCCCTACATGCGGTCTGAGCTGAGGCTCCGACACAGATTTGCTAGTTGGCAGCCTTGTCTCTAGCTTCGTCCTGTGACTCTGGGAGTACTTCACCAATGAGAATGTGACTAACTAAAAAGGGTTTTGCAAAAAGGCAGTCAGATGTCTATGAATTCTAGGCTGCCCCCTGTCTACATAGCAACCAGCTAGGGCTACATAGCAGAGCATGTCTCCTGTTTAAAAAAAGAGTTTGAAAGCACCAGAACATTGCTCTCATTTTATTGATATCCCTGGAGAATCCAGTTGTTTAACGTGAGTCATAGTGAATTTTTGTATGTATATGTACATGTATGTGTTTGCGTGGATTCATGTGTACAGGTGTACACATATGTGTAACAGGCAGAGGTTGACATCAGTTGTCTTTCTCAGTTACTTTCCACTTACTTTTTTTTTTTTTTAACAAGATCTCATACTGAACATGGAGCTTACCAATTTAGCCAGTATGTCAGGTCAGACAACTTCCAAGATCCTCTTGTTCCCACCTCAATATTGGGATTACAGGTGCATACCACTATGCCTGGCTTTTACTGGGAGCTAGGGATCTGAATTCAGGGCCTCGAGCTTGTGTAACACATTACTGAGTCATCCCTCCAGCCTGCTTACAATGATTTTTCGTTGTGATGTATGTATCATCAGGACTGAAAAGAGGACTCCGTGGCTAAGAGCATTTGCTGCCCTTGTAGAACTTTAGTTTTGTTTGGACTGTATAACCAAACCATATCCACGTCATATGAAAGAATGGTGTATAATAATAAGTCATGAGGGCTCTGTAGCCAACAAGATTTATAATGTCTCATACACTCTCAGAGTCGCTTCCATGCAGAGGGATCAGAATACACGTCACTTGTCCTGTAGTCTTTCTAGGCTTTCTCTCTCATGTCTGCAGCTAAGATCCTCGGGGGGCAGGGGGGGTTGTCTCCTGGTCATATCTGATCTTCATTAATTTTGAAGAGAACCGTAACTTTTTGTTTCCTGCGGAAGCAAAGGTACAACTTCTCCCACAACAAAACATATTTTCTGACTTCCATTTTGAAGCTAAAGACATTCATAAAACATAAAGGTTTGTATAATTTAGCACTCTCCATAATCCAATGTCTCTCAGCACCTATTATTTTTTTGTACATTAGCATTTAAAAAATTCAAAGTCAGCAAAGCACCACACAGGATCCAGACACCCTGTGTATTTCCCATCTTTATGGGGCTTATTTTTTATATTATTTTACTCTATCTTTAAACTTACTTTAAACGATTTTTTTCTATGACTGTCTATACCCATTTTCTTTCTTTCTTCAGCATCCAAGAACATTATAAAACACACTGTACCTTTTGAGAGGTATCTTGTCTCTGGACCTGGCTTTACTAAGCACCTGCAGCTTCTCTGACCATGAGAGACAAAGACCTCATGGCTCAGCCTCAGCTTGGAGCATTGCACTGGCAGCTGGCCCTAACCTGTAGGCAGGTGATGGCAGCCATTTCTCTGTGCACTGCTGAGCACCAACCCACCTGAGAGACTGCAGGACTAGGAATTCACATCCAGCCTGTTGTCTGGAACTTTTCTTAGCTTTCTTAGGTCCTCTGTTTAGACATTTGAGCCTCCATGTTGGACTCCATATGGAATCTTTTTCTGTCCCATCAGCCAGCTCCCAAATAACCACATGGAGATTTCTTCTTAATTATGAAAGCTCAGCCTATAGTTTAGGCTTGTTCCTAACTAACTTTTATAACTTAAATTGACAGATTTATATTAATCTAAGTTCTATCATGTGATGTTACCCGTGTTCTATCTTGCATCTCCTGTTTCCTCTCCATGCCTCCTGGCCTCTCCTGCCCCTCGATTGCTCCTCCTCTTCCTTTGTCTCCCTGGAAATCCCGCCTATACCTCTTGCCTAGCTATTGGCCATTCAGCTCTTTATTAAACCAATCACAGCAATATATCTTCAGACAGTGTCCAAATACTCCACAACGCAGTTCCTTGTCTAATCTTTCCTTTTTCACCACCACTAGACATTCTGATTTCCCTGGTACACTTTGGACCCAGAAACCAGACATCAAAATCTGATGAGATTTCTGAGTAGTCTTATCATACCTTAGTTTTCCACAGTCACTCTAAAGTTAGCATTTGGTAAATCTGAGCTTCTTCAGGTTGTTCTTGTGTGGCAGGGAGCTGACTCATGGGCAGTATGTAGAGATGCTTCTTTGGCATATCCTTAAGCCTCTGTGGATCAAGACTTGCCTTAGAACAAAAGTGTATATTCTTGAGTGGGAACATTCTTTGGTGGTTTGCAGCCTTGAGTTCTTCAATATAGTAAGTGAAACCAAAGGAATGTTTGAAGTTTTGAGTGGATTGTCTTAATTGCTTGTTTCCAAAGGAAAACTACTGCCTTCTTGCCTGTGTGTTAAGTTTTCTTGAGATGTTTGTTAATAGCCTTTGCAAGCCAGCCACCATAACCTTGGGAACTCATTAGACACTGATTTCTGTGTAGATTGAATCACAGGCTTTTGCAACTCCTAGCCCAATGTTCTTCTCTGAGGAGCTCTTTGCTGATTTTTCCCCAAGTGCCTCCAGGGAAGTATTAACAGCACTTGACATTTTGGCAAAGGATCACGAGAAAGAATATTGCAGGAGACATCTGATACGACTCAACCAAGCACAATGCCCTTCTATCATAGCAAAGACTAGTTTCTGTGCAAGCACTTTGCTAACCTCCATTCAGGATATGAGATTTCCTTCTCAGCCTTACACATCCACACCCAAGATAACATGCATTCTGATGCTCATTCTCCTCATCCTCCCCTCCTCTTCTTCTTCCCCTACCTCCTCATTTTCTATTCCTCCCTTTTCTCCCCCCTTAACTCTTCTTCTACTTACTTCTTCTCTTCTACCTCTTCTGAGACAGGATCTCCTTCTGTAGCTTATGCTGATCATGGCTTGCCATTTGACTGCCTCAGCCTCCTTAGTGTGGGGTTACAGATATACACTACCATGTGCAGTTACAATGCTAGAACTTGAGCTTCCTTGGGGGATGATAAGAATGTGTATTCCCTTCTCTAGCTTTAGTTGAACAGAAGGAGTAGAGACGCCACCCTGATAGGCTG
Source organism: Cricetulus griseus (assembly GCF_003668045.3). Lineage (NCBI taxonomy): Eukaryota > Metazoa > Chordata > Mammalia > Rodentia > Cricetidae > Cricetulus > Cricetulus griseus. Next base: position 209,372,051 of record NW_023276806.1, read on the forward strand.
AAATGGGATTGACAGAATGACATTCACTGGCATGTATTCTAGAGTATGCCATTCATGTGTAGCAGACTGTGGTGAGTTTGGTAAAACAGGCAAACAAACAAACAACAATACTGTATTTATTGATGACCCCATCAATTAAGAAAGAAGCTATATTCTACTTCATTCATAAAAACTGATGTTTATGACCGTTGCATACCTGACTGAATCCCAAATTTAAGTACTCCACAAAAGGAGCGGTGAACAACTGCTAAGCACTATTAACCTGCTATTCCTTCAATGCCTGGAGTCCCAAAGCTACAGATGGGTACAACTCAACACTAAAAGCATTTGTTGAAAAACTACACAGCATCATTGGCAGGAAATCTTTCTGCTATCACATACAACTTTAGGGCATTAAGAATCAGGGACAAGGTAGATGAATGAAAGACCCATCAAAGACTCCATACAGTTTCAAAACAACCTTTTCTTTTATAGATATTTGATCTTGTTGCTTCAAGTTTTAAAATAGCATCATCATGTGAATCTTAGAGAGAAAACTTCCTGGATAATTTGAGACTGTGTTATGCAGAGAAGGCATTTGGTCTTACAGGGCAACAAGGAAAGACAAACACTGGAAATAAAGTAGAGAGAACATGAGGCGCCAAAGAGAAATGACTCTGTGTTACTAGAATATGAGGTACACATTTGTCAGGGAAGGTAAGAAGTGATTGGTCAAAAACTAATTTGCACGTATGGCAAGGATCTAGGAATTTTAAGAAGTGGAGAGACATTAAAGAATTCTAATAACTAGATTATCCCATGGCACACATCATTCCGAAAGTTTGAAGGTAAGGAAACCCATTAAAAGGCTACTGTAGGTGAGACAATTAGAGGGACTCATCTCTCTCAAAAGTTCTGGGCAGGTCCTAAACATGGTTAAGTTTTATTGAGAATATTAGTTTAGTTTTTGTTAAGCTTTCACTAATTCTTTTTTGTAAGCATGTTTTAATGCTCTTCTGTAAACGAATGAAGCTATCAAGAGCGAGTCTTTCATTAGACCTGAAGGTAGGATCTGTCAGAAGAGAGCTACACTCCAGCTGCAGGAGACCCTGTCACCTGAGACCATGTTTGTTGAAGACATGTCTTTTCCAGGAGGACTTGGTCTAATCATAACCTAGAACAATGACAGTGACCTCCACTCCAAGCAAGACAAGTCTTGAAGACCTGTAAAGGACCCATCCTGTAGAATTATTCCAGACCTTTCTAAGACTATTTTCCATCATGTCAAAAGAAGGAAGTATACTTCCCTACCGAGTCCATAATATTCTCAGTTAATAGGTGTGCTATGCACCCGCACTTAGCTTTTACTGGTCTTGATAAAACTGGAAATTGAGCTGTGATGGATGCAAGTTACATCATCAGATTAGCCTGCCACACCCTCCTCCTGTGGGCTATTCACCTTTCCATTCTATCTAGTGCAGACCCTTCTTCTATGCCCATGGGGACTCTAGCAGATAGCTCAAGAAGGGCTTCTTTTGAGTGCTCTTTTCTTTGCTTATCTGTGATTTTTACCACTGGTGGAATAGCTGAGGCAGTAACACACACACACACACACACACACACACACACACACACACACACACACGATGGTAGACCAGCCATGATAACAAGGTGACAGCAGCAGCCACCTTGGCAAACAGAAGCAACATTAGTGGCCACAGCACTCAACACATTGGTGATAGTAGCAAGAGAGCAGTTGAAGAGTAGGTGGAGGTAGGATGGAGATGAAGGGTAGGAGGGGTTGGGAGTTTAGAGAAGGTAAAAGAAGACTGAATACCATGACTGTAGAAGGCAGAAGTCTATGAGGAGCTGAAGAGGAAAGACTGCAGGCCTTGTCCCTGGAAGAGCTCCAGGAGCTGTCATGCCTTAAAGGTCCAGCGTCCAGACACTCAGGGCTTAGGAGTCATAGCACTAGCTGAAGCCAGCTGCTGCTAAAGCTGAGGATTTCAATCATTTCTGTGTGCTGGGTCACAGACAAAGCCCAGAGTGAGAAGCATCAACCATGAATATTTCGTGCTGTAAGTCTCTGACTGGCTCCTAAAACCTGGATTCAAAAGTCTCTAGTTTCTAGGGCTTGATACTATAAACCTGTGAGTGTGTCCATCCAGGAAACCTTGGTACTCAAGAGCCACACCAGAGGGGCTGTTTTCTATCCACTTAGAATTTCTATCAATTAAACCAGCGCATCCCAGCCAGCTCAAGGGTAACACATCAACTGGGGGATGTAGGTTGATATTTGGACATTTGCCAAACAAGCATGAAGCTATGAAGCTTTCGCTTCTATCACCAGCACATGCAGAGAAAGAATGAGAGGGAGAGGGAGAAGAGAGGGGGGAGAAAAGAATGAAAGTAGAAATCTATTATAATTAGCCAAGGCTGATGTGAGTCTGACATCAGGCCATGGTGATTTTAGAGTAAAGCAGTGTTCTTTTGTTGTTGTTGTTGTTAATTTTTTATTAATTTATTTTTTACATTCCAATCACAGTTCCCCCTCCCTCCTTTCCTCCTATTTCCTCCACTCCCCCTGTCACCTCCCATCTGACTCACTGGGAGGGTAAGGTCTCCCCTAGGAAGTCTACTAAGTTTGTTCCATCATCTAGTTGAGGCAGGACCAAGGCACCTCTCCACGCCCACATCCCTGTGATTAGGATGAGCAAGGTATCTCTTCATATAGAATGGGCTCTATTAAGTCAGTTTGTGCATTAGTAGTAGATCTTGACCCACTGCCAGTGGTCTCATGTATTGTCCCAGTCACACCACTGTCACCTATGTTAAGGGAATCTAGTTTGGTCCTATGCAAGTTCCTCAAAAGACCTGAGTCAGTGATCTCTCACTAGCTTGGGTCAGCTGATTCTGTGGGTTTTCCCATCATGGTCTTTACTCCATTGTTCATATTATGGATCCTCCCTCTCTTTGATTGTACTCCAGGAGCTTGGCCCTTTGGTTAGTTGTGGATTTCTGCATCTGCTTCTATCTGTTTCTGGAAGAGGGTTCAAGCTTCTCTGAGGTTATGGATTACAGGCTGGGTATCTTTTAAAGCAGTGATTCTTGATATGTGAGTCTTCACCCCTTTGGAGGCCAAACAACCCTTTTACAGGGCTTGAACTTCAGATATCCTATATATCAGCTATTTACATTACAGATCATAACTAGCAAAATTACAATTATGAAGTAGCAACAAAAATAATGTTATGGTTGGGGGTTACCACAACATGAGGAACTGTATTAAAGACTCAAAGCGTTAGGCAGGTTGAGCACCACTGGAGGAGAGGTTATAGACTAGAGAGGATGTGAGGAGATCCAATGGATAGGACTTGTACTTAAGTCATGGGAGGAAAAAAAGAAAGCACAAACAGATCTTTGAAATGAAGTCTTCATTGCTGCAAACACTGTCTATTCTAACAACATTTTATTGATTCACTGGAGGTCCAAGTGGCGGAAATCAAAGAGTCCAAACAAATGTGACCTGAGGCTCAGTTCAAACTTGTGAACTTGCAGCTTGGCTCTGCAGTGGTGCCTTTCTCATCTGTCCACCAGGCATCATTATCTAGGCCCCATTAGAGATTTCTCTGCCTCTCTACCATCTACCAGCCTTCTGCCTCTGCCCATTAAAGGCTCTTTGGAAATTCTTGAAGTTTGCTGCAGCCTTCTTATCTTTTTGTAGTTCCACCACCACCAACCCACACACAGATACACACACACAGATACACACACACACACACACACACACACACACACACACACACTAAATGGTGTCTCATGCTGATTTACTAACAATAGTTTAGATTGGAATAATAGAAATAGAATAATAGAAATCCTGCTTACTAATGGCCAATCACTCAGGAAATCATGACTGCCAAACTTCAGCCATTGAAATGGATGTAGCTTGTGAGTATATTGTTAATAAATTCCAACATTGAAGAAAGACACAAACATGTCTGTATGTTTCTGACAGTCTGCGAGGACAACTGCCTGTGATGAAGCCAATTGCAAGTCTTACCTTTCGTAGACTGAATGACAACAGTGAATTATACCACTACTGTAAAACTCTACCAAAAAAGAAATAAACTTAAAAAAGATTTACTTCTAAAACAAACAACAACAACAAAAAAACAAACTCTACCATTGTGCGTGTGGTGAACCAATAGACTGGGGAGAACTAGTACTTCTTTCTCATTTATTGAGAAGAGATTATACAGAAATTCACTGTAGCCCTGACCATGCATGTAAGGGGTGGGGCAAGTTGTTGTATACCAGAAAGCATGTAGAGAATACAGAGGCTAAGCCTGTAGCCTTATATCTAAATTTCACTGCTTTGAATCCAACGTAGCCTACATTTATTCTTAGCCAGCCCAGTTATCTGTTTCCCAAGCACAGGGAAGATTAGAAGTGAATTAGAGGCAGGCATTTTGGCCTTTAACAATTGAGAAGTTACAACCTGGTAGCAATGGAAAAGCATAAAAATAGAAAGTCGATGAAGAATTCTGCTCTGCATTATAGAGCATGCAAGGGAGGACAGATGAAGTCATGGGCCGCTGTTGTCAAGGGAGATTAAATTATGACTTAAAAATATTGGAACATAGTTATTTTTTTTTCTAGGAAGATTATCATCAAAATTTCTTAAAATAAATACGGTCTGGGGATTCAAAAAGTTTTACTGCTTGGTAAATATTAGACATACACATGTTTCCTTCTCCCACAGCTTCTGACATTGAGCCTTGTGGAGAAGTCTCGAAGGAGACCATGGAAGTGAGTATTTCTCATGTGTGGACTCCCAGAATTGACCTTCTCATATGCCAGTGACCACCTTCCTGCTTCTCTCAGTGTCATCGCTTCATTTTTATATAACCATTCTTGCTTTTTCTTAACTTCTGGAGGGAGAAGGAGCTAGCTCTACCAATGGCCAAGTTCGATTAAAAAAAAAAAAAAAAAAAAAGACAGTCAGGTTCCTTCTTGTTACCAGAGGATAGAATGTCAGCAGAGTCCACCAAAACAGTTGAAAGGAGTGGGAAGGAAAAACCAGGAAGTAAAATCGAAAGTTAGGGGTTAGCCTACATCTTGATGAATCAGAGCCTTTTGTGTTTACTTTCTGAGCTCATGGACTGTGCAAAGTTCTTTGTAAAACATTAGTGCTCTAGGAATTGAAATTGGTTCTACCTAGACATCTGCAGACAACTTGCTCTGCTTCTGCCTGTAACCATGACTAACTGTTCCTGACTCCTGTCACAGTGACATACTGACCACACTTAGATTGCATCACATAGCCTAGGTTAGTAAGAGGCATATTGCCTCCATCTGTGTAAGTATACTCTATGATGTTCAAACAAGGACAAAACTGATTACTGCCACATTTCTTGGACTGCATCTCTTGTTATATAAAAAAAAAGTCACCAGCTAAAGAAACAGTTTTGTCACATAGTGAACAGACAGGGATAGGCTAGGAATGAGTAAGAAACAGATTCTGTATGCCATCGAATTTCATTTGAAATTAATTGGTGTTAAAATTTCAGAACGGTACGTAGAATCCTACAATAATCATGAAGAAGTAACTATTGAGCACCCTATGGAGGCAATGATAAAGGCAGTTAAATGTTTCATTAGATAAAATCAACTAAGCACAGAGGGGGTCAGTGACGTATGGTATAGTGACCAAAGACACACAGACATGCAGTATAGGTATGAGTTAGACTGAAGTATGATGACACATGAGCACAAAACATGATGAAAGCATTATTTAGTACACCGACTAAAACAATAAAAATTTAAGGGCAAGAAAATAAAATTCAAAACAAAAGTCACCTCTTACTTATTGTTAATTCATTTAATCATAAATGGGTTACATTTTCCAATCATAGGAAAGAGATTGATGAAATGAATAAGATTGTCTACTCTGGTGCTTTTGATCCAGAGGCACAAATAAACTGATAATACTAAGATGGAAAAAGATAGTCTATGATAATATATATATATATATATATATATATATATAATATATATATATGAACAAAATGTGGTAAGAGGAAATTGGGACTTTAGTACACTAGTCTCTATAATGGAGAGAAGAGGCAGAAAGAAGTGAGTAATGGGGACTTCACACATTAAACCAGCTAGTCCTCGAATGTATACAGCTCACTACCGAACAATAGACTACACTCAGTCTTGTTAGCAAACCAAAACAAGCCTTTAGCTTTCATTCTGAGTCTATCAGTTACCACAGGCTTTAAATTGTGGTTTCTTCTATTATGTTGAGTTCATTTTCTTTTCCCAATTTGGTGAGTGTTTTTATAGTGAAAGGCTGTTGTATTTTGTCAAATGTTTTATCTGTGTTGATTGAAATACCTTTGTGCGTAATTTCCTTCTTCATGTCAATGTGGTATAATATATTCGTTGGTTTGTCATGTCTTTCCCATCATTGCATTTCAGAAATAAATAGTGCTTTATCCTCCTGTGGACTCTCATGTGCTGCTGGCTACCTAGCTTGGATTTGTTGCTAATACTGGGTCTGTATAGTCACCGGCAGGCTTCTCTTCTTTAGTGCCTCTGTTTCTCCTTCTCAACGGGATAGTGCTGGCCGAATACATTCAATTAATATGAGGCAATTTCTCTTCAGCTTTTTGGGAAATGTTAAGAACAACTGTTGTTAAGTCTTCTTTAAATGTTTGAGAAAATTAGCCAGTGAGGGGCTGGGGAGATGGCTCAGTGGTTAGGAGCGCTTGCTGCTGACTATTCTGGAGTTTGATTCCCAGCATCCACATTGTTTGTCTCACTGCTGCTTGAACTCTAGAGCCAGGAGATCTGATGCCCTCTTTTGGCTTCTATGGACACACATGGCATACAGTGATTCACATCAATAAAAAGAAAAATCAATCTTTAAGGGAAAAAAAAAGAATTGCTCGGTATAAACATCAGGTCCAGAGTTGTTTTTTTTTTTGTTGTTGTTGTTGTTTTGTTTTGGGGGTTGTTTTTTGTTTGTTTGTTTTTTTCTGATGGAAATTTTAACACTGAAACATTGTCAGATATCGTTGGTCTATTCAGATTCTCTACTTCTTCATGAATTAACATGGGTAGATTCCATATTACAAAGGTATTTTTCATTTTTTCTAGTTTGCTAATTTTATAGTATAAATATTCCTGTTACATATGCATTCTTTTTATGTCTGTATAATCAGTATTGATGTTAATACTTCCATTTATGATTTAGATAATTTGTGTTTTTTCTTTTTCTCTTCGTCCATCTAGCTAAATATTTGTCAGTTTTATTACTCTTTCCAAGTAATTGGGTTTCCATTTTACTTTCCATTATGTACTGTTTATCTACTGTTTTTTTTCTTTTCTTTTTTATTTTTTGTTTTGTTTTGTTTTTTGAGACAGGGTTTCTCTGTGGTTTGGAGGCTGTCCTGGAACTTTCTCTGCAGACCAGGTTAGACTTGAACTCACAGAGATCTGCCTGCCTCTGCTTCCCAAGTGCTGGCATTAAAGGCATGTGCCACCATCTCCTGGCTTATCTACCATTTTTAATTTAATTTATCTCTATCCTGGTCTGTGCCATCTTCTATCTTTTACTAGTTTTTGGCTTCAATTTACTTTTGTTTTCCTGTGTTTGCAAGTCAGATTGTTGGTCTAGAATCACTCTTTTTGTTTTTGTGTAAACAAACATAGCTAAAAATTCCTTTCTAAACACTGACCTGTGCTTTCTTCTACAATCAACTCTAAGTAGCTGTTTCAATTTCTCTTTAACTGCTTCTCTGGACTATTCTTTTTTTTTAAAGACTATTCATTTCCACAGTTTTATGCATTTTACAGCCCACTGATTTTTTTATTGTTGTAGGGAATAATTAGGCATTTACTATTCCATTTGATTTTAAAATCTATTGAGACTTAATATTTAGACTAAATGCCCATAGTATTCAATGTAATTAATTATTGGTTGCTGGTTTGTGGGGTTAGATTTGGATTTCTTGCTTCAGGATCACAAAGAATGATGAACAATGAATGATTAAAGGGCATGAGCCACCTTACTCTGCCTAAGAGTTTCAATGATTTCTTTTTTCACTTCTGGGGATTGAATCTCACAAAAGCTGGTCAAGTGATCTGCCACTGAGCTAGACCCGAAGTTCTGAAAGCATTCATTCAAAACAGGAAGAATGCAAGGATGTTTCTTCCATTCCTCCCCTCCAATATAACACAGAAAGTTAGAGCTGGGTCTTTGGTCAGTAAAAGGAACTAGAAATCATACAAATTCAATAGGAAGAATTTTTTGCAGATGATATCATCATGCATATAAAAATCTCTAATAAGTACATACACCCACACACACACACACACACACACACACACACACACACACACACAAATATAAGCCCTGCTAGCTCAGTCAGTAGAGCATAAAACTCTTAATCTCAGAGTTGTGTGTTCAAGCCCCATGTTGGGTGCCCAATGAAGCATTTATCTAATTATTCTTTATCAATAAAACTTGGGAATCAGATATCAGGGTATGTGACCAGTGACATCCGCTTTCTTTCATTCCTCAATTCCTAAAAACACCAAGAACCTCTCTAAGCCCCATCCTACTACCTCTTGCATCTCTTTCTGTCCTCAGTACTCCAAAAACTCTATGATGAATTTTTGTCAGCTGGTAGCTAGCTCTGCCCTCTGATTCAAAGCAACTTTTATTGGCAGTCTTGAGAGTGTCAGAATGCGATCAAAATATCACACAACAGAGTTCATCGAAGTTGCAGGCTATAACATTAATGCAAAATATAATGCATTTTATGTTCTCACAATGACCAACCTGAAGATGAACTTATGAAGACAACTTCTGTTAAAATGACATAAAACATACTAGAATGCTTAAGAGTTAGCTTAGCCAAGGAAACAAAAGAATAGTTAAAAACTATAAAACAGTACTGAAAGAAATTAAAAGGATGTATGAACAACTGAAAACACATCCCATGCTCACGGAATACAAATCTTAATATTGTTAAAATGTCAATATTGCTTAAACATTATACAGACTTAATGCTTTCACTATCAAAATCCTTATACATATGATAAAACATTGACAGAAAAATATCATTCAATGTACAAAAGTGTATTTTTAATACATGATACTGGGAAAGCTATATTTCCATATGTAAAAAGAATGAAGTGAAAATATTACCTATTACCATATAAAAATAACCGAAAATAAAGTCCTAATTAAGACCTAAACCTTTAAAACCTAGAAGCAAATAGCAAAAGTTTCATGAGATTGAACTTTTCAGAGATTTTGGATATTACAATAAGTGACAGATCACAAAAGAAAAAAAATGCATGTATTATCTTCATGGGAATGTTTTTAAAAAGTGCACCTAAACACAATTTCAACCATATAAAATGACAGTGTTCAGAATGAGAAGAAATAGCTGCAAACCACAAACCTTATAAAAGACTAATTTATGGCACACAGAGGGAATGCTAAAAATTCAACAAAACTGCTTGGAAAACAGGTGAAGCACTTGAACAAACATTCTTTAAATATATGTACATCCAAATGGCTAGTAAACACGTGAACAAGCGCTCAGTACCCCTAAGCTTTTGGAGAATGGAACCCAACACTATTTATTGAATTAGTACTCTGTACCCAATAGAACACTGAGCATCAAACAACAATGAAAACAAATCAGAAAATGAATGTCTCCAAGGAGGTGGAACGCTAAATGGGACAGCCACTGCCAAAACAAACAAACAAACAAAAACGACAACAACTAAAAAGAAATACAACCTTGCGACTGAGAAATTACGGCTTCTACAGAGAGGAGAGCATGGAATGAGGATGGAGACTGTGTTGAGACAAGAGAAAAAAACAAACAAAAGCTGCCATCTAATACTGACCAAAGAAGAGAGGAAAATGTAGAAGAGTTAACAGATGCAGATATGTGAACCCATGTGAGTGCACAGGACGCAAGACTGAGGAGAGCGGTAGACATAGCAGCAATGTGCACACCTGAGCACCTGGAAGTGAAAACAAACAATTCTATTTAAACTTGACCAGTCAGAAACTGGAAGAGTAAGTATGTCAGTTAGCATATCAGTAAAAGGGGAAAAAGGGACACTAATAGCACAAAACGGGGAAACGGGTAAGTAGCAGTGGGTTGGAGAAGGAAGTAACTTCTAATATCATTCCTTTTAAAATAGTAACGCTTTGCAATAATACTAAAAGTAGCTTGCTCTGGGTTTTGCCCACCACATCTTCATTCATTGTAGGATACTGTTGCCTGGTGACAGAGAGAAGATAGCACACCACCCAGAAAGGAAACAATCTAGATTACTTCACGTATGCGTATGCCTCCTGATCTTGCCTGTCTGGGTCGGGGCTGTGACTTATGACACTATTTTGTATTATGCTTTTGTGGGCCATTTATCAAAGTACAGCAAGCCGGGGCCTATGTGACTCATTTTCCTCTTTGGAAATTAGCAAATACATTTGTCTGAGAATTTACTCAACATTTCAAGATTTTTATGCATTTTGATTCCTTAATCATAGAACATACATATTTTATTTGAGTTTCCCAAGAATTATTTGACAGTTTGGGACAGGCCCCTTACTGGACAGCTTCTTTGTCTGTCCCATGCTGATTACTTAGGTGTGCGTGATTGAATGGCATTTAAACACACAGGCAGCTTGACAAATGGAAAAAACACATGCCTAAGAGGAAAAGGAGCCACTACAAACAGGAAATGCTTGGGAATACCTCAGCTATAACCTTCCAACCACCCCCCCCCAAAAAACTCTTGTTCAGATTGAACAATGTGTCATCTGAAACGCATACCACAAAAGAGGCTGTTGAAGGAAGAGCTGCTCGTAGAAAAACAAGTTAGAAGAGACTCAAAATGGCTTCCTTAGACAGAGACAGTTGCCGTTCCAGCTGTGCAGTTCTATGAAGTATACCGGTGTGAGCCCTCGTACGTATCTGTGCTCAGAAAAGCATCTGCTGACTTGAAACCTGAGATGGTTTGGAATGGAGACTTTGCAATCTATGTGTTCACTGCAGGCTGGACACTTACTAAGCTTTTGCTCCTATACCAACCTTCTGTGAAGACCTTACAGTGCAATGGAGTGAACTGGACAGAGGCAATAGAATAGGAAATAATAACTGGATAAAATGATGTGAACTTTCTATATGAATGCACAGAGGAGACTGGCTAATCCGGATCAATAGCTTTTTCCATAATGCTATCTGATGCCTCTAAGTAAGTTTTGAGCCAGATATGGTTGGTCACACAAGTCTGTAACCACAGCATTTGGAGGCTGAGGCAGAAGAATTGTAATTTTGAGTCCAGCTTGGGCCATGTAGTGAGACTCTTTCCAAAAACAGAAGCAATGGGGGTGGGCAGGTTGGGGGCCGTGAGTGTTACCACAGGAGCTCTTTCAGAAAGAGGTATTTCACAGCTCATTTTGATCCCTTACTAATGTCAAAGTCTGCAATCACAACAGGACTCTGGACTTCATTCAAACACATCTTTTTTTTTTCTTTTTTTTCCAACAACTCCAGTGGCAGGGTGTCCCCCTCCTCCTGGCTCACCTAACATAGGTGTGAATATCTGAAGAAACTTGGGACACTTTGGACTCTTTCCATCCAGACTCTCTGTTCACTAGAACAAGGTGGCCTGCCAAGACTAAGTGGACACAATGTGGTGACTCACTCACAGCACTTTTTTTCCATCTAGTTCTAAACAAGCTAAGTGCAAAGACATTTGATAACTGTGATGTTAGCAACCGTGTTATCAGTTCTTGGAGAGCCAGTCCCTCTTCCTTCCTCCCCTCTCTCGCTCCCCCCAAATCATACAGCCTTCACCCAAGAGAAACAATCCACAGTCTTTTCAAAGATAAACTTTCGGTTTGAGTGTTGCCCTGTAGTTTTGAAGAGTGTGTGACCTGACGTGTCTAGCCAAACTGTTGCTAAAATTCTTTCTTGACAATTACTATGCAGTCACGGGAGCTTTCTGGGGGTGCCCAGCCATAGGTGAATCGAATGTAGTTTAACTTAAAGGAAAGTGAGAAATCGAGCATTATTGTCTTCTGTAAGGGCCTTGAGAAAAGCAGACTACCATTAATTACTCTAATAGAGCAGCCCAGCTTTGTTATTTAGTATTTTCAAGTTACACCAGCAAGGTTAATGACACTGTCTTTGCGATTCTGAATGTGACTTTATTAAAACACCAGAACACAAATTAAAGGAAAATGAGAGAAACTAGTATATATTTTCCTATATTTAAAACATATGCTTTCACTATTTTTTATTGAAAAAAATCCATACAATATAGTGTGATCATGCTTTCCCCTCCCCCAGCTCCTCCCAGTTCCTCCCCACATCCCCATGGATCCAACTCCATGCTCCTTATCTTTTGACAAAAAAAAAAAAAAAAAAAAAAAAAAAAGCAAGCAAAACAAACAAAAAAACAACAGCAACAAAAAAGGGACACGAATACACACAAACACAAGAATAATGGAAACCAAAACCTACTAGCAAAAGACCAGTAAGACATAAGATTTCCAAACAAAGCGGTTTGAGACACAAAGTCCACAAAAATACCACTGATCGCATGTTGTGTCGCCATCTCCTGCTACCCTGAAGTGTAGCTCACATTCCAAGGAGAACATTGAAGAAAACTCATTTTTCCTTTGCAACTGGGTACTAATTGCAGAGAGCTTCTTGGTTAGGGGTGGGAGCCTGTGTCTGTTTCCCCCTTTCAGTGTTAGGATTCAGTCTGGCGTGAGCCCTTGCAGCCTGGTGCAAAATAGGTGCATCAGTCTTGTTGTGTCTGGGTGACACTGTTTCCTTGGAGTTTCCCGTCCTCTCTAACTCTCAATGGTATTTCCACCTTCTCTTCTGCACAGATCATTGAGCCTTCAGGGGAGGGTTTTTTATGTATTGGTGTGTGTGTGTGTGTGTGTGTGTGTGTGTGTGTGTGTGTGTGTGTGTGTGTGTTGCATGCCAGTACTTGCAGAGCCCAAGAGAGGGCATCACATCTCCAGAAATTGGAGTGACAGGCAATTATGAGCCACCTGATGTAGGTCCTGGGAACAAAACGCAGTCCTCTGGAAGAGCACCAATGTTCTGTGAACCAATGAGACATTTCTTTAGCCACATAATAGTTTTTTTTTAATGAATATTCCTTTGCTGCATGCTTACGACTGAGATCGCTAACAATATGCAATGGTTACATATTTTGTGTTTTTACCTTTTACCTGTCATAGTATGTTTTGTGCTACTAACATACCCCAAGTTAGGTAAATTATAGATAAATAAGTTTTATTGTGGCACTTTGTTGTATCTAGAATTAGAAATCATATTTTACTGGCTACCAGTGATAGCCTCAAATTGTGTCATATCCCATCAGGGAAGAAAAAAGAGGAGAGTGTAAGGGACAGGCTCAGTTTAGAACAGTTTAGTTATCCAAAAAGCAGTTCATCACAGCAGGTCCTAACTCAGTCCTGGGATGGATAAACCACTTTTAGTGGAACTGACTTGGTCCTGTGAGGGAAACATTTATCTGGACTGGGGATAGGATGCAGCTCATTAGCCCCATGCTTGCCTGGTGTACATGAGACCTGGTTTAATTTCTGGCACTGAAGATACACAGTGGGGTAGCTGATGTCTGTCACCCCAACATTCTGGGAGTAGAGTCTGGAGGATGTTGAGGGAATTTTGATCACACTGTGACACTCTGAGACTGCTAAATAAAGTTTACCTTGAATCAGGGGAGGAAATAGCAACTAGCAGGCCAAAATTGGCCATAGAGAAGCCAGCAATTTGTCTAGAGAAGACACACAGGAAGGAAAGGGCAGGGACTTAAGTTTGGGCCTTCCTTTTGGTTGGGGTGAGTGGAGAGACACACATCTCTTGCTGGGTTTCTGGCCAAAGGTGATGTCAGCTGGTTGCTTTTCAATTTCGCTGATCTAGCAGGTTTTTACCCCCACATCTGACTTCTGAGTCTTTGTTGGTGAATAGAACGATAGAGGTTTAGTTTAAACCTACATATTGTGACTGCAGCAGAGCCAGGGCTGAGGACCTGAAGGCCATCGGAGCCATATCCTGAGTGACTGGCAGAGCATTGACAACAGGGCCATGGGGCCCCAAATGATAGAAAACATCTGACAGAAAACATCAGGAGGAACAAGTCATTGTTCAAGGTCAGCCTCTACCATGTAGTGAGTTTGAGTATGGGCCTGCCTGTGGTAGTTTGAAGGGAAATGACCCCCAGTGCTTATAGGGAGTGGCACTATTAAGAAGTGTGGCCTTATTAGAAGAAGTGTGTCACTGGGGGTGGGCTTTGAGATTTCAGAAGCTCACGCAAGTCCCAAAGGCTCATTCTCTCTTTTTCCTGCTACAGATCAAGATCCGGAACTTTCAGCTACTTCTCCAGCCCCATATCTGTCTGTGTGCTGCCATGCTTCCTGACATGATGAAAACGGACAAAACCTCTGAACTCTAAACCAACCCAATGAAATGTTCTCCTTTACAGGAGTTGCTGATGTCATGGTATCTCTTCACAGCAATAGGACACTAAAACACTGTCTCAACAAAACAAGGAAGAAAAGAAAATATGTTGACTGGCAGAGTGGGCATGGTGGCTCTCCTCTGTAACTCTCAAAAAGTTGAGATGGAATTGTCATGCATTTTAGAATAACCTAGGCTATAAATCAAGTTCCAGAACAGCCTGGGCTATGGGGTAATACCATGTCTCAAAAACAAACAAATGAACAAAAAAGAAAGAAAGAGAGACTGACCTACTTTGAGGGTGTCACACCCGCTTCCATTACCTACTCACTTCCGAGGGGCTCCACTCCCACAACTGACACACCGGGAATCAAATTTCACTGTGAGTTATGGAGGGGACAAATTATATGACAACCACAGCTCCAGCCCAAACAAGCTTGGCATGCCCACTGGTAGCCAGAGATGGCTATGCATGTGAGAGGAAGTGACATCTGCCACTGCTGGCTGGGCCAAGGTAGTTAAAGATCTAGTAGAGTTTTTCTTCTTTTTCTACCTTCTCTTTACATTGAATGTTGACACCCTGGCTGCCTTGAAAGCTGAGGACAGCAGTTGACCTAGGTATAAAAGAAAGACATGAGACAAGACAGATACGATACATGCCAGCTCCACAGTTGACTATGCTCAACTGCTAGGATTTGCTGTTATTGTTACAACATCTATGTTCCTAACATGAAGTCCATTTCTTGTTACTTTCATAGTAACTGTTATTTGTAGAAAGTCTTAACTACTTTTATATTTAGAAAAGTTTAAAAAATAAAATTGGAATTACAACTATACATATTTTTGTTGTTTGTTTTGTTTTGTTTTTTGAGGCATGCACCACCATCACCCAGCTTAAGAACTATACATATTTTTAAAGAAAATTTTAAAGTGGCATTAACAAAGTCTTTATGACATTTATCTTTTGGTACCTGTAAGCATGTCATGTTTTCAGTGTTTCAAGTTACTCTTGTAACTCTAACTAAAATACTGTGTTATGGTTAGATTTAACACATTAGAGATTTCTCACATGAGGCACCAAAATGCATTGGTTTGAACAAATAAATAAATTTCTAGTCACCAATAATGTGTCAGTGTTGCATTAAGGACAGAAATCAAAGTACTTCCCCTTAGTGTCATTTGACCAAGAGGAAATTCAGACCAGTTCTCCACTTCACTCGCCCTGTGTCTGTGTCTTCCTTTGTCCTTATCTGTTGTATAAGTCTGAATCTGTGCCTGCCCGATGGCTGCCTTGTGAAATCTCTGTCCCTGTCTCTTGTGTATGTGTGTGTATCTGTCCTTATTTTTCTCTAACAAAGGACACTGTTTATTGAACAGGACAGAAAAGATGGAGAAGGGAAAGAGGAAACTTTATAGAAATCTTTAACAGTGTTTTACAAGGGATTATGTCACTGATCCCAACTGACCCAGATAAGAAACAAACAAGCACCATCAAGCAATATGCAAATAATGTTTCCAGTGTTTATCATGGATATGTATCTTAAAGGCTGTTTTTGGCCTATTTTCAGTTTTCATCAAATGATTGTTATAACACACATTCATTACTCTGGGTTTGGAGCATGGAGGTGTACATAACTTAAGGTTACATATATGCATTAGCTTAAGTTATAAAAGTTGATTGTGCTGGGTGTTTGATGGTGCACGCCTTTAATCCCAGCACTCGGAAGGCAGTGGCAGGCAGATCTCTGTGAGTTTGGGGCCAGCCTGGTCTACAGAGTAAGTTCCAGGACAGCTTCCAAAACAATACAGAGAAACCCTGTCTTGAAAAACAAAACAAAAAGCAAACAAAAAGTTGGTTGCATGAGAAATCCAAGGCAAATAAAGTTGGTTGTTACATTGCTGTCTTAAATGAGGGTTCAACAAACAGTTGAGGTCTTAAGTGACCTCAGGGTCATTATTAACTCTGGCTGTGAAATCCAGCAAAAGTTCCAGTTTCTTGGAAAGATGAGACATTTTTATCATAATGCATTCCCACAGTTTTATCTTTGTCACACATGAGCACAGCATGCTCTTGCCAACTCTGATGAGTGAAAAGTAAGTAACAGCTCTCCATCAATCTAAAGTCCTTTCACAACTCATTGTTTGCATATGTTCAAGAGAATAAACGCATGGGCTCACAGTGCAGCCTTGTCAGTGTGGTCCATATGGTTAGTTAATAATAGAATCCCACAAAAGACACCCTTTAAGTGGAAGGAATGCCAGGGTTCTGATCATCCTTTTTTCATCAAATTTGTCTCAAGTAATTTAATTAGTTTAACTACAAATATGGCTGGTGTTCTAGGCAATAATTTGTCAGGTTAATGATAGAGCCCATTTTCTTGCTTTTAAAGGTAAGAATTTAGAAAAACTTATTTAAAAAATAGACTCACTTTGTCTTAGACATTTGTGTCTTTTGCCTTTGGGCTAGCTGGCTTTTATGTCAACTTGACACAAGTTAGAAGTCCTTATCATAACTGTCTCAAGTATCCCCACAGGTTTTGATTTGCTTTCGAAGCTATTCTACCTACAATTTAAAGACACAGCCATGAAGCCAAAACCTGTTATTGCATAAGCAGCTCTGTGAATTTGCTCAGAGACACACTTTTACAGGAGTACAAGGTCTGGGTTTTGGTGTGGAAGATGATGAGTCACTCCTGTGTCTCCTGCTTTTAGGGACTTCAGTGACTTCTGGCCGAGGCCACCAATAGGGGAATGAAGGCAGAACTGGTCTGTAGAGGATACATGGGGAATTTTACTAACCTGTTTGGAGACTTGAGCATGTAACCTGGGTATAATTGACTTACGCTCATTTTACTTTGCCACTGAGGCATAAGATAAGACGGTCGCTGGGGCTGCTAATGTAGCATCGCCTGACTCAGGTCTGTAGACCGATGCACCTGTATCTCCCTTCACTTTTCCAAAGGCTGCACCAAGGTCACAGCTTTGTGAAAGCTGACCTAAATTAGCTGCTGGTTGTTTGGCGGAAACTGGCTCAGATACGGTGGTGTAGTAGGAGGTATCACTTCATCCAAGAGAAAGTTGGCTGGGGCAGCTAATTTTTGTGCTTTGAAGCTATTTGAAGAAACAAAATGAATTTCTTTTATCTTTGGCTCTAAGAGACAAAACCCCATCTGCAAGCTTTCTAGCCCTGTGTGAGGGATGCAGGGATGCCATGGTACATATCTTTCTAGGTTCTGTTTTCATAACTACCTGACAAAGCTACTTTACTTCTGCTGTCATATTACTGCCTCACTTCTCGTGGTTTTAAGGTTTAGCTAATAATACAAGCTGGATGAAGACATAAACCTGTAGTTGTTTAATTCAATTGTTACCAAAATTTCACTAAGAGTAATATATTCTAGATGTACCTTGTACCATTTTTATAACTGTAGATGATGTCTTCATTGGTTGGTTCTCCTTCACATCATATACAACACATCCAAACTCTGATCAACCCCAAAAGCTAATTCCTAACGAGCCTCAACTTCTGTTCAGTCCTCCTTCCTTAAATGTGGACAGAACCCATGGCTTTCTAAGACCAATAATATATGGAAAAGATGATTGTAACCATAAAACTTTCTGCCATAGCCACCTGAGCCTTGCTGCCATGTGGGCGCTGTCCGTCAGGCTGCCCGAGTTCCACCTGCCACCACGTTAAGGTCCCATGTAACACACAAAGACTTATATTAGGTACAAATGCTTCTTGGCCAATGACTAGGATTTCTCATCTGCTAGCTCAGTCTTAATTATCAACCATAATCATAAGACTTATCTTATGGAGGACGCAGGCCTTTCGTCCTGTCTTCCTGGCGGTTGGTTGCATGGCAGCTCCACAGAGAGGAAGAGCAAGAGAGAAGGGGCCACTTCTTGTTTGTCCCTGCTTATATATGAGTCTGCCTGCTATGTCACTTCCTGCCTGTATCACAAGACTACATTTCCCAGAATCCTCCTTGACTCACATATCTTTCTAGTCCCACATATCTTTCTGCCTAATTGGCCAAATAGTGCTTTATTCATTAACCAATAAGATAAACATATACACAGAAGGACATTCCCCATCAGATGATGGCATTTCAAATTTCATATCAGCTGTATATTCAGCAAAGGAAATGAAGCTCGCTATTTTTATAGTGTGTGTGTGTGTGTGTGTGTGTGTGTGTGTGTGTGTATGGTTGTATCTGTATACATGTGTGTGTACTCTCTTTAAGTATGCATGTGGAGGCCAGATGTCAAGTTCTGGTATCTTCTTTTTTCTCTTCTACCTTATTTTTGGGGGCCATGGTGTCCCACCAAAATTTGAGCTCACTGTTTTGGCTAGACTGGTTGACCAATTAATCCTCTTGTCTCTACCTCCCCAGTACAGGGGCTATAGAAACATGCCACCACACCTGGTTTTTATATCAGTGCTTAGGATCTGAACTCCATTGTCATTCTTGTGCAGCAAACACTCACTGAGCCATCTTCCTAGCTCTATCTATCACTGTCTTACCTAAGATTTCTACTGCTATGGAGAGAAACCATGACCTCAACAACTCTTATAAAGGAAAAACATTTCATTTGGGTGGCTTAAATTTTCAGGGATTCAGACCATTACCATTATTGGTATGACATAGTAGCATGCAGGCAGGCATGGTGCTGGAGAAGTAACCAAGTGTTCTACATCTTGGCCTTCAGGCAACATGAAGTAGACTGAGTACCACAGCGAGTGAAATTTGAGCAAAAGAGACCTTAAAGCTAGCCTCCACAGTGACACACTTCCTCCAACAAGGCCATACCTCCTAATAGTGTCACTCCCTTTGGGGACCATTTTCTTTCAAACCACACAGTTACTGTCTTAAGTGTTAGCAAACTATGACTGGAGATTCTCCTCCTGTCCTTGAGAAAGAAAAACACCATATTATATATGAATTCCAATGGCTAGGGGCTAAGTGGCAAGTAATTAAGGATTTCTTTCTGTTATCCATGAGAGAGAAATCAAGACCTTTGGTCATACTTCAACAAAGAATTAATTAATTAATTCTTGAACACAACTGGGGAAAGTTCTTCTCCCTGAGCCAGTCTTCCAGATAAGGTTACAGCCCAGGTGACACTTTGTTTGTAGTCTGTGTTGCCACAAAGACCATGATTGAGCTGTCCCAGACATTAATATGTAATGTAATTGCAAGACAGGAAAGGTACGGTATTTTAAGCTGCTGTGTTTCTGGTGACATGTGACCCAGCACATAGAACAAATGCACAAAGCTGAAGCACATCATTTCTTTGTTGTGTACAAACTTTACACCACACAGATCCTCTCTAGCAAAGTACATTATTTCTCAAAGTCAAGTGGTTACCAAATCTTGTCAGTTTGGTATTTTAGCCATTTCCTGTGTGACTTCACTTTTCTGTGTCGTATTCCATTTTTCTGGTTTACTTTGTCACTATTTCTCACCTAGACTGACACAAATCTTTTTCTTCCTGCTTAAATACTCCTCTTCAGGTAGCAGTCCCATGAAGTGTGCCACAGAAGAAGCTTCATACAAGGAAAGCAGTTTGCTCTTTAGGTCAAATATGCATGGTCAATGTAGAGTAAGCGTGTCTTAGGAAGTGTTGAAAGCACAGGTAAGAATGTTGAAAATTGACTTGAGAATAACAAAAGCCTGGTAAGTTTTGCTTCAGACTATAAAAGGGATGTAATAGACAATTTTCCAAATGTTTTCAAAGTTCATTTCAGAATGGATCTGGGGTATGAGGAGAGTAATCATGTTTCTCACTCAAGGTTCCCCTTTAATCTAAAAGCCATCCTAGCTGAAGCTCTAAATTAATCTGGGTGTTGGATAGAGTACTAGTTTATTCAGGAGACCGAGAATGAGAAGACTATATTGGGCAGGTTTCCTAACTTGAGTCCCTGCCACATACCTCCCTTTTAAATTGAATTATCCTAGCTAACTGAGAGTCATCTAGAAGTCTTGATTGAGGAATTGACTAAAGCAGATAGACTTGTGGAAATGCCTGTGGGGGATTGTCCTGATTATTAATTGACATAGGAGGGCCCAGTCCACAGTGTGATACCATCTCTGAGCACCTAGTACTGGGCTGCATAAGGAAGTTGGCTATCTGTAAGTCTGTGGGCAAACCAGAGTGAGGTGAAAAGTAGTATTCCTCCACGGTTCTTGCTGTCAGGTCCCAGCCCTGATTTCCTTCGATGGTGGATTGTGACCTGTAAGTGTAAGCCAAATAAATCATTTCCTCTCCAATTTGTTTCTGGTCAGAGTGTTTTGTCTTAGTAACAGAATGAACTTAGAACAATAATGAATTGGTAGGAAATTTGGTGCTGTGGTTAAACCATTTGCAGTTTGTCATGTCCTTTCATCCTGACTGTAAATCTTAAAGGGAGCTCAACCCCCATGTGTTTCCTGTTAGTTTGCACATAAAATACCCGAAAGTTCTTCTTCTTCCTCTCTCTCTCTCTCTCTCTCTCTCTCACATACACACACACACACACACACACACACACACACACACACACTCAACTGTATGTTAGAAAAGGAAGTTAATGAGATAGATAAAGAAGTGAAAGAGATAATTTGGAGTCAGAATCAGGGCCATACGAAAGCCTATCAAAAATGGAAAAATTCATAAACTAAACTAAACTGTGTAAAGTCTGTTTTGCATAAATATAAATTTTGTGCATGACACAGCTTAAAGCCTCTTGTTAAAACTAATTTCTGGCTCTAATAAATATCCACATGCTTCATAAACATAGGAAGCTTTGTAATACCAGATTTTAAATTGCTTGTGTTTTACTTCTAGATTATCATAGAAATTATTTTTTGAGTATTTGGCATATCATTAAATATTATAGAATATTTTCCTGTTACATGACTTATAATGAACAAATGTTATTTTAAAAACACTATTAAACATATACAATAATATTATCTAGTGGATAAAGTTGAAAGCTGAATATATATAAAAATAAAAATTCACAGCATTGTTAGAATTGCAGACCCATTGCAAGTCAATCATTTTATATAGACAGACACACAAACTAATGATGACAGATATGATGATCACAAATTATTTTGTACTAGTTTTGGCTGAGTTCAGCATCTCAAGTCACAATGCAGAATGCCAATGTGCCTAGGGTTCAGGGAGTGGTCTTCTCCTGCCTCACTGATCCTATTACAGGTTGTCTTTGGTCTAGACTTATCCCGTTACAGGTCATATCTGAGCAAACTGATAGGCTGCATGCATTTTGAGTACTTAAAATTTTGAAATGGAATTGTCTCACAGAACATTATTTCTCAGCCCTCCAAAACTAAATGTGAGGCTACACTCAGGATTTTGAACATGTTCACAGCCTCTGTCCATAGGTTGGAGCATCACCAACATATTGCCTCTTAACCTGAAAACAAAGGGCCTCAACTTGATCATGGCAGAATTAACTTGAAGTGCTACATCTGAGGATGGGCTGGGTTTATAGAACGCTCTTGCTTCTTCTGAAAAGCATGTTTATTTTGGGGTTTGAGCAGATGCGTTTCTGCAGTTGAAAAGCACCTTGCCAAGAAGCTAGATTCTGAAATCTAGCCATGTTAATAAGAAAATCAAACTAGTGGTGTAAGTTATCGACCATCTGCTAGGGCTGTTATGGAGAACATTATTGCCTGGAGTAGGAGGAAAAAAAATAATGAAATTAAAGATGACACTCAGAATACTGGGATTGTGAGTTTTAAGCTCCTCAGATTTATTTATTTTGTTCAATGTATTGTAGTTTATTTTGGGAGTAGCTATGTGTTGCTATGCATGTATTTGTGTCCCTTGAGCTGCATAATGGGCTTCGCAAGGCTACTCCTATAAGCAACACTTTTTCTGACACTAATCCCTGGTGCTCAACACGTTAAGTAAGGAGGTGGGAGGGTGTGATACCTTAAAAAAGCTTTCCAAGTCAGGTTGTAAACAAAGACTAAAATAATAACCTACAGAGCGCTAGCAAAGACGTGGCAGATTTAATTCTCCTTAAGGTGAAAATGACAGATATCAGGGTAAATACAGTGAGGGAATTGTGACAGTAGACACTAGACACCAGAATAGCGCCTGGGGAGACAGCTTCCAGGGCAAAGGCAACCCAGGAAAGAGCAGGCAGGGATGTTACCATTTGCTCAGTTAGCCCCCTCCAGCAGGGAGGCGGGTAGCTCTTCTTCAGTTCCCGGGCTTGGAGTTGGTAGTTCCATATCCCAATTGCAAGAGGACCCCCCTGATTAGTTTAGCTGCTTATTTCTCCTTACAGATCCTGGAATTGTTTTCATTAGGTGAAAAGATTAGCAGCGGGGTTAAGTTTAGCTCTTAATACACTCACTCACTCCTCCGGCAAATAAAAAGACTTACAAAAGGTCAGAGTCTGCTTCAAATAACACACAAGGAAATCCTCACCCCTCCCTTAGTGTACGTGTGGCCTGTACATGCTCAGGTGTGTGAGCACATATGTATTAAGGTACATGTGTGAGTTCATGCATTTGGAGTCTAAACGTTCGGGTCAGATGTTTTCCTCAGTTGAGTCAGAGACCGTCACTAAGCCCAAAGTTCACTGATTCAGCGCTGTTTGCTGGCCACTGAGCTAAGGAATTTACCTCTCTCCCTGTTGACCAGGGCTGGAATTCTAGGCATGTGCTACAGCCTCTAGCTTCTCACATCGGTCTTGGGGATTCAAACTCACTTCCTCACACCTGCATGGCAAGCTCTAAACTGACTGAGCCATCTGGAAAGTCCCCATCTTGATATCTTGATTACTGAAGCAGAGTTCAATAAATGTTTGTTTCAGCTGGTGACTCCCGGGTAGCTTCCTCACCCATCTCCCAGCACTGGGATGCCACGCCCACACTATGCCCAGCTTTCACATGGCATAGAGGACCACAGTGTAGGCCTTAAGGCTGTGTGGCAAGTATTTTACCAACTGAGCTGTCTCCGGGGCTTCTCAGAAATATAATTTCTTTCTCAAATAGTTTTGTAATGTTTCTATCATTGGGACAGTACAAGGTGGACTATTGTTTAGTCAGAAAAAAAAAAAAAAAAAAGAGTAGTACACACCAGTTTCTCATGTACCTTAGGGGCAAACTGGCTTCCGTGGCTTCAACAGGCTGTATATGACCCTATTAGGAGATGTTTCAAAGGCGTTTCTTAGCATTTTGAAGAAAATATTTGTGCTCCCTACTGAAAATAGTTTAATATCACGTCCCAAAGGAATTCTGTCTGCCTCATAAAGTTGCTTTTAGAGTTTTCAGCTTTTGGCATTCCTCTTGCAAATGCTGTCTCCAAATTCAAATTGGAACTATGTTGTAGTTACCTCCTTAAATAGGAGACTTTTACCTAAATCTTCCATTAGAGAATATTCTACTATATCAAAGCAATCTTCAAATCTAAAATTATATTCCCAGCTCTTTACTGTTTTCTAAGCAGCTTAGTTTCCCTTTGTATGTGTTCAGACATGCGCTCTCCTGATTTCATCTGCTTGCTAATCAGAGGGGTCATGTTCCCTGACTCTCAAAAGTGTGCCCTCAGATTTCAGCTGCCCGCCCGGCTCACCAGCTGTGCAGCAAAACACTCACCTACCACAGTGGTTATAACCCACTGCTTTGTAACATAGGATCACAGTAGCAACCCCCAAACACAATAACTGTGGTGAATGCACGAGAGGGTGAACATGCAACCTGCAGGATGGCACCAACGTGTGGAATGGGCACAAGAACTGTCAACAACTCTTACCTTAATTACTGATTTGGATCTCATTAAGGAAATCACATTTTTTCTCTCTCTTTTTGTTTTGCCTGTACTGACATCACTTTTTTGTTTTGTTTTGTTTTGTTTTGTTGTTTTTCGAAACAGGGTTTTTCTGTGTAGCTTTGGAGCCTATCCTGGCATTTGCTCTGGAGACCAGGCTGGCCTCGAACTCACAGAGATCCCTCTGCCTCTGCCTCCCAAGTGCTGGGATTAAAGGCATGCACCACAACGCCAGGCTCTGACATCACTTTTTAAATTTTATAAACTTTATCATAAAATGTCTTATAAACAAATAAAAAACATCACACACTAAAAATAACCAGACCAAAAGTCTTTACAACTCAATCACCTTCCATACAGTTCAAACAGGCACTTAGAACAGAAGCTGTGGGGCTTCACACTATCTTTTACACCTTTTCTTAAAACCCTGTCTTAGACTTTGTTTTCTGTTGTGGATAAGCACATAAAGTATACTGGGTACATTTTTTTTTTAAATAACACCCTGCTTTTACTTAATCAGACATAGTAGAAATAGTGACAGAGCCCAAATGTCATCTTAAGAGCAAACTCCTGTTAATGCATTATCTGGTGAGAGCCATTCATGTTGATGGTAATCTAAGCATGTTAGACTCTAAAGTGGAACTAGACAGTGTCAGTCAGAGCTGGTTGCTATGCAGTATAATGTCAAATGTGACCCATAACATTCTCTGGATAAGTGCATGGTTATGGTATATTATGAACTTGAGCACTTCTTTCCATGCATTAACAATTCATTAAGGTTGGTAAATAAAAATAAG
Source organism: Cricetulus griseus (assembly GCF_003668045.3). NCBI lineage: Eukaryota > Metazoa > Chordata > Mammalia > Rodentia > Cricetidae > Cricetulus > Cricetulus griseus. The sequence goes on from NW_023276806.1 coordinate 209,397,165, forward strand.
ATGGATATATTGCAGTTAAGCATGTTTGACTTTTTTGACCCTCTGACTAATTCAGAGATTTCATTCATCATACATTTCATTCATGTATATCACAGCTGATGTACATGAAAAGGAGCAGGAACCACCAGATTTCTGGTCTTTCCTGGGCCACGTCCATCACTGTCTAGCATACAGCGTTGTCTCCCAGCTTACACCAACCAATCTTTTCTCTCCCTTCCTGCCTCCATTAGCTGATTCATTTCGATGTCTTTATTTATGTTTAGACACTTCCTTTCCTAGGCCATCCTCTTCTAACAACTCCATGGAGAGTTTTCTTGTCAAGGCCACTCAATACTTTGCCAAATTCCAACTCGTTCTTCACCTTTGGCTCAGCTGTTGCTGAGTCCTACTACAATGACCTCTCTCTCTCTCTCTCTCTCTCTCTCTCTCTCTCTCTCTCTCAGTCTCTGTGTCTGTCTCTCTCCCATTTTCACCTTTGTTCAGGCCTTTGATTTATCTTTATATACAGATGACCTAAAATCTCCAACATTGACATTTCCATGAACTTTAGAAATGTACAATACAACTGCTAATGCCTTATGTCTAACTAAATACAAAAATTTACAAAGGAATATCAAAGTTACCTTGTCCATAACAATGACTCTGTTTGGGGAATATTTCCTCCTAAAGTTTTCTCTATCTCAGAAAAAAACGAATATATACTGGTATCTTTGTCAACAGACCAAATTGACCACTTTGGAGTTAACCTTAAATTTTACTTTACTTTTATATTTTACATTTTTATCAATAATCACCATCCCTACTTCCTAGATATATACATAAGTACTCCCTACCATCCTAGCAGCTATTACAGTTTGAGCCCGTGCCATGGTCTCCTTTCACAGAGAAAGCTGTGGAAATAGCTTCTAGATTTCTTCCTATTGGCCTAAATAATACCAAGACTCTTGTTACTGCTAATTAACTGTGTTATGGTTCTTGAATGTTTCTCTGTCACATCGAGAAAGAACACAGGCAAGTCATCAGCATCTGAATACCAGGAAGTCCCAATAATTATACTTTGGGAAAAGACATAGGTGGAATTTTGATGTGACTTTTGCATGTAGGTAAAAGGTGAGATCATGATACACTTTGGGGTCTTGATTCGCTGATTGGTTAGGTGCACCCAGAGGGATGCTGAGTGAGACTTAATGGCCCATGAGCTAGTTAGGAGACCCTCCAGTCCCACTGATTGAAGCAGGCACTGTTCTGGAGGCTGTGAAAAACTTATGTAGGCACATGGGATAAATGATATACCTTTTGTCTTTCAGTTCTGGGAATCAAACCTAGGGCCTAAAAACTATTGGACACATCATACTCTGCCACCACTGAGCAATAGCCTCATGACACATGACATCCCTTTGTGTATGCTCACACAGGTTTGTGTGCATTGTGTGTTCCTCTGTGTGTGTGTGTGTGTGTGTGTGTGTGTGTGTGTGTTTGTGTGTGTGTGTGTGTGTGTGTGTGTACATGTGGAGGTCAGAGATCAATCTTGGGTTATAGTTCCTTAGGAAACAGCCACCCTAGTTTTTCAGATAAGGTATCTCATTGGTTGGCTTGGTGCAGGCTGATTAGTCTGGCACACTACCGATTAGTGTAGGCTGATCTGCTAGTGAGCCCCAAGGATATGCATGTTTCTACCTCCCCAGTGCTGAGATCACAGGTGTGGTCTTATGTCCAGCTTTTTTATACATTTTACACATATAAACACAAGTCTATTTTTATCAGTCTACATTTATGGCTGTCTGGGCTTAACCTTTTGAGATTGAGAAAACATTCAGAAAACCTCTTTTGAGCCCATGAAGTTAACTGCTGGGAGGAAAGCCAGGGTGAGCTTGACGCCAGTGTCATCTTTTCTAGGACTCAATTTCCTATTGCAAAGCAAGAGACTTACTAAGCTTTCTGGAATGACCTCGCCATCCGAATATTCATGCACAAGTGTCTTGTTCTCCTCCTTATTTCTCTGGGTCTCCTTTAGAATTTCTCTTTAGAAAAACCAGGCGATATTCCTGGGCACATTTTAACTCCACAATTAGTCATGGATGTGGTGATTCATCAGGTTGGCTTGTAAAGCAAAGCCAGCCTTGCCCTTCCTAAGCATCAACTGCTGGCAAGTCTCTTTCCTCCTCTGAATCAGATGTGTATTTGTTTGAGTAATCAAGAAAGAACTGTCTGTCTTGTGACCTTAGAAGTTGGTGAAAGGGAGCAACTGAGTGTTTTTGGCATAGGAAAGTTAGCAAGACAATGCAAATCTGTAAAGCAGAAAGCCTTTCTGCTGGCTGCTTCCTCCGGGTAGACGTGAATGTCACACAAGCCTCTGATTGCCAGCAGGCTTTTTCATCCTCGAAGAAAACTATTTTAATATAAGCAAAAGTGGATTTCAGATCTTATAAAAAGCCATTCTCAAACGCTGTCTGTGCTCATTTGTTAAGTGCACTGTCTTATATGAGGAGCAGCAGGTCATTGCCAAATGAGCATTTTGAATCCTACTGTGATAATAGTCAGTTAAGAGGCAGCTTCACAGCATGGCTACCATGGGGAAAGCACACCCTATAACCCAGATAGGAATGAATGAATCAGACCAATGCAAATTAGGTGAGGCATTGAGAGAGCAGAGAGATGGTGGCTGAAGCCATTTCAAAGACAAGTGAAGGCTGACATCCAGGGAGCCCAAGAACTTTGAATGAGATGACAGATCTGATGACAATAGAGCAAAGAGAATCTTGCAAAAGCAAGGATTCACTTGACAATGAATTCCCTCCTTCTGTCAGTTAACCAACGGGTTATCAAAGGCATCATTTGAAGAAAGCTCAAAGGTTGAATTTTAAGGATGTTTTACTGTATTAGTTACAAGATGCTTTGCCTCTCATATACATACAAACAGAGAGAAACACGTGCACACACACACACAGAGAGAGAGAGAGAGAGAGAGAGAGAGAGAGAGAGAGAGAGAGAATTTTTATCCTTACAGATGTGTAGAATATCATGAAAAGATCAAATAGAGGGAACCAGATAAGCAGACCCCTCTCACCTTGGATAGATATCTTCTGATTTGGTGCCTTTTATTTTGAAATCTCTAAAACAAATCTCTACTTCTTTTTCCTTCCTGGGGAAGTCAGCTCCATGATTACACGCCTTCTTCTTTAACTCCTCTTCTCTGTGGGCAAATCTTGAGCTGTTTACAAAAAAAAAAGAAAAAAAAAGGATGATTGGTTGCCTATATTGAACCAGATGAAGTCACTGCATGAATAGCTCATGTTCAGTGTTCACTAGGTAAAGCATAGGGTGCCTAGGTGCATGATAGGCTGACTTTAAAACCATTGGCTGGCTGTTTTCTCTACTCTGCGGTTGGTTTTTTGTTTTAAAAGATGCTTGCTTTGGGGCAATAAATGATTCCTGCTTGACTAGACTCCCTGCTGCATCTGATTGTCTCTGGGATTCTAGGAGGCTGGGGAATGGGTGAGCAGAGTACTTACCCTTCCTTGGACCCAGCTCAGCCTTTCCTGGTTGGGCTAAGACACTGCACTTCCCAAGTGATCCTACTCTAGCTATGACTCAGGGTTGCTTATGTGTGTCACTCTGATGTCTTCCTAAAGGAAATCTATTTTGAAAGTAAGGTCTCTCATAAAAAAAAACAAGATAATGCACTATGCAAATATGAAAATATGGGCAATATTGGACAACACACTATCAAATCAACAATGGGTTTTCTTACCACAGAGTGATTTATTGGATAAAACATATGGATGACTACTGGTTTGGATTAAATTCCTACATTGACCAAGAAGATCAGCCTACTCTGGAATAGTGTACATACACCTTCGAGATAACCTCGTTGAAAGAGCCACTTTTCAAAATAAACAAGCAACCCCAGGGCTTTCTAGCATCCAATCGGAGGAGGATTACAGCCAGCCACGAGTGTAAGACACTCCCCTCTTTACCAACCTGAAAAAGAAAACAATTGCTCCTGGTTCTGCTTCTTTCAGCCTTTTTCTGCCAAAAGACTTCCTCAGCTGAGCTCATTGGAACACCTACATCTCCCGGAAGGGGTGAGCCTAACTCATGAGCAGAAGAGATTCTCAACTAAATTCAAGAAATGTCAAACTAAGATTTTTTAAATAATTACATTCAGGAGTACTGTTTGAGTGGGTACTTAGGAATTCCTCATGGAAAAGAAAACACAAACAGCCAATATGCCAGGAACAGAAGTTAATGTTATAAAAGAAACAAACAAAAATCAAGTTCCTTTCTACTTGCCAACACGGGAGAATCTCTTTTGCCCCAGCCTCCTGTTCCTATGAGAACATGGCAGCCCCAGCTCTAGCCACCAGACAGTCTGTCTCTGTGGGGACTGCCTGGAGAAAACCTGGGACTCTTTGACTCTGTGACTCTCTGCCTGGGGCCTACTACTCTGACCATCTTATTGGGGGCAGCGCTGCTGGAGGTCAATACAGCTGCCACTTAAAGAACACATTCTTCCTTTTATAAGGTGACTGACTGAACACCTATATTTCAATAGCTTCTGAGTTCAGATAGAAAAGAGGATATTTATTTATGAATTCTGCTAAGGCTCTTACTAGAGAATGGAAAGAAGTCTGCCTAAGTATCCATTACACAGATCCATTAAATAGAATCTGTTTTCTGGAGAAGATAAATCAATTTTCAAAAATATATTTGCTTGTGCTGGTGTGTGAGGAAGACCAAGCATAGAGGGAGCACAGGGCTCCACTGCGTGAGTATTGCCCAACCAGAGGAGAACTAGCACTTCCCAGAAAACCCCCAAAGAAGAAAAGAATTTTGAATTATTTTCCTCCCACTCCTGTGCACAGTGGGCATTAAGAAGCAGAGGTAGACTAGCTAGGTGCACAAGAAGTAGATGTTCATGCATGCCACACTGAAATGTAGTACACAAGGCCACCGTTTGACTGCCAAAACAGGAAACAAGTGCCAACCCAAAAAGAGCGGCACCCAATGGGGTCAGTGGAGACAACTGCTCACTGTCCTTCGCTTAAAGATAATGGCATCTCCACATCACTAGCCTTTCAGAATTGCTACTCCCATGATGCATCCAATGCCATGATACCCAGAAAACCCAACACAAAGACAAGGGGAGTAGACCCCATTCTGGTGAAATTCTGACCCATTCTTGGAATTCTTGCCCATTTTACTGTTTTAACTCTATTAAATTCACTCTCAAAACATCCTAGTAGTCTCCCAAAAATATCCCAGTAGTATCTCCAAATCCCAGTAGTCTCCCCACAAAATCCCTGTGTTGTCTCTCTTTTGGCAAACCCGAACTCACCTCATGAGTGTTAAAAACATCCAATGCTTAGATGTCCTAATCTCTGAAATTTCTCCCTGATGGGAGAAGAATCTAAGAAGAAATCTCAGGATGCTCTGTCTCTAAGACCTCCCAAGCCATCATCACCAGAAAGAAGATTCTACACTATGAGTAATTGATTCCAAGATCTAAATCAGAACCAATTGCTCCATCCACATCATGAGCAATGCAATGAGGCTACGCTTGAAAAAGTTCCCGGTGATCCGCAGAAGGGAAGGTTCTCTATGGAAACAAGAGTTTCCTTTCAGAGAAGAGTAGGCAAAGAAGAGGACTAATACAAGACCTAGAGGATCCTGACAGCCACATATTTGTGTGTATCTGCACACATGAACAGGTACACACACACACACACACACACACACACACACACACACACACACACACACACACACACGGCAAGTGACAGATTCAAATTTTTCCATAGGTTTTGTGGTAAGCATGAATCTTCCTATCCTAACCCATAGAAGTGGCTAGTTCTGACTTGGCTCCTCTTGAGGGCTCTCTCCAACTCCCTAATCTCCCATTCCTCAGTAGTCTTCCATGATTTCCTCCCAAATTTGGAGTTGGTCTACGTTTAAACACTTTGATCTCTGTAGACAGACTTGTGTTTGAAAACCATCTCACCAATATAGTATTTCAGTTATTTTGTCAGTCTCTCCTTACCTTAGTGTTTCTTTGGGTACTATCTGGTAAACAACAGTACACATTCATAGGCTTGCTGGGAACAGGAACTAGCTAAAATAACATGCACAGTACCATTGGCACACTAAAAGCACACGGTAAAGGGTAGTTATGATTAGTGGGCCAGTCTTTCTCGTGCTCTAGCACAATCCCACCTCCTGAATCTCAAATGCATGTCTGGGTCTGTTTTAGCACAGGCTATGAGCTGGAACTTTAGTGTCCAATGCCTTGTGAGCACCATGAAGCCCCATGTGTGTTTGTTGAATCACTTTAAGGAGCAAGCCTACTCACTTCACCACCACAAGTGATCTGTGGTCAAACTTGGGAGACTGCATGCTAGAGAAGAAACTGCCCAAGAAGAACTGTCACTGCCTAGTCCTTTAAAACATCTAAAATAGCAGAGCCTGCGATCTCCCTAAGGACAGCCTGCTAGCAACACTCCCGATAAATCAAATGTGCTCCTCTTCTTTAAAATAGAAGCCTATCACTGAATGTCTTGTATCGGTGGAGAGAGAAGACTTCTGCTTTGTGTAAAATGGCCTTGCATGCATGCAGGCATTTGCATCAGCTGGGCTTCCACTCTTCTTTTAGTGAAGCAAAACTACTTCCTTAACCTTTTAAAAGTCTTTGTTGTCACATGCTCTAATAATTGCAGTTCTGTAAAATATAGTCACAAAGAATGAAAATAGTTCACCAAATACTTAAATCTCAGAGTGAAGGATGACCATCTAAAAATAGCCTAATATTTCTGAAGCGTTACAGCAAAAGCATTTAATCCAAATGTGCTAGTTAGTCTTTCTTAATAAAAATACTTTCCCAAGTGGTTAAAACATTCATGAAAGTGAATATTTTAATAACCTTAAAATTTTTGTGTGTTTTGACATACATACTAGCTACACTTCTAAAGATAAGGCCTAAGAATTATCAGTAATTTTATCATAATATGATGTGAGACAGTAAGAAGCTGGAGACAGCCTGAATTTTAGCATTAGGGAAAAGACTGTAAGGTGATTTGTCTCAGAAAAACTCTTCTAGAAGAACCCATAAACAGGAATTACATCTACAAATTTTGAATATACACATAAAATAATATTTTAAACATTATTTCCAGTATGATTAAAATATTCATGATATAACAGAAATTTTAAGTAAATTATCAAATTGAATATTAAAAAAGACTTATGAGATTTTTTTTCTTTTTGAGACAGGGTTTCTCTGTGGTTTTGGAGGCTGTCCTGGAACTAGCTCTTGTAGACCAGGCTGGTCTTGAACTCACTGAGATCCACCTGCCTCTGCCTCCTGAGTGATGGGATTAAAGGCGTGCGCCACCATCACCCTACTGACTTATGAGATTTTAAAATAATATTTCAATAAATATACTGTTGTAGGCATTTGCCACGTATGTGATTTTGTATGGTGTAAGATTAAAGTTTGGTAGTCTGTACTGCACTGATACCCAGTAAAATCCAGACTTGCTGAAAAGCCTTGCTACTCTGCTTTGGTCCCAAGGTCCCAAACCTGGACAACCCTCCGTATCACAGGCATCAGACACAATATGTGCTGATCCCTGGAGAATCAGCAGTTTCAGAATCCAGAAGAATCTCTGCTTCAGTTCTCAGACATCCCGTCGGACAATCAAATGTATTGATCCCAGCCTCTTGTAAGAATGAATACCACGTCTCTTTCGGGACTACAAAGCCTGCCTTCCACATCTCCTACTTGCTCACTTTGTTTGCAGGTGCAGCCCACCACATGGGTTCTGTGGGGGTGCTGGAGCCCTTCACCAAGCTCTTCTCTGTTCCCAGTTATTCTTTAAACTGCTGTTATTTTGAGTCTTCCCAAAGCAGACGTGACAGGAATCCCACTGTCACCAATGAGAAGACAAGAAGGCCACCAGAAAACGCTCTAAGCCAGTAAATACCCTCTTTATATTTGATGAGCTTCTCGCCAAAATAAAAAGCATCACAGTTCGAGGACATCTTCCTTGCCTGGCTTCAGAAAGTGTGTTCAAGAGAACAAGATCCCTGTGTGTGCAGCTCCAGCAGGAGACAGTCAACTCCCACTGTCTTCAGGACTGTGCTGCGAAGGTATTGGGTGGTAGTGGTTTTACTGAGGTGGTGAGTTATTTTATTTCGCCCCCTAGATCGTGGTAGAAACACATTTGTGAAGGCTGTGGTGCCCTAATGGAAATTCGGTGGCTCTTCTGACTAGACACTGTTTGGGACAAGGAAGCTTTTCACTCTGGAACTTTGACCTACCGGGAAGGCCAATATGCATTTCTGGATTCCAGGCCATATGTGAAGTAGTGTGAATTGATTCTGTTATTTACAGTTTGGTACTCAGAAGATCACCAATGATATCAGAAATAGCAAGCATTTAGACTCACGGAAAGAGGAATCTTCTATTATCTGCCCAGCTTCTGTCCGAGAGTGTGGAGCATAAACTTTTTTCCCAAGCACATGTGAAGAATGGCAAAACAGTAAGTTGAGGCTTAACTTGAGTGATTCTCAACCTTTGGGTCATGATCCCTTTTCGAAACTTCTATCTCCAAAAATATTTATGTTACTATTCATAACAATAGCAAAATTACAGTTATGAAGTAACAATGAAAATAGTTTTAAAGTTGGGGCCACCACACCATAAGGAACTGTATTAAAGGGTAGCAGCACTGGTAAGGTTGAGAACCACTGATTCAAGCCTTCACCAGTTCACTGAGTTTGCTTCAAGTAGCAGGCTAAAGAACAAAACTGCCAGTGCCCTGAATCAGTAGGGTGTCCATGGGGAATATAAGTGTACAGGGTCGGCTGCTCGGTTCTAGGCTCACTGAAGAATCTACAGAAAGACAACACACCCAGAACCCCCAACCATAGCGTGCAAACAGGAGGAGACATTTCCTGGATCAGATGAAAAGGACTTAGAAATTTCCAGATCTGAACTGGAGGAGGAGTAGTTGAAAATTAAACTAAAAATTGTGTCTTCTGAGTCAACAAATTAAGAAAACCAGTTGAACTCAGACTTCTTGTGCTCACGTGACAAGTCAGGGTGTCCTTCAAGCAAGAGGAGGAGTCTACATATTAAATAGGCCATGGAACCCGCCAGGTGCTCAGAGTTCCCACTTTCATCCTTGTCAGGACAACCCTGCCCCAGTTGGTTGGGGAAGGCAAAGGAAGCCACTTTTCATGCCCATCCACACCAAGTCTCCTGGCTGTCAATGTGAGCATACCTCTGTTAACAAAATGGGAGGAAAAACTTACGTTACAGGGGGTTTGAATATTTTGCTGACAAAAGCCTAGGTAATAAATGGGATACATTCTGGAGGTGGAAGACAGAACAGGGAGAAAGAATTTTAGATGAAGCTTAATTTAAAACACTTACCAGAAGTTCTCTAATCAACATCCTGAATCAACTAATCTGGACATGCTATTAACTATGAATGTAATTCGAGTCACCCAGGGTACACCTTCTAAATTAAAGGAGAGGTCGTAACTCAGCTCCTCACTATAATGTAGATGCAAAGAATTATAGTTAACAATATTTTTCAGTCAGAGAAGCTTGCAACTTTTACCCATATTTTTTCCTTCACCATCTCGTGCACACTAACAGATTCTCTTTCCACATATCCCTATTATTACCATTTCCCTACTATTTCATGTGGGAAGGGTTGGTAGCAGCTAACCTTCTTCCATAAGCTATAATATATACACTAAACTTAACCTAAATTCATGGCTTACAGAGTATCAAGAGAGGGATGTTAACTCAAGCTGGAATGAGTATTGCTGAAGGATCCTCACTTAGAAGCAGTTGTGATTACTACTGAGATAGAGATAGTCTTACTCAAGAAATAGAAGTATGCTTTGGTCATGCAATAAATGGCTGCATAGGGAAAGGCCAGAAAATACTATTTGGAAATTTAAATGTAAAAGAGGTTAAGTGTTGATGAAGAACAGCAAAGAGTTAATTGCTCACTCATATTTTATTTTTTTTCAAAATTCCTTCTCCGTGTGTGTGTGTGTGTGTGTGTGTGTGTGTGTGTGTGTGTGTGTGTGTGTGTGTGTGTGTGTGGTTTCTAACCTGTATTTGTAGCCAAACTTTTCTATACTTTGGGAATCCATAGCTGTGTTATTGAGTCTTCTTTAAGCTAGAATTTAGACAGGTTATTGGAGTCGGTGTATAAAAGTTGTTAGTTAGCTTAATTAAAATCATTACTTTGAGTCTATCCTCTCCTCATGAATAGACTTGTTCTCATGGGAGAATGTGAGTTGAAATCTGTGATCTTTTTTTGTTTTTATAAATCAAAAGATTAAATGGAGCTAGCAGAACAGAAAGCTAAATTGTATCTGTTCTTACAGTTGGGTCAGCTTTTGAGAAAATAGTGGATAGGACAGGTACAGGGATGACAGGATGAGAAATAGTTATTGGAGACACAACTACCTCTATCGTGGTTCAATTTGGTTTTTAAAATTTATTTCTTTTGGCACTTCTTTTTCTTAGAATTTATTATAAAGCTGTTTATCTTAGCATTTCTATATAGAAGAAACTGAAAGGACTTTGTTTATTCCATAGCCAGATGTAAAAAGCTGGGAGTTAGAGGTGTCAGTAGCAATCCATAAACTAGATGTCTAAGAGGGCTAGAGCCCTGAAAGGGAGTAGAGGCTTATGTAACTCGGTGCCCTTTCAAGCTCGCTTCTGCTCAGACCTTGGAAGGGATCACTTTGTTTTAATTAGAGAAGCCAACACCTATAAAAGGAGACAAATTTAATTAATATTTGTCAGAAAGTATCCAGATACTGTATATGAAAGGTAAGCACAAAAATTACTGGTGAGTCATGTGCAGGCTACAAAACCGGATCAAGGGCTGAGGGGTCAGTCAGTGGGATGTCCAAATTTGACTGAGCATGTGGCTGCCATCATGAGAAACCCCGTTTAATAAATGCAGGGACCTGTAAGTTTTTGCAAAGTGAGGATGCAGGGTATAACACCCAAAATGGAACCCAGCCAACTGTTTTTATTCTCTTCATCATCACCTAGCCCCTCATTCATAAACACATCTCAACATTCAGTTCATCAGGGTTGTGGTTCCATAGCATGGAAATCATATTAATTTTGATTCTTTTCGACTGTATGAAAGGAACCAAATGATATATATGTGTATATTTATATGTACATGTACATGTATATGTATATGTATATGTATATGTATATGTATATGTATATGTATATGTTCTTATAGGTCTGCCTCCTTCAACTCAATGTATTTTGTTAACATTTGTCCATAATACTGCTTGAGAGTGCAATCATTTCTTTTAATTCCTGTAATGTTTTGAAATGTGCAGTCCCGGATTGAGCATCCTACTGTTGATCATTTGAGTTCTCTGCAATCTGGCATATTCTGAATTATGCTGCCACAAGCACATCTATGTGTTTTGACGAAGCCACAAGCACATCTCTGTGAAGGATGTATGGTAGGAAGAGAGTTGTTTGGTCGTAGGGTGTGTACAAGTTAAGCTTTAGTAGGAGTTTTGTGTTTAATTTTTAAATGCTATATTTCAAAAGAGTTATGAGAACATATACATTCTTTCAGATTGCAAAGGAAAGCAATTTTGGAATTTTCCCAAGTGATAGTATTATAGTGTTATCCATGCTTAAAATACTTCTTAGTAAAGTTGGTTTTATATACCTTATCTTTTAGGAGCAGTTTAACATATTTTCCTTTGTCTTTTGATTTACGTAACCTTTGGTAGCTCCGATTACCATAACATAACAAATGGATGACTACATTCTTAATAGACATATAAATTGACTTTAAAAACCCTCCTGTGACCCTTTAATAATTTGGAGATCTCACTCACTAACTGGGCAAATGTTATGTAGTAGGTTGACTAGACAGTAAGGTATATGATTGTGTGAGCCAATTTTATTGGATAATAAATGTGTCTATTTGAACACTTCTGAAGTGAAAAGTTTCACTGTGGGTTTTGATTTTTGCCAAAAGGGATGGATTTTGTATATTATTTCTCAGTCAAGAGCCATTATTTAAAGCCTAAGCTTATCTGTTCAAGTCCAAAACTGCACTTTTTATTTTTTATGGTGTTCCTTCTCCCAGCGTTTCTTTCTCACCATCATTCACTCAGCATGGTTTTTACTAAACTTTCCCAGTGTGCATTCGATGCCTTGTGATGCACAGCACAGGATCCCAACTTTCAAGGAGCTGGTGCACAGCTGAAGTGTGCTCACAGGTGTCAAGCTAGTAAAATGTCTTACCTGAGCCACTTTGTCCCCTCACCCCATTCTTCAGTAGAATTTTGTGTTGAAGAAATTTATTCTGCAACCCCATCTTCCTCCTATACACAGGTCTGGTACCCACTTTTAAATCATATGCCCTTAAAGTTTGCTTCGCATATCCCTTACTATCCAGTGTGTGCTCACTATACTGTAGATCTGTTCATCCTCATTCCACTACTGTGCTTAGCCTCTTTGACCCAAATTAAAACCTATTTGCTAACTAGATTTTCTCCCATTGGGGACATTTATACCTGTCTATTACTAGCACTCACTGATGATGATATTGACATGCCACCAGGACTTGTCCTACATTGGGTTACTCGTCCTTGTCCATGTATCATCCCAATTACATTACAAATGTAATTAGTGCAAAATATAGGCTTTGTATATTTCTGTGTCTCCTATATCATTTACTGCCGGCAGTTAAGTGAGGGTTGGTCTATTCTTATTTTTAAAAGAACACAAATATGTTAGCAGAGTCTTCACACTGTTACCATATAGTGTGTGTGTGTGTGTGTGTGTGTGTGTGTGTGTGTGTGTGTGTGTGTTCCATATATATAAATATATGTGGATTCAGTAGCAGTTATAGTTTTCATTCCATGATACTGAGCTAAGGTAAGGAAATATGAGGCAGGGAAATCCCATCCTGGAGGTAGAAAATGTTTTAGGTATGACGTATGACATAACAACTGATACGAGGGGAAAATAAATTTTCCTAATGTGTGAATTCAAAATTCCACAGTCTCTTGCCAGGTGTTGGCGAACTTTGGTTCAGTTGCAATAGCTCTGTTAGAGCCAAACTCTCATTTGTACTAACGTAAGAGCAATACAACCGCTAACTTGGTGCTATGATAAACAGCAATCTCACCTTGACTCTGGATAACAGAAGACCACAGAGTATTTCAAAGTCAGTAAACTGTATGTAAGATAGCATTTCTCTTAAAATCAAATTTTATGCTTAAATTAAATATTTGTGACCCTCAGACTTTTAAAAGTACATACTCATTGCTTAGATTTTTAAGAGGGACATTATTTTCTTTCTTTTAAGTACAGAGATGGAGAGGACTAGAGGCTCTAATATTAAGAAGAATACAAGAGAAAATTAAGCTAAAGTTGAGCCTTAACTACATGGAAAAACACAGCCATGGTTCTGCTGGCTTCCCACCTTCTCATACACTTCCAGCAAGATTCATGAGCTAATAAAAGATTCTGAGAAGAAAATCTCTACCATTTGTTCCCACAGATCCAAAGGACCTATTTGCCTCGTGATTATAGTTAAAGAAAAATTATGGAAGGGCCTTGTTCTGGACTGAACTCTTGTACTGTATGCCAACAGACCAGACCAAAAGGAGTCACTCTTGAGAAATGTCACATCCGACTAAAACTTGAAGGAAGCAGATAGATGCCAAGATCTGTTTTACCAAACAGCTGGAAACTGCAGTCTAATGAAGAAGTTATCTCCGATTTTACACCTATAGGCAAGTATCATCAGGGACCTGACACCATTTGACAGTTTCTTACTGTACTGCTTCATTGCTTACGTCTTACAGGTATTGTTCTGTTACTGGTAGTGGAACTCCCATGCTGTTCCATAATTAATTAGTCTTCAATAAGCTTGTGGACGGATCCAATCTGTAAGCTGCTTGCTCCTTATCCAGTACCTATGTAAACCAAAACAACAGCAACAACAAACAAAAAACAGGTGCAGTGACACTGAAGTAAGGCTTCCATTCTGGAGTCACAAACAGAAAGATCCTGGGAGCTTGCTGGCCAGCTGATCTAACCAAAAAACTGAACTCCATGTCCTGTGGGAGACAATGTCAAAAACAAACAAACAAACAAACAAACAAACAAACAAAAAAACATAAGGTAGAAAGTGATCAAGTAACCAAATAAGAAATACAACACTGATCTCTGGTTTTCCCATATACCAAGCATACAAATGTGAGCACAAACATGAGCCTCACCCTCACCCTACTCCCCCCATCACTAAAATCTATTTGAGTTAAAACTGAATTTGTTGTATTTTTCTGATGTTACCATGGGTTACAAGTAAAACATTCTATAAAATGGATTTTAAGCGTTTCAAGAAACTTGGCAAAAATTTTTTTTCTACCTGATTCACACATTTCTTTTAGTATACACAGTAATTTCTTTGCACATTCTTGTATCAGAATACTAGTCAGAAACAATTTATATGGAGAAAAACTTAACTTTGCCCATAATCTCAGCCCACCATGGTTGAGAAGGCATGGCAGAGCAGAGCTCTCCAAGTCATGAAAGACAAACAAGCAGAGAGAAGGAGAATATCAGCATTCTACTGACATTTCCTTTTTTCCCTTTCAGTCACACATGGCCCAGGTTAACCCATATAGTAGTAACCCATATTTAGGGTGGGTCACTTAAATTTCATTAATTCTCACTGAAAACACCCTCACAGATACACCCAGAGGTGTACCTCACCAATCTCTTAGGGCCTAGGTGATTGTAAATCCAACTTTGGTTCCAACTTTGGGAATAAGATCAGAGAGAAGGCTACAGGTATCCATTCATGCATTACCTACCAACTAAGAGAAGCCTACAGATACCCATTAATGTATTATCTACCAACCAAGAGAAGCCTATAGATATCCATTTATGTAATACCTATCAACTAAGAGAAGCTTCTTAGATGATCAGCGGTTGTTGTAAGAAAGTTACAGACTAATCATCTAAATGAGAAGAGTGCTCTAGGGGCTGGAGAGATGGCTCAGAGGTTAAGAGCACTGTCTGCTCTTCCAGAGGTCCTCCTGAGTTCAATTCCCAGCAACCACATGATGGCTCACAACCATCCATAATGGGATCTGGTGCCCTCTTCTGGCCTGCAGGGACACATGCAGACAGGAATACTCTATACATAATAAATAAATAAATAAATAAATAAATAAATATATGTTAAATGAGAAGAGTGCTCTGTACTCCTTTTTGTGGTACCTCCAGACCTTTGTGGGCTTTGTAAAACTTTAAAGATGCAAGCCATATCACATGCTTATACTACAATGTATCTCATGGTCTGCCTTGATTATCTAATAACTTCTGTCCTTAATCTGGTCTTTTGTTGCTAACTCAACACCTGGCTACCCAGGGTGGTCTGTTTGAAGTCTGACTCATTCAACTAATATTTACTGAGCAATTGGAAGAAGCCAGCCTCTGGCTGATTGCTAAGGTGATTGAGGTAAACAGCATTGCCTCTCTCCAGTAATAGTTACAGTCTATTAGTTTGGAAAGGTAACCTATTTCTTTCTCTTGACAACCTTCTTAATACTTAAAAATGATACTTTTAGCAGTGGAGTGAAGTGGGGAAGAGAAAACACAACATTCAGCCTAAACATGACAAGACAGAATGACATCATAGTCACATTCAAATTTGTATGGATTTTCAAAGACAAAACTTTCATTTGCATTAGATTTGGACCAGCACTTTCTCAGATTCTATGGGATTCTCAGAATGGGACACTTCCTGTCATGGATATAGACTGCCCACTTTCCTTCCCCTCAGAGATGCTCTTTTTCTCTTAGTCCTACTTTCCACTGTGAAGAACGCACTCTCTTCTGTCTCCAAATACTTCTGCTTTGAGTTTGATGCTATATTGTGTGGTGATATATTATTTATGATTTAATAAATATTGCCTGGAGTATCAGAATGCAAAGCCAGCCATACTACTTAGCCACAGAAGGCAGTGGTGGTATACACCTTTAGTCACAAGACTCAGGAGACAGAAGCAGCTGGATCTCTGTTAGTTCAAAGCCACACTGAGCTACACGAAATTGATCCAGCCCACACAAAGGTGATCTCAGCACTTGGGATCCCATGCCTTTAATACCAGGATTTGAGAGGCATAAAAGAAAGAAGCAAAGATCTCATGAGAAAATTTGTCTCCAACCACATTGAAGAGAGGCAGCAGTCTGGGATTGCAGTCTGAGGCTTGGTGGAGAGCACTGTCTCTGGCGATTTGTGGAGACAGCATTGCCATTTCAATCTGAGGTAGAGGTAAGACCTAGTAGCTTGGCTACTTTTGTTAGACCCCCCGGAAAACTCAAGCCTCCGGGGTCCCAGCCCATGACCGAGGTCACCCCCATCACCAGGCAGATTCGAGAGATTGATGCAAACTGCATGAGGCTTTATTATTTCTTTAAAGAGCTAACCCCATGTAAGCTCAGGTCTTTCACCCACCTGCCATGGCAGATGGCTAGCAAAGGCACCTCGATCCGGCTGCCGAGCGATCTTGTAGAGCAGCGTAAGGGGAGTGTCTAGGGGTATGCACAGGCTCAGGATTGGTGTGCCTCCAGGCTTGGAGGGCTTGCCCTGTGTTGATTGGCCAATTGGTTGTTATGGCCCATAAGGTGGTTGCTATGCTCTGCGAGTTATTGCTGTGCACTTGCGCATAAAGCACACCCAGAGCCATAAAGCATAGCGCCACCAGCTAACTTCTGATTGGTTCCTTGCCACGAGGCAGGCTCCTAACCTCTTAGTGACCAAGGCAAGGTCATAGTGAGCATGTGTTACTGTCATGGCTGCCGAAATTGGGGGCTGGTCCCTTTACTTTGCTTCTCTGATTTTCAGCTTGGAGTTTGAACTCCCCTACCAGTCTCTGGGTTTTTATTATTCATGTTACAATATTGACTGACCCTGTTTTAGTTTCTTACTCCTTCCCATCTGCTCCCACAACTCCTTGGTTTTGGTATCATTTGTCTCCTACTTTTTTACCAAGCTCCAATAAACTTTGACTTTTCCACTGACTGCTTCCAGGCTATAGTTTTTAAAACACCAACCACCACTTATTTATATTTTCTCCTGAGAAAAAAATTAAAGTTAACCAAAAGCCCCCAGAGGAGGCAGGTCCATTGTCTTGCAGACTATGACAACTGAGTATGTAATTATGGGAAGCTGACCTGAAGTCATACCAGTATCTGATAATCATTTGTGCATAATATGGTCATGCAGTACCCAGGCTGGAATCAAAGCCACAGTCAACCCAAACCGGGTTGCACTCATTAGCTTTGCATTTCCACAATGAAACACCTGGCACATGGTACTTAAGAAGATCAAGAGTATTACTTAGCTTATAGTTTGGAGGTACAAAGTTCCAGTGGCAAAGAGCAGGCTCTACAGAAAGGCTGAGCCTTTGCTGAATTATCCCATGGCTTACATCGCAATTGTGGAGAAAGTGTGTAGAACAAACAAGTATTTCTGTGTGAACTAGGAGCAGATGGGCCAGGAAAGGCCAGGCTTGATCCTTTGATCACAGTTGCCTCATAAAACTCAAAGCATCAGATGAGAACTACATTCCATGTCCCTAATGACGTAAGGATTCCCCACTAGGCCCCATCAAATTAGTTGGTGGTGGTGGTTTACATATGTGTATGCATATGGTATGTACAAGTATTTGTGCATGGTCATGTGTGTGCATGTACATAGGAAGGCTAGAGGTCAACTTTAGTCATCATTCCTCAGGGGACATCAACCCTGCATTTTTTTTACCTAATTTTGTTTTGTTTGGTTGGTTTTGGACAGGGTCTCTCACTGGGACCTGGCCTACTTGATTAGACTAGGGTGGCTGCCTGTCTCAGCCTCTGAGAACGAGGACTGTGAGCACATGTCACCACTCCCACCTTATCATATGCATTCCTCCCTTGTGCTCCCATGACAATCATTTCATGGATGGAGCTCTCTCCCCAGCCCTGAGGCTCCACCAGATTTTTTTAATTTGAATTAGAAACAAGATTGTTTTATATGACAATCCCAGTTCCCTTCTCCCTCCCTCCATCCCCTACCACCACCCGCAACTAAAACCCTACTTATCACACATCCTTTCTTCCATTCTTCCCCTGACTCAACCTTTCTGCTCCCTCATGACCTCTGCATCCTTCCTCTTCTTCCCTTCTCATTCTCGTAGCTCCCTCCCCCCTCTTCCCTTGCTCTCAATTTGCTCAGGAGATCTTGTCCCTTTCCCCTTCTCCAGGGGACCAAGTATGTCTCTCTTAGGGTCCTCCTTGTTTACTAGCTTCTCTGGCAGTGTGGATTGTAGGCTGGTAATCCTTTACTCTATGTCTAAAATCCACATATCGGTGAGTACATATCATGTTTTGAAGGGGCCAGCTCTCCATTTCAGCAGCCATAACAGCCGAACACATGCTTGCCATAACCTTGCCTTGGTCACTTAGAGATCAGATGCCTGCCTCGTGGCAAGGAACTAATCAGAAGTTAGCTGGTGGTGCTATGCTTTATGGCTCTGGGTGTGCTTTATGGACAAGTGCACAGCAATGACTCACAGAGCATAACAACCACCCTGGGAGGGCCTATGGGCCATAACAACCAGTTGACCAACACAGGGCAAACCGTCCAAGGCTGGAGGCACACCAATCCTGAGCCTGTGCGTACCCCTAGACACTCCCCTTACGCTGCCCTATACAGATCTGTACGCATCAGCTTCTAACTGTCTTTGCTAGCCATCCAACATGGCAGGTGGATCAAAGATTCGAGCTAACATGGGGTTAGTTCGTCAAACTACAATAAAGCCTCATGCAATTTACATCAAGCTTTTGCCTCCATTCTGTGATTGGGGTGGCCATGGGCCTAAGGCTAAGATCCTGGAAGCCTGAGCTTTCTAGGGGTCTTACATTTTGTCTTTTTGTGATTAGGTTACCTTGCTTAGAATGGTTTCTTCCAGTTCCATCCATTTTCCTGAAAATTTCAAGATTCCATCCTTTTTTTTTTTTTTTTCGATGAATAGTACTCCATTGTGTAAATGTACCACATTTTCTCTATCCATTCTTTGGTTGAGGGGCTTCTAGGCTGCTTCCAGTTTCTGGCTATTACAAATAGTGCTACTATGAACATCATTGAACAGATGTCCTTGTTGTAGGAATGTGCTTCTTTTGGGTATATGCCTAAGAGTGGAATTGCTGGATCTTATGGTAGACTGATTCCCATTTCCCTGAGGAGTCGCCATACTGATTTCCAAAGTGGCTGTACAAGTTGGAGGCTCCACCCATTAAAGGCCCATAGGACTTGTCAATGCCTACACTCTGGGAACCACGCCTCTAGTCACAATGGTCTTGGAAAACACCCATGCCATATATACGAAAACTGAAATAGTGAGGGACTACTACTTTGAAGAGACTAAGTAAAAATCATGATGGAGGGTTTTTTAATTTTTAGAAAAAAAATCAAAGTAGGAAATGGGAAATAGAAGGGAGATAGATTGTCTTATGAATTGACAAGCACTGGTGAGGAGTTCCAGTAGGAATCACGTGGTTTCAACTCTCAGCTTTTCCTTGACTACAGGATTACTTGTTCCTTTATCCTCCGAGTCCTTTCCCGGGGACTTGAAAGAAAGTGAAATGTAATCCATGGAAATATAACTGTAGATTTTATTTATACTCTTAAGTGCTAAAAAAGTCTATATTTCATGAAATTAAATGAGAATGTGTCTCTATTGGATATAGGGATGATCCTAGAAATACTCAGCTTATTCCAGATGGCTGTTTAATGAAGTAGAAACCGGGGGGCTTGCTCAACATCTCTCCTCCAATTACTCGTATGGGGAAAAAGCATACAGGTATTGTTCAGGTCTGTGGTAGGATTGGTGTGATTACATATATTCCCTGATTACTTAGCAGTGCTTTGCATTTAGTTTTGAGTACACATTACAGGAAATCACTAGTGGCAGTGGTCTTGTCAATATCTTCTAACAGTGGTATCATCTTCCCCTGCTATTTCTTCACATCTTCTTGTCTCTAACCCTCCCTTCCATACAGCTCTCCTGTACAGTGTCCAGACGTGAAAATAACCTCCTTCATTTCATTCTCTCCAGTCTTCTGCCTATCCTTCGCAACCCCCTTTACTGAGATTCTAGTTGGAGTGTGAGACAGAAGAAGGCCAATTAAATTAATTCATGTGAAATCTTGAAGTACTCAGAAATGCATGTCTCTTTCAAAGAACACATGTTAAATATAGCTCAAATGTGGAAACATCAGAAAGTATAAAGAAAGAATGAGCTGTTTCTAGGATGTGGTCAAGAAACAAGACAGATCAGGAAATACAGAATTAGAATAATTTTTTTTTTCTTAAATATATTGGAATACTCAGACGTGGTCATTTCACAGCATGTCAGATGTGTAATATCTTAGCCTGGGAATGTAGCACTTCTGGGAACTGTTTCCGTTTTAAAACTAGCAAAATAAAATGGATCTTGGGTGTTCCCTCATGTGTGTGTGTGTGTGTGTGTGTGTGTGTGTGTGTGTGTGTGTGTGTGTGGTATGTGTACTTGCTCATGTGTGTGCACACTTTCTCTAAGATTTCCATTCATGGGATGATGCTAATGTGCATACGTGTAGATGTCAATGTTTGTCAGTTACTCTCACCTTGTTTTTTCAGATGAGGTCTCCCGATGAATGCCCACAATTTGTCTGGGTATCAGGTTGTATGCCTTCTCTTTGGTGGTCTTTTGTCTACCCAGAAATTCCCTTGTGTGGGGTTCTTGCAGCTTCTCAAGTAGGATCATGAGAAACTGAAGATCTTTGCCCACCTCTGTGGAGAGCACAGTGCTATGTGCAGAAGGCAACAGCTGTAGCCATTGGAAATCTCCAGGGCATGCCAGATGGTCTAGCTCCAGAGGATAGGACAGGGTCCTGCTGTGGACTCTCTGAGCCTTTCTTGTAAGGTGATGGGAAAACTCTCCTCATGCTTGGAGGATGTGAGGGAAGGGCTGTAGGCATAGGCCAGACTCTGGAGGGCAAACACTGAGGTTTCTAGGTTCTTGTACCAAGGAACAGGGAATTGGACTAGGGACATATAATTAGTGATAGAAATAGGTACCTTTATTGAGAAAAGGAACACTGACGAGGAGCTGGCAAGGTTAGAAATTCTAATGATCCTCAGTCACAAGAGTGATAGCCTTTATGGGTCCATTGCATAGCATCCTTATTCTCTCACATTAGGAGATCACAGAGTTTTTATTTCTTTCTTTCTGTTTTTCCCCATTCTCCAACTCTTCCATGTTGCACAAAGGGAAGGGTTTCCATTCCTTGTGACAACTAGCATGCTGCTCAGTGTTAATCTTGACCCCCCACTCTCCTAGCCCTCCTCTCCTGACACAGAAATGGAGACACACATTGATTGAACAACTTCTGCAGCCTCTTTATTCATCAGACTCATGGGAATTTATGTGCAAGTGAGAAAATACAAAGCCACTTTCCTTTTAAGTGTCCCAACATTCTTTCATCTTTGAAGTGACCAACATACCTTTTGCAATGCTGGAGGGTGATGGTAGGCATTGGCAGTCCTGTTAAGAACCTAAAGTAGGGTGGTGATGGCTCATGTCTTTGATCCCAGCACTTGGGAGGCAGAGGCAGGTGATCTATGTGAGTTCAAGGTCAGCCTGGCCTACAAAGCAAGTACCTGGAAGGTTCCAAAGCTACACAGAGAAACCCTGCCTAGAACCCACCACCACCCCACCACCCAAAAAAGTATCTATTTGGGGTTGGAGAGATGGCTCAGTGGTTAAGAGCACTGTCTGCTCTTCCAAAAGTCCTGAGTTCAATTCCCAGAAACCACAGGCTCACAACCATGTGGTTGTGAGATCTGGTGCCCTTTTCTAGCCTGCAAGTGTACATAATAAATAAATAAATAAATAAATAAATAAATAAATAAATCCTTTTTTTTCAATTCAAGCATGACTGAAGAGTTTATCATCATTAAAAGTTATGTTTATAAACTAACTTACATTTTTTCAGATACCAAATCAATTGTAACATCTTTTCACTTGGCATGCAACAAAATATTTTTTCCTGTTAGAGTTCATATATATTCCTTTTTAAAAATTAATTTTTATTTAAATTAAAAACAATCTTATTTTACATACCAATTCCAGTTCCCTTTCCCTCACATCCTCCCATTTCCCCCACCATCTCCCCATCCCACCCCTACCATTCACTCCTCAGGGAGGGTGAGACCGCCCATGGGGGATCATCAAAGTCTGTCACATCATTTGGGATAGGACCTAGGCCCTGCCCTATGTATCTAGGCTAAGAGAGTATCCCTCCATAGGGAATGGGCTCCCAAAGCCCATTGGTGCTCTAGGGATAAATACTGGTTCCACTGACAGAGGCCCCATAGACTGACCAAGCCCCCAATTGACACCCACATTCAGGGGGCCTGGTTCAGTCTTATAATATAGGTTCCCCAGCTGTCACTCTGGAGTCTTTCATCTCCCATGTGCTCAGGTCAGCTGTTTCTGTTGGTTTGCCTGGCATGGTCTTGACCCCTTTGCTCATCACTCCTCTCTCTCTATAACTGGATTCCAGGTGTTCATATTCAGCTCAAATTTAATTGACATGTGTAGCCTTAGAAACAACAAAAAAATCCCTAGGGAACATGCTTAAAGTTTCAGGAGAAACATTAAATAACATTAATTTAAAAGAATAGCAATTGATTTTTTGTATCTGATACCTTCTCTTTTTACTTTTTACTTCAGATACACAGAGATAAGAGAGACACAGGAATTCAATTATTTCCAATCTCAAACTCTAGATTCTTGGACATTTTCATGAGAATTTAGATTGTGTGTGTGTGTGTGTGTGTGTGTGTGTGTGTGTGTACTTGTGCAAATGTAGAAGCCAGAGGTTGATGTCATCTATCATTCTCCACTTTATTGTTCTAGACAGATTGTCTATGGTTCTACTGGGCTGTCCCTCTAATGAGCTGACTAGTGATCTCCAGAGATCCCCTGCCTCCTCTCATACCCATACTCCCTACAGGTTTATGCTACTGGCCCCTGATTTCAGAATTTCTTCCATTCTTTTACTGAAACAAATACATTTGAAGTCTCCCAATAAATTTTTATATAAAAACCAACTTTTTATCCTAAAAAAAAAAAAAAACTTGGTGTCCATGTGCAGTAGCTAAGATGATTCATTGTTTGTTTTAAAGGCTTGAGCTCCTTCCCTGGGTATCAATGCAACACTGCTTTGAAAACTTACTATCGTTTTTTTCTCATGAAAGAAAATGAAGATATGATATATAATGATTTTATTATGCCTTTTCATGTGTTACACGTGCCTGCACGTGTGTGTGTGCGCTCGCGCGTGCGGGTACACATGCTCGCATGTGGAGGTGAGAAGACAAATGTTCTCCTTCCATCACATGGGCCTTAATGGAACAGTAAACAACTCAGGTCCAACTCAAGTCATCTGGCTTTTACCAGCATGATATCTTTATTGTAAACCTTTAAAAAGAAATCTACAACTATTTCTTACACACACTTCAAACTCTGCAAAAGGTTAGAGCTAAACAAAGCACAATAAGCTGTGAATAACACAGGCAAATATCTGGGAAGGACTACCATGCCGATTCACACTGCCGGGATCCCGGAAGGCAAGGCTCCAACTGCAGCTGGGCTAGTGAGTCTCTGAGCAGTGCTGTGGAGCCCCAGGAGCCAGCCCACTGTGACAAAGACCGGAAGCTGACTGTGAGTGAGGCCCTTCCTGACAGCCACCAAAATGGTAGCACAGTGGAAATAAAAATCTCTGTCCCTTGGGTGGAGGAGGAAGAGGGGGGAGGAACCTGTGTGAATAGCTTTAATGTTTCCTAACACCTAACTTAAAATGACAGAGGAAGAAGAAATTCACCAGCAGCAACAAAACAAGAGGAGGGTACAACCTCTGTCTGTCAAGTTGAAAAGTGATAGTTTAAGAGACAATAACCCAAAAGATAAATTCTCTTAGAAAACAAACATCACTCCTCTCTGTCTGCTAACATGAGCTCAGATGGTTTCTCACAGTCTTCCAAGTCAAAGCTAAAGGCATAGAAATGCCTGCCCAGGCCTCTGTGTCCTAACTTCTACACCTCTGACCTTACCACACCCATTCTCATTTATTCCTCACTAGTCACCTTGCCATGTTCACTCTGAGTTCTCACACTCTGGGGCTTATGTATGCTCTGTTCTTCATTCATTGTAGTCTTGTCTCCCCAGAAGGTGATACACTTGGGTTCCATCTTTGGCCTCTGCTGTTTGCTGCTCTAAACTGAAAAGAGTGGGTGACATAGACTGAAACTGTAAAATACGCTTTGAATGAGTGAATGGATTTTGTTGTGGCACTGAATTACAGCCCTAATCTCACCCTTTAGAAACAATGCTTAGTTGATGTAGCAGTTCCACAAATGATGGCAGTCTTCACTAACATTTCCCTGGGAGAGACATGGCACTGACAAGGCACCCCAGGAGGATTTTGCTAAGACTTCATGCCAACACACGCAGACCTGGAGAAGCTTGCAGAAGTTGAATGTACAACAGATTCATCACCCTAAAGATCTCTATAGATCAGGACCATGGCAAACAACAAATGAACTCAGTTTGGAAGATGATAACTTCATGATAGTGGTTTAATTATTTGTAAAATGGTATTTTAAAAAGAATATAGCACACAACAATAGAATAGCATTAAGAAGAAAATTACAGAGCTAAATAAACAAAATTTTAAGCAGACAATATTGTATAAAAAGGTGAAATGAAAAAATTAAGAATGTATATAGTACAAAAGCTCAATGCTGTTGCACTGGACGAATTTTGGATAGTCAGAATGCCCACAGGTTTCTGCAATGGGAGCAGTGATGTTAAGTATGGAGGATGCCCAGATCTCTTAACAATGTGACATCTGATCTCTATGTCTCTCTGTCTCTGTTGCTCTCCTTTCTCTACCGCTGAGCTACACCCTGACATTCTTCTTTCTGAGAATCAGCAAGTGTTTTGAAAAATTTCCTGAAGCTCACTGGAGTGACTAGACTCTCTATAGCTCCGTCCTCTGGGGTCTACGAGCTGGTACTTGTCTCTGGACATGGCCTGCAGGTTTTTATCTGCTGATATCATATTTGAAAGATAACTGGACATAAAACCTAGGTATACACAATTAGTTCTGAGAGATTACATTGGCCATCTAAGAGGGTAGTCATCCAAGATCATGCTGAGATGGACTTGAATTACCTTGGACTTCTGATAACAGCTGCTTCTTAGGTGACCTCTGTTGTGTTAAAATTGTTCAGAAGAGGCCATTCTGGGAAATGATACTTCCTCAAAGAACATACACACTGAAAAATTTTAACACATTGTAAAATTTAACACAGAGTCAAATTTTCTGCTATATGGGTTTCATTTGGGCTTGACGGTGGTGTGCATGAATCTGCGCACTAAACCATATCTACACAAAACTTGAGCATTCTTAACCTCAGCTTACACTTTCAAGGAACCAGGAGGAGGATTTTTCATAGCAAGACCAGTGGTCGTAAGTTATTGGCAATAGTTACAAAGAAAATAGCAAAATATACAGGCTGATATTTTAAAATTAGGCAGTGGACAGCTTTTCGAAAAGCTCTTGGACTACAGTTGATGGCTGGCATATGGACTCCAGTGGTCTTGAAACAGATCCAGAGATGAGAAAGGAAGACTAGTCTGGGCCAGAACACAGCAATGCTAAACAGGACATAAGCAGTGTTCCGTACTCACATCTGGATGCTGCAGTTTGACAGAAGATCTGACAGTGGTCATAGAAGGAGTCCAGAGACCATCTGTTCTAGAACTGCTGTGTGTGAACAGCCCTGGTAGAGTGCTCCCCTCCAAGAAACACAGTCAAGGTCATGGTTGGGAAGTTTCAGGCCTGACCCAGCAGACAGAAGTAACATCATCTTGGTCTCCAGGCCCTGGGAGGAAGATGGCACTGTTTATCTGGGTAGATGGGGTTAGTTTTCATCTTCATAATGTGCATGGCCCAACATGTGACCAGACTCAAGAAGTTTTCATTGCTTCATTTTATAGACAGACAAGCAAGGCTCGAAAAGGAATAGGACCTTCTTGTCCAAGATCATTTCCAAAGAAGCAATCATAATCAAACCCAGGCAGCACAGCCAGATACTCATCTTGATATAATTTGATCAGCATCTAAAGTCAGTAAAGATAGTAGGAAAATTGCTCTGCTTTACTCTGGTAATTGCTCTAAGAAGTGAAAATAAATTGCCCATGAGATGTTTACATGCTGGTGTGAGTCACAGACTGGTGGTAAGGTAACACTGGCATTTTGCAACAAATGATTCATGCAAGAATATCCACCATTTGGCCTTGGAAAAAAGTGGAAACTGCCTGTGTACACAAGATTGAGATAATATTTATTTCAACAAAACACTCTGAGTCTGTTCAGTTTCAGACCCAGAAGTTTGGAAAATACGACATTTGCTTAGCCTAGCTAGTACAATCTATTTTGGCATTAATGTTTCTCCCTTTTCTAATGAAATTCGTTTTAGGTAAAAGGGCAGTCTGTATTAATTCAAGTGTTTTCACTGTAGTGTTGTTTATCTTAATCAAAATTGTATCCAAATTGGCCCCTGGAATACAAGTCCTTGTAGATCATGAAGTTTAGGAAAGTTGGAAGGATAGGGTTGATTTTCCCAAGGAATTTTAAATCCTAAACTGATACGTTATCATTTTCAATTGAAGTTGCGACCATATATCAACTTCTCTTTGTTCTCATTTGCTTCTAGAACAGCAAGTTGTAGTTATTGGACAATAATGCCATTGCATTGAGAATAAGTTGCTAAATAGATCTGGATACTTTATATAAACAAATATGTGTCTTTGTGTCAGTTTTTCTTCCAGGAGAGGTTGCTCATTTGTAAACAGTATAGTAAAACAATTCCATTAAAGCCTCAATTAAGGCTGGAAGTTTTTTGTGGAAAGCAGTTTGAATGAAGAGACGGCATCTAATTAAAACCATTAGCAAGTAGAGAAAGAATATCAATGTAAAGATGTCTACAGAAATCTCAGGCTTCAATGCCCCTTCTTTCATGAACTCTGGACACACATTCCCAACATGCCTCCCTCAGTATGACATGGCCTTCTGAAGAAATATATCCCCTCTCAGACTTATGTCTCCAGGCCTGTGCATTTTGTTTCTGAACCTAGCATTGCAGACGGAAGTGACAAAATCATCACGTATTATACCTGTTGATTTTGATTCTTAAGTTGAATCTTAGGGCTGGAGAGATGGCTCTGCAGTTAAGACTGCTTACTGTCCCTCTCTTCAACTGGATTCCCCAAGCTCAGCCTGGTGCTTGGTTGTGGATCTCTGCATCTGGTTCCATCAATTACTGGATGAAGATTCTATGATGATAGCTGGGGTACCTACCAATCTGATTACAGGGGTAGCCCAGACAGGAGGTCTAGATTATAATGGAGAAATCTACACAGACAGCTGAATCAAGCTCATGGAAACTCATGAACTCTAGACCAACAGCTGTGGAGACTACAGGGGATTGAACTAGGCCCTCCATATGTGAGAGACAGTTGTGAAGCTTAGACTGAGGGGCCCCTGGCAGTAGGACCACGATACAACCTGGTACATGAGCTAGGTTGTTGGAGCCCATTCCCTATGGTAGGGTGCCATGCTCAGCCTTAATGCATGGGAGAGGGGTTTGGCCCTGCCCCAACTTAATGTACCAGACTTTGTTGACCCCTCATGGGAGCCCTTACCTGTGAGGAGGACTGGGGGTGAGCTGAAAGGGAGGTGGGGGGTGGGAGGATGAACTGTGGTTGAAATATAAAATGAAATTTAAAGGAATACATAATTTAAAAAAAAAAGTGCTTACTGTCTTGTGAAGGAGCAGTTCTCAGAATCCCTGTCAGGGGCTGGCTCACACCATGAGTAACTCCAGGTCTAGGGTATCAGATGCTTTCTGGCTTCCACAGACACTTGCATGTATGTAGTACACATCTAATACAGGCA
Source organism: Cricetulus griseus (assembly GCF_003668045.3). Classification (NCBI taxonomy): domain Eukaryota; kingdom Metazoa; phylum Chordata; class Mammalia; order Rodentia; family Cricetidae; genus Cricetulus; species Cricetulus griseus. The sequence continues at coordinate 209,425,315 of NW_023276806.1, forward strand.
CCAATTTATAAACACATAAAATTAATCTTAAAAAAGATAAATACCTACAATGTGACAATGGGGTTGCTAAGTTACTTTTAAGACTCTTTTTAAAAGAAATTCCAAATGTGTAGAAAAATTGCAAAAAGTAGACTACTAACATTTTTTCATACAACTTCTACCAAAAATTGCCATTTTCTATTTATTTATTTATTATTTGTTTATTTGAGACAGGGTCTCATGTGTAGCCCTGGCTGGCCTGGAACTCTCTATGACAACTAGTCTGGCCCAGAACACAGAGATCTGCATACCTCTGTGTGGTAAGGCAATATTATGAAAATATCTCTTATTCTAAGAAACTGGAACTTATGTTGGAACTCACAGCCATAGTTAGTAATACATCTTGAGGTCACTTAAGACTTAAGACTGCTATCCTACTATGTACTCAGCTTGCATGTTTAACCTGACTTTAAGAGAACAATGTGGCAACCAACCTCAGTTGCCTTGTATTTCCCATGTAACCAACTTTCACAGCTTAAGTTAGTGCAGAGATATAATAGCCTTAAATTCATACTCTCCATGCCCCTGACCCAGAATAATGTATGTGTACCAATTGCTAAAAGCAACAAATACAGAGGTAGAGAGCAATCTTCTTTTTTCTAATTGTAGAAGCACTCTTATTTTATGTATCAATTCTCTGATTGCCTCACCCTCCCATCCTCCTACCCTCCCATGCCCCCACCCACTCTTTAATGATAGTGAGGCCCTCCATGGGGACCATTAAAATCCTTCACATCATTTGGGGGAGGGCCCAGGCCCTCCTTCCCATATGTGGGCTACAATAGTATCCCTCCATAGGGAATGGACTCCATTTGTGCTCTAGGGATAAACACTGGCTCGACTTTTAGAGGTCCCATAGACTGCTCAGGCCTCCTAGCTGGCACCCAGATTCAGAGGGCTTGGTTTGGTCCAATGCTGTTCTCCAGCTTTATGACTAGGGACTCCATAATCTCACTAGATCAGGTCAACTGTTTCTGTGGGTTTCTCCAGCACAGTCTTGGCTCCTTTTCTCATCTCTCCTCCCTCTTCGCAACTGGATTCCAGGAGAATGGCTCAGTGTTTAGCTGTAGGTGCCTGCTTCTGCTTCGATCAGCTACTGGATGAAGGCCCTAGCAATGGCAACCACAAAGCAATCTTTTAAAATGGATGTCCACCATAAAGGTTGATAAATAATGGTATTTGTAATACTGCTTGTTATCTGTGTCAGTTAGAGCCAGTGACTTAACCCCTTGTTAAACTCTGTCAAACATTTCTGCAAAGTGTTCCATTCTTTTGCCATGGGATGCTTTCTACATTGTTCAATAAAGACCTTTATTTGGAACAAAGACATACAGAGACAAACACAGACACAGAGATAGACACAAGAACAGGGACAGACAGACTCACAAGACATCCTTCATTAGGCCAACACAGATTCTGACTCATATAGCAAACAGAACGAGAACACAAGACACAGGGAACATTAAGTAGAGACATCAAATCTGGACTTTCTTGTAGTTAAATGCTTCCAAGAGGAAGTTCTTTTATTTCTTTTCCTTAATGTGACATTGATGCATTACTGGTGACTCAGAGTTAATCACTAATATGTTTAATCCTTTCACCTGTGTCTCCTGAGTGCTGGGAATAAAGGCATAGCCATAAAGCCTGGTCTTAAGTAGATTTTAACATTTCATGTTTTAACACACCATGTTTGCCTTATTATTGTCTTTCTCTCTTTCTTGAAATTTGCCCCATGAAATATGTAGTATATATTTATGTGTGTATATTGCATATTTCTATTCTGTTTGAGAAATTTATAGGCTTCATGCTTCACTTACTGCTTAACCACTTTGTTGCTACTTTCCCAGACTAAGAACATATTTTAAAATTAATACAGCAACATAGTCATTTAATAAAAAGTCAAAACTGACATATGATTATTAAACTCATAAAAATATTTCAATCTGCTTCAATGTCTGCTGTAGCACATATTTTGCAGGTATAGGATGCCATGAAGAATCACACCTATATTTAGTTTTCGTATTTCTTTGTCTTCCTACATCTTGAACCTTTCCTTGGCCTTTACTACCTCGATATTTCTTAAAAATTCATTGAATTTTTTTCAGAATGTTTTCCAGGTAAATGTTAGCTTACATATCATATTGTATGTACTGGTGTGATGGCCTTGCCAGTGCACCGTATCGGGAGTTCCTTTACCATTAGTTTATCTCAGTACCACAGCGATGTTATTTTTGATGACTTTGCTACTTTATCATTTATACCCCCGTTCAGGTCTCCACTCTCCATTAATTAACGATTTAATGCTGTAAATTCTGAAAATGTATCAAATTCAGACTTTCTGTGCCATTCACTTGGGCTTTCCTTGGACTGTCACTTCCCAACTTAATCTTCCAAGTCCCCGTTTAGTTTTGCTAAACTTGAATTTCTGAAATTCAAACTTCTCTTAAGAGTCTCCTCACTCTTTAGTGATTATGACCTTATGACCTTATGACCATTATGACCTTATGATTATGGTCTTACTTGGTTGTTTACAGTACCACACACACTACACTAATGCCTCATGATAACCTGTGCAGGAAGGTTTCCTTTGGTCAATTAAGCAAGGGGACCTGTCATTATTACAATACTTTACTATATCTTAGCATATTAGATGTAAAAATTATATAGACAATAAATTCAGAACTTCTTTAATGTGCTTGGGGAAAAAACCCTTTCCTTGTCAGTTCACTGTAAGTAACTTAAGAAAAAGGCAACCAATGAAGTCACCATTCTGTAAAGTACCCTTTAGAAAACATGACATGTAGCTCATTGCTGACAATGTCTTGTTCATGCTTTCTCCCTTTTACCAGCTCAAAGGCTGCTTCTCTGCCTACATTGCTCCTTCTCTTCTGTCAGTCAAACTACTCCTCCTCCTCCTGGGTCACATGCACACTCATGTCTTGTTACTGAACACACAATGCTTCATGTTTGCATGACTGTGTGGTTGGCATGTCTACTGTGATGCCTTCTTCCTGCAGGCCACAGACTCCTGTTTAGGAATTCAGTTCCAATGCTGTTTTCCACTCAATGTCTGTTTTTCTCTCCTTCCCTCTCTTTCTTGTGCAGATTCATGTGTTGTCTTAGTCTGTTGGGACTACTATAACAAAATATCATAGACTGGCAGGCTTATAATCATGGAAATTTAGTCTTCACAATTCTGAAGTTGAAAGCTCAAAGTCGAGACTCCAGGGCTAATAAGGGTCTGCTTCTTTATAGACTGCCAACTTCCCCACTCAGTGACAGATTACCTCTTAGTCTTCCTTTGTAAGAATGATAAAGACTTCACCCCCATAACCTCTTACTCCTCTGGGAGAGAAAATGCCAGCACAAAAGCTTGGGAGGAAATAAGTACTTAGGCAACATTCCATGGTGATTAATAGATTTCATATCTGCTTCTTTCTCCACATGCTAAGTATCTTGAGCTCATGAATTTGGTATACACCTTGTAAATGATATCACAGTTCTTAGAACTTTGTGAGCCCTGATGGTTAAGGAAATGAATAAACACAAACCTGATATTTTCTACCTGCCATTGGAGTGCTGTCTGATGGGTCTGTTGACATCACTTATACCTGGTGATAGTGTCACATTATTGACTCTGAAGGGACTTTCTAATAAGGACATTATATTTACCTAAAAGTGGATTACCTTTCATGTTTCTTTTCACAAACCACTTGGGTGCCTTTGAAATATTTGTTACAAGTGAGGAGAGGGAAACAACTTGACTTTTCCAATTGAATAACAACCTAAACCAGTAGGCATCATCCATATTTCCTTCTCAGAAACTTTGTAAGATTCACAAGTAAAGAGGGCATGTTCACCAGGTGTGGCACACACCTTTAATCCCAGCACTCAGGCGGCAGAGACAGGCAGGTTTCTATGAGTTCATGGTCAGCCTAGTCTATATAGCAAGTTTCAGGACAGCCCTGGCTATACAGAGAAACCCTGTCTTGAAAAGCAAAAACAAAATAAACGGACAAAAAATAATAAAGAGGGAATGTTCATATTATTGATTGGCAATGAGAAAAAATTATGGCATATGTACATTCTTCATTTCTGGAACACTAGTAATTCTCTATAATTTGGTAGATTATGCCACTTTGTTGAACTTATCTTGTAGAGAAACTTTTAATCCTATAGCCAAAAATTTTCTGTTTTCTTCTTCATTCAAAATGCCTTCATTATATAATTTTAAATTTTCAGATATGTTAGTATTCATTAAATTCAAAAGGGAAAAATAACATCTGAATAGCACCATCTATCTGTTTCCTATGAAATAAAATATTCAAATGGGATACGCAAGTGTGTGTTATTGATCAGCAAACCCTTATTTTCAGCTTTGGGTAAACCTGTAAGGAACATGGTGTAGGTGACGTTCTCACATCTGTCTGTGATTTTTCTAAACAGCCCTTACCTTGTAAGAATCTTAGCTTTTTGCAGTTGAAGCAGTGATTCATTTGACCTTTAGATTTGTTCAAGAGAATTGGCCAAAAGCTTTGTCTATGGTACCTATGTGTTCTCACGGCACATCTTCCCACTTCAATTGACCGCTGAACTATTTCTGTTGCCTCTGTCAGAAAGCTAGGTCATCCAAAGGGGTCAAAAATTGGCTATTTCCTAGTTAGTAACCTCAGAACATTAGATTAGCAGCTCAACTCCTGTCCCTGTCTCCAGACAATGTTTGAGGAATGAACTTTTCCACAGCATAGATTTTTTTTTTTTTTATGTTGCCCTCTACTCTTGAAAATTTCTTTGAAATCAACTGTTGAGCTAAACTTTAGACTTGTCATTTACTTAAAAGCATCCATGTAGATTATGGCACAGGACTAGGGTGTATCATTGTCAACTGTGATTCATAAGAAAACCCCTTTTACTGACTGCCAACAGCTCAAGAGCTTGACATACCAAGGTCTGAGGGATCACAGATCCAGAGTGAGCTGGCAGGAATACAGTGTGCATTCCAGGTTGTCGAAAAAGCACAGTTTACAGTTACAAGGCAAGGAGTAGCTGTTGTTACCAAAGAACAGTTGGGTTGGGAAGGTTGATAAATATGCGATAAAAGCATTCCCAAATGCCACTCCAGTCTGTGTGTGTGTGTGTGTGTGTGTGTGTGTGTGTGTGTGTGTGTGCGCGCGCGCGCACGCGTGCCTTTCCTTCTCATTCCCTTTCTTTCTTTCATTGTCTTCCTTTCTCTTTCTCTAAAATTTGAGGCATTGTCACTGTTCTGAAACTCCTTATCCACTGTTACGTGGCAAGCCAGTTAAATTCTCTGTGGCACCAAACTGCTGACCCAACACTCCAATCAAATCATAGTTGAATTTAGGATACTGAAGCGTGTGGTGGCTTGAATCAGCATTACCATACAAGGCAGCTTTGAATTCCTCATGGTAACCTTTTATTACTGTTTTTAAGTCTCCAAGCACTGCCAAACATCTAGAGCTTTGTGGAATGATTATAAACTTTATAAAGATAAACCTTTGATTCCACTTTGAAATTCTGCTACAGGATGCCAAAGTTACAATAAAGTTGCAAATATTTCAAAACCAAAGACCTATAAAGCCATTTGGATCATTCAGTTCTAGAAAAAAATGTTGGTGGTGTTGGGCAATTGATAAATGGGCATTGCTGCTGCAGTCATGCTAGCTTTCAGAGGGAAAAAAGGAAACCCTCAGAAACTGCTTGGGCTGGAGAGCTAGCTTGAAGTCTGGCTGCTTGCAGATTCCTTGGGTATTTAGAAAACTTCCCGTTTACAATCCCCGAAACATTTGTTAGGAACACTTCATAATGTGAGTGTTTTCCTTGGCACTTCAGCAGGGAGCTTCTTGCTTTCAGCTCACAATTGGAGGGGCTTTGCTAGGAGCAGAAAGAGCTCTCTGTCTGAGCAAGCTGCACTGTCACCAGGAATGACAGTGCAGCAAATCCTCAAGGATGGGTGACCTTCTCTGTGAAGGTTGGTTAGAGGTTCTTGGAAGCAGATGTGGAGGAGAAGGCAAATAAGCAAATCTCACCACTTCTATGTGGTGCTGACACAGTGATCTGCTGTAGTGTCTGTGAAAGAGAAGAAGGTAAACGCGGATGCTCGGCAGGCTAGTGTGGCATGGTGAACGAGGCTCAGGCTTTGGGGCCAGACTGCTACAGTCCCAATTCTAGCCTTTCTGTTTGCAGGCATAGCTGTGGCCAAATGGTAGCATCACTTTATCCCCAGTGACTTTCTGGTAAAAGGATGTGCAAAAGGACTTACCTCAAAGCTTCTTGTGAGGACTAAAACTCTAAGAACAGTCTAGAACTTCTGCTCAAAACAACATTAAGGTGGTTTCAGAAAGGAAAGGAAAACTTAAAGTGAACTTTGTCTGTAAAAGTTTCAGTCAAATTTGCTTTCATGGACTATACCATGCTCCAAATCACAGACATACATGAGCCAATGTACACATGCACACACTAACATACACACTGTCACAAGTACATCCACAAATGCATGCACCCAGGCACAGGCACACATATGTGTATACAGGCATACATATACATACACATACGCACACACATAGACGCATACATAAAAGTACAGACACATGCGTCTACCTATATCTATGCACACACATGTGTACACACACACACACACACACACACACATGTGCATGCAAATATGCAACAAGAACACACAAAAGTCATGCTAATATATTCACTCACTCCTTATTAAAATCCAGAAGTCTTGTGCTCACTTCAGCAGCACAGATACTAAAACTGGAATGATACAAGGAACATTAGCATGGCCTCAGCACAAGAATGACCTGCAAATTCATAAAGCATTCCATATTTTTAAAATCTGAAAGAAGTGGACAAATTTCTTGGTAGATATCACTTACCAAAGTTAAATCAAGATCAGATAAACAATTTAAATAGGCCTAGAATAGCTAAGGGTATAGAAGCAGTCACTAAAAGTCTTCCAATCAAAAAAAAAAAAAAAAGGCCCAGGACCACCTGGTTTTAGTGCAGAATTCTATCAGACCTTCAAAGAAGAGCTAATACCAGTACTCCTCAAATTATTCCACAAAATAGAAGCAGAAGGACCATTGCCAGATTCATATTATGATGCCACAGTCACCCTGATATCAAAACTATGCAAAGACTCAACAAAGAAAATTACAGACCAATTTCCCTCATGAACATGGATACAAAAATACTCAATAAAATACACACAAACTGAATCCAAGAACACATCAAAATGATCATCTATTATGGTCAGGTGGGCTTCATCCTAGAAATGCAAGGATGATTCTATTTAACCCACCATATAAACAAACTGATAGAAAAAAGTCACATGATCATTTCACTAGATGCTAAAAAGGCCTTTAACAAAATCCAATACCCCTTCATGAGAAATGTCTTGGAGAGATCAGGGATACAAGGGACATACCTAAACAGAATAAAGGAAATTTATAGCAAGCTAATAGCCAACATCAAATTAAATGAAGAGAAACTTAAAACAATTCCACTAAAATCAGGAACAAGATAAGGCTCTCAACTCTCTCCACATCTATTCAATACAGTATTTGAAGTTTTAGCTGTAGAAGTAAGACATCTAAAGTAAGACATCTACTTTAAAGTACTAAAGTAGGCCATACAAATTGGAAAGGAAGAAGTCAAAGTATGGCTATTTGCAGATGATCTGATACTATACATAAGTGAACCCAAAAATTCTGCTGGAGAACTCCTACAGTTTATAAACGTCTTCAGAAAAGTAGCTGGATCCAAAATTAACTTTAAAAAGATAGTAACCCTCCTATATACAAACAATAAACGGGCTGAGAGAGAAACCAGAAAGGAAACAACACCCTGCCCAATAGCCACAAATAAATTAAAATGTCTTGGGGCAACTCTAACCAAGCAAGTGAAAGACCTCTAAGACAAGAACTTAAAGTCTTTGAAAAAAGAAATTGGAGAAGATATTAGGAGATGGAAAAATATCCCACGCTCATGCATTGGTAAGATTAGCAAAGTAAAAATGCCAATCTCACCAAAAGCAATCTGCAGATTCTGCAATCCCCATCAAAATTTCATCACAATTCTTTACAGACCTTGAAAGAACAATGCTCAACTTCATATGGGAAAACAAAAAACTCAGGATAGCTAAAACAGTCCTGTACAATAAAAGACCTGGAGGTCTCCCCATCCCTGATTTCACACTGCAACAGCAATAAAAACCACATGGTATTTCGATAAAACAGACAGGTTGATCAATGAATTGAATCAAAGACTCAGATGTAAATCCGCACACCTATGGACAACTGATTTTTGACAAAGAAGCCAATTACTATACAATGGAAAAATCTTCAACAAATGGCGCTGGCCTAATTGGATGTCAGCATGTAGAAGAATTCAAATGGATTCATACCTATCATCCTATACAAAACTCAACTCTAAGTAAAACAGCAATTGCAACATAAAAACAAATATACTGAGCCTGATAGAAGAGAAAGTGGGAAATAGCTTTGAATACAGTGACACAGGAGACAACTTCCTGAATAGAGCCCCAATTGTGCAGGCACTAAGAGTGACAGCTAATAAATGGGACCTCATGAAACTGAAAAGCTTTTGTAAGGTAAATGACACTGCCAAAAGGGCAAAGCGACAGCCCACAGAATGGGAAAAGGTTGTCACCAAATCCACATCTGCTGGAGGGCTGATACCCAAAACATATAAAGAACTCAAGAAACTAGACATAAAAAAACGAAAACAAATAAACCAATCAAAAACTGGGATGCAGATCTAAACAGAGAATTCTCAGCAGAGGAATCTCAAGTGACTGAGAAACTCCTGAAGAAATGCTCATTATCCTTGACCATCAGGGAAATGAAAATTAAAACAACTCTGAGATTCAGTCTTACATCTGTCAGACTGGCTGAACCACAAATGACAGCTCATGCTGGAGAGGATGTGGAGCAAAGGGAACACTGCTCCATTGCTGGTGGGAGTGTAAACTTGTACAGCCACATTGAAGATCAATATGGAGGTTTCTTAGAAAACTGAGAATCAATCTATCACAAGACCCAACTATACTACTCCTGGGCACATACCCAAAGGATGTGCCATCATACACAAGGACATTTGCTCAAATGTGCTTATAGCAACTTTATTAATTGTCTTAGTTAGGGTTCTTATTGCTGCAACAAAACACCATGATCTACGGCAAGTTGGGGGAGGAAAGGGTTTATTTGACTTACATTCCACACTACTGTTCATCACTGAAGGACATCAAGGACAGGAACTCAAAACAGGGCAGGAACTCAAACAACTCCTGGAGGCCAGGAGATGGTGCAGAAGTCATGGAGGGGTGCTGCTTCCCTGGCTTGCTTTCCCCTGGATTGCTCAGCCTGCTTTCTTATAGAATGCAGAGCCACCATACCAGGGATGGCATCACCTACCATGGGCTGGGCTCTCCCCTCATTGATCACTAATTTATAAAATACCTTATAGCTATATCTCATGAAAGCATTTCCTCAACTGAGGTTGTTTTCCTCTCTGATAACTATAGTTTGTGCCATGTTCACACACAAAACCAGCCAGTACATCTATAATAGCCAGAAGTTGGGAACAACCTGTATGTCTCTCAACTGCAAAATGGATAAAGAAATGTAGTACGTTTACACAACTTACTGTTACTCAGCTGTTAAAAACAATGGCATCATGAAATTTGCTGGAAAATGGATGGAACCAGAAAAGATCATCCTGAGTGAGGTAACCCAGATCCTGAATGACAAAAAGGTACGTATTCACTTATAAGTGGATATTAGCTGTGAAATAGAGAGTCATCATATAATTCACAGCCCCCAGAAAAGCTAAGTAACAAGGAAGCCTCAAGCAGAGGGATGCTTCTCACAGGGAAGGGAAATACAATAGGCATTGGAGTGTATGGGGCATGGAGGGGTGGAGGTCTGGAATGGGGTGGTGTAGGAACAGGAACAATAGAGATTAGGTGTGGGAATGATGGAAGGAGAGAGTACTGGGAGAGACAACTGGAATCTGGGGGTTTCTCTTGAAGGAGCTAGAAACCTACTGCATTGGAAACTCCCAGGAATCTATGAGGGTGACCTTAGCTAAGACTTCTAGCAATAGGGGATATGGAACCTGAACTGGCCATCTCCTGTAACCAAGCAAGACTTTCAGGGAAGGGCCTGGGACACTCACTAACCAAGCCACAAACCCTTTGACTTACAGTTTGTCCTGTCTATAAGATGTGCTGGGATAAAGATGGTGCAGAAATTGTGTGTGTGACCAATAATGACTGCCACAGCTGGAGACCCTTGCCCTAAGAGGGAGCTCACCCCTGAGGGCTAGGACCCATTGGTGGGATATCCCAGAGACCTAGGATAGAATCAAAGAGGACTGGCAAAAAAAGTCAATGAAATAATTCATAATGATAGTCTGCTATACTCATAGATTGGTGCCTAGCCCAATTGTCATCAGAGAGGCTTCATCCAACAACTGATAGACACAGATGCAGAGCCACACAGCCCAGCATTAGGCTGAGCTTATGAAATCCCGCTGAAGAGAGGGAGAAAGGATGGTAGGGGCCAGAGGTGTCAAGGACACCAAAAGAAAACCCACAGAATCAACTAACCTGGACTCATAGGGGCTCCCAGAGACTGAACTGACAACCAGGAAGCCTGCATGGGACTGACCTAGGCCCTCTGCATACATGTGACAGTTGTGTAGCTTGGTCTCCTTGTGAGACTCCTAACAGTAGAAGAAGAGGCTGTCTCTGACTCTGTTGCCTGCTTTTGAGACCCTTTCCTCCTACTGGATTGTCTCATCCAGCCTTAATAAACAAATAGGTGCCTAGTCTCACTGCAACTTGATATACTATGGTTAGCTGATATTCATGGGAGGCCTGCCTGTAGCTAAAGAGAAACAAAGGATAGGTGTATGTGGGGGGTGTGAGGAGAGGAGGGAGGGGAAACTTTGGTTGGGATGTAAAAACAAAAAAATAAACAGCAAATCTGTATGTCTTCTAAGAAGGTTTGTAGGGATGTCTCCCCCCCCAAAATCATTTGAATGCCCAAGTTACAGTTTCATTTATGAGAAACATGGACTGTCTTCAGCCTTCCATGAAAATACTAAATTTTATCCTCCAGGGATGTACATCCTGCAAAGAAGCAGCTTCAGTGACAGCCTGGCTGCTGCCTGGTGCTCCCATTCAGATGGGTCCTGCTTATTTTATTTGGAGGGGTGACGATACTTTCATACATCTACCTCAGGAATTAAATTATTATTTGTGGGAAAATAGATGAGCCTGGAAATTACAATGCTAAGTAGATATAGATTCTGAAAGGTAAATGTCACTGTTCTTATATGTGAAATATATACACACATGTATTTGTGTGTATGAGAGAGAGAGGGGAAAGAGAGAGAGAGAGAGTAAGAGATGTGGGAGAGAAAGAAGATGAGAGGGAGAAGGAAAGGGCCTAAAGGGAGAGAGAATAGGACAAAAGAGGATAACGGAGGAAAGAATGACAAAATAGCCCAGGTTTTCTAGCAGATGGGAAATCTACATTTAGTAACATGTACCTATATAAGATATATATGACACACACATATATGAAAATAGGTGAGCCTGGAAATTACCATGCTAAGATTCTGAAAGATAAATGTCACTGTTCTTATATGTGAAATATATACACACATGTATTTGTGTGTGTGTGTGTGTGTGTGTGTGTGTGTGTGTGTGTGTGTGTGTGTGTGTGATGTAAAGGCAGAAGGGGACTAGTGAGAGAAGACTGAAGGGAGAAAGTGACATGGACAAAGATAAACAAAATACAATTAATGTGTGTGTAAGAAAATATCATTATAACAAGAAGTGACACTACTAAAAATTGCAAAGGGTCTTTTGTGATGGCGGCAAATGTCCCTGCAGGGCTCCTTGGTGAATGTAGAACAGTGCATGGGGACCACATTCAGAATGAAGTCCCAGATTCTGCAGCAGTTTGCTGCTGTCTGCCAGCTTCCCTCTTCTCTGTCCCCAATTTGACACCCAGTAGCAGAACTTGGATTGCAAAGGTGTGTGTGTGTGTGTGTGTGTGTGTGTGTGTGTGTGAAACTGCTATATGTATTTCCTAGACAGAGTTGCCAATACTCACTTTCTTAGAATGAAGACTTTGAAAGTCTCATCCTCAGAGTTTATCATTTACAATTAGATAGAAGTAGCTAATTTTAAAATTTGACCTAAAAATTCTAAGAAATGATGTAAATTTCTGCCGATGCCTGCCATCACACACCAACAAACATCTTTTTCTCTGCTGAGGATTGCCATCGATTGCTAGTGTGTTTGAATACCTGATTTATATCTCTGTGCTCAAGTGGGGTCATGACATAATAAGAACTCTTGGTGTAGGTCAAGGTCTTTGTGAGCATATAAAAGCAGTCCCAAACTTGGTGGGTGAAGAAGTGTCTTGGATTACCTTTCCAAAAGAACCAAGCTTTACAAAGTCACGGAGACATGAGGGATGTAAGCATTTAGCAATGTAGATGACAATGTGTATTATAGAGGGGTTGGAAGGGGCTGGATTTCTGCTTGATGCTGTAAGTTGCTGGTGTAGAAAGACTCGATCAGAACAAGAGCTCCTAACTGTGGGTTCATATCATCAACACCAGCGTCTCCCAGAAACTTGCTAGGATGTGAAGTCTTGGGTCACTCGCAGGACTTACTGAATCAGAAGGTCTGAGAAATGGGGTCCTGTTATGCCTATTTTAGGAATCGTCTAGGTGCTTCTGATGCACACTCCAGTTAGAAAACCACTGAATTAGATCAAGAGTGAGACTGGGCACAGGAAGCCCAGAGAAGAATTTACAATGAACCTGGTGAGAGCTGCTGGTTTGGAAATGAAGTGCTGTCTATGGTGAAGGAGACCTTAGGCACAGAGAAACGCAAACACGCATTTCTGTAAGCAAGGTACTCCACATGGTAAGAACCCAGGAATAGATTGCACTGTTTGGGGGGTGTATGATAGAAGAGTAATGGCCTGTGGCTTAGAAACTTAGAAAAAGATCAAGAAGAAGGAGTGAGATGCTGGGAAGGGCAAGCAATGGTCCAGTAACTGACCGCCTTGAGGATGTCACAATGGCTCTTATTCTGAAGTCACGTATTTGCTGTCTATTTAAGTGAATTCTTGCCTAAGAATTGTGTTCCCAAATGATGTTGTTGCCTCATCCTACCAGCCAACACAATCCCCCAAACTTTAGAAACATGCCTGCCAGCACACCTTCTAGATGAAGACTGAATCTAAATAATTACCACAGCTACCTCTGTGGACTGGGAATGCAACAGTCGGGCCCTACCCTTCAAGGTGTGGCCCTACCCCTTGCCTGCTGCTGCACAGGGAGGTCCAGCTGACACTGGGCTGACCAACTTCCCTACCACCCACTCCCTGATCCAGGGTCTTGAGTTGGCACACCCCAATACTTAGTGGCAGTGCTTCGGGAGCCCTGAGAAGGGGCCCCAGCCCTGTGGAACCATAGCCACAGGATCTCCATAATTCAGGACAACAGCAGGATATCCAAGAGGAGTGCCAGTGAGGGTATGGTATCAATGGTGAAGCAAAATCCAGAGGCCCTGAACCAGACCAATGATTCATTGTAATGAAAAGCTGTTTGGGCAAAAGGTTATCGTGAGTGCTGATGCACCGATACCACAGCACCCAATGCCACTCAGACAAATGAGTATGTGATGGAGAGGCAGGAAAAATGGCAGAGCAGAATGGCACAAGTACAGCAACTGCTGTGACTAGTGTGAGAGAAGGCTAAGATTGATACAGGAGTAGCTTGATATGTAGAGGGGTCAGCAAGATGTACTTTTTTTCAATCTTAATTTATATTTCATTTTATTTTTTGTTTTCTTTTGGGGGGAGGTTCAAGGGCGAAGGCTGGATATGGGAGGACTGGGAAATGGGTGGTATTGGGGTGCATAATTTGAATTTCCCAAAGAATCAATAAAAAAATTGTTAAAGAAAAAGAATAAATAAATAGGCAACAGCCATTTCTCCTCTTCCTGGTTCAGAAAACTACTTTTGTTTTGGTTGACTTCCAAATCGCAACTAAGTTAGTCATAGATCTCCAATTTATTTTTACCTGTGATGGGCTAAACACAAGACTTATTTGTAACCAGTGAAAGAGAAAGGCAGGTAAGCTTGCTGGGGAATTCTGGAAACAATTTTTCCTCGTGTCGAGAGTGTAAAACATTCATTTTCCTCTTTTCACCCTTATCACTTACACTGGTGTCAGGGGAGCGGTGCTAAAGAAGTGGCAAATCCTAAGATGGAAGGCCGCGTGGAGAGTGGACAGATGAACGCAAACTCGTCCGAGCCAAATCTGGTTAGCTGACAGTCTTGACTACAGATGACTCAGTTGTTTTCAGTCGTTGCCTAAGGCATTCCCGGTTACTCACCTTTCTCTAGGAAACCACTGGGGAGAACTTCAGCAGACCTCTAGCCCTTTTACCCCAGGCAGCTAGAGCTTTCTGGCTCATTTGGAAAGTAGACACCCACTCTGCTTTGTTAGTCTCCTCATCTGACCCTCTCCCTTCCTGAACTGGTTCCTCTGGACATTCTGAAATCTAACTGCTGTGAATTGGAGACTCCCTTCTGTTCAAAACTGTTTCAGTTCACAGCTGAGATGGACTCCTACTTATTTATCAATGCCTCTGTGTTTAGAATTTAAATTTTACTCTTATAGGACTTTCAAGTAGAGACTATTTTTTGTTTTCCTCCAGGTAGGTAGCTTGGTTGCGGTGCCTATGAGGCAGGTAGGTAGGTGCCTTCCTTGTGTATTCTCTCTTATTTGTACTAATTCCTTTTGGTTTTTGATAGTCACAGACTTTGAAAGTGTGACACAGAGCCATTGGGCTTTACCATCTATTTGTTTTCTAACCATTCCATTCCATTTTTGTTTTGAATGTTTAAAAATTAGTTATTGTTGCCTACCAGTGGTGGTGCACGCCTTTAATCTCTGCACTAGGGAGGCAGAGACAGGTGGATATCTGGGAGTCTGAGGCCAGTCTTGTCAGAATAAGTCCCAGGACAGCTAGGGTTACACAGAGAAACTCTGTCTTGAGAGAGGGGAATAATTTTGTGTTAAGTAGGAGCTCCAATGATATGTTCCCAGTGAAAGGGCAAACTAATTAGACAAAGCTATTTAAGTATCTTATAAGGACATGAGAGAGAAAAAGACTCATCAAGCTAGAATGTTTACTAAGTTGTGTGATAAAAAAAAGCTTCATATAATAGAGAGAGGTGGTTCTTGGCATATATGTATTCCAGAACATTCCTTCATATTCTTTGATAACATTAGTTCCTGGCTCATTCTTTCTTGCTTTTTTTGTGGTCATTGTGTGATGACCTCAACATACTCACGGATATTCAAACAACACTTGTGCCTGTTTTCCTGTCTTCCTAAAATCCATCCTGCCCTCCATCCAATCCAGCTGTAACTGTAGAGGAGAGTCAATGGGTTTTGGCCAGATATCTGCTTCAACTCCTAAACCCAGATTTCTTTTGAACTATACCAGTTGTCAGTCAGATGGTATTTATGGAGAATTGACTCCAACATGTCTACATGCAATAGTGGCTGACTCTAGCAACGGTAACTGGGTACAAGGTGCTTTTGTTATTGGTGAAGGTCAAGATATCCTAGGGAAATGCAGCATTGAGGAAAAATCAATAGCAGCCTTTATAAATGTCATTTAAAATGCCATTCAAAACTAGTATAAAGGTTAATGGTATTTTGTTTTGGTTGTTTCAAAATATATAATTAGATTAAATAGAAGCTACAATGGCATGCTCCCCGTGAAAGGACAGAACAATTAGCCACAGGTATTTAAGCATCTGGTAAACATATGAAGAAAAAAGGATTCTATTAATCAAACCAGAATGCCTGTCAGGTTGTGTGCTAAACCCCCTCTCTACATAAGCCAGGGAAATGGGCCGTTTTTATAGATGTGAGATTCAGTAAAGGCAAGAGTTAACAATGAGCACTTGGGTCAGCAGTGGTCAGGACAGAGGGTGGCAAATAAGAAATGGCTAACAAGTGACTTTTTTTTTTTTTTTTTTAGGAAGCCAGGGACAGCCATAAAGTATTCTAAGGAGTTAAGGACAAACTCAGAAGACAAGTTCAGATATGCCAGGGCATTTTGAAACAAGGGCTTAAAACTCTTCTTGGGTGGTGGTGTCTCTTTGGTAACCATGGTGAAGTTGGAAGAGCTCAAACACTACGTGTCACAGATTGCTTAAGAATGACTCAATACTGAACCTCTTGCCTTTGGTGAAATTCATCTTGAAACACTTGAGTCAATTTGGAAATATATGCGTAGAGACTTCAGTCACTGTGGTTCGGTTAGAGCTTTTTAAGACAAGACAATCTCTAGTGTTAAAAAAGAAAGACAAAAGATAAAAGTGACACGTAACAATGTGAAGGCCAACATGTCACTAGAGAAACTTGGATGTCCTAAGTGGGGTTGAATCACAAAATTCTGTCGATTTCTCCAAATCATTCTTGTATCCAAGGTTATGTATATGTGTGGACTCCGTGAAGGAGTTCATGCTCACTCACTTTTGGGTGGTCTGAGCCTCTAGGGAGGGTGTTATGTTATCACTTGAACATCCTTCAGAAACTGATGCTAACACTGTCTCAACAACTCCTTTTGAATTTCCTGGACCTCAAGAAGTTTCTCCCTTCTCTTTCCTCATTGAACCCTCTGCTCTCGAGTCCCTGCCGATGTTTAGGGGACAAGAAAACAAAGGTAACTGTCATGTCTTTTAATAAAGAAGATAGTGGCTTCTGTGGAGAATGAGGACATCTCTGGTCTTGCCCTAAGTACTAGCCATGATTCTATGCTGCCTTCTAGGATGGATTTTGTTACTGTTAACTACAGTGATGTTGTTGCCATATCAAAAACAAAATGATCTGAGTTCTGTGTCTGAGAAATGAACTCACATGAGGTGCTAATGAAAAAAAAACTGTATTATTTTACCAATAAACAGATAATTTGAATAAAAATATTCTATGTTGTTCACATTTGGGTAAAGAAATGCATAAATCCAGATAAAACTATTTTTTTCAATTTCCAGGGAAGGGCTTAGTGTTGGTGTTTGTAGCAAGATAACTATTAGTTAATGTTCCATTGCTCCAACAGTGATTTTAGGCGACCCCTGTGAAAGGGTCCTTCAACCCCCATTCACTAGTCCTTGTTAAAAACTGTTAGATTACATTCCACCAGGGTCTAGTCCTTTATTTGGCCACTTCTTCCACTGAGGCTAACTACCAAGGTCCAGTTATCAAAGTATTGAAGCTAGCTATCAAAAGCCCCCCCCCCGCCCGTTTTGGTTTTTTGAGACAGGGTTTCTCTGTGTAGCTTGGAGCTTATCCTGGCACTCACTCTGTAGACCAGGCTGGCCTCGAACTCACAGAGATCTGCCTGCCTCTGCCTCCTGAGTGCTGGGATTAAAGGCATGAGCCACCAATGCACGTCCAAAAGCCCCCTTTGACTTGCCTAATTAACATGCCTAAACAAAACAAACCAATTCATCCTAACATGGGCTTTTCCCCCTTTACCTTTACAAACTGTCATTTGCCTATGGGCCATGTCTGTCTCCTCTCTATGCAGAAGCAGTCCTTTGTCCCTCTGGGGCAACTACCCCTCCTCTCTTTCCCTTGTTCTTTTCCCTTCTCCTTAATCCTCTATCTCCGATCTTTGTCTCTGATTCCCTTTCCTTTGTCCCTTGAGGGCAAATAAATCTCTTTTGTGCTGATAACTTGATCAGGAGTGTCTTATGCTGGATACTAGATACAGGTCCCTTCAGGGGTTGTGACCCACAGGTTGAGAACCACTGTGCCACAACATCAGGGAGAGGCCCTAACTTATGAAATTTGTTTACTTCTTGAGTCATAAGGGTCTTTTCCTATTCAGAGAAAATGGCTGTGCAACAGGAAGGGAGCTATATCCTCAGTACTAGAGGAAACATAATCCCATAGAATTAGCATCGCACTTTCTTACTTTCTTATAGGATAAAGATATAATCACTTAGGAAGAAGGAACAATTGAAAAATTTTCTCTGTGGAATTGGCAGGTGGGGCATGTCTCTGAGGCATTTTATTATTCCTGTTTTTCTGTTTTCTTTGCGTGTAAGACATTTTCTTATTTGCTAATGGGTGTATGGGGCCAATCCCATTGTGGGCAGTGTCATTCCTCGGCAAGTGTGCCTGAGCTGTGTACAAAAGCTAACTGAGCAAGCCAAAGGGAACAAGCCACTAGGAAGCATTCCTCCAAAGTCTGGTTCAGTTCCTGACTCTAGGTTCCTGTCTTTCTTTCCCTCAATAAGAGATTTTAACCTATAACCCAAATGACTCACAGAAGTTGCTTTTGGCAATGGTGTTCCATAGCAACAGAGGTAAACTAGGGCACCAACTAACAAGAACTTCCAGGCACCTTGAGAACCTCTTAGCCAAGGAGTTCCTGACCTTGTATTGTAAGGGCAAGCTATTCAGGGGAGAACCAGGCCTAGTTGATCTATGCCACCCTTCCTCATTTGTTCCATGAAAGATGGGTGTCATTCTCTTAGTGAATGACACCCTTAGTGTCTGCTTTATTCTGTCTTAGCTGGAGGCATAGGGTCAGCGCAGCAGATTTGGGAAGAGCCTACTGTGGTCATGTGAAGGGGGTTCCATTCATCTTTACTCTCACTCTGCCAATGTCTAGGAAAAGTATTAAACATTACAGACAAAATGGACTGGAAAATATCTGTTACTATTGAGACAAAACAAGGCAAAGATAAGTGTAAAGAGGTAGTTATAGGGTATTGAATGTAGGATGGGATCACCCCTTTCAACACTGTTGTATGTGTTCAAATTCCAAATGGTACTTTGCATTGTTGTAGTTGGCACAATGCAGAGGGGATACAGTGTAACTGTTAAGTATTTATGTAAATACTCTGTGTATGTGTGTAACACATACAACTGAGGTATTCCACAGAAAAACAGCAACTGAAAACAAAAGAAAAATCAACAAATAAAGAAAAACCCAAACCAACTGTCTTGAGTATGTGTCAGGAAGATGAAAACTACTAAGATAGAAATATTTCAGACCTGGGGAGGTGGGGGAGGGAGGGAGGCAGAATGTGTTTGCCCAGCATGCACAAAACTCCTGAGTTTGGGCAACAATACAGAGGAAACCAGATCAGAAGTTCAAGTCATCTTTGGCTACATAGTGATTTTGAGATCTTTGTAAGATATATATGAGACCCTATCTCAAAACAAAACAAAACCAGCTTCAGACTAAAGAAACACACACACACACACACACACACACACACACACACACACACACACACACGGTCTGTTAATAATCTAGAATCTAGAAAAAAATCCCTAGGAAATTTTATAAGACCGTATTTATAGTTAGGCATAAGGAATTACACTTGAAATCTTAACACTTGGGAGGCCAATGCAGGAGAGCTGAGAGTCCAAGGCAGGCTAGTAGGACTACCCAGTGAGACTTCATCTAATATATATATATACATATTAGATATTCATCTAATATGTATATATATATAATTATACACAAAATATATTATATTATACACAAAAAATAAAGAAAATTAAATGTCCTCAGAACAACTAGAAATGCAGTACTTGATTCTCTTTCTAAAGTTTAACTAAAATAATGACACCTTTAGGAAAAACAAAACAAAAAACAAAAATCTTCTGCATGACGCAAGGATTATGATTATACACAAGTCCTGATTTAAGGCTTCCTGAAACTCACTCTTTTTCTGCACTGAGAAACCCATGTCTGTTCTGTCCTGTCAGAAGTGGCCTTTATTTTTGTCAGGGTTATTTTTACCCTTGGAGACATCGCCCCCTGCTGTACTAGATACTTAACTGCAAAAAGGATGTGGAAAAAAGACAATTATTAAAATGAAAGAGACTTTATTTTGGATAACATATATAATAGACATTCCATTTAATATTTATAGTGCATAGTTATGTATAAAAGCATACAAGGGGAAAACATTAAAAAATACCCCATGATGGGAGTGTACAGGCAAGAAGACAGTCCGTGTCTACAGCAAGCTCAGAGGTAGCGAGAGAGAGTTTCCATCAGATAAGAGTAAAAATCATGCAAACAAGTACGGCACGGCAGGCAAGTGACGTCAGCACAAGCTATAATTCCCTGGGTATAAAATCTATGCATATTCTTTGGATTTCAAAGAGAACTAAATGAATAGTCTGGTTTTATGTTCTAGACAAAAAACAAAAATCTCTAAGAGCAAAGTTTGCATATTGTTCTGCCACATACATATAAAACATTCAAGGCCTTAAATGGAGGTTACTAGAGGAAAAAAGAGAACACTGAGAGGTCAAGTAAATACAAAGAAATGCAATAAGAAGAAGTCTCCTTTGCCTCAAGAAGGAGTTGCAAAGGCTTAGGCACTGGAACACCCACCATGCACCACCACGGGCATCTGCCACAAGGAACTCACTGAGCCTGGTCACGGTTCACGAGACAGGCTAAGTGCAGAGTGTCACACCAGGAACCATCATCTAATGTCTTTTCCATTTTCCATATGAATCAAAGCACAGGAGCCAACATGTTCATCTTTCCCAGGACACTAACTTTTAAGTGATACATATTATTTGGCACTAGGGGGTCTTCCATTATAAAGATCGATTAAATTCAAGCTTCCGGACTCAAAGATTTCATGTGTGGAAAGGAAAACTACAATTCTTTACTTTTTTTTTTTAAATCATAGGCTTAAAGCAGTAATTTAAAATTACAGTGGACAAAAATCCATAAGGTTAAAACAAAGAAAAATCTTGGACAAAATCTTCTGGTTTGCTACATAGTTTTTTTTTCCTTTTATTATTTTTTCAAATTGCATTCTCTCATGAAATGCAGGCCACTATGGATAGCTATGGCTCAATCCTGCTCAGTGCTTCCCTCCTAAGACATCATCTTCTTGCATTCCACGGAACAAAAGACCATCCCTTCTACAGGCATGAACCTCTGCCCGATAAGACACTTGCTACAGCAGGAGCACAGGAAGCACTCTGTGGATGCATGCCAGCTGAAGTTGTTGTAGGTCACTCTCTGCACTTCCGGGTCGATGGCATTGTGGCATCCTTGACACACCTGTTCGGGAAAACAGTAAGTAGAAGAGGGTTAGAGAGCGACCGTGTCAGCCATACCGGCACCTGAGGGCAAGCTGAACCTGAGTCTTCAGATGTTAAGTTTGAAAATGATATTAAAAAATTACACAGGTGACAGTGACATCTTCATGCACTATTTCAGCCAGCAGGGATGGATATATGCCGAGCAAGGTGAGAAACAGCAGGTAAAGGGCAAACGGGTGGAAGATGCTCCTAAGATGGCCCTATGGTGACATAAATGGGGCGTTGTGACAGGAAATCCAGAAGCACTGCATTTGGCTCCTGTTCATTTTATTGGATTTTATAAAAGTCATTAAAAGGAAGTTTATAACACTATTTTCCCTCACCCACTGAAGCTCTGAAGTGGTAATTTCATACCTATGGCACACGGACATGTCATAGCTACGACACGGATTATTAATGCCACTAATTTCTAGACAGCAGTAAATTAAAGTCATTTTCAAAGTAGTTAGGGATTCAATTAAAACTACTGACAATATTTGAGAATAATGAGTTCCCGCCATCAGCATAACTTCGAGTTACTTTAGCTTCCATTCTGCCAGAAGATCAGTCATCTATGCCATGCACTTCAACACTTTCACCCCCTGCACCACTCAGCTTGTGTTTTATGCACAAGGTTTCAGGCTGGCCCCAAATTCCCGTCACTTCTCCCTCCATCTCCCAAGTGCTGTGACGATGGGTCGGCGCCATCATGCCTGATCTATACGGTTCTGGGGATCAGACCCAGGGCTTCCTATACACTGTGCAAGTCCTGTACTAACTGTACTCTATTCCCAGGCCATCATTCAGTGCCCTATGTATGTCATACTCAGATATACAAATGAGGCAAACACATGAATACATACACACAGCACATGAGTATTCTAGCTGAACATATATATATATAAAGAGAGCAAACTACTATATTGTATCAGGAAACGTATTTGAAAAGTTCAAAGCTACATACATGTGCAGCCAGGACCCTTGGGGGGGGGATGCCCGTTATCGAAGTGTGCCTGGCAGTGCAGTTCCTGTGTTCATAAACCTCACACAGCTCAAAGAGCTATTTCCCCAATCTGTTCTGCTGCTTTTATATGAACACAAGATGTGCAGTAGCTAATTCTATTTGTTGTATAGGCTCTCTGGCAGGTGGGCCCGGTGAACTCCCAGATCTGAGTCCTGGGATTCCAACACATAGAGGTTTCTGGCCATCTCATGCCTCCTCCTAGTTAACGTTTAGCTCAGAAATCCCTGTTTAGACTGAGGACATTTCTACAGGTCTAAAAAATAAATTTTCTCTGTCACTTTTTTAAAAATATTAAAGTATCTATACAAATTAGCACTGAGTGAAGTGATCTCCAAAGATTTGCATCATGTAGTATGCTGGGCGCTTAACCACATTTCCTGTGGGGATGAGATAAAGATACCTTGTTTTAATATTAGGCAAAGCTAATGGTTTACTTTACTGACAAAGTAACTCTTCTAAAAGAAACAATGGGGTATTACAAAATTAAATGATTCTATTTCAAAACTGTTTCTTTTTCAAGCATATTAACTATTATATTTATTATTGTGATTAGACACAATAATATGGAGAAGAGGTTTCAACAGGAGGGAGCAGTTTCATCTGCTTAAACCTTGACTAAGCACATAATTATGGGTATCTGTGTTGTTGCTCAACAGTTGGGAACAGAGAAAACAATGCTTGCCCTCATGTATTTATATTTAATTCTTAAAAAAACAAAAAAGATCACACATCCTACAAAAACTGCATATTATGATATCATTCTTCTGTACAGAAAGCTACCAACATTTTAGGTTATATAATGTATTAATACATATAGTTATTTAATAACATGTTCTAAGAAAAGGAAAGTCCAGGGTTAGCCTCGAACAAATGAGAAGAGAAAAACAAGTTAGGTGTACCAGTATTTCCCAAATGAAGATACTGAAGATAAAGAGATAAAAAGGCATGCTCTACTTTCCAGCTGCTACACACACACACACACACACACACACACACACACACACACACGGACGTGCACACAGGAACATAAAGAGGCTAGTCAGAGGGAAAGAGGTGGAGTAGGGAACCAGAAAAGGTGTTGTGAAAAATGAGTCTGGGGTGAAAGCATTAACATTTTAAAATTGACAGATATTTTTCTAGGACAAATATTAATGCTTTCAGCCAAGTTGCTTCTAACAAAATATACTGCTAATGTGTCTAATTCTTATATTTCCACAAACTCTAAGGATTCTTGTAAGTTCCAGGGAGTTGAATTGGATCCAAACAAGCAGGTCAGATTCACTCCAGTTATTCAATCTTTCCCTGGCTCCAGGACTCCCTTCCCTCATGTTGGGACTCCTCGGGAAGCCCTCCCTCATCTTACAATCTTCCCCTCAAGTGACAGGACCTAAGAAAAAAATTTTTTCTAAACTTAACCTTGTCCTCTGCTCTGCCAACATCTTGCCAGGTCTAAGAGGCGCCAGGGAGTTCCATACAGCCTGGACTGCGATGAAACAACCAGCTACCCCAGGACGTGGCAGCACCTCAACCTTCTCAGGTCCCCCAAAGATGGTCAAGGCCCCCATGTCAGCAGGAAGCAGTCTTGAGAATTTGATGCCCTTATTCCTTATTCTGCCATGTCTAACACCCCACTTTTTTTTTTTTTTAATAATAAGTAAAGGTGGGATTGAAAGATTCAGGCATTATGCTGGCCTGCCCTTGTTACCTGGCAAAACAGGCAGTACCTGGTCAGCCCAGGGTTCTATGGGAACTAAGTGTGCATGCAGGTGCAGAGGACCCCTTTAAAATACAGACCCCTGCCCATTTACTCTCTCTCTCTCTGCTCTTCTCTCTGCTCTTCTCTTCTCCCACCTATGCCTGCACACTCTCTCTATTTCAACTGGCCATGGTGGTCAGCCATTTACCCTGTTTCTCTTCTCTCTTAGTCTCCCTATAATAAACTGGTTAATATGTCAAAAAAAATGAGTCTGGGGAAACCCGTAGGTGTGTATATAAAACAAGTAATAGGTGAGAATGAGCAAAAGGCAATGGATGTAAGAACTAAAGCAGGAAGTTACACGCCTTGGGAATGTATAATTTGGGTTAGATAACTACAACAAGCAGAGGGCAAGTCAAGAAGGGTGGGTGCATTAAACAAAGGCCTGGGGTCACGCCTGCATTTGGGTAATATCATCTGTCATTGTCACGAAGATGGCTTTTACACAAGATGACTATGGGAAGCAGTGGATGATTTGTGATGACACTAACTAAATTTACAAACAAGGAAGTCTGAATTAGTGCTGTCTTCAGGATCTGAGGTGGACTGACAGGGCAATGTGGAGAGAAAATGCCTGAGGTAATGAGTCAAGACTGAAGATGGGTAGACATCAAAACTTGCCTTTTTGTCAAAGAACCGTACTTTTAAAACTGCATAGGCACACGTTTCCTTTACCCAGGAGTTTCCCCTATGTACTAGCTTAGGGGGACCTAAAACTTAAAAAAAAATAAAATAAAAAATAGTAGGAGCCTATCGTTCTGATACTCCTGGCTTACGAGCCTGACTATATATGGTCATCTTTTCACCCTGTATCTACATTACTATCTCTTGGCTAGCATGAAGCAACAGCTCTGTGTAACACGATGGATGCAATAAAAAAATACATTCCCACATCAAGCACCTGAATGGTTCACACAATAAATCTAAAACTACAGGCCAATTTTTGTTGTACTAGATCAACTCCATGAGAGTTTAAGAAACAGTCACTGAATCATTTCCAGGAAGCTAAACAAGTGGGTAAGTTAGTAATGTACACAGAAACCATTTTTTAAATTTTTTCCAATGTATTCATTTTAGTATTTTACGTGCATTAGTGTTTTGCCTGAAATATATGTCTGTGTACCATGTGTGTGCCTAGTGTCTGAAGAGGCCCAAGAGGATATCAGAACCCCTGGGACTGGAGGAACAGACAACTGTGAGCTGCCATGTGGGTGCTCAGAGTCAAACCTCAGTCCTCTGGAAGGGCAACAAGCTCTTAATTGCTTAACTGTCTTAATTGTTGAGCCAACTCTAAAGCCCCAGAAACCATTTTAAATGGAATCTGATCTGTGGTAGTAAGAATAAATTCATTTCTATTAAGGGTATTTTTAAGTTAGGAATTTATTGGCAAGCATCATATACAATCTACATGGCACATGCCCAGGCAGCCAGTGCATTTACGGCTCTTGAACTGGCTGGTTTTAAATCGCCTATGAAGAAAACACACGCGCTCTCTCTCTACTAGGTTGGCTCTCGACTTCCCACTTCTAGGAGGTCTAAGGAAGACGCAGAAACTGAAGCCCCTAACGGGCTGAGGCAAATGTGTCCCTGTGCTTCTTACCACAGCATGGTTCTTCACATAGCAGGGCTTGCACACAGGCTTGTCATTGACCATCACGTATATTTCTCCTGCCAAGATGTTGTCACAGTCAAAGCAGCAGAAGTGTTTCAGGTGCCAGTTCTGGTTTTCGGCTTGGGTATACTCATTGCTGAATATCAGCTGGCCAGAGGAGAAAAGAAAATCCATTAGGCCTATTTTTTTCTTCATGCCACAGTGACATGAACTTGGGTTCTTCAGACAGGCATTTAAGTCGACAAGAACAAATGCCTTCTTGGGGCTCAACAATTGAAAATGGTAACATTAGGTTTGGTTTTATTATCGAAATCGATTCATCTTTTGTTTCTGATAGTCTGTCATTAGTGTACTCAGGATGCCCAAAGTCAAAAATAACCAAGTTTCCTGCATGATTAGTGTGCTTGGTTAATGCCTGTTGTGGCCTGGATGACTGAACCATGTGGGGCCAAGGGTGAGGCTGCAAGCGGATGGCCCTGGAGAACTTACCTCATCACACCCAGCACAGCGGGGCTTCTCGCTGTCACAGTAATGTCTGCCACAGTACAGCTTCCCATTCTTCCAGAAGTAAATCATGTCGACCAGGAGTTCACCACAGGTGCTGCAGATGAAACAGGCTGGGTGCCAGAGTTTGTCGTAGCCAGCCCTTTCAGCATAGACAGCTGGGTCTCCTTCCTTCATGATGTCTCTGCAGCAGTAACAGGACTAGGACAAAGAACCCAAACACGATCGTCAGAGCACGGGCATAGCGCACCCTGCATCAGGGCTAACCCAGCAAACCCGCATAGCGCACCCTGCTTCAGGGCTGACCCAGCGACAGCTTCAAGAGATGCCATTTCTACGGAAATGACAATAAAGAACGGTCATGTCCATGGGATAGAATTGCTCAGCTTCTTTCTATCCTGACCAACTTGTTTTGTCCTATGTACCACACAGCACTGTTTCCTGCAAGGAAGTCACTCATAGGGAAAATAGTATTTTTCACCTCAATTTTATGTCAATTCCCTCAGACACGATTATCTGAGAGCTGTTAGTAAACTTTTTTTTTTTTTTTTTTTTTTTTTTTTTTTTTTTTTAGGATTAAACTGTATTAATAGATGTGCTAATTGTATCTCTAAGAAATACTTTACAGTCAGCTCAGGCCTGATGCTTTGTTCATCTGTATCGTGATTCTCCTGTACCTTCAAGTCATTACAAAACAAACAAACAAAAATCTCTCTGACAGAGACTTTTAAAACTCCTTGTCAATACACTGCATACATCAAGTCTGAATCTTAGGTATGGTCTCACAAGCAAAACTAGATTAACCTAAGCATAATTTATTCTTATTTCTGTGTAAAGATAAGCTCTCTGATTGGATTTGAGGCCTGCTCTATAAGAGGGAAATTCGTACTTGTTACTAGAAACCCAGTCAAAACCCAGGGCTCAGGAGGCCTTAGGGAAGAACTTACTACTGTTGTTCAGCTGTGTTGGCAGAGCCACAAACTGCCTTCTAAATGTTCATGTTTATGATCATAAACAAAGGCTATCCTCAGCCTTAATCGGGATGAATGCAGAGACTCGGGCTGCTCAGGCAGCTGAGGATATGTGATGATGAGTGTTCAGCCCAGCACTTGGAAGGAGGGTAGAAAGACTATTAAGAACTGGAAGATATAGAGAGAAGGGCTGTGGAATGTTGTCTTCTGGGCATGACTCTGCCATAGCAATCAGGTATCAGAGGCAGTCTGCTCTAGGCCTGCACAAGACTGGGCCAGTCAACAGTCAATCATGCATTGGGGAGGGCTCACAGGGGCCATGTCCCTCCTTTACTGAATGAACTATTGTTACTGATGGATTCTGGGAATGGGCACCCACTGGTAAGCCCATAGGCTCCAATGCATAGTTCCAATCCCATGGCCTTGGTTAAACTCAGTGGATCACAAAACAGAAATACATGAACCTAAGAAAGGGACATGGGAGCTTAACAGGAAATGGGAGGAAGATGAGAGGGATGGGAGCGACCAGAATGTGTTATATATGTGTGTGAAATTGTCAAAGGACAAACTGAGTCAAACGATACAGGAACAAAATCTTCATCCATTAATTGGTTAATTAACACAAATTATAAACAGATGCTGGGGCTACAGAGATGGCTCAGCAGCTAAGAGCACCAGACTGATCTACCAGAGAACCTGGCTTCAATTCCCAGCATGCGCACACATGGTAAGTCACAATTATCTGTATCTCCAGCCACTGGGCATCCCACAACCTCTTCTGGTCTCCATGGGCATTGTGGGCATGTAGTACACACACATATGCGAAGGCCAAAATCATTCATACACATAAAAATAACTAAATAAAGCATTCAAAGATTTTTAATGACAGATGGTAGATGGGTATGTTATATTCAAGTAAGAGAGCAAAAGCTAGTGTCAACTACTGTGAGCACATAAACTTAAATTATTCTTCATAATTATCAGAAAATTTGGCTTCCAATAGACATCCCAAACAGAATAACTCTCTGAAGTACATCTAAACTGAATTCTCACTCATTTTCTTTCCCTCGCCTACTCCTGTTAGAAACAGAAGAATGTATCCCTCCCCACAAAAAAAAAAGTTCTAAGAAAGGAAACGCTATACAAGCACAACACAGGCCAACAGTGTGCCATGACTACTCACATAATGGGTCTTCTTGGGCTGGTCAGCCACAGCTGTCGAGGTATTTCTATCCCCAGCAGGGCTGTACACCTTGTCACCCTGAGCATTCATCTCCAAGGGAAGCTTCACGTCACCCACTCCCAGAGCCTCACTCTTGTACTTCTTCACAAACTGCTCCATCTCCTTCACCTCTTTGGGTGACAACTCATGGCACTTAGAAGGGTCCTGGTCATGTGCAGGCAGCTGCTTGGCCAGCTGCTTCTTCCGGTACTGTGCCCCCTCCGAGCCGGCCACTGGCTGCTTCTCCTTAGGCAGCATTTGCATGTACTGCCGGGCCTGGAGCACGGGGAGACCAGTGTTAAATGCGATTATTCAACCTTTTATAGCACACTCCAGAAACAAGTTGACTCAAGAAGAAGGGAGTCTCATCCTTTTACCATAAACATCGAGAGATAGTAAAGCATAAAAAAACAGGTTTCTATGAAAATAATGAACACGTTTTCTCCAGGAAATTAACCCCCTATCTCCAGTTTTTAAGAATATTTAGATTGACTACTATTCAGTTGTGCTAAATCAACAGATTTGTGGCCATAGGGAAGATTTGGGGTAGATCATTATGAGTACGTGTGGATCAGAGGCTTCTTCAAATACAAACATCATTTGTAGATTTACTATAAAGACCTAACTGACGCTCCAATGCTTCATCTAGTTGTCATAATAATGGAAGGCGTGCAAAATCACATTTTTTGCCTTTTATAGTAAAAGAAATATAATGTTGGATCATTTTTGTCCAGTTCTAAATAAAGTCAGAAATTCTATTTACTCTTTCTCATCTTAGAAAAAGTCTTCAGAGTACACCAGAAAATTGGGAAGACTGATATAAAGCACCCAATTTTTTTTCTAGTTTTCACATAATTACTAAAATTGTTAGAAAAAATTGCTTTAAAAATAAGGTAAATTAGGTAATCAAACAAGTCTATGAGTCATCTAGGCACATATTTTAAAACATAGTAATAGGAACCTAAAGTCAGTATAATGGGAACTCAAGAAAAACAACAGATGTGTGATGGTGGATTGTGTTACAAAAGAAACTGCCCTAAATAAACAGTCTAGTAACAACAATAACAACAAAAAGCCTCCTCCCCTCCCTGCCCGCCCCCAGTACTTACCAATGCCTGGTTCTGGACCGGGGGAGCCCACTCATAGGTAACAGTGTTGATGGAGACATTCTTCTTGGCCGCAACTGGATTGGTCAGTATCATGACATTGCGTTTATACATGGGAATCCCATCTGACTTCAGCTTGGCAATCAGGGTGGTGTACTTGGTGTCTTCAAAGAGTCTCCCCACTTTACGATCCTCCTCAGTACTCAAGAGGACATCATGTTCTTCTTGCCCACATTTACAGTTACGGCATATTTTTCTATAATTGGGAGGAAAGCACAAAATGACCAGCTACACCTAATTAGTGATAACTAAGCATGTGCAGTCCTATATGGTTCCTAAAAATACTTTAAAAGGTACTATACAGAATACTATAAAAAAGCAAGTACTTTCTTTCATGGGGAGAGATGAGTACTCATAAACTTAAGAAAGAAAGACACGTGGAAGCACACCCTTACTTTGTAAGACTTTGAAAAATTAGGTTATAAATAGAAATCTCATGCTCAAAATGGCCAGTCTGAGGATCACCCATGTGGTGTTAGTTTCTTACACCTTACTACCTCACCATACATAAAGCTGTCCAAACTATTACAGCAAGAGATTCCACATTCCGTCCCTCGCCCTGTAAGTGGCCTGAGATGACCTGTGAAGATGGTTTGATACTCTCTTGACCCCCAAGACCCTAAAAACCATACAAATCAAGAGGTTCAAATCTTGATGTTCATATTAAGAACACCCTTGAAACTACCCAGGCTATGAAGAGTATGAACATCTGAAAAGCCACCAAGTATCTGAAAGTATCTGATGTTCATATTAAGAACACCCTTGAAACCACCCATACTGAAGAGTATGAACATCTGAAAAGCCACCAAGTATCTGAAAGATGTTGTCTCACGGAAGCAATATGTGCCATTCCAGAGGTATATGATGGAGTTGCTAGGTGTGCCCAGGCCAAGCAGTGGGACTGGACACAGAGTCGGTCACCAAAAAAGAGTGCAAAATGCAGAGAACGATGCCAAACATAGGGGTTTAAATGTAGATTCTGTAATCATTGAACATAACCAGTGAACAAAGCACCTAAGATGCCCCAGTGAATTTACAGAGCTCGTGGCCAGATTAACCCACACATGAGCTCCCCAGCCACACTGAGATGATCCTCACAGACAAGGAACAAGTGGACAGAAGAGAAAGATATCCCAGAAGGAACTGAGGAAACAAAAAATCATAACACAGGAAAAATAAATGCAGATAACAGTGAGAGAGAGAGAGAAAGAGAGAGAAAGAGAGAGAGAGAGAGATCCCACATTCTATTCATTACATGTTAAGATTCCATTGTCTTTCTCCTTGCGTGAGTAGGACATTCATATCCTTTACCCCATAAAAGACCATAATCTTACATTTAGGATAGCCTTTCTCAGTTTCCTTTCCTGTTCCAGTTTCAGTTCTCTTCCCTCTCTATTCCTTTCCCCTTCCTTTCTGTTTTTATTTTCTTTCCCCATTCCTTCCTTTTATCTCTTCAAACACTTGTCCATTCCCTGTCCTGTATTCTATTGTGTATAAGAGAAAAATGGCCTAGTATTGTTTCTGGCCAGCCAGGGCTACATATCGACACCATGACTTCAAAATAAGACAAATGAATCAATGATCCTCTGCCCTCAGGATATCTGTTAGAGCCTTGTTCCACCAATCTCTCTAAGTTCCATCAGATATTCACTTATGCAACCTACATGTGTGTCCTTGTGTCAAGCACATGCTTGAGACCAGGACCCAATGAAAACCACAGATTTAGCCTTTGGTTTGTTTGTTTTTGTCTTGTTTTTTGTTTTTTTTTGTTTTGTAAAGACAGGGTTTCTCTGTTGTCCTCTGTTGCCCTGGTTGTCCTGTAACTCACTCTGTAGACCAGGCTGGTCTTGAACTGATAGGGATCCATCTGCCTCTGCCTCCCCAGTGCTGGAATTAAAGGCGTGTGCCACAACTGCCTGGCTTGACCTTCTAAAATCTACTTCCTGATGAGACGATTAGACAGACACACATAGACATATTTTAATTGCATTCACGCCAGGAATGGAAAAACAGGCTACCATGACAGTAGAATTTTTACTTCAACCTGGTAAGGACTCCAAAAGAAAGTGATGTTTAAGTTTAGACCTGAAAGCTGCATAAACCATAAGTGTGGGGGTGTGCGAGTGTGTATTTGTGGTTGGGGAAAGGAAAAGAAATGGCTCCCAACACACCAATAGAAAGAGAAGTATTTGCAGTGGTCCTAAGTTGGGAAAGAGATATTCACTTAGGTCCCATACCAGATAAGGCTGGTTGTGAGTAAGTGAGAAACTGATGAGGCTGGAGAGCAAGATACCTGCAGGCATGCCATGCAGAGTTGGACTTTCATTACAATAGCACTTATATGTCACTGAATCACAGAAAACTAGTAACACGAACACATCTACTCTTTCAAATATCACACAACTTACCATGCAGAGACTGGATTAAGGATAAAACATACTTGAGGTCTGCATGTTAATTGTGCATTGAGTTATCAGTGTGGTTTTTAATAACATCAGTACTGTGGCTACTTTTAATGTAATTCACGAGTTTGGTGGTCTTTGCAGCAGTCCCGGTTAGATATGCTACAGCTGGAAGTCGGGCGTTAAGCAGTAGAGCCCAAACAGAGAGGTTTCAGATCTTCTTACAAGCAAATCTAACTAAGCTTTGTGGTTGATTTAGGCTTAGTGATATACACTCAAACAAACAAACAAACAAACAAACAAACAGATTTTGGTAATAAAAAAGATGGTAAGATGAATGTAGAATTCATCAAGAATTAAAATATAAAAGAGAAATATATTTGAAATAGGGGGGTCAGAAAATTTGAAAGGCAGACTGTCTTCAAAACTAAACTATTGTGGTATTTGGATTGCCTGTGATATGGAATAACGTTAACAAGCAGACTGCAAGACACAACAAAAAGTGTTAACTATTCTGGTAAAACCAAACCAAACCAAACCCTCAGGGAGCAATACTTAATGTAAAAATTGTCAACCACCTTCCCCTCCTGGGGAAAGCATGGCATGGGAGACTGAGAACCAGAAGGTGTGTGGCAAAGGACCAACTTGGAAAAGGTGACAGAGGAATTGGAAAGGGGCAGGGGAATTCTGTGGTATTAAAGTTTAAGCTCTGATAGAAATACAGGGCAATGGAGTTGAGCATTTCAAAAAGCATTGTGTGACCTTACATCGAACTGGAGGTCACTACAGCCACAAATTAGCATTAGATCATTAAATGTGTGCTAGATTACACAGATCACTAACAAAACATTAAATCTTAGATGCTCATACCAGAAAGGATGAAAGGTCAATTACTGGGGGATGCATTCCATCCAGGAAATGGTGGGGAAAGGCCAAATAACTCTAAATCACAAGGAATAAAAATAAAGAGTGAGAGGGGAAACATCACGTGAATGCCCACTTTCCATTAGGGATAGCATCAACGTCTCTCTTGATCACCACTGCTTTTTGGATCTCGCCATGAGACTCAGGATGCTGCCCCTTTCCCTTCACCATCTGACATCCACGAGGGATGTGGAGAGCTTGGAAGGGGTGTAGGGATGAGAATCACAGCTGGTTTCCACTCTCTTAATAACATCTTTCTGTTTTGGTTTTGTAATAAATCATAGCATGACTGTCAAAAAACAAAAAAACAAAAAAACAAACCCAGAACACCTAACCCCAATCCACCAAACATTGAGCAACTTTTATAGTCAGGAAACTAATTTTAAGATTTGAAGGTAGAATTCATACTGTCCTGTAGGTACTCTTCAGCGCAGTGAGAAGAAAAATCAATGAAACACAAGCAATGAGCATTCATCTGAAAGCAAGCAAGCATTCTGGAGTTATGCCCTGATGCTAGGTCTGGTCACATAAAGGTACAAAGCATTAGCAGAAAGAAGATTCTAACAGGTTTTCTGCTTTAAAATTAACACTTTATACCAGCACCAGGAAAAACTAAGCACTAAGCATCAAATAGATATCTTTGCCAAATAACAAATTCTTAAATAATTATATGTTCTCATGTCTCCAGTTTCCTTAAAATTCTTTCTAGCACATAACCTGGAAACACTAGGTATGCCATGGAGAGAAGAGAACAAGAGAAGGAGAGGAGAGAGAGAGGAGAGAGAAAAGGATGGGGCAGTTAGGGGGGGCATGAACGGACACATAGCTTTTCTTGTACACATATTGCTCAGGAAACTTTATTTGGTAAAAATCTGTGGAGACTTAATGTGTTTTATTACAGCTATAAAAGCTCCTTTCTTCCATCTGGTTACCTCATACCCCCATCTAGTGGAAAGGATCAGACCCTTCTACAGTGTGGTCTTTACTTGCCTGCAGTTACCCAAGGCAATTATGTTCTGGTGCTTGGGTCAAGATTACAATGATAACTGCTAGAGAGGGAATGGGGGGGATTTTAACTCTCAAGGCAAGTAAACAGACCTTTATCAGGCCGGGAACTCCAGCAATCAGCAAAGTGACTGCTTATAGGAACAGACATATAAGGTGACTCCGACCTTGGATTCGGTGACGGAGGTTTGCAATGGTAAATATGTGTACCATAAAATAAGGAATTTGGGGATTCTTTTAATGACCAACAAAAGACCCAATAAGGGAAATGATACTTGATGGTTTGTAAACAAGAGTTTTGGCAAACTGTAGGTACAGTTACATTTACTATCAAAGTACCAAGTAAAAAGTCTCACTGACCAAGAACACAAGAGCTACCTTTACAGTAGTTTTAGCACATGGCTTGGTCATCCCTTGGAGGATTCATTTTTTAATGAAGCCTCTTTTTCCTACCAACCCCTTTACCTACACACTATACTGTTGTCAAGCAAATCGTTAAACAACATGCTGACAGCTATGGTGAACAAGAAAAGAAGTAAGAAATTGTTGCATCATCCTGATGCCCAGTTTCCTAAGTGGAGAGACCCCATTATTGATTAATACACAGTTTTAAATTGGGACTGCTGTCCAGCTCTTCTGCACTTCTGCCCCCAAGGGATCATCTTAGGACTGAGCACTTGGTAAAATGTGACCCAGAAAGGGCAGGTGGATGGCGTCACTGCAGCAGCTGGAGTGACCATATCCTCTCAGCCCTCCCGACCACAGATCCACAAGGGATAAGCCACCACTCCAGCAAGCCACCTACAAAACCTGCATAGGTGCCAGGATCTCGATATTGTGGAGATCTTTGTTTCACTAGTTAAAAATTATTCTTAAATCATTTCATAATTCTTACAATTTACCCTACAGAGTCAGATACGTGGGGGAGCAGCTGGTGGGATTCAGAATTAAGCTGAGTTTAAAAGTCTTCTTTTACTTGAGAGAGAGAGAGAGAGAGAGAGAGAGAGAGAGAGAGAGAGAGAAAGAGAAAGAGAGAATTAGACTTTGAAATTCTAACGTCTGTGTTTGGCGGAGGGCTATTGTTTGAAATGAAAGGTTATTTTTTAAAATTAGCACCTAATACACACACACACACACACACACACACACACACACACAGAGAGAGAGAGAGAGAGAGAGAGAGAGAGAGAGAGAGAGAGAGAACAAACTCAGGCTCTAGACTTAATTTTTATGGGATAACTTAAAAACTCTTTTCTTAAATCCAAGGAAGAGAGAATGGAATTTCTGAAGCCTTAACAAAGCAAAACACAGACATTTACAGTTTCTGAGAGAGCAATGGTTTTTGTATCACAATTCATAAAAACGATGATTTTTTTCATTGCAAGTAGTGGAAGCTGGAGCGCTCTGGCACACCGCCAGCTGTTCTGGTAATGTAAGACAAGGCTGTGCCACCGCCACAAGCCGTAATTTAAAGGGCTGGAAGCTGCCCTTTTCTAACAGGGATACACATATATGGGCAGGAGTGTGTGCCTCTGTTACAGAATTCAACCTAAGGGCTACTCCATTTATGGTGGGGAAATCTTCAGTTTTCTACCAGCTTTAAATCAATTAGGAATTCTACGACATGTATTCGACAATGAAGTAATTTCATCTTTTGTAAAATGTAACTGCTTTAACACAAGTAAGGCAAAAGTGTAACTCTATTGCTTACATGATATGTAAGTGATTATGGTTGTAATAATCTTCCCATATATTCAGCATGAAAAAATTGGCTATAAATGTTTTAAAATCTTGGAACTGTGCTTAGGAGGACTTTGCCAAGCCTTGGGTTCAAGTTCAGCTCTGCCTCCTCTGTCAGCCATCAAATTGATAAGGCATTTATTTACTCTGGAAAGCATGCTTTCCCACATAAAACAATGGTGTTAGGAATGCTAGGAAGAAGAATCAGGGCATAAAACACCATGATAAGCAGAATCTAAGGCTTCCCTAAGACTTACACCCCTGGTATTAGTCCCATAAATATGTTTTTTATTTGATACATGGGTGAAGAGGTGTCCAGGCAGACCTACTCTAATCACTCAAGGCCTCAAAGAGGAAAGGAAACAGAAGTCAGAGAGATTAGGGGCATAGGAGGATTCTAAGCACTGCTGATGTGAAGTTGGAAGTGATTGGAAGTCAAGGTGTGTGTGTGGCTTCCAAAGATGACAGCAACCTCATGTGAAAGGCAAAAGGAAACAGGGACCTCAGTTGTCCAACAACAACGAAAATACAATTCTACAAACAACAGGAATGAGCAATGAGATTAAACACACACACACACACACACACACACACACACACACACACACACACACATCAACACTTTTGATACTGGCCTTCTGAGATGCCAAGAACAGAATCAGCTATGCTGTCAGTTCTCCCTCCCCAGCTCATAAATGTGAGAACAGAGGCCCAGTTAACTCACAGGTGCTGTTTTTACTCCCTCAGTTTGTAGCAAGCGATTACACATAAAAGAAAACCATCACACATGTGGCATATAGAATTGGTTCATAATTATATATATATTAAAAACTCACTGGCACAAGCAAGTCATTATAACATTTTCTCAAGTTTTGCTATTTAAATGACACTTGACAAGCAGAGCTGGAAGTTACCCTATAAATTTCTATAGGCACAGAGATTTATTTTTAGTTTCCTATAACGGTTCATGACACATTCTCAACTTCCATTCACCTCTCTGGACCCATGCTCCATATGAGGCACTCCGCTGTGCCAAGAGGCTGACTGTATAGGGTCGGCTCCTTATCCTCAGCAAGGAGGCCAAGGGAGGACTAGCCAGAGGCTTACGGGTGAAGCACAGTGAAGGCTAAATACTCTGCAGTGTTCAGGAGAAACGATCTCTAACTCAGGAATGTGTGGAAGCACCGGAAGGAGGGGCCACAGATCACATCGACGCCCTCCAATTCATATGCTGAACTCCCACTGGCCAACAAAAGTACGGTTAAAATTAAAGCTTCCAGGGGGTGATTAAGGATCAATGAGGTCATACAGAAAGGATCCTAATCTGATGGGATTGGAAACCGTATACAATACATGGCTAACCCTCTATCCTGTGTGTGTGTGTGTGTGTGTGTGTGTGTGTGTGTGTGTGTGTGTGTGTGCATATGCACACATACACTGGCCATGGGAGGGCATAATGAGAAAGTGACTGCCTACGAACTCAGAAAGCAGACCCTTGGCAGACTTTACAGCTTTCACAATGGCTGGAGAAACACATTTGTACTTACTCCGCTGAATCTGCTTTTGTTATAGCAGCTGGAGCTATTAGTTAAATACAGTGGCAATAGAGGTAGAGCATAATCTAAGAATTTCTGTTTCTAGAGCCGGGAAGTAGTATCTTTCCAGGCATGGATATATGCGGTAAGAAATTCAGAGAATCCGGGGAAATAACATGGAACAAGTAGTTGGGAGTCCATGATGCTTAGAGTGAAGGTGGAAAGAGCTGGATAAACAAGTGGAGGCCAGATGCTGAGGCCTGCCAACAAAGGCTAAAGCCAAAGAATGTGATGAAAGGAATAGAGGAATAGGCCCAGAGTGTACAGAGGGATTTTTCTTTTCTTCTTCTTCTTCTTTTTTTTTTTTTTTTGGTTTTTCTTTTGCTTATTTTTATTTTTGCATAGCATTTTCTTTATTTCTTTTTTTATATTCTAAACCCAGTTCCCCTCCATCCTTTCCTCCCACTCCCTCTACCTCCCCCCTCCTCCCATCTGCTCCACAGAGAATGTAAAACCTCCCCTAGGAAGTCTACCAAGTGGGTCCCATCATCTTGTGGAGGCAGGACCAAGGCACCTCTCCACCCCTACATCCTTGTATCTAGGCTGGGCATGGTAACTCTCCACATAGAATGGGCTCTACTAAGTCAGTTTGTGCATTAGAGTTAGATCTTGGACCCACTGCCAGTGGCCTCATATATTGTTCCAGTCGCACCATTGTCACCTATATTAAGGGAGTCTAGTTCGGTCTTGTGCAGGTTCCCCATTTGTCAGACCTGAGTCAGTGATCTCTCACTAGCTCGGGTCAACTGATTTCTGTGGGTTTCCCCATCATGGTCTTGGCTCCTTTGTTCATACTATCGATCCGCCCTCACTTTGATTGTACTCCAGGAGCTTGGCCCATTGGTTAGTTGTGGATTTCTGCATCTGCTTCCATCTGTTTCTAGAAGAGGGTTCGAGCTTCTCTGGGTGCACAGAGGGTTCTTAAGCAGTTAAGAAGCCCACAATAGTACCTCTGAAACCATTGTCAACATACCAGTCTGTGGCTGTGGGGGTAGGGGGTGTGCCTGCACTGGTAAAGGGGTACAGACTCTGAATCCTAGATGTCAAGGTTGACTATGAAGATGGAGGTGATTAAGGGACCCCATGACTCTGGTCTGCAGATGGCATCTTAGTTTGCACTTAGGGCCACTGGTCTAGAATATGTTATTATGAGTATACCAAAAGGGGGCTGGAGGGATGGCTCAGTGGTTAAGAGCAATTGCTGCTTTTCCAGAGGGCAAAGGTCTTGTTGCCAGCTTCTGCTTGTCTGGAACCTCAGTTCCAGAGATCTTACACCTCTTCTAGCTTTTGAAGGGACCAGCCACACATGTGGTATGAAAACACTCATGCAGGTAAAATACCCATACCCATAAAATAAGTAAGTAAATAAAATCAATAAATAAAACTTCGAAAATACTTCTAAAAAATACTGAAAACTAGCTGCACCCAGAGGTCAATGTCATTTGATCTGGTTTTCCAGTTATGGAAGTTGGGGAATGATGAGGAATCCTTTGGAGAAATGTGCCTGGACCCCCGCCATGAGGATGACATCATTACTAAGAAATATCATCTGGAGGAACCATGTAAGCACCAGCTGGGTTGCAGGCCAACCTAGAATATTTATGACGCTTGGACTCTAAGACTCTGGCCAGTTTATCAAAGCAGCCTGAGTGATAAAACTAAAGAAAGAGCAGGTTTTCGTGCCATGAAGGTTTGCTCTTGCCTGGCCAGTATTTTAACAATTTGAAATCATCAGATGATAGTGATCTGCAGGAGAGAAGAGCAAGTGATGCAGAGCAATTAGTTACTCAAAATGAACCTGATTTACATAAACAGAAATATCTCTTGGGAATGAGCTTTAAAAATCCCATGAGCAGTTTATGGGATTGCCTAAGTGAAAGCATTAGTTTAAGCTTGAAATCACTGTGTCCAGCAGGGGGCGATGTGCCCCGCTACAAGGTCAACTGTAGACGCAAAGAAAAGCAATGGCAATAAGGTGAAATGGTCACCCTGGTGTCTTTAGGTTCCTTCCTCATCCATGGGTTCAATAAACAGGAAGTGAAAAACAAACACCTGTTGTTCTTCCTCAAACAATACATTTAATGTGTATTAAATACTGTAAGAAATCTGAAAAAGTGTATGACTAGAACCCAAGCAAACACCAGAGTTTTACGATGAGACCAGAGCATGTATGATTCTGTCTTTTTAGAAATACCAGGAGATAGCTTCTAATACTGACAAATTATTTTCTGTTCAATATATTAGTTTTGTATTTCTCTACAGGCATGACCACTATTAAACTCTGGAATTTACAAACTCAATGGAAAATTCTAAGCTCTCTGAAAATAAGCAACAAAAATAAAGAACTGAATCTCTGGAAATACTGAAGTTTCTGTTGCTATCACTTTTTAGGACATTTTTGTCTATTACCTACGGCTTATTAAGTATGCAAGCTTTAAAGGAGACAAATATGCAAAATTTTATTATATCTCTCTTCAGTTTACACTGTATACATGCAGCCATAAAGGATACTGATTTTTTTTTTTATTCTAGTGTTCTACGGTAATATAAAGCATGGAAGTAGTCATTAAATGAAGTTCAAAATGGACTGGGTCTACAGCTCAGAGGAATAAGGTTTGCCTTGCATACATGAGGCTGTGGGCTCAATCCTCAGTATTTTTAAAAAAATAAATAAATAAAACCTGCCACAGGGCAACCATTATCCACCCTAGAACTGATTTTTAGTTTTCTTGACAACATTATGCAGACTCGAACTCCTAGGAGGCCTGTAGAAGAACTTTGATGTTCTTTGAAAGAGCAGGTTTCATTTTTTTTTAGATTTACAGGCTACAAAAAAGATCGACTGGAAGTAACAGTTTTGATCCATGACTTCTGTCCTTCAGATACATGCACATCATCTAAAACTTGGCAACAAGTGACTTCTTTCAAAAGTTTCAAGATCCTGAAAGTTTCTCCCTAACAAATTTACCCCTGAGAGAAGGTTTTATTTATTTCTTTATTTACTTAGTTTTTTTTTTTTAATTTTTTTCTTGAGACAGGGTTTCTCTGTGTAACATCTCTGGCTGTCCTGGAACTCATTTTGTAGACCAGGCTGGCCTGGAACTCACTGGTATCCGCCTGCCTCTGCCTCCTGAGTGCTGGGATTAAAGGCATGCACCACCACCGCCCTGCATGCCATTCAACTTAGAGCCACTTCCTGACAAGTGGGGCTTGACAGGAAATGTACACTGGGTGCCCCCTGCAAAGGTGACACGAGCCTTTAGGAGTTAACTGTGAGTAACAAGATAATCAGCAGTCCTCGGGGATTCCACATTGTTCAGTATTGGGAAGAGGTGGGCAAGAAATCTGAAAGCAAATAAATCAAGCAACTCTATGTACAGTTGTTATTGTCCAACCCACTGTCACACTTCATGATATGAATGGAGAACCTGCCATTAAGCGGCTGCTCAAGGAAGAGAGAGCAAGCACACTGTCCACTGTCCAAGAGGATAAAACGCTAACATACTACCGTTTCAAGAGCTCACCTCCAGAAGTGTAGTTCGAACTTCACAGTTCTCTTTGCATTTTAGACAGGGGGCTCCAAATCCTTGTTCAGACCTAAGCCCATCTGTTAAGGGGGAGAAAAAAAAAAAGGAATCTGAATTCTAAGAAATTTGAAAAATTCAATAAACCAAGACCTGGACTCTGGAAAAAGCAATCACACAGCATGTAGCCATTAATATAAAAATATTCAAAGCCTAACAAACAAGATGCATTGGAATGTCAAGAGGGTCAAGAAACACCTAGTCAAGTGGATTCTGTCTCGAAACCTTCACAAATTCTTCTTCTCTTACCACATTCTAGAAAAGATGGGGCTCACATGGTCACAATGTACAACAACTCTCTGTCCCCCCAGGGACCCAAGTACAATTTCTTCTTTCTTCTTTTCTCTATTTTTGTTTTTCATGAGAGGGTCTCTTTGTGTAGCCTTGGCTGTCCTGGAACTTGCTCTGTAGACCAGGCTGGCCTCAACCTCACAGAGATCCACCTGCCTCCACCTCTGAGTGTTGGCCTGAAAGATGTTGTCACCACTGACAGGTTTACTCTTTTTTTTTTTTTTAAGATGATTTCATTGGAGATGAAAAGTTTTCAGCATTTGCTCAGATCA
This sequence comes from Cricetulus griseus, assembly GCF_003668045.3. Classification (NCBI taxonomy): domain Eukaryota; kingdom Metazoa; phylum Chordata; class Mammalia; order Rodentia; family Cricetidae; genus Cricetulus; species Cricetulus griseus. Next base: position 209,466,656 of record NW_023276806.1, read on the forward strand.
AAGTGTCAATGCATTCTAGAACTTACCTGGAGGCCTCGTCCCTGAGGACTAGCTGTCATAGTACCCAAAGGTGTTATGAAGGCTGCCAAGGGAGAGGAGCAATCAACAGGCTTATCCTACCATAAATCTAGATTTTGCAATGACCAGCCTGGTGAGAATCCACGACGGTGCAATAGTGGTACATTTATCTGAGGGGTAATGAACATATCTACTTGGACTTAGACCTGTTGGGGGTTAGAGATTTATGCCTGGTACTGTAAACCAAACAATTATCTATACTGCCACTTTCCTCCTGAGTATAATATCTAACTGTAGTCTACATGGATAACCTTATGCCCACAGACAATGGTATCTCTCACCCCTCATCAAAGAAGTGTCTTTTTGTACAAGATGGAAACTGTTATGGAAGTCCACAACTGGTCACAATGTAGCGAACAACTGACTATGGGGTACCCAAGTCCAATGATAGATCTGCAATATGGATCAGGGAACATGGGGGAGGGGGGCATTGTGAAAGCCAGAGGACCAGATGCTTGCTGCAGGACAGTACCATCTGGATATGAAAGAAAAACTGCATTCATGAAATCTCAACAACATGGCTGCCCAAATGACATGTTAAACAAGAGATACTTGGACTCACGAGATATATGAGCTACGTGCAGTATACTATTGATGGAAATGAACTAGACTGACATTAACTTTTTTCCTAACATACATACTTCCTTTCTCTCTCTCTCCTTCTCTCTCTCTCTCTCTCTCTCTCTCTCTCTCTCTCTCTCTCCTTTACTCCATCATCAGGATTCCCTGAAACCTAACACCCAGAATCCTCACCACACTTCTTCCCTTCCTTTGCTGGGCAAAGAGAAGGGACCACCCCCAAGTGGACAGAGTCGTCCTTTTCACAAAAGAGATGATCTTTTGTTTGTTTGTTTGTTTTTGTTATTTTGTTTTTCAAGGCAGGGTTTCTCTGTGTAGCTTTGGAGGCTGTTCTGGAACGAGCTCTTGTAGACCAGGCTGGCCTTGAACTCACAGAGATCCTCCTGACTCTGCCTCCTGAGTCCTGGGATTAAAGGTATGCACCACCACCACCTGGCGATGATCATTATTTTTGAACACCCACGTCTTACAGGCTTGTTTCTGCCTAGTTCTTTGTTCTTGAGAACTCTCGGTAAGGAATTTTTAGGAAGGTGTTATCTAATGATACTCAGGGCATAGGGCTATGTAGGATGGGATGGAAGCAAGGAAAAGGAGGCCTAAGTGTTAGCTCCTTGTCAGGTAAGGCAAACTGGCCACTTAGACAATGAAAGCCAGATCCCTGGACTCATGGGAACATTAAGATTTGTGTGATTATATTTAACAGTGATGTAAGAGCTTCACCAGTTAATATGAAAACCGTATTATTGTAAATGTTAGAGAACTAACAAAACAGAGAACTGTGAAAAAGAAGAAAGACTGTTGAAGAGGAGTCAAGAAAACTGTGACCTGGTCCCACAGTGTCACCAGCTATATTCAAGGATTTCTGAAATCATTTTTTCTCCTCTGGGTTTTGTCTGGATCAGGAAAGAACTGAATCATATTGGCTTCAACATTTTTTTTTTAATTCTGAAATTGTGATTGCAAATCATATGTTGGGTAACTTTATCTTCTCTTAGCCACATCAACCTGTCAAGTCTAAATTGGTAAATAGAAAATGATCAGTAAATAGACAATGGCAGCGTATGATCAGTTCATACAGGCCACAGTCATCTGGACTTCAGTCTGTAAAGTACATATGGGACACAAGCAACACCAGTTGGGAGTGACACTGTGTAATTCTGTCCTGCATCATTATTTCACCAGCAATGGGTGATGGCATTCCCTACAGAATCAACAACTGGTGCCTACAAAACACATGTCTTTCATAAGTATACAAGTGCTGAAGCTGTCTACTTCATATAATTTTAGCAACACATTCTGGCCATTGTCAATAGAAGGATATGCCAGGTTAATTTTTCTTCTTCATTGTCCAAAAAAACAGGTCCTCTGGATTGACTATATTTGGAAAAATCATAGCTGGGCTTTGAGAATACCCGTCAAGGTCCTCTAAAAGAATAACAGTCACTCTATAGTAGTTATACGGAAATACTCATCACGAATAAGACTTTTTCAGTAGCTATAACTGTAGGCTCCAAAACTCAGCATACATTTCCATGATCTGAGTCTCCAAGCCCCTGCTTCCCTCTGTTTATTTTAGAGTTAGAAATGGAAATGGCATCAATTTCTCCATAATCATAGTGTCAAGAAACCAGATATGCTGGCAACATTTCAGGTGACCATCTTGATCCAGAGCAGAGGGATCGCATGTCAGATACTTGAAAGAGAATTGGGGGGAGGAAGGGGAAGGGTAGAAACATCTGGTATTTCAAACATGGTCTGGGTTGATCTGGAGACAATTTGGATCTGGAAGATATTATACAATGTTCAGGGTGAGATCATATGAGTTGCGCTGCCTTATAACCAAATTTCCCTGGGGAGCAAGTGCTACTAAGATTGTTCAATCGCCTTGGAATGAAGTATCCTGAGGAAAACTGAGACGAAATGCACATATTCTATATTCTCTTCTGTGTGTGCATTTATTTACCCACACATCAGACACATAGGTACACATGCATGCAATTTATACACAGACAAACATCTATATATGTGTGTGATTTATATTGCAGGTCAAAGACAAATGAATAACATTTCTAAACAATGCTTCTCATAGTGACAGAGCAGTTTCTATGAAGCCCCACCCCTTCCAATCAGTTAAGTCTTGACTCATCTCTGACACAAGGTCTTAAACTGCTGGATGTTCAGATCATTGCCATTTCCCAATCTCTACCATATGTGTATGTGGGTGTGCATATATACACACACACATACATATATATGTAAACATATATACACACATATGCATATATCCAAAAGAAGGGGGAAGGTGTGAGTTTCGTCAAATGCTGACCTAAAACAGGAAGAAAGAACCCTCTTCAACATTTATATACTTTGTCAACTTTTCTCAGGTAAGAAAGCAGAAATGAATTATCCCTAGTAAAACCTCTAGGTGTATCTGTTTTTGTTGTTTGTCCTTGTTTTTTCCAGTTTAGAAGATCAAACCTTCCTTCTCTCACCCATTTCAAAATAGATGAGAGAAAGATAAAAGAGGAAAGGTTGTGACCACTGCCTCATCAGCTCACTGAGGGCCTCAGGTCTTCTCCTTCCTTTGCACATGCCAGGCTGCTCCCTCGTCTGCAGCCAGGGTCCATGCACAAACTCTCCTCATGGCCATGTAGTGTGTCATCTGGCAAAATCAAGAGAAGGTTGTGACCACTGCCTCATCTTCTTCCATCACATGCACATCCTCATGGCCATGTAGTGTGTCATATTCTTCTTCTCACACACATACAAGCATAAGTAATTATACATATACATACATGTGAAGTTATAAATGTTTATGGAATTCTATATAAAATGTCAGGCTTGATTGCTAGGAAATTACAGTGATATATTTATGAGAAAACCTCCACAATTCTGCAACATATGAGGGTTTTGTTTTAAAAACACAAGTAAAAACTAGGAAAGATTTTGTATAAGTGTCTGTGTAAGTTTTTTTACAGAAATCCAGCTGGAAAAAGAAATGGACACAGGACTTCAGTCTGACTAAAATTAGGGAGTACTTACAGCCAATCACTCTTAATCGAGCATTCAAAAGCCAATTTAGCCACAGAATAGTATTAGGGACAATGTAATTTAGGTTTTGTATATTCCAGGTGAACAATTGAAAAATTGTAATCTATCTCCATAGTTTAAGCAGGTTCCTTAGAAGCACTTTTAGTGACTACTGTCAAATTACATGTGCCACGACCTCCAAAAGCTCTCCTCTGTGAGCAAGCACCACTAGGAAAATCCCCTTACCACCACCACCCTGGATTTGTTACTTCGAGACAACCCAGTGCAAGTGGTAAGGATGTCACAGTTAATAGGCTATGACTGTTGCTGAAATCACATCTTAATTAAGATTGGTTCCACAGAAACACTCTACAGTGACATGTGATTAACATGTCCTCGAATCCTCCTGTTCGTTAGCTCTAAGAAGGATTTTCAGAACCTGTGTCTAAAAGGTATGGTTGGAGTTCCCTAAATGTTCCTAATTTGGTCTTGTGCCAATCACTACAGCCACAGCTGGCTCAAAACAGGAGTCACTCAGACACAGGTACACTGGGGAGAGTTATGATGACACTGTACCCCAGAATTGGAATGGTGCCACCATTCTTAACATGTGTGAGGTGCGTAGCATAATGAATGCTACAGGAGTACTCCAGTGTAACACATTAGGCGACCGCACAGTCGAGTGACTTGGTGACCCTTGTCCCCCACATGTGTAATTGGAGTGTATGTAGGAACACGGGAAGCTCAGGCATGTTTCCACCCAAGGAAAGGCTTATGGTAATGTCTGAGAGAGCTGTGCAGGGGGCTGCCCAAGGAAGCTGGGAAATTCAAGTTAACTTGGGAGTAAGGCCCAAAGAAGAAGGCACAGGGAAGGCAGGCAAAGACTGTCATGAAGAAGAAAAATAAATTCTCACGGAACAGTCAATGAACTCAGATACCAGGAGAGGAGAAGAGAACTGAAGAAGAGTTCCTTTTGGAACCCTTGTTTTTGCTTGTGTTTGCTAATTTACTTAGTGCCCAGACTTTCCACACCATCCCTTTCTCTGAATGCATGCATATGGTGTGCCGTAACGAATTTGGATCTGTTATCTAACTTCTGATGGATTAGAGAAGTGGTGTAAGGTTAGGGGCGTGGTTCAGTGGGGGGTGTAGGAGCCAAGCTCTGAGTTTCTCCCTAATGCAAGAGGAAAACGAATGAGAGAGAAGGCTTTGGCTCACCATATATATATACTATGCTCATTATTCACAGACTATTTCAGGAGAGTTTCCCCACTAAAGAAGATGCATAGGCACATTTACATTTGCTTAATGGCTCAAGAAAATTAGGACATTTCAAAGCATGCATACACTTTCAATTTATAACTACAATCAAATTGCAATTTCATGTTAACTCAGTTTCCCTTTATCTTGGTGGAACAAAGAAACTAAGGTGAAGTGATTATCGGGCCCATTCCCAAGTCACCAATGACGTTACAGAAGCTATGGTCCACTCACTCTGACTCTTGCCTCTGCAGAAATTACTACATACTGCAAATAATTCACAATGAGGAAAGCCACCTCCAAGTCTCTTGGTACTTTCACTACAGGGTGGTGATGAGACTCCATCCCAGTAGCTGGGTGGTGGTGGTGCACACCCTTAATTCCAGCACTCCAGAGGCAGAGGCAGGTGGATCTCTGTGACTTCGAGGCCAGCCTGGTCTATAGAGCTAGTTCCAGGACAGCCAGTGCTGTTACACAGAGAAACCCTGTCTTGGAAAACCAAAAACCAAAACAAACAAACAAAAAAACAAAACTCCATCCCAGCAACAGACAGGTGCCAGATTTGGTGCCTAAAAACCTAAGAATCCACCCACTCCATAAGGACAGTTGTTTACTGATCATGCTAGTTAGTCTGTTCATGCTTCAACCTTGTGTGAGCTGGCATCAGCTAGCTGCACCAGCAGCCAGTCATGCTTCTGTTTACCCCAGGACAGGTGGTGCTGGGTAGCTTCTGTTGAGACCTCTCATCTGTCTCTTGTGGTCTCTCATTTTCCTTGAGGCTGGCCTGGTGTACTTCCCAGATAGGAGCAGGACTCCAAGGAATTGGGGAGAGACAGGCAAGGTCTCTTGAAGCCCAGGCATGGAACTGGCACTACAACATCAGTATACCCTATTGGGACAAGAAAGTCACATAACCATACAGACTGAAGGGGGGATGGGCTTAATAGGAAGAACTGCAAGGAGCTATGGAATTGTAACTAACCAAAGGAACTGAAGATTCTGATTTAAAAGACATGCCATTTCCCTATCCTGATGCTTGACACTATGGAATCAGTGGTTCATTTTGAGAACTTGACACAGCTTTAATAGGAAAACAAATTCAATCATGTGACATATCCCAGGTTACCAAGCTTTAAAAGAGTCTTTCTTTGTGTTCAGGAAAGCACCAACTCACAATAATTGGCTGACAACATGTCATCACGAAATTCTTAATTATTCCAGCAGGTACTTATTAAACGGCATGAAGATCTCTATATGGTTTTCTTCCCTCTAGATTGGGATTTTTGGTGATGATGGTAGTGATGATATATTTGTTTTCTATGTGTAGGCTCCAAACATGGTGCTTTAAATGTTAGTGCCCCTTATGCTGGCACTCACAGTAACCTAGAGAGTTGAGGTTGAGCATAGGGTAGGGTTTAGATGGGTAAGTAATTTTGACAGCTACACAGAGAGAGGGAATTAGCACCAAGAACTGACTCCAGGATACACTACAAACACTGATACAATTCTGGCTCTCTAGACCTTCACTTACTAGCACTAGGAACCATCTAAGCCTCCTTATCAGAAAATTTAAAAACATTATTGAACACTATCAGCAGTTCAGAGTGATCAAAATGAAAGAAGTAAAACAAACAAACAAACAAACAAGCCAACACACACCTGTCCAGATTAAGAAGCAAGTATCAAAGCTGGGATTCAAACGTACAAGTGGAAACACCAAGCTCTGCAGGGCTTCCTTTAAATCCCCATCTTACAGAGAAGAGTATGGCAGGGGTCAATGCTATCTGACTAAATTCATCTGGTCCACAGACGTCACAAGAAATAACAATTCTACTGCCGTGTCCGTGATGTCTTGAAGGATGTGGAATTGGGGTAAATATTGCTTGCCTCCCTTCCCTTACACTGGGCCTATTCCTCTTTGGACAACTTTGCATCCTATTAGCACTGACATATTCTAACCCTTGCACCACAGCTTGAACATTTCTGTAGCATCCTTTGAATTTGTTGTAGTATTTGAAAGGTCCAACTTTGAACCTCCCTTAAAAACCTCAGGCATTCGGTCATTTGTCACAGGAATTAAGTTCCACATTTCCTCAGGCAATGTAGAAGTAGCATGGCCTGGCTGAGAGGAATTTGGAGAGATCTGTGTCTCAAAGCCAGCAGAAAAGTAGCCAGATTAGAAACAGACCCTCTGAAAATCAAGCAAGCCACACTGCAAAGTTCTTCATTCTTCCACAGACTTTTAGAAGGCCCAAAGACTACCTGCCCTCTACTATCCCAACGCTTTGTTTCAAGTACTTGATGATTTAAGTCAGATAAATCAGAAGGTGCCAATTCTCTTTAAGGATATTTAGTCAGAAGTTAAGGCTTATTAGATAAAGTTGACTGAAAAAGAAGATTAATTTTGTGTAAGAACTTTGTTATATATGTTCCCTCATTATGAATAAGGCTGCTGGGCAGTTCCATTGCTCAAAGGCTACTTGACTGACAGCTGTCAGATGCTCTCCATACCTCTGGCCTCAGTGGCAGTGAATACAGACATGACAGAGTAACCCAGGTGGGACAGAGGTGAAGGCCAGCTAGGGAACTGTGGATGTGCTTTCCATGGTTCCAGAGTCTGTCTGGACTGCTTGCTAATGTTCCAGGAGGTTCCCAGGAGCAGGGCAGCCACAGCTTCAGTCCCACCATGTTCAGGGGCCACTGGAGCCACTCAACTCCCCTTCAGACCCAGGGGAAGTTTCTTGAACTACCATCGTGACAGGTATGGCTGTTTTAACAGCTAGACATGGTGTGGTGGAGGACATCTGTGACTCTAGTACATGGAAAGTTGAAGCAAGAGATTTTTTGCATTCCTATTACTGTAGTGTTCTTCAAAATGTGGCCGCTGACAATGACTCGCCAGCCCGTTCTGAGACATAGAAGGAAGTGAACATGAGGTCACCATCAGTAACACAGAATGTTCAAGGCCAGCTTGGGCTACATAAGAGTCTATCTCAAAAAAGAAAAAAACTTAAGCATAGTGGTTCATAGCTGTAATCCTAGAAGCTGGAAGGCTAAAGCCAGTGGACCTCCACAAGTTCAAGGCTTATTAGATAAAGTGAGACCCTATCTCATAAAGAGTAGACACAACTACAAACACACACCCTCATGGCTTCTCACAAAGACTGAACTGATAACACAGAGAAATCAAACTTATCAAGGTAAACAGACATTGTTCCAAACACATGGAGCATTTCGGCTCTCATAGCTGCCTCTCCAACTGCACCTATGCTTCAGGAGACTTTGATTATGTCATCAAAGCTTCAGGTTCAGAAGACACTGTTCAGAATCCTGGGGTATCTCCTGTAAATTCCCCCTCTGACTGGGAGGAGAATCTAGCCCATCCATGACAGAGTGTGTGCAGGACTGCCTCGCTCTTTTTCCTTCCCTTGCAGCAGTCCAGGGGCAATTCAAGAGAACCCTTGTACATTACCCACTGATGCTGCAGCCCCGACTCCAATAAAGACACAGTAAGAGTATTTGGTGGCTCACTCGTAGTCTTTATCACAGGTAGGATGTACTACATTGGCAACTCAACAACAAGCTTCTGGCCCCAGGCGTACCCAGCAACAATCTGAGAGCAGCTCAAGAGTTAGGGACAAGCAGAGAGAAAAGATGCAAAGAACTGAGCCTAAGAAGGGCCATAGAGAGTTGTGGCTGTGAAGGTGAGGGGTTGTAAAGAGACAAAAGTATAGAAAAGCTATGTGTGGGTCCTAGCAACGGGGAAAGTTCTAGAAGGCCCCTGAAGTTACTACTTTGGCTGCTGAGGAGCTGTTGAGCTGCTTACTAGCTATTTGCTTGCTGTCATTGCTGGACCCCTGGCAGAGCTCTCACACTATAGAGCAAGGCTGAGGATCTAACATCCCAGGCTCAGAGTTGCTGACCCTAAGTCTCTCTTTGCTTATTCATCGTTGCAGAGCAAACGGGACCCTTAGTTGACTGGAGATATGACGAGGACAAACGCTTGGTGGCAGGGTGATGGCAACCCACAGCTGGGAGTCCAGCCAACAACAGCTAGCCCACAATATGGAGTGTCCTCCTCTTAGAAGCAGATTGAAACAGTTTATCAAATATGAATCGAAGTTAGAGCAATGGGACAGAGAGCCACAGCCATGGGCCAGACTGCTTCAGTAGCTCAGCTTCCTGTTGCCGCCACTAAAACAGGCCCTGGGGAAAATTACAAATTGCTGAAGCTTCCATGCTCTTAGCTTAGCTTTAGAAAGGTCAAAGAGAAGCTGTTAAGGGTGTGAACTCCAAGCATGGATGTACCTACTGACTTTTCACTACCCAGCACTTTTGCTGCATCCTACTTAATCTTCCTGTGAAATGCCTTCTTTGCCTGATGAAATTTTATCTATAGGAATTGTTTCCTCAATACAATACTCCCAGTCTAACCAATTAAAGTTAATGACTTTTGCCCAGGGACTCAATAACAGTTGTTTGCATTGCTATTATTGCAGTGCTCTTCAAAAATGTGCCACCTGGCAAATCATGACTCAGCTGTCCCGTCTGAGACATACAAAGAAGTGTATGTGTGAGCAACAGGAGCCAGTAGGCCTTTGACAGTTTAACAAACAAAACAAAAGCAACAGCCCAGTGTCTTTTACTTTAGTATCTCATTTTTTGCTCTTTTTACAAAATTAGCCCATGATAGATTCTCTTTAAGACTGTTTCTTACCAGATGAAAAAAGACAATATTATTATATTCATTCCAGCCTAGCTAGCACTGTAGTAAATTTACATATTTGTCTTGACTCCTTCTCATTCCAGACTCTCCCCCCTTTTTTTCTTACCATTGCTGACACCCTAGTATTCTAGAGCACATAAGATCAATGAGTGATATGGGCAGAAATCCAGCTTAAAATCTATCATCTTAAATGTAAACCACTTTAAATATTCTCTATGTAAAACAAAGCATAACTTTTTGCTGAGTCCCAGTTACTTTTACTGCAGGCCAGAACCTCATAAAAGAAAACAAAAAACATTCTACCATTGTGACTCACTCTGCCAGGTTGTCACAATGATATGTCCATATAAAACCAAAAGTCTACCTTAACATCTGCATGGCCATTTTGCAATGAAACATAATAGCACGTTTACATAAGCAAGGAAAGAAAGTTCCTGGGCGTTGGCTTATTAGTGGCCTCCCCAGCAAAGCATTTGAGGCTTCCTGCCCAGTTTTCTGTGCTCAGCTCGCCACTGTTCAGATAAGAAACTTTGCAATAAACTCCCGGAAACTCCTTTTTATAGTTTTTTGTAAGGTAGTTGGAATGTTACTATGAGAAATACAAGCTCAATCACTCCTGATTTGAGGATGAGTCAGTGCTTCAGCGACAACTAATTTCTCCAGTAGTAGCATTATGTCACTGAGCAGGCAGATCTCTGCAGTCCCCCACCCGGCTGGCTTCAGGCCAAACACTCTCCACCCTTAAGCCTTGCCTCAGCCCAGCCCAACCCCTCCTCAGCAGACTGGGGGAACATTAGAGAAAGTGGACATGGTAAACTATCCCTTTCACTTTGGGGACCAAATGAAAGCAGTGAGAGCTAGAACACTGTGACCTCATATACCTTTTTATCTCTCCAGACAATTATTTAAACAGGAAGTTAGGTGGGCGTGAAAGTCAGAAAATAAAAAGATGCATCTACTACAGATCAAGTTATAGGTGTTTTATAGGAGAGTTGAGGGCTATAGCTGGGTAGTTGGAAAAAAAAAATCTTCATGTTTCAACCTCTAACACAGGGCTTGAGTGCATATTTACCCCAAGACCAGTGACACTGTTTTTCATTAAAATCTTGCAAATGCTGTTTTGCAACCTGTTTTAAATTTGATAAGTACTGCTTCTCTAATTTTTTTTTTTGAGGTTTCCTTAATCACAACCCATATAATTTCCCTGGACATTTCACCATCTTATAAAAATGAGTTTCCTATATGCCTTGAACGTTAATGAGTAGCCAAGTGCTATTCTAATTCTCAGAGAAAGAACACAGAGTAGCAACTAAGAAAGCCCTACTAAGTAACCCTTTTCCAAACAGGGATGGTCCCTTATATTAACTCCATTCTGAGTATCTCCATAACAACTTCAAGAGACAGCTCAGCATTTTAGTGTTTCTCACTGCTTTTTAACAGAAGTTTTTGTAAGCAGAAGGGAAATTAACATTAATAGCTTCCTCAGCATAAGGAGTCTCCCGGTATTGTTGTTTGTTTTTTGCTCTGCTGTTAGAATCTGGTCTACCACACCAGTGAAACTTGGAGCATTTGCCATAAGAAAATGCGTTTCCTACCCAGAGTGTGGACACCTGTACCACAGGTGAACTCACCAGGACCCCTGCAGATCCAGATGCTGTGGCTGACATCCTAAAGCAGAGAGCCCATCACAGGCTTGCTACTGCTCAGGGTCACAGTGACTATGGACAAGAGAGCACGACTTGCACCAGGCAGTGGTGGAGCACTCGGGAAGCAGAGGCACGCGGACCTCTGTGAGTTCAAGACCAGCCTGGTCTACAAGAGCTAGTCCCAGGACAGCCTCCAAAAGCCACAGAAAAACACTGTCTCGAAAAAACAAAACAAAACAAAAACCAACAACAACAACAAAAAAGAAAGCATGACTTTCTTAGCTCCCAACCCAAACTGAGAAATTGGAAGAATTCTAGAAGATATGATGAGGTATATACTATTAGAGTTTCTTTACTTGTAAAAGTCTTTCAGAAATTCCTTTTCATGAGCCTTTTACTTTAGTAGATTTCTATCTGGCAACTAATGGGTATGCATCAAACATGTCTTTAGCACACAACCTGAAAACCAGTAGGGTAGTTGGTAATTTTATTGGTATGGAAATCACTTCTTCAAATATAATTTCTTTTTTGTTTTTTCCAAAAGACATGGTTTCTTTGTATAGCCATGGCTGTTCTGGAACAAGCTCTGTAGACCAGGATGACCTCAAACCCACATAGATCCTCCTGCCCTCTGCCTCCCAAGTGCTGGGATTAAAGGCATGAGCCAACATTGCCCAGACAAATATAATTTCCTTAAATAAGCAAGTAAGATTGTCCAAATGCATTATACTTTACTTGTATGATATAGATGCTTTAATGTGGTGAATAAGCTGGGTGATAGGAGACTCAAAAGGTAGGTGGTATGATAAAAGGAACATAAATTCTAAGGATAATGGTTCAAGTTTATAGTAAGGTTCTTCATTTGCAGACTAAGTAATCTGAATTGAGGTTTCTTAGTCCTCAAAATGGGACTATGGCTCTCATAAGACTGTTTTGAACAATAATCATAGTAGTCAAGTTTTATAAAATCTAAATTTATCTCTCAAGCCTAAAATCTAGGTGAAAGGGTGAAGCTACAAATGTATTTGCAATTTACAGATGGACTATTTTTAAGAGTTACAGAAATATGCCTTGGGAATTTAGAGTCAACAATTTTCTGTATAGGTAGGAAATGGGGCTTTCCTAGGAGAGGGTGAATTAGTTACAATAAGACAGACTTTGGAGAATGCATAAGATTTAGTATTGAACTTGGAATATGAACATTGCATAAACAATGTTATTCAGTAGGGAGTGCATAGCTCTGTTCACTGTCTGCTTAACGCCAATCTAAATCACTTGGGAGATTAGCCTCTTAGCATGCCAGCAGGTGATCATCTTTGTTCAGTTCCTTCAGGTAGGAAGGTAGCACCATTTCCCTATGCTTGTATTTGGACTCTATATATGGAAAAGAGGAAAAGAGGAGCTGAACAAGGCTCTCTGTTTCCCGATTGTGAATTTGCTATTACCAACTCCATCAAGCTCCACATACCTTGACTCCCCCACATGAAACACGGTACACTTGAGCTATGAGCTGGAATAAATCCTTTCTGCTGTATTATTTTTCTTGGAGCATTTTACCACAGCAACAGGAAAAGACACAAAGGCTTCGCTAGGGGCACTTTACTTTCTTCTTCAGAGCACCTACTTTTAAAGACAAGCTCTCCCTTGTCTTTAACTGGGGTGGGTGACTCTTAAAGAAAATTTGTTTCCAATGCTTTGTGAACAAAAACTCCTGGAACAAGCTGTGTCTGCAGAGAGTGATGGGCTGATTAGAATGTCAGCACTATGGAGAGATTGGAATGTTAAAGGCCCTGAAGCTAATTACCTTACCTTGGGAGAATTCTAGCTCTCTGGAACAGCCATTCCCAGACCATCTGAGTCTGAACTAACAATAGACAGAAACCTTTGGGATCAATTAACTTAGCAAATGACTAGCTTCTACCAACACAAAGGCTAAGCATGTCATCAGACAGCATGTTGCATCTTGGGCCTAGAAAAAACCTCTCAACATGATGTCATCAGACAGCATCTTGCATCTTGGACCTACAGAAAACCTCCCCCATCTTGATATGACTGCATCTCTGATGTATTTTGAACTTGCCTTGATTTATGAATCTAGGGTAACTTAAATCTGTATTCCTGGGCCATGGTCACTCAAACTGTCTCCAGAATAAACTCACTCTTTCTCTTTCTTTGTTTTTTTCTTTCTTTCTGTTTTTCCTCCTTTATTTTTCTTTTTTCTTCCTTCCTTCCTCTCTCATTCTCCCTCCCTCTCTCCCTTCTTTCTCTTTCTTTCTTTCTTTCCCTGCCCCCCCCCCTCTCTTCCTGGTGAGAATTGTAGTTTTTTTTTTCTCAACAGTTTCCTACACCAAGAAAGGCTTCATGCAGGGAAACTAGATTTGAGGACCCAGATTCCCACACACTGGCTTTTTTCACTTAACTAGGGGGCTACCTATGAGAAAAGGCTAATTCTCATTTCCAAATGCAAAAATCTCTGTGGTTCTGAAGCTTTTTCAGCTCCAGTCCCTTGGACTTGCTATCCACTGTTGGATAACAATTAAAGCTTTTTAAACAAATCTGATTGCAGAGAGGGACTTTTTGTTGTTGTTTGTAGCCTTCAATATTTAAGATGCATCTCATTCTTGTTAAAGTAATGTTAAAGAAACCAAGAGTCCCAAGAAAAGGATGTAATATATTAGGATAGATTTTTAAAATGAGGTTTACAAAATACAGTAAAATTAAAGCCAGACAAGCAATTCTAGGCAGTATACTGGAAGTCACTGGAGTCTTTCTCTTTGGTATATTTTGAATAAACATTGATTTTCTCAGAGAGAGTAAGCAACTCCAAGGGAAAACAGCTGGTGATGGGCCATGATTTACCATGAAAATGAGGCTGTTTCTACCTCTTGGAGCCATTGTTTATTTCTGCAATCAGACACAGATTTTTACTTACACAGAGTAAAAGGGATGCAAGATGCAGGGACAGGGTCCAGCTGAGGGCTTCAGAGGACAGGGCATGAACATAAAAGTCAAATTCTCATCTAAAATATTGTTAAAACAAAACTCTGTGTAGGCAAACCAGCTTCTATGTCCTAGCAACAGTTCACTTACTTCAAACAAAACAAAATACAGCAAAACAGCAATTATGAAACCCAGAGTGCCCGTGATAGTGGTGTGTAACTGCTAATCAACCCAAGGGCAACTTCATGGAGAAATCTCTCATTTTAAAAGGTAAAGGCTTCCCTCTATAATTTTTTTTTACAGGAAATGCTAATGGGAGATAAATAACCTTTTCCATCTGCCTGGGGAAAATTCTTTTTGGAGTCAACAATGAAATGCAAGGGCTTTGGAAAGGAAAAATACCACACTTGGAAGCTACAAGTCAAGTTGGTTTTTATTTAAATGCCTTATATTTCCATTTCCAAACTGCCTTTGCTTTGAAGGCACATTCAAATTATGGCTTTTCTTGGATAACCTAAGAAGTTTTGACAATTACCTAGATGTGACAATGAGGGGAGATGCCTTGGTGATGAGTCAGAGAATCTTACAATATTTCTTTAAATGCACTAGAAAGCAACTTCTAAATAAAACAATTCCTAAATATATATTTTGAGAGCATGCTTTAAAGGTTAAAACGGATTCCCAGAATCTCAAAGTGTTTTGCACTGGGGAACCTTTTATCTAATCCACTAAAAATTAGCTTGCAGTCAAATGGGACACTGTTGGAGTGTCTTTGTCATCTACTGATAGAGGCCCTCTGAACATCTCCAGAGTGACAGCATCGTAAAATAGGTTTTATGGATGTTATTGCATTTTCTTTAAATTTCTGAAATCTTTGTTCTTGAGGGAGGATGAGAAGCAGTGAGCTTCCAGTGATGGTTGAGGCACTTGGTTGAAAAGACATCCTTTTAAAGTCAAGGGAAGATGGAGGAGGACAGCTATTCCACATTTCAAAAGAATGATTTATTATAACCCAGACTTCAGGAAAGTGCTTATAAATATCTGCATTTTTCTACTCCCTTGCAAGGTGAAATAATTCTTAACTTTGGACTTTCCCTCTAAGAATTATTGTCTCAAAGAGGATATATATATATCTTTTAAAACTAGTATTTTGGTTCACAGCAAAACAGAACAGAAGCACACTTCCACAGTAGTCTCTGTCACCAACCTTGTGCTTCAGAAATGGCCACATATGAGACACACTAGCACATCACTATTGCCAAAGTTCAGATCCAACATTAGGGTTTACTTCTGGTTTTTATATCCTGTGGGGTTTGACAAACATATGCCAGGGCAGTATTATACACAACAGAGTCACTAGCCTAACAAGCCTCTGATTTGCCTGTTCATGCCCATTTTACAGAAAAGTTTTCAGGTCAGTATTTCTAAGCAAAAAACACACCCCGTTCGAGACAAATGCCTGATGTAGTTCTTCCATTAAAACTCAATGAGTTCAGTGTTCACCAGCAGAAGACTGCACAGCCCACCAAATGTTTTCTAAGTGGGAAGCATGGTTACCAGCAAACATGCTAAGAGAGTTAACTATCAGACAGGAAGAGACAAGAACATATTTCATGTTCTTGACTTCCCTTCTGAGAGCTGATTGTAATCAGGGGGGAAAAAGGAACTGTTTCCCAGGTCCAGAAATTTTTATTGGTCAATCGCTTCCTACCCTCATACTTTATATTTGCATACAATTTAAAAAATTCACTTCTGGGCACAAAATAGAAATTGCCCTTTGGAAGATGAACCGGCAATTGTAAGGCACGCAGGGAAGAAAGTTTCCTCAACTTTTCTGTCTTACTCTGCACAGCTTCCTTCCCTACTTGATGAATGACCACTAGCTTAAATTTACTTCAAAGCACACAGGCGCAATTCCCAGGAACAAGACCTTTAAGGTCGAATGTTACAATAGAATGTGATGTCAGCGTTCTTTTGAGTCATAGTCTGCTCCCCACCCCGTTCTCCCAGGCGACCTGAGAGGCTCCCCCAAAATCCCGGAGCTCCTCAGGTAGGGCTATTAGCCTGGATACCAGCAACAGTCGTGAGGGTGTGCCCCAGCACCTGCAAAGACCGCTTAGCACCAACTCCGCAAGGAGGAGACAGTGTTTTGGCACGCAGGCCATCAGTGAAACACACACACACCATACTCCCCCGCCCCAAAGTCATCACTTCAGAAGTTATCAGCAGGCGCGGGTGTGAAGGAAGTGTCACTAGTCAGCAGCCACTTTAGAGAGCCCGGGGCAGCCCGGCTCGGGGGGAGGAGGCCCGGGCTGTCAAAGCCACATCGCTGAACCGCCAGAGAGCAGCTTCCCCAGGCAGGAAGCGGTGTCACTAGCCATCGCCCAGACCTCACCCTGGCCTTTAGGGAAGGCGTGGCCGAAAGGTTTTCCGGAGTTTCGGGCTCGCTGACAGCGGGTGTCAGGGTCCCGCCCCACTGCGACAGCCGCTCCGGGGTTCGGGGTCCGCGGCGTCGTCCCCGCCCGGCACCTACTGTATCGGACCCGGGAACCCGGGGCAGCTCCCGCGCCCAGGTGGAGCCACCGCGCCACTCACCTTCTTCATTTTGGTTTCCAGGTCCATGCTGGGCGTCGGAGGGGCTCGGTCCCGCGTCCGCGATCTCCGCTGCGGGGACTCACTCGGGGGCCGACGCCGCAGCCACTCACCCCGCGCCCTCGAACTTCCGCAGCCCGGTTCGGCTGCGGCTGGGACCTGGAACAAAGAGGCCCTGGTAGCCAATGGCAGCGGGGCAGCGCCGGGGAAGCCGCCAATCAGCGCGCGCCGCACGCACCTTCGCGGCCGGAGCACGGCGCCCGCAAGGTGAGGGGCGGGGCCGCGAGGGGGCGGGGCCCTGCGGAGTTTCCCGCGGTGGGCGCCGGACTCAGTTTCTCCAAAAGCCTAGCGCCAGGGAGGGTGTGACCGGCTGGCGTCCAGCTGCAGACCAGGCCCAAACCTTTCCATTTGGGTAGGTTGTGCTTGTGTGTCGCCGGCACTTTTGATTCAGGTCAAGAGGCGTGATCCTCCCCAAACCAACTTCTTGGCTGATGTTTAGGGCCAAGAGGAGCCATGGAGCTCCTTAGGCATCCCAGGGATGAACTTCAAGCCTGATTTCACTATTGAATTGTGGAGATGTCAGCATCACAAGTGCTCCAGAGTCCGGAACACTGCCAAAGAATCTTCTCTGACGTCCTTAATGCTGACGAAGACTCCTATATTGTTTTGTGAGCAACTGAGGCTCAAAAGAACTTCTGCAGAAGTAAGGGGAGTATTTGTTTGGGAAACAGAAAATTGCCTTTTGTGACTACTAAGTTTAAAAAGGCGAGGCTGCTCTTGCTTCTAATGTTTCAAGCACCAGTGTTACATAAGCCTGGGCCACCAGAACCCAGTCCATTTCATACCCTAATTTAAGAGCAATTGCACCGAAGACCCTCAGCTTGTAGAGATGAGACGGGGCGGGGGTGGGGAGTGGGGGATCCGTCTAGAGATTCAGTCACTTCTCACACTTTGCAGGGAACTGAAGGCAGATACCTGCCAAATGCCTTAGCATGTTGAAAACAGAGCTCGGGCTTCAGTCACGGTAACTTCTCCAGGATGTGGAGGAAAAAAAGTGTTTGGATTTAGGCAAATGAGCGTTTTCTTTTGAAAACAAAACAAAAAAATGTATTATGTGCCTGTGTGAGTACGTGCACTTGTGAGTTCAGAAGAATGGGTAGGATCTTCTGCGGATGGAGTTACAGGCAGCTGTGAAGCCTTGGGCTTCAGCACCTAAAATCAGGTCCTCTGCAAGAACAGCAGGAGCCCTTAACAACTGTCCATCTCTGAAGCCCCAAGCCAATTCCTTCAGTTTCCACTCACAGTAGTGAGTGCTAATGGCCAGGTGTCAGACAGTCCCCTAATCTGGTATCTCCATTACTCATGTGTATTTGTCTCTCTAAATACACATTCAACATCAAATATAAAATCCCCGATATAATTCAGGTACTTGGTCCAGATATCATTTCATTTTACCTCTGGAAATTTGGCAATTAAAACACTTCAAAATTCACCTTGTACACCTTGCTTTTCTTGCCTTAGCAGAAGTATGTTTCCATATGCAATAAATGGAAAGACCAAAATAGATTGTGATCATTTTTTTTCTTTTTATTCAATCGAGGTAAAGCATTCTGAATCATTCTCCCAAGCCACCCGGGAGGTGTTGGCCTGCAAAGTCTGCCCCCTTATAAGTGCTGATGCACTCTGATGAGGTCTAGCATTGATAACATTTCTGCTTTTCCAGAAAGTTTAACAGATGTCCAGTAAATCAGTTTAAAGTAAGGCATTAAGCAAATGCTATGACAAAAACTTGGGCCTCTTTTTGTGTGAAATAGCAGAGATGACCAAGAAAAATAAACGATATGGAAGTGGTAGGTTTTTTTGTTTGTTTTTTTAACCATCAAAATTTGTCTTTCTTCTTTTTCTTGCAAGCCCTTGACGTATCACTTTGGGTGGGTAGCATTAGCAAGGATGGCATTGGAATTCAGTGGTCTCTAACTGAACTTTCCATCCTGCTAACTCTAGATTATTGTAAATCATTTGTAGATGATTTATAGAAAATAAAATGAGGTAGTTCAATGTTAGGAGAGTTGAACTGAAGTCCATAATCAATTCTTTAATTGCTGAAGAGCAGCGATGTCAAGGAGCTAGAACCAGCATGGTTTGATGATTGGATAAAGTTGGTGGCAGAGGGCAAGCATTTCTAGCATGATCATCTCTGTGGAAAATTCAGGGAAAAAAGGATATATGGGGCAGGGTAGGGTTTTTTATACCTGTGCATTTGTCACTGCAGAGATGGACAGCTAAAAGGTATGGAACTTGCAATGTGGAAGTGAAGCACCAAAATATAATAAAGTTTAGAGTTAAAGCCTCTGCTGGAATGGTGACTTAGGTAAGCTAGCCGCCTACCTGGGTTAATTAAAGGCCATGGGTGGAGACAACAACAGCTAAGGGGATAGTCAAATAGAAGATATGGAAGACAACCAATAAGCCAGGACCAGCACAGAAAGGAGATGAATAGCTAGGCAAAGAATAGACAGAGGTGAAGGAGTCAAATCCATACAACCAAGAAAGGAAATTCAGGGAGGGTTAGCTAACGTGTGAAATTACAGAGGACGATCAAGAGTGAAATGTACTAAACAACACTCACTGGTAACTTCCAGGAGGTGCGTTGTTGGTGAATTGTGGGGTGGATATTATTTAACCATAGCTCCCTTTGTGCCTCCTGAAGTACTGTGGTTAATGTTTGGCTTGGCTCCACCACAAAACTCATGGAACATCAGCCAAACACATGACCTCTGGCAGAGGAGAAATCAATCACATAGAGACGTCAATACACTGGTATTTGAAAGTCTATCCTTAAAAAAATAGCAAATATTCTAGATTTTACACACACACACACACACACACACACACACACACAGAGAGAAGAGAGAGAGAGAGAGAGAGAGAGAGAGAGAGAAAGAGAGAGAGAGTTCTCTATGTAAGCCAAATGTAATATTTTTCCACTTTAACTTAGTGGGTTATTTCATTCCAGTCTCTGATGAGGTATCAGCTCATTAAAGATAATTGACTTTTCCTCTCCCAGAAGTTTTATCAAATCCAATAGTTCCTCAGCTAGTGAAGGAATGCCCCTCCCCACTGTCCCATGCTGGTATTAAGTTTAGCTGGAGCTTATGTTGTAATTAAACCCTTTTTGATTGCAAGTAACAGAAATCCGGGTGAGCTAGTTTGTTAACTTAAAAACAAGATGGTATTATATTATCAGGATATGGGTTTGTTACAAAATTTAACAGTTAAATATATCTGGCAGTGAGTAGATGCAGACACTATATGACCTCCAGGGGCATATGGACTCTCATCTCTGCTTTCCTGGATCAGCTTTGTTTCTTTTCCTTCTAAAACTGTCTTCTGTACCTCCCCACCTCTAAGAAGGCAGCCTTGGCTCTCAGGTGGATATCTTCTCAGTTTAAACAAAAGACCTAGAATGGGGTTCCAAACCAGGCAATAGAAAGACTCTTGTTATCCCAACTTGGAGTTTGGGCACCTGATCCAATCAGCTTAGTCCAATGCCAGTAGAGAGGCCTCCTCTGGACACACAAACTGAAGCTCAAACTGAAAGATAGGGCAGATGTCACAGAGAGGAAGGGTTGAGAATTTCCCAAACACCTCCAAAGGCAAAGCAGTAGAAGGGAAGGTTGATAAAACCATCCTAGCTAAATTCTATATGAACTAGTTAGTATAAGGCCCAAATGAGACACGACCGGAGAGTTGGAATGACTTGCAAGTGATGTTAAAAGGGAGGTCATGTTGGACTTAGGGGGACAAGAAATTCTTTTCACATCTTAGGACTGTGCTGTGTTGCAGGTATAGAGATCTAACACCTTCCTTCTGTATAAAACAGAAGAGGACAAGGAAGAAAGCTTGAGAAAACCAAGAAGTTCAATTTTATATGTACCGAACTTGCAAGGCCAGTGGCGTCTGGGTCTAGTAACCAACAGAAAGGGGTGGGGCCAAAGATGCAGGTGATGTATACACAGGTTTACATGCACAAAAATATATGCCTATGGGACTGGAAAGATGGAACAGTAATTGAGAACACTTGCTGCTCTTCAGAGGACCTGAGTTTGGTTCCAACACCTGCTCACAACCACTCTGCCCATGTGTGCATCTAATAATATACATATTGAACACACTTAAATACAAAAAGGAATGCCTGCAAAGTTTTCTGAATTAAATGAGGTAAGATTTCAAGATAATGGAGACTGCATCTTTCTCTTCAATTGTTAACATGGAGCCTCCACAGAGAAGTTAAGTATTGCTTAACACTTCCCACAGGAATGACTCTGTGAGCCTGCTATAGCTATTATTACTCATTAGCAGCCTGGACAACATTCCAGGCTGTCCTATAGGAGACATACTTCAATAGGAAACAGGCACCCATATGTCTCAGAACAAATGGTCATGTGGAATGCTTTGAAACTGCCCAAACACTGGAGCTTGACTAGCCAGTAATGGATGAACCACATAGTAGATTTAGCGCAGCTATGAAACTATGGTACTCAGGGATTTTGGTAACAGTTACATCATAGGAACAAGGGGAACATGGAATTGTATATCCAATAGTTTCACAACCATGAAAAAAATACCATGCACAAAGAAGGGTCACGAAAGAACTATATAAAATGTCAGTAGTGATTTGTCTTTGGTGGGTGAGTCAATGGTCTTTCTTCCTTTAAAAACATATCCCATGATGTATATGATATATTCCTTAATGGAAAAACCTTATGTCAATAATACATGTTCTAAAGCATTTGAGGAAGACAAGCCAGTAGCAGTGTAATCTTTAATCTACTTGAAAATGTACACTGATGAACCCAGTGTAAAAATGAATCAGCTAGTTGCCAAAAGTCCAGGGACAATGTATCGTAAAAGCAGGTAAAAAATTATTTCATAAAAACCAAAACTTAGAGATGAGGCCAAGGCATCAAGAGGCATTGGATATATACATATAAACAGTTGTGCTGTGGGGAAGGGAGGAGATAACGAAGTAGTGGCTGGTAACGTTCTCTGGTGAAGGTTACTGGAACGTTCTCTGGTCTTTTACTATGAAGAATTTCAGGCCAGTTTTTGTTGGTTTGTTTGTTTATTTTTCCAGGCAGCTGAAATTTCAAGGGGCTGAAGGCATCTAGCCCTTGCACTATCTCAAAACTAATGGCTAGGACCCAGGACACTCTCTCTCTCTCTCTCTCTCTCTCTCTCTCTCTCTCTCTCTCTCTCTCTCCTCTCTCTTTCGCTCTCTCTCTCTCCCTCTATCCCTTCTTAATAAAGATCCATAATAGGAAACTACTTCCTGAGACGTCAACAGTGAGCACTAGACAAGAGACAATAAAGAAAATAGTATCCAGTTTGGTGGACGCTAACTGCATGTAGCTATTTAAATTCTAATTAAAATATTTAAAGCGTGTTTATAAATTTACATTTTACCCTGTTAGTAGCACTAGCCCACCCCCCAAACATTGCTGAGTTTCTCAACACTTCATAAAAACTAAGACTAGGCTCTGTGAAGTTGGCAAAAATGTTTCTAAACCTTGTCTGATTGCAAACAAAAACAATGAGTATTGCCTGAAAATGAGCTGCAGTAAATTCTGAAGGCAAAAATCAATACAAATTCATCAAAAGAAAAAAAAAGGAAAATACATCAGGAAAACATTGCTACAGATTATAAGGGCAGAACAAAATGATGAGCTGTTATTTTAATTCAAGACATTTTTTACATTTACTTATGTATTTAACTTGTGGCAATGGAATGGGCATGAGTTCACAGCGTCAGATGGAGGTCATAGAGCAACCTGTTGGAGTCAGTTTCTCCTTCCATCTCACAGGTGCCTGGGATTGAGCTCTGGCCCTGGTGAGCCATCTTCCCAGCCAGTGATCTATTATTGTAAACAAGATCAAAGTAATGAAACACTTGATATATGTAAAGAACTATTATTATAAAACCTTAGGCATAATGTTGTGGAATATTATGTTAACCAGGCAAAGATACATTGCATTTGTTTATGCTGCCTTTGTTAACAATGGAAAGATATGTTACATTTATTTAGGCTGCATTTGTTTACTTATGTAAAGTTGTGTGTATTTGTTTCACCTTGCCTGCCTAAGGCATCTGATTGGTCTAATAAAAAGCTGAACAGCAAATAGCTAGGCAGGAGAGAGATAGGTGGGACTGTTGGGAAGAGAGAATAAGTAATAGATGAAATCTAGGCTCAAAAGGAGGAGAGAATTCGGGAGAAAAAGAGGAGAATGCCGGGGGCTAGAAGCCAATCAGCTGCCAGCCAGCCATGGAGAAGCAGTGAAAGCAAGATATACAGAAGGAAAGCAAGTAAGAAGCCCCAAGGCAAAAGGTGGATAAAGAGAAATAGGTTAGATTACGTTATAAGAACTAGCAAAAAGTGAGCGTAAGATAAGGCCTAACATAACAAATAAGAAGTCTCTGTGTTTTGATTTGGGAGCTGGGTAGCAACCCCAAAAGAAAAAAGTAATAGAACTCAGGAAAAAAAATAAAGATAAATGATACTATGTAAGTGGAGAATAACGTGAAAAGTTCACAAGAATACAAGAGTCATATATCTAAGAACTGTGGAAAGTACACTGAGGTCAGAGGACTCATGTGAGGTGCGTGCTGTACCACTGAGCAGTATCTCAGCACTTTTATAGTCTTTGCTCAGGGTGGCCTCTAACTTACTCAGTAGCTCAGAAAGGCCTTGAATTTGCTGTTCTGCTTCTGCCTGCCTTCCAAGAGGATGGAGTTACTGGAGTTACAGACATGTGCCACCAAGCCCTGGTCAAAAAAAAGTGCATAAAAATAAATTTTTATACGGCTAGAACATTCTAGAGAAAGTAACAGATACTGAAAAGAAAGACAATGAGGTAAGAATGAAAGGTGTTGAAAATGATCAGAATCGCAGGAGAAGAAAGTCAAACCAAAAGAACATAACCCCAAATATAAATCAAGAAAGCTTTACTAAATAATTATAATGATGATGATAACAAAATGATTTAAAACTAGATGTTGGGCTAGTATAATAAATAACTATTATAACTGAAATAACTGAAAATGTCGACTTAGAAAAACCAGCACATAGAAACATGGAGGGGGGTGTATCTTTGAACAGTGGGGAAAACAAATTATTTGAGTCTGTGGGTAGTTTGAAAAAAAAAAAAAGCATTTGATTTATTGGAGAATGGAAACTACCATCAGTCTGTTCCACAGTAACCCCTGAGACCAGAAGAAAATAAGATATTCAAGCAAGATACTGGAAAACAAATACACACACACACACACACACACACACACACACACACACACACACACACACACCAAGAGAGAAAGAAAGAAAAAGAAAAAGTGTTTACTGTCATCCAAGAACTTGGGAGACTTTTACAAGTGTTGCTAAGGAATCTGTACAGAATGAGCTTCTAACAGCCAAGTTCTTGGGAGATGCTGGCCATAAACTGATCTCCAAGACTTACTGACAGGAAGTGAAGAGTACACTAACCCCTTCTGACCTGACAATATAGATGGCCTACACAGCAAGTGGCAATACAGTATATAGAATTTTAAAAGTTTTTAGTATGCTTGTTGTTGATAGTATTAGCATCAATCTGTTATATGCACAACATAAAATACAGCATGTAGATATGGGATCATATAATTTTATCACTTACTGCAACTTTAAGAAATGTGATTCGGTGGGTGGTGTTGGAGCATGTCTTTAATCCCAGCATTCAAGAGCCAGAGGCAGAGGCAGGCGGATCTCTGAGTTCTGAGTTCAAGGCCATCCTGGTCTACAGAGTGAGTTTGAGAATAGCAAGGGCTACACAGAGAAACCCTGTTGAAAAAACAAACAAACAAACCAACATAAAAAAGAAAGAAAAGGAAATGGGATTCTTGTGCTTTGACCTGCAGACCTGGAGAGGCTAAGTAACAAGGAGGGCCTAGGAAGGGACTGACATACAGGAGAAAGAGAATCGATTTCCCTGGTGAACTGGGGGTAGGTGGAGACTGTGGGGATGGGAAGAGGGTCAGGTGGGAGTGGGGTAGAGGGATTGAGTGTACTGGAAGAAACGACTGGAACTGGAGTGCATTTTGAGGGTGGTGTTGAAACCTAGTGTAATGGAAACTCCCTGAAATCTATGCTGGTGACCCCATTGAAGACTCCTAGTAACGGGAGATGTGGAGCCTGAACCGACCACCTCCTGTGACCAGGCAAGACTTCCAGTGGAGGAGTTGGGACACCAACTCAGCCTCAAAACCTACCTACAATTTGTCCTGCCTTCAAGAGTGTTGGGATAATGGTGGGACAGGACTTCTGGAAGTGGGTAACCAGTGACTGCTCCAACTTGAGGCCCACCCCAGGGGAGGGAGTCCACACCTGACACAACCTGGATTGCCAGGAACCAGAGGCTGGATGGCCCAAAGACCTAGGATAGAACTAAACAAGACTGGCGAGAAAAAGTCAATGAAATGATTCCTAATGATACTCTGCTGTACTCATAGACCAGAGCCTACCATGATTGTCTTCAGAAAGGCTTCATCCAGAACTGATGCGAGCAGATGCAGAGGCCCTCAGCCAATCATTAGGTGGTGCCTAGGGGATCCTGCAGAAAATGTCAAGGAAAGATTGTAGGCACCACAAGGGTCAAGGGCACCACAAGAAAACATAGAATAAACTAGCCAGGGCTCATAAGGGCTCACAGAAACTGAACCTTCAATCAGGAAGCCTGCATAGGTCTAACCTAGGTTCTCTGCATATATGTTGTGGTTGTTTATCTTGCTCCTCTTGTGGGAACAAGTGGCTGTCTCTGACTCTCTTATCTGCTTTTTGGGATGCTTTTCCTCAAGCTTGGGTTGCCTTGTCCAGCAAGATATGCAGAGTCTTATTATAATTTGATATGCCATGTTTGATTTATATTCCTAAGGGACATGCTCTTTTCTGAAGGGAAAGGAGGAGGAAAAGATCTGGGGGAGAGGAGACTGCAGTTGTGATATAATGACAGAAGAACAAATAAAAAAGAAAAAGAAGTGGGATTGTATGTATGGATTTAAAAAGAAAAAGTAAGTCAATATCCTAAAACTAAAATAGTTTAGCATTTGACTGTTATTATCTAACTTATCTGATGTATACTAGTTGTATTCCCACAAAAGGCTTACAAACAATAACCTACTGATAATAAATATCCCCAGTGCACAGACCAAGAATTTGAAATAAAAATTTTCAGTAAATGAAACCTGGAGATTCTTGGAAAAATAACTGACCCCAGCAGAAAATATCTATCGGGGATAAGCTGAGAACATTTCATAGAAGACAGAGTTGTGCAAGCCTTCTGGTGTCATTCCAAAAGAAGTCAGAAGTGGGAGGCTGGGGAGATGGCTCAGCAGTTATGAATACTTGTTCAACAATCATAAGGAGCAGAGTTTAGGTCACGGCCCTCAGCTAACACATCCAGGGTCACCATAACTGCTTACATAGCCCCAGGTCTGAGAAGAGTGGAGACAGGAGGATTCTAGGGGCATGTGGCTTCCAGCCAAGCTGAAATTGGGAACACTGTGTTCAAGGATGAAACCCTGTCTCAAAGCAATAGGCAGAGGGATAACACAAGACACTCTCCTCTGGCCTCTGTGTGTGGGTATAGTGCTCCTACATGCATGTGAAAATATACTCATCCAAATGTACACACAGAATATAAATATACTAAAAACAATGTCAGGAGACAGCTGGAAGTGTCTTCCAGAGGCCAAAAGGGATCTTTAATAATGATATTAATTACAGAAGTTTGAAGTTCACCAAATATTTTTCAATCAATGAATCTATATATATATATATAGATTAATAATGTTAGTCATATTTATATATATAATATATAATATATACATAAATCTAGATGAACTATCTTTAGAGAATGCTAGGGAACCCAATAATCATTTAAAGAAACAAGTAAAGATGTTAATTCAGGATTTACCCAGTCTTTCTGAAAACTTCAATATTCTATAAAACTAAATATTACAAAGTGTCTCAGAAGATGCTGAACTAATACAGAAGGAATAGAATACCATCATTCCATAACATGCAGTGAGCAGATGCATCATTACTGACTGCTACCCTCTCAAGAGAGTTAAATGTTATGTTCCAAACACTCTCCCCAAGGGCTCCAGCAGGATAACACCTAAATTTGCTCTAGTCTTCTTTCACAGCTCCTACTTGGTAGTAAATAACTTGGGTACAAGAAAATATTCTCCTCAATAATGAATGTCAAAGCAGCAAGACTGACTGGGGAAAATTCTACCGTACAGATTAACCAGGGTTTCAATGGAAAAATTACAAGGGGGAAAACAAGATGGGGAGAGAATTCATTAAGGACCTTAAGACAGCATATCTTAGTTAGGGTTTCTATTGCTCTGAGGAGACACCATGACAATGGCAACTCTTTCAAAGGAAAAATATTTACTTGGGAGTGGCTTACGTTTTCAGAGGTTCAGTCCATTATCATCATGGTGGGACATGGCAGCGTATAGGCAGACATGGATACTGGTTATATCTTGATATGCAGGCAACAGGCGTGGTCTGCCTCACTGGGTGTATATGAGCATATATGAGACCTCAAGTCCACCTCCAGAGTGACACACTTGTTTCAACAAGGCCACACCTACTCCAATAAGACCATGCCTTCTAATATTGCCACTCCCTTTGGGGCCATTTTTTTCCAAACAGACTTTCCACTCCCTAGCCCACAAAGACTTATAGCCATATCAAAGGCAAAAGAAAAAAGAAAAAAGAAAAAAGAAAAATTCCTTTAGTCTAACTTTAAAAATCTTCATAGCGTGTAACAGTCTCAAACTTATTTAAAAGTCTAAATAAAGTTCAAAGTCTGAGATTCATATAATCTTTTTTAAAGTTAAGTAGTCTCCTATAAAATCAAAATAAAAAACCAGATCACATACTTCCAACATATAATGGCACAGTATATACATTACCATTCCAAAATGTAGGAAAGGGCACATAGTAAGGAAATACTGAACCAAAGCAAAACCAAAAACAGCTGGGCAGACTCCAAACACTGTATCTCCATGCCTGATGTCAAAACACTCTTCAGATCTCCAACTCCTTTCAGCTTTGTTGACTGCAACACACCTCTTTCTCCTGGGTTGGTTCCACTCCCTGTTAACAGCTCTCATTGGCAGGTATCCCATGGCTCTGCATCTCTAACATCTTGAGGTCTCCAAGGCAATCCAGGCTTCAACTTCACAGCTTCACACAATGGCCTCTCCATTCAGGGACACCCCAGACACATGCCTGGCCTCAGCAGCTTTCCTTAGTCATAGAAGAAAGGTCCATGATGCCTTTCTTCTATACTTGACTCTAAAGCCAGAACCCTGTGGCTGAAGCTGACAAGTTCTGTTGCTTGCTGGGGCTAGAAGATGGCCCCTTCGTTAAATTACATCTTCCCCAGCTTTCTGTCCTTCACTGCCTAAGCTTAGCTGTCCGGGAACTGGATCTGTAGATCAGGCCATCCTCAAACTCCGAGATCAGCCAGCCTCTGCCTTCCGGGTGCTGGGATTAAAGGAATTTACTGCCACATCCAGCTCTAAGATTTACTTTAATTCCTTTCACAAACTGGAAATTTAGTTGGGTGGGATTTTGCCCTGAGTTCTCCATTTCTTAATCTCTTTATCTCCTTGAATACAGGACTTAGCTCCATTCCAATTCTTGGCACTCCTTTTCTCCTCAAATATTTTTCTGTGCTCAGCTTGCTCCTTTTCAGTATATATCTTCATTAGAGTTAACACTAGTAACCACAAAATAGAGTCTATACTTGGCAGTTTTGAGATTTCATTTGTCAAGGAAATTAATTCAAAACTCCCCACTTTAGCCTCAGGCAAACTTCTTTGGCAAGGGCAAAAACCAGCCACATTCATTACCAACATATCAGAAGAACAATTTCTAGGCAACATACTAAAATTCTCCTTTGAAACCTCTTGAGCTACCTCCCAACAGTTCAATTCATTATCAGCGCCATTGTCTTCCATGCTCCTTCTAGTATGGCCCTTAGGCTCTGCTTAAAGCATTTCACTGCTTTCCTTGCCCAAAGTACCAAAGTCCCAATTCCTCCAATCAAAAACCCGGTCAGGCCTATGACAGCAATAACCCAGTCCTTGGTACCAACTTCTGTCAGAGTGTTTATTGATGCAAAGAGACACCATGACCACACAACCACACAGCATTTCACTTGTTTGTCAAGGACAACACCAAGATTTGGTCATACAATGTAGGAACATACATTTGAGCTGTTAAACTCTAAAAGAAAACACATGATTACCATTACCATTAAAATGAAGGTGAGAATTATTTCTGAAGACAAGAGTTGGTAATGGATGGGATGAAGTACAAAGATAGGATTCCTTTAGTACCGCCAAACTCCTCAGAATAAGAGGTCCAGAATGGTTCGTGAAAACCTTTGAAACAAAAATAATAACTAGTGCCAATTATGTCTATTCTCTGATATTCACATAACTCTATGCATATATCTCCAAAATGTCTCTCCTCTACCTTTACAAAATGTATGTCTTATAACCAAATAAAACTTCTGCATCCGGCTCTAAACCCAAGCTCTATGGATGACCCAAATTCATTTGATTTACATGTGACTCAAGTCTTTTCTGTTTAATGTCATACATCTTTAATCCTAGAACTTGGGAGGCAGAGACATGTGAATCTCTAAGTTCAAAGCCATCCTGGTCTATAAAGAGTATTCCAAGACAATCCAGCTACATGGAGAAACACTACCTTGAAGAATCAAACAAAAACAAACAAAAACCCAAAACTAACCAAATAAAACATTACATTTATTTTTATTGTATGAGTGATTGTTTTGGGGGGAGGAGGGTGTAGGTGTGTTTGTGCCTCTATGTGCTCCTGGAAGACAAAGTTCAATTTCCAGGAGGAACATGTTCTCTCTCTGAGGTTGAACTCAGGTCATCATCAGATTT
Source organism: Cricetulus griseus (assembly GCF_003668045.3). NCBI lineage: Eukaryota > Metazoa > Chordata > Mammalia > Rodentia > Cricetidae > Cricetulus > Cricetulus griseus. The sequence continues at coordinate 209,496,537 of NW_023276806.1, forward strand.
GGTGGCAAGGAGCTTTACACAGTGAGCCATCTCTCCATCCCTTAACAATTCACTAAATGGTTAAATATATAACCAATACTCAAATCATATAGAGTGGATTGTGTTGGTCTGTAGTAGGAATGCCAGAACATATGACTACAAATTGGGTAGCTTAAAACAACAGAAATGCATTTTCTCACTGTTCTGTAAACTGGAAACACAAACACCAAAGTGTTAAAAGGACCATCCTTTCTCTGAAGATTCCATGAAGGAATTGTCCCTTGTCTTCCTGATTTTGAGTATCTGCTGGCAATCCCCACCATTCTCTGGCATCCCTGCAGTTTGCCCCTCCCCGATCCCATGGCCATCTTCTCTTTGTGTATGCTGATGGTCAAATCTCTTCCTTCTTTTTATAAAGACACAAGTCATTGGCCTCAGGGCACACCCACATCTGTGTGATCTCATCCTAAGTGTATCTGAGAAGACTATTTCCAGATAAGGTCACATTCTGAGGTTCTGGATGGTTATGAACTTTGGAGGTTACTATTTGACCTACTGCAAATGAACTGACTGCTATTGGGTTGAGCAATAAGCAGGCCAGACTAAATAAAGCTCAATAATAAAAAAAAAAAAAACAGAAATGATCAGTTATGTTTCACAATGTCCTACAGCAAAATTACACCCTGGGAGAATTCAATCATCAGAACTAACAAGTTCCAGTGGAGCTGATTCCTTGGTATTACAGTCTAGAGGCAATGAATTTTCACTTCAGAAGTTTTGTGGGGGTTGATTTGATTTTTTTCTTCTTATGAGTTGTCCTCTATGAAAATCTTCCACAGAGGAAACATTTGAGATTTTCTTTATGGGAAAGCAGTTCATTTGGAGGCTGAAATATTTGGGATGCTAGAGGGAAATGATCCATTTTGTTCTTTGGGAGGACTTGAAGACTGCAGTAACAGTCTGTCATTTCTTATGTCAGGGAAAACTTCAATCAGTATGCTTTGAAACAGTTGGCATGTATGGTAGAAGACTATGCTGTGTATAGGAGTCTCAGAAGTCAACTTACCAGACACCAGACAACTAAAATTGTCTTTAGATACTGCCAAATACCTTCTGGGAAGCAAAACCATTTCCAGCTGAGAATCATTGTTGGACAGGATCCCATAATCTATTTTGTATTATCAGTTGCCTTCAAACAGTAAATGAAAACAACCAAAAAGCATCTGCCTTGTTGACAGCTCTTCAGTAAGAAAGGAAAGGAAAGGATGTCTTGTCTGTTGGCAGCACTGAGATCCTGCACAAGGGCTCTGCTGGACTGGCAAGTGATACTGGAGTGACTTGCTCTCTCCTAGGGGGTTACCAGGCTTTTTTCACAGCGTGGTGGCTGGGTTTCAAAAGAAAATATCCGAAGTAAGTGAAGTGGAATTCATGATCCACTAATGATCTGTTCCCCCAACCCATATTGTCTCATCTGTTGTGTTTATTGTTTGGGATGATCATAAAGACCTGCCCATGTTTAAGAGGAAAAGACAAAGACTCTCATCACCCCAGTTTGATGAGAGTCAAGGGGAAAAGAGTGTGAGGAATGGGAAAAATGTGACCTTTAGCCTGCTCAGCTGTAAACACAGGGGCTAACTTTTTTTTCCTGAATGTCAAATACAGTATCATTTCTGTACTAAGTTCCTTAAATTCCCACATCTTGGATTCTAATATGTAACATCTAAGTCAAGCCAAGGTGTAGGTAATCCTCAGGCGTGATTAATTAGCTGGGGCCTTTGGAATGCAATTCTTGATTGGAAAGGCTCTGAAGTAAAAGGTAAAGTCACCTGTCCTTCACACACACACACACACACACACACACACACACACACACACACTCTATGAGACAGTCCTAGAATCTGCTTGCAAAAGTGAGTGCGGCAGTCACTGCTCTGTAGCAATTCTGAAATCCACCAAGCATTGTGCTTCTTTCTCAATGAGCACCTCTCCCTGCTCTAGATAATGTCAAGCTGCTGGGCTGTTTTTTTTTTTTTAATTGAATTTTTTTCATACAATATATTCTGATCATGGTTTCCCCTCCCCCAACTTCTCCCAGATCCTCTCCATATCCCTACCCACCAAATCCAGGCCTTTCCTCCCCCTTTAAAAGACAAACAGGCAAAAAATAAAATAGAAAAAAAAAGAAATAAATGGGGGGAAAAAAGAAAAAGAAAAACATAACACACACACACACACACACACACACACACACACACACACACAAAACAAAGCCCATAAAAACACAAAATCAATCAGAAATCATGATATATAAGCAAAAGACCAGTAAGACAAAAACAAAAGTGCTCAGGGAAAGGAATATGAGACAAAAAGTCCCAAAAATACCATTGAGTTCGTTTTGTGTTGGCTGTTTATTACAGGGTATGGATCCCTGCCATAGGAGAAAATGAAGTCCTTTGCAAACAGTTGTCACTAGGACAGCTTCTTGGTTAGGGATGGGAAGTCATGTCTAGTCTCTCAGCACTGGGACCGGTCTGACTTTAACTTGTATAGGCCTTGTGTGTGCTGCCACAGTTTCTGTGAGGTCATGTGTGCATCAGTCCTTTTCCTGTTGAGTTTGGAAAGTAGAGTTTCCTCTGTGTCCTCCGCCTTCTCTGACTCATACAATCTTCCTGCCTCCTCTTCTGTATAGTTCTTGCTTCTGCTCTCCAAGTCATTGCTTTTCTATCAAAAGTACTCCATTTCTCATTCTCTTACTTCAGAAGCCAGGGGGTCAAAGTCCTCTGCGATTCATATTGACCCAGTCCCTTTCAAATTTTGCTGTTACAATTACTTCTGAAACCTGTGGATTTCTTGTGTGTTTGTGTATAACTAATTCTATTGCGTCCAGGTCACACCTACAAGTCTCTGTCAGATTATCTTTTTTTCCTAGCTGTGTTTCCAGTGCGAGACTTTCATGGATTAGCACATTAATATTCTTGGAAAACCTTTCTTTTTATGCAAATTATCTATGAAACACACTCGGGGGATCGTTGGGATACCCTCTCTTTGAGTTACATTTTGTTAATATTGGGTTAGCTATTGCTTGTGTCTTACCAAAATCATGTACCTAATAATCCTCAATTTGAGTTTGTTCTGAAGTCATTTTTTAAACTCTGAGTATAAGAAACAAAAAGTACAAACATCCAAAAACAAACAAACAAACAAACAAACAAACAAAAAAACCCAACCAACCAACCAACCAACAACAAAAAGTCAGGCATTGATGGGGTGTAACAATAAGTCTTCACTCCATCTGCCCAAGCCCCACCACCACATGGGAGCCCAGAATAACACACAGAGTCTTATATTAGTTTACAATGCTGCTTGACCAAAAACTAGGAATTCTCATCTGCTAGTTTACTTTTAATTATCAACCATAATCATAAGACTTATTTCATCTGCTGGTGTCCTCTTCCCGGGATCACATGGCGGCTCCAGAGCAGAGAGCAGGAGCAAGAAGAAGAGCAAGAAGATGACTTCTTTCTTGTTCCTGCTTATATATGAGTCAGCCTGCTATGTCACTTCCTCCCTGTATCACAAGACTTCTTTTTTACTACATTTCCCAGAATCCTCTTTGACTCATAGTCCCACCTATCTTGCTTTCCTATTGGCCAACAGTACTTTATTTATCAACCAATAAGACAAACATATACACAGAAGGAATTCCCCCATCAATGGGGCATGCCCTTAATCTCAGTATTCCAGAGGCAGAGGCTTGTGGATCTCTGTGAATCTGAGGTTAGCCTGAGAGTGAGTTTCAGGACAGCCAATGCTACACAAAGCAATCTCATCTTGAAAAAACAAAATAAAACAAAACAGCAAAACAAACATAAAAAGAAAGAAGAAAGAAACAGAATGTAGTACTCCATTTTAAGCAGTTCATGCTTTAACTTTTTTTCCTCTTCACATTTTATCACAGGTGATGAGAATCAGTCAGGTGACACACTGTGTAATAGTCAAATTCTGGGCATCTTTCTTATCATGTATATCACTGAAAACAATGATGTCTGCATACTAATTGCTATTGTCTAACATTTCTTTCCTTTCCCAGCTCTGTGTAATGTTCTCCAAAATTTAAACTCCTACAAACAGTCTCCCTGAGATTTTAGCTGTAGACAACTCTTTCCCAAAAATTGTTTAGACTTCCATATAGAATTCTCAAAACCTTGTGGGATCCTTCTTAGTCCTGCCCATTGGCACTCTGTTTCTTTGTACTTTGGTATACCAAACTTGAACTTATAAGGCAGTGGTTCTCAACCTTCCTAATGCTGAGGTCCTTTAGAATAGTTCTTCATGTTGTGGTGACCCCTAACCATAAAGTGATTTCATTGATTCCCTTATAACCACAATTCTGCTGCTGCTATGATTGAAATATAAGTATTTGATATGCAGGAATCTGATATGTGACCCCACAGGGTTTAGGACCCACAGGTTGAGAACCACTGGTGTAATGCTTAAGACAAATCACCCCAAAGCCAGTAGCATAAAACAGCCATGTGGGTATGCTTAGAAATTATGTGGTCCAGGAATTAGGACTGAGCGCAATGCAAAGTAATATTGTCTGATATGTGGAGTTTCAGCCAGACGTCTTAAAGACTGGGAATGTCCCAGTCATCTGGCTGGGGGCCAAAACCAACTAGTGGTGACCTTACATATCTGCTTGATGCCAGCTGTTAGTCAGGACCAAGAATCTCTGTAAATGTTCTTTTCTCATGAACCAATTTGAACCTTGTCCCAGTATGGTATCTGGATTATAAGAGTACATATTCTAGAGCGCTAGGTGGACGTTTGTGTCATTTTTATGGACTAGACTTGTGTGCCATAGAAGGTTAACTTACAGACTTTGGGGATTTAAACCCTCTATATCCCAAATCAAAGATAACCTCTTGACTGGTTTCTAGAGAACAACCTCTAAACCCTCAGCTTACCCACCCTGACAAGATCCTAAGCCACACCAGATAATACATACTAACAATGTCAAAATAGGGTTATCAGTTTGACGTTTTGAGTGATGAAGGGCGGAGTAGGTTTGGCCATGTAGGTATGAATGTATGGATGAAAATCCTTGCCAGAAAAACCCAAGTGAGTGTCCTGGCTGGCAGTATATTATCAGAATGGTAACATATCATGGCTAGGAGAATTGAATGTTGAGTGCATAGCTCTACCGGGTAGATTGTGGGCTGCTCACGGCTGTTCTCTCTCTGATTCCAACATGGACCTTCTTTGCTAATTTTTATCTATGACCTTCACTATAAGAACCATAACATGACTGTAAAAGCATTTCTGAATGTTGTTTGTCCAACTACTGAATCATTTTTTGGATCTCACAGACTTCATGGAAATCTCATACAAAAGAAAAACCTGTTTCTGTTCTGGGGTTTTAGATGAATGACTTAAAGCCTAGTTGAGAAAGGCTACTCCCTCACTGGTCAGACAGGAATTATCTGGAGGTGTGTTCACATACCCCTAGTTGATGGTGGTTATTGTATGTTCTTTCTACATGAGATGATTTACACATTTGGATGTCATGGTACCTGGGTTCTAATACATGCCTAGAAAGTAAGGTGAAAGTTCTTCTGTATGGACTTCATCAGGCTCCACTTGGAATCAAAGAGAGCACAGACCACACTGTGCAGTAGGAGAAGCATCAGCATCATAAAGGAAAAAGAGATGATGGGAGGTATTTTAGTCACTATTTTATTATGTGTGGGCGGAGTAGAATTTTTGCATTACTAGACTCAATTGCACAGGAGTAAGTTTGTGTCTCTATCCACCTTCACTTAAGTACTTTTAAAACTGAAGTCACTGTTGCAGACTGAGGTAATGAAGACTTTATCATGTCCCTTGGCTGACCCATTGCTGTTTTTTTTTTTTTTAATTGAGGACTTTTTTGAAAAGGGACTGGGCAGGATTTGGTGACTCATACTCCTCCAACTCTTGAAGAGGCACTTGAAACCACATACTGCACTAGTATAGGACAGTATCCAGCCTTTATAATCAAGCAGGATGCATGCCTTTTAACCCTCCATTAACTTGAATTTCTGGACACAGGTGGAAAGGGCTTCTCTTCTTCAAACTGTTGACCATCTGAATGACTTTTCTTTTTAACGACTGTGCTTGTAATCATAGTTCTTCTTGATCTTGGGACCAGTGATGGCTGTAAGAAGTCACCAGCCCATTCTATACCCTGACACTAGGTACAGACTGCTCAGAAGTCACAGCTTTGGTACACATACTGTGTACCAAGGAAGATTTAACTCAATCTTTCAACAGGTCACTATCTCATGAAAGTGGCCTGCCTCTTCCACATGTTAAGGTCTCTAATTTGAAAAATTCTAATTTGGGATGTCGGTCTCGTGATCTCACTGCATGTTTCAGGGGCACAATTTGAACTGATCTAACCCAGCTGAGTGAGGTTTTGTTGGCTGCATGGAGCAATGAAAGCAGCTGTGGACACCAGAGAAGGCTTGACCACCAATAGAACTAACTCACAGTTTCTTTCCATCCCTACCCGCCTATTTGCTGCACTGCAGTGCTCCTCTCCTCCAGGTATCACAGGAGAAATGGCTACAGACAGTTCTGGGTCTCATCTCCTCCAAGCAGATGGAAAAGCACAGTCACACATTCAAGTCTGAAGCATCCTCATCATGATCTGAGAGCCACCACTGTTTCTCAGCAAGCTGAGAGGCCACCAGTACCATGCGTTACTCCTGTCCTTTATAACCTGGAGGCAAATGGTAGCTCAAAATCCTCATTTTTTTTATTCTAAGAATACAATCCTTTTGTTTGTTTTGATTGAGAAGACTGCATACTACTACACCAAAATATACTAAGATTTATTTTTAATATAAACCCAGAGCAAGAAATAATTCCTTATAAATTGCTGGCTTAGATTAGAAGCAATGTTTAAAAGGGAAAAAAAAAGCTAAAAGGAATAATGTCTGTTTCTCTTAAAAGATGATATTAAATTTTAATAATAATGGCCAGTATATGTTTCTCTTTTTAGTAAACAATGTGAGAAATAGAATTATAAAATAAAAGTCTGAGACATACTTTGGGGATTACTGAAGCAATTGGCTAGGAATCCCTGTGTGTCCTGGAAGTTCTCATTATTTTTAAAACAAATATTTCCTTGTGGGCAAATGGAGTAAGTGCTTAGTAATATTTGTGGAATTACTGTCTACAGCCTTGTGTTCCCTGGGTAGAATAATATCTTTTATAAATAAGTAATGAGGGCTTTTGAAAGTTTTATTCTGTAATCAAAGTAGCTATGGAAATACTTTGAGAAAAAAAAAACCAAGCTTAAACAAATGTCACCAAGTCTTACATCTTACATCCTCTACACCACCGTAGAAACTTATTTTCTGAATAATGTAATTATAATTCTTCCTGTAGGAAAACAGTAAGCACAGTGAATCTGCATATGAAAATAGAACTCAGCTTTAATGTTGTACATACATGCTGGATGATGTTGCTTCAAGACTCAGAGCTCGTGAATATTTCAATTCTATATTAATTGTAACAGAAACTCTTTTCTTTACTGTGTATACCACTTACAGCAAAATAGTAATTTTACTTTGTGACAGAAGGTTCTTCTATCTATGAAGTTATCATATAATAAATTTCCTTACTTTAAAAAGCTGCCATTTTAAGCATTGTCTTTCCTGAGAGCACAGGAGGCTACGGTTAATAGAACATACTTTTAAGATTGCCTCCTAACTATATATAAATTTGAATCTTTGGTAGGCCTCAGTGTAAGCAAAAGCTCCTAACATATTTATCATGGGGTCTATCAGTCCTAAAAGGGGACAGCTCCAGCTTATTGGTGACTGTTTTAGTGTAGCTCTTAATGTGATAGTTGGGTAAAAAAGAAAATCAATTACAGTTCAGAAGGAGATGTGGATTCCATCCACTTAAAACTCAGGCTTTTAATCCCTGAAACCTTTCTGTGAATGCACTTTGAAAGGCAGAACATTTGCCTCTACCATACAAGGATGTAGAAACGTGTAAGGCTCTGTCGTTTAAACATATGAATTAGTCAGTTTAATGATGTGAAAGATATGCCAAATAAGGCCTATGTGTTCTTTTGGGATTCCTGAAAAAGAAATTGCATAACAAATTTCTTATCATATAGCATGTTTTAATTTATTACAGAACTTGTATCACTGTTCATATATACCTGATGCTCCAAAATATCAAAGGCAAGTGAGTCAATTGATTTGGCTGGTTCTGTTTTTGAGGGCGGAGGGGATGTTAAGGTTTAGTGTCTCTGTAACCATAAAATTAAAACACATCGAAGATAATAAGAAATACGTGTATAATTTATTTCAACCTCTTGGTTCTACTTTTGGTGAATTAATAAAAAAACTCACTTCATATTGCATTTCTTGGCCCATAGCAAGATGCTAATTACATAAAAATTAATTTTTATGTACATATCATTTCATTTTCTACTGAGAGATTATTCATTTCCCAGTGAATATGTTATGAATCCCAAAGATGTTGCATTGTCTTCTTTCTCAGATGACTTAGAGGGAAAAAATACGTTTATCACATTAACAAAAATCAAACTAGGACACATACATACTGCAGAGCACCCAAACAGCTCTATTTAGAAAATGATGCAATTTGATCCTTTCCCTATAACATATACCAACATAAACTCATCAATTTAAACAAAATCATTTAATTACTAGATTAAGGAAAAAATAAGAGCATCTCTTTTTAAAATTAGATTGGCAGAGTTCTATATTTCTTTAAAAATGCAGGAGCTATTTTCAAGTTGACAAAACTGATTACATTTTCAAAAAGCTAGTGATAAAACTACTATGAGCAAAGTCAAAAGACAAGCAAGTCAGCAAGTAGGTAATTCTTCAGAAGTAAGAAGCTAGAAATGAATCTTTAAAGGTATCATTAGCCCAAGAGAAAATTGTGCAAAGCCATGAAAAACTGGTTTGTAGTAAAGCCAGGACTTCATTTACAACAGAAGCATCGCAAATTCAAATTTGGTGATTTTCACATTTCTCAGCTGTGAGATTATTAAAACTCAAAAGTCTAGTGAATCTGAGGGGAAAGAGTCACTCATGTAGCCATCATCAGAGTAGTACAAAATAGCAGATTCTTGATGAAGGACAATTTGGAAGTGCCTATGGAAATTACAAATAGATTTCCCTTCTGCTCAGTGTTCTTATACAAAGAGTTTAGCCTACAGAAGTCCATACCCATAGAAATAATGGCATCCACCACCCCCTGCAATCTTCTATTCATAATTGGGAACAGCCAACTGTCCCTTGGTAGGGGACTACTCATAGAAATTAGGTTTATATCATAGGATGTTATGCAATTATCAAAGCAGCAGGGGCATGGTAAATGACTCAGTAGATTTCTATCACTCTTGGAAGAGAAGCCTCCCTGTCATCCTAGCACTTGGGCGGTGAAAACAGGAGATTCCCTGGAACAAGATGATTAGGAAAACTATTTGAAATAGCTAGCTTCGTGTTTAACAAGAGATGTTGCCTTAATACGCAAGGCAGAGAATAACTGAGGAGGATACTTGATGTCAACCTTTGGCAGACAGCATGTGCACATGTGTGCGTGTGAACCTTCACACTCATGTGCACTCACATGCATGTAAATGCACATACATATATGCACCTGCACACTCAAAAAAAAAGAGATAAATGTAAGGAAATCAGGTCTGATAGAATCAGACAATGATATCTACTTTTTGAAGGAGAAAAACAACATAGATAAGAAATCGAAGTGTGAAAGTACATTCTATGAAAAGACTAAAGGCTCTTTCTGGATGATCAGTTAGATAAGGGAGTAATGAGGAATAGACAAATAGCTTAATAAAGCTTGATTATAGAGGGACTTAGAATTTATCTGAAAAAGTGATAACTGTTCCTATTGCTGTGAAGAGACACCATGACCACAGCAACTCTTATAAAGGAAAACAAAAATTTAATTGGGGCTGGCTTATTCTGTTGTGGAATATTTAACTAAGCAAGGATGTGTTTCATTTGTTTATGCTTCAAAGGTTTAACTATGCAAAGAAGTGTTGCATTTGCATTAGTTAAATGAAATTAACTTGGGCTCAGAAAGGTGGGGTTAGCAACTAGTTGACAGGAAGTAGCAGGGAGGAACATGGTGTGGATATTTTAGTTGGAGCTGTGTGGAAGGAGGGAGGCTTCCAGAGAAGCCAGCAACGAGAGTTAGCCAGTTGCTACTCTATCTCTCTGAGCTTGCAGGTTTTTACTCTAGCCTTTGAAACTCAAGTTTTATTGGAACAATAGAGATTTAAAGCTACCTTTGGCATCAGCAACAAAGCCATTGTCTGGGAGAACAGAATTCCCCCCAGGATATGTATGGCCTGAGCAGCTGGGCTGCTAGTAGTTTAAGGCAAAACCATTGCGATGAAGGGAATACAGCATTTTGGTACTCCAATGTATAGCATGATTATTCAGATGGAGGGCCACACCAGCCAGCTCTGCAGCAGTTAGATTTGAGAATATTTAAGGAAGCAGTTATTTCATATAACATGCATTCACCCTGTATAAGACAGATGTTAAATTCATGGACAAGACATTCATACCACAAGGACATCTGTTCAACTATGTTCATAGCAACATTATTTGTAATAGCCAGAATCAGGAAGCAACCTAGATGCCACCACCCAAAAAATGGATAAAGAAAATGTGGTACATTTATACAATGGAGTACTACTCAGTGGGGGAGGGAGGACGGACAATGAAATCTTGAAATTTGCAGGCAAATGGATGAAAGTAGAAGAAACCATCGTGAATGAGGTAACCCAGACACAGAAAGATAAACATGGTATGTACTCATTCGTAAGTGGATATTAGACATAGAGGAAAGGATAGCCAGCCTACAATCCACAACACCAAAGAAGCTAGGAAACAAGGAGGACCCTAAGAGAAACATTCATGGTTCCCTGGAGAAGGGGAAATGGACAAGATCTCCTGAGGAAATTGGGAGCATGGGGAAGGGGAGAGGGAGAGAGGAAGGGATCCTCTCTCAGCCTGGATACATGGGGGAGGACCTAGGTCCTGGCCCCAAATGATGTGACAGACTTTGATGATGCCCCATGGAAGGCCTCACCCTCCCTGGGGAGTGGATGGGGGGTTGGTGGGCGACATGGGAGGCTGGGAGGGAAAGGGAACTGGGATTGGTATGTAAAATAAGGTTGTTTTTAATTTAAATATTTTTTTAAAAAAAATGATACGGTTGTCATGACTGGATTAATACAATGTTGGTCTAAGACAAATAGGTTGGAGGAAAGAATAGATAGTTGAGGTATGGACTTTAAGTAAGTAATTCCTTATCTAAAATAAAGGGAGATAGTTCAGAGTTATAGGGAAAGGAGAGTTTTGTTAAACTAAAGTTTTAGACATCACTGACTATATTTAATAAATGAAATTGGGTTCTTGCATCATACATACAAACAACAGCCCACTATAATGAAAACATAACTATACAGAACAGAATGTTTGTATTGAATTAACGTGTGGAACATATAGTAATAAAAATATTTTTTAAATCTCATTGGCAAGTAGGAAGAGAATTATTCCGCAAGACTGGAAGGATTTGGTTGTAGCAGCATTGGAAGATGGTCCTCAGTTACAAGGGAGAGAGTCACATGATGGAGAGAAGAAACTAGGGCCAAGGAAGAATAAGGCATGCCTAGAGGTCATAAGATTTCCTAAGACTAAATTCTTAGTGAGGGTCAGTATGCTGATTTGCAAAGACAGGTTATATTTCAAGATCATACCTTGGTTCTACCTGTGCATCATATTTGAATGTTTGGGACCAGGTTGAAGAATCACGAAAGACAATTGAGCCATTTTCTAAAATTATACAAGGTCCTAAAGAAGTCTTCACTATTTTTTTTAAACAAAGAAGGCATCAGCTGTAAACAGAAATGATACCAGATCCAAATGTTAGACAAATATTAATTGAATCTTTGGCTTTTGAAACATGCTAATTCAGAATGCAACAGGATGATTAGGCCTTTAAAGGCAAAATCAGCATTCAAAGATGAATGGATCTGAAATACATTTCTAATGACTCTTAAATAGGAGCACTGCATTATAAAACTATCAAGAAAAATCAAAATGTTAGATGTTTTAATTATGATATACAAGGTCATCTGAAAAGGAATTGTAAAGAAAGTTTTTCCTAGAAACAATGTTTATTTAATAAATAATCCAAATAGAAGGCCTCAGCCATTTGGAGTATGCAAAAAGTGAGTCAAATGCTGACATTTGGCTTATGCACACAGATCAATAAGGTACAGTCAAGGTAACACTTTGCCATTGGGAAATGCCCTGAGGGGACTCCTGCAGGTCCCAATATAAAATATGTTTCCATGCCAGCATTTAGGAAAACCCTCCATAGAGCAGTTAAAAGATATAATGCCTGTTGTTAAAAACCAGGCTGTTCTGGATGCCAGAAGAGCATCAGTAGATAAACAAGATTTTCAGGAGATATCATGAAGCAAGTATTTTGGCAAACATCTATAAATGATCAAAAACCAAAGCTAAAAACACAAATCAATGGCATAGAAATTGAGGGTTTATTAGACACAGGTGTGGATCTAGCGATAATTTCACCAAAATCTTGGCATCCAGGTTTGTCTCTTCAGGAAGTAAATGTTCAGCTTCTAGGGATTGGAACTTTATCTCAGGTAAGACAAAGTTCAGGATGGGTCAAGTGTTTAAGGCCAGAGGACAGATAGGAAAATTGAAACCATATGTGGCTAACATAGTAATGAATTTATGGGGACATGATTTGTTGCAGCAATGAAAACCACAAATTAACATTCCCTCAGTCTCAGAAACAAACTATAAAATAAGGAATGCTTTTGAGAGAAATGTTAAGAGGATTGCCAAGGACGGCCACAAACCACTCTGTGGTGATATTTTGTTTATGATCCAACAAAGCTTGCCTGAAGATCAGAGTCCAGAGCTAACCACACTAGTTAGCCATATGGGGCCAGGCAGTGGTGGCCACACACCTTTAAACCCAGCACTCAGGAGACAAAGGCAGACAGATCTCTGTTAGTTCAATGCTACCCTGGGCTATACAAAATTGATCCAATCTAAAAGAGAATATAGACAAGCAGCAGTGGCTCACACCTTTAATCCCAGTATTTGCTTTTAATTTCAGCACTAAGGAGGTGGAGACAGGAAAGGCTATGGCTGGGCAGAGAGAGGAATTTAAGGCAGGTGGGAAGAGACAGGAGCTCATTGTAGTCTGAGCAGCCAGTCTGAAGATGCAGTCTGAGGACAGGACTACCCTTCTGGTCAGAGCTTCGGTAGAGGTAAAGAACTCTAGTGGCTGGCCACTCTACTTCTCTGATTTGTCAGCTTTCACCCCCTTATAGCTGACTCTGGGATTTTATTATTAAGAACAAAAATAATACAGCTAGTTCTCTCAGGACTTGAACATTTTCTCAATTGACCCAGGTCCTCTAAAGATACTGTTTCCCTTAGACAACATGACAATGGCACTCACATTCCTAAGAGGTGGCATGGGAGGTTTTTGGTCGTTCGTTGCGTTATGAAGGTTTGTCATCATTTAGGGGGGTTGGTTGCAAATTGTTGTTTTGTTGATGTTGTTTATTTATTTATTTATCAGTTGCAAATTGTTAATGGTCATGGTAAGGGAGGAAACTAAGCAAGGAAGTCTGGCTTCAAGTATCTGTTTCTGAGGGAAAAAAAGAGAAGATATGGAAATGATAGGATAAAAGGGTAGATTATTGAATCTACTTTAAATTAAAAGGCAGCTATTGAGCTCAAATATTTTATATTGGTATGAATTTTTGTATTCAAATTTATGGCTATTTTTTGTTATAACATGCTCTCTCTCTCTCTCTCTCTCTCTCTCTCTCTCTCTCTCTCTCTGTGTGTGTGTGTGTGTGTGTGTGTGTGTGTGTGTGTGTGTGTGTGTGTGTTTCTACTCTTACTTAAGGGATTTTTGTATATTGACACAAATTTAAAGTTACTTTTATTATAACACACTGTATATACATCTACACTGTATATACATCTCTACTCTTGTTTAAAGGATTTTTGTATATTGACACAAATTTAAAGTTACTTTTATTATAACACACTGTATATACATCTCTACTCTTGTTTAAAGGATTTTTGTATATTAATACAAAGTTAAGGTTATTTTTGTTACAGCATACTGTATATATGTTTAGGGAACCCAAGAACAAATGGATTTTCATGACATGGACCTAGAAACTCCACAGAGTAGTGACGATAAACATAGATCCCACCAATACCTCCACCGTGCCATGAAGCTAGACTCTCAGGAAACCAAGGATTAGGGTGGGACCAGCCATAGCTATACCTTACCTCCTTAGCATTCAGCAGGCAAGATAGCTAGTTCTTGTTTCTCCCTGCTAATACCCTGTTTCTGCCCAGCTGCCTCAATTCCTGTCTGTCTGTGCAGACCTCCAGACTTCTATGGAGGCTTCTATGGAAGCTCCATTCTCTGACCTTCAGACCGGCTTTATTTTTACTGGCAAGTTATCACCACATCTATCAGGGATTATCTTTGTTGTGTTGATTTGGTGGGAAGACTCATCCACTGTGGGTGACACAATTCTGTAGGCAAGAGGATCCTGGACTGTATTAGGAGTGGAGAAAGGGAACTGAGTACCAGCATGCACACATTGATTCTGAACAGGAGGGCATAACGGAAATAACAGGAGCTATCATGGGGCTGGCATGGAAGACAGGACTTTGGACCCATTAAGAATCTCAGATCAAGAGCCAGTAAAACACAGTAGCTGAGACACAGAGCAAACACTTGATGGTGTAGTGATGGCCCTTGTTTACAGAATAGGGAACCATATATTGAAGAATAAAGAAGACGGTTGTAACATGAGTAATAAAAACCCACAGACTGGGTTCAAGCTGAAGATCAGAAACAAAGCAGCCAGCCAGTAGCTCTTACCTCTACCAAGGCTGAAATGGAGATCCTGTTGTCCTTGTGACTGGAAACTCAATCTCACATGAGACCATTTGCTCCTTCCCTCTAGTGCTGGGATTAAAGGTATGAGCTTTGTTTCTCTTTTAGACTGATTCACTCTCATGTAGCCCAGGATGGTGTTCTTGGACTCACAGCGATCTGCCTTGGTCTCTTGAGTCCTAGGATTAAAGATGTGTACAACCACTGCCTGAAGTCTATGGCTAACTAGTGTGGCTAGCTTTGCATTCTGACCCCCAGGCAAGCTTTATTAAATCATGAACAATACATCACCCTCTATAGTCTGTTAGAAGTAGAGAAAACATAAAAATATGCCTGGTTATCTGTAAATCAGTATGTACTATGTTAAAATACTGTCATATTTCATTTGAAATTTTTCTTATTAAAATCAACATGAATATATTGTTTGAAGCTTGGAAAAACCAGAAAGCTAAACCAAAACAAAATCCTCTGTATTCTTGGACAATCACATAGTAACTGTTACTGTTATGTCTATGCCCCTTTTCCCCGCTGTGACACATGCAGGAAAGTCACCTAAGCTTGGGTAGGGCTGCAGTCTATCCGGCAGTCATGGGAGTTCATTCATTCTCCAAGAGGATCTCTTTGAGGTTTACCCCAGTGTGACATTCAAGGGAGGTGTCTGTGTCCTTCTCTTTCTAAGGAGACCCATAGAAGGATGCAGGGCACTTTGCTTTGCTCAACTTGGGGCTCACTTGGCAGCTAAGTGGTAGAACATGTTCTTTGTCTTGCCTGGCACAGCACTTGCATAAACACATTTGCCAAAGCTCATCATACTGTAACCGTAAAACTGGAGCATTTTGTTGTATGAAAAGTATGTTCCATTTAGTTTGAGAAAATAAAAAATGTAAGCACAGAATTCACCACTATGACTGTGATTGACAGGAAGAATAAAGCTTAGAAGGTCTAAAACTGATGTTACAGGTAAGTGGAACCAGGAAGAAAATACTGAGGCAGGAGACCACTGACTTTCCCTTTATACAATACACGAATCCTTGTGTTCATTGTGTGATGGATCAGTGTTTTCCTTAATTTAAAGGCCAAGAGGGACTTGGAAGGCGGAGAAGTGGGACTGTGGGCATTGAATACAGTTTGATGTCAGAGGTTTACCCTTGGTATGAGTTCTCTTGGGGTTTCATAAAAAGGGAGCATTTGAGACATCTGCCATTTAAGAGCTTAGGGGCATGTTGGTCTAGGACTTACCTACAGTACACAGAAGGGGGAAGCTTGCTTCTGTGCTCCTCCCTGTCCTTTGGACAGGAGTCCTTATCTTAAGGAGGAGCTTCTCACACTGCAAGTGCTATAGGGCTTGGCCCACAAAAAGCACTATTCCTATTTGGACTCCTTTCTGCCACGAGGAGGCAGACTAAATGGGTACAGGTGAACTTCAGTACTGCCTTAAAACTGGAGATGAAGGGAATTGGTACTCTTACTTGATCTATGCACTTTAGACATAATTTGATGATATGTTATGGTGACTTAGAAGTTTGGATTCCTAGGCAGGGATAAATTCTATAACCAGGACGGTTGCTTGGATGATAAAGACTGATGAGAAAGGAGGGGAAGGTGGCTTCCTCACGTTCTTAAAATTGGATTGAAAAATTAAAGTCATTCTGCTTGCTTTTTTAAAATTTGAAGGTTGGCTTCTTCTACTAACTAGTAATCCTTTAAATTCAATATGTCACTAATCTTAGTGTTTATGGAGTCCCTTTCCCTGAGAAGGAACAGTTGATCCTTCTCTGAAACATCATTTCTCTAGGTGTAGCCCCATTTTTGAAGATGAAAAGACAGTTTGAAAAATCAACAGTATGAAAGAACTTTGCTGCCACCTAATGGAGAAGAGAAGTATACTCATTATTTAACAATAAGTAATTTCCATATATAACTGTTATAACAGTACAAATACACGTGATTTTGAAAATCAACTTTTATTTATATTAATTTCAATTGTATTGATGTTTATGTGTTTATATATGTGTACTTTAGCTGTGACAATATGGAGAATGTAAAATTTGATTGTACTTCTTATATTTGTATTTTTTTATCATTTTTTATTTGAATTAGAAACAAGATTGATTTACATGACAATCCCAGTTCCTTTCTCCCTCCCGTCCTCCCCTACCCCATCCCCCCAACCAAAACCCTACCTATCACATACCCTTTCTTCTAATCTTCACCTGCCTCAACCTTTCTGCTTCCTCATGACCTTTGCATCCTTCCTCTTCTTCCCTTCTCATTCTCGTAGCTCCCTCCCCCCTCTTCCCATGCTCTCAATTTGCTCAGGGGATCGTGACCCTTTCCCCTTCTCCAGGGGACAAAGTTTGTCTCTTTTAGGGTCCTCCTTGTTTACTAGTTTCTCTGGCAGTGTGGATTGTAGGCTGGTAATCCCTTACTCTATGTCTAAAATCCACATATGAGTGAGTACATGTCGTGTTGGTTACCTCGCTCAGAATGGTTTCTTCTAGTTCCATTCATTTTCCTGCAATTTTAAGATTCTATATTTGTATTTTTAAGCAAGGTCTTACTATGTGACCCAGATGGCCTTGAACTTGCAATCTTTGCTCTGCTTGTAAATTTCTGTGGTTACTTATGGGAAACATCCATGCCTGTTTATTTCCATCTTAATATCACTTGTTCTCTTACAACTTTACAGGAGTTGAATTTAATAAAGACTTGGTGATCTAGTAGGGATGATTCATAGATGTTAATCTATTTTGTTTAAAGTACTTTGGGAAATTCTAACAGACCGTGAGTGAGACAAAGACTTAGCCACAGTAAGAGGGGATACTGTGCTGGCAGAAAACAGTTGGAAAATCATAACAGTGTATGACAGATACTGAGTGTCTGTGTGTACTTTTTCACATATGGGAATGTGACATTAAGATAATAAACTATTCAAAATGCATTTTTCTGCTTTAAAATTACAATTATTCAAGGCACTGGTATTGGCTGACTTTTTCTCACCGGTGAAGAATTCTTGGCAGGTGTCAAGGGTTAACAATAATTTTGCATAAAAAGAACCTGACTTCATAAACTCTAGAAGACAGAGGAAAAGGGATGGAGGTGCAGTTCTGGAATACTGGGGCTGTTCTGGAATATGGGGTAGTTATGGACTATGGGGCCCGTTCTAAATGGAGGCAGTTCTGGAATACAGGGGCAGTTCTAGAATATGGGAGGAGGCAATTCTGGGATGCAGAAGTGGTTCTGGAATATGGGGGGAAGTTTGTCAGGGCTCCCAAAATGGCTTCACTTCATCTTGGCTTAAGGTCAGACTTCAAAACTGTCCTTACTCTTCCAAGGTTCAAGTCATAAGACCTAAAGGTTTAAGGTGTGGCTACTGTAGGATGTTTGGTCTTGGTCATGGATATCTTAACTAAATAACAAGAGACTTAGTCTGGGGAGTCGTTACTCTTAATCCTCAAGGCCAGATAATGAGAGATTTAGTAAAGGCGTGGTTACTAAATGTTTGGAGAATTAAGGAAGAAAGTCTATTTCTTCCTTGTGTCATGGGTTAGATAAAGAAATCTTTTGCCATTTCCCCCTTTTTTGGGGGTTTGGGTATATTATAATGTTTCAGAGGTTTAGTCCATTAGTATTATGGCTGCACATAATATAGGTATATAGATAGATATGGTGCTGGGGAAGGAGCTGGGAGGTCTACATCTGGATCAGCAGGCAGCAACTGGAGAGACTATGACACTGAACATGGCTTGAGCATAGGAAACCTCAAAGCCCACCTCCTCAGTGATACACTTCCTCTAACAAGTAGGCCATGCCTACTCCAACAAGGCCATAGTGCCACTCCCTATGGGTCAACATTTAAACACATGAATCTTTGGGGTCCATACATATGCAAACCACCACATTTCACTCCCTGCCCCCCAAATCTTACAGCCATAACATAATGCAAAATACATTTAGTCCAACTTCGAAAGTACCCCTAGTCTATCACAGTCACAATAATGTTTAAAAGACCAAAGTTCAAAGTCTCTTCTGAGAGTCATGTAATCTCTTATCTGTGATCCCCTATAAAATCAAAATAAAAAAGCAGATTACATACTTCCAGCATATAATGGATATATATTACCTAGGATATACATTACCTAGGATATCCATTACCTAGCCACAATGGAGGAAATGGAGCATAGTAAGGAAATACTGAACCAAAGAAAGCAAAACCAAAAATCTTCTGTGAAATTCCAAACTCTGCATCTCCATGTCTGAAATCAAAGCACTCTTCAGATATCCAACTCCTTTCAGCTTTGACTATGATGTGCTTCTTTTTCTTGGGCTCGTTCTGCTCCCTTGGCAAGTATCTCACAACTCTGGCATCATCAATATCTTACGATCTTTAAGACAATCCAGGCTTCACCTTCACAGCTTCACACAATGGCCTTTCTGGATCTCTATGCAGGGACATCTCTGTCACATACATGGCCTCAGTGGCTTTCCTAGTAGTGGAGGGAAAGTCCATAAACCCTTTCTTGCATCTTTAACTCTAAAGCTAGAATCATGTGGCTGACGCTGCCAACTTCTGCTGCTTGCTGGGGCTGGAACATGGCTGCCTTCTTCAATTACATCTTCACCAACTTTCTATTTTCTATGGTTTCCTTCACTGCCTAAACTTTGCTATCCTGAAACTGGCTCTGTAGAACTTTCTCAGGCTAGTATTGAACTCAGAGAGCTGCATGACTTGTTTCCTGAGTACTGGGATTAAAGGCTTGTACCACCTAGTCTGGACCTAAATTGTTCTTTAATTCCTTTCTGAAGAATGGATAGAGAAAATGTGGTGCATCTACACAATGGAGTACTACTCAGTGGGGAAAAAATGGAATCTTGAAATTTGCAGGTAAATGGATGGAACTAGAAGAAACCGACCTGAGTGAGGTAACCCAGTCACAAAAAGACAAACATGGTATGCACTCACCCATATGTGGATTTTAGACATAGAGTAAAGGATTACCAGCCTACACCCCATATCACCAGGGAAGCTAAGAAACAAGGGAGACCCTAAGAGAGACATACATGGTCCCCCGGAGAAGGGGAAAGGGACAAGATCTCCTAAGCAAATTGGGAGCATGGAGGGAGGGGAGAGGGAGCTAGGAGAATGAGAAGGGGAGAAGAGGAGGGGTGAAGAGAATAGGAGGGAGCAGGAAGGTTGAGTTGGGGGAAGAATAGAAGAGAGCAAGGTAAGAGATACCATAATAGAGGGAGACACTTTAGTTTTAAAGAGAAATCAGGTACTCGGGAAATGTCTGGAGAGCTATAAAGATGACACCAACTAACGATTTAAGCAACAGAGGAGAGGCTACCTTAAATGCCCTCCCCTGATAATGAGATTGAAGACTGATTTATATGCCATCCTATAGCCTTTATCCACCAGCTAGTGGAAGTGGAAACAGAAACCCACAGCTAAACCTTGAACTATAGTCCAGTTGCAGAGAAGGAGGACTGATGAGCAAAGGGGCCAAGACCAGGCTGGTGAAACCCACAGAAACAGCTGACCTGAACAAGGGAGAGCTCTTGGTGCCCAGACTGACAGCTCGCAAACCAGCATGGGACTGATACAGATGCCCTGAATGTGGGTGTCAGTGAGGAGACCGCGGAAATCTATGGGGCCCCTTGTAGTAGATCAGTACTTATCCCTAGCATAGGAGTGGACTTTGGGAGCCCATTCCACATAGAGGGATACTCCCTGAGCCTAGACATACGGAATGGGTCTAGGCCTTATCCCAAAGGCTATGTCAGACTCAGAAGACCCCCTCACCCTCCCTGGGGAGCAGAAAGGGTATGGGATAAGTAGGGTGTTAGTGGGGGGCAGCGGAGGAAGGGAGGGAGAGGGAACTGGAATTGACATGTAAAACAATCTTGTTTCTAATTCAAATAAAAAAATTAAAAAATACCACAAGTTGTTAGCTTAGCTGGGTAGGATCTTGCCCTGACGGCTCCACTCCCTTTATCCCATTTAACATCATGCTTTTCTCTAATCTGTTTATCTCTTTGAATGCAGGACTTAGCTCCATTCCTATTCCTGGTGCTCCTTTTCTTCTCAATCGTACATTTTGTATTTTTGCTTGCTCAGCTTGCTCCTTTTCATTGTAGATCTTCATAAGAGTGACTGCTAATAACCAGGCCGTTTAGAGCTTTCCTTTGCCAAAGGAATTCATCTGACACTCTTCACTTTAGCCTCAGGCAGACTTTTCAGACGAGGGCAAAAACCAGCCATATTCTTCACCTAAATACCATTCTTCTCCTCTGAAACCCCTTCAGCCAGGCCCACACATTTCAAATCACTCTCAGCACTACTGTCTTCCATGCTCCTCCTAGTATGGCCCATCAAGCAGCCCTTAAAACATTCCACTGCTTTTCTAATACAAGGAGTGGACTTTGGGAGCCCATTCCACATAGAGGAATTCAAATTCCTCCAAATACAAACAAGGTCAACCCTATCATAGCGATACCCACGTCCCTGGTACCAACTTCTGTCTTTAGGTTTCTATTGCTATGAAGAGACACAATTACCATGGCAACTCTTTTAAAGGAAAACATTTAATTGGGGGTGGCTTATAGTTTCAGAGGTTTAGTCCATTATTATCATGGTGGCACATGGCAACATGCAGGTAGATATGGTGCTAGAGAAGGAGCTGAGAGTTTTACATTTGATCCTGCAGGGAACAAGAAGTGGTCTGAGATACTGGGCATGGCTTGAGCATAGGAAACCTCAAAGCTTGTCCCACAGTGACACACTTCCTCCAACAAGGCCACACCTACTCCAGCAAGGCCACACCCCTATTACTGTTATCCCCTATGGGCCAAGAATTAAAACCCATGAGTCTATGGGGGCTATTCCTATTCAAACCACCACATCTTATAAGTGCAAAAAGGACCTATGTTTGGTAACTAGAACTCACTTTAAAAAATACTTTTTATGATTGGTATCTACTCGTAATCCCAGAACTTGCCATGCAGAAATAAGAAAGTTTCTGGGGCCCACTGGCCAGCCAACTTAACCTAATTAATGATCTCCAGGCCAATAAGAAACCCTTTCTCAAATTATTGTCAAAAAGCCTATGAATTCCTAACTATTCTTATGACTTAAAAACAAAACAAAACATAAGGTGGACAGCATTGATGAGGATGACACCTGAGGTTGTACCCTGGCCTTCATGTGCATGCATAGGGACACTCATCAATTGAAGGATGCGCGCGCGCGCGCGCACACACACACACACACACACACACACACACACACACACACACACACACACACGAACATACCCACAGGTATCAGCAAAACAAAACAACAATGAAATGAAAACAAGGATGCATGAAAAAAAGGAAAGCACTGTATATTTTGGTTCACAGTTTGATGTTACAGTTTATCATGGCTTAGAAAACATGGCAGCAGGAAGTTGAAACAGCAGATCACATATGCTGATGCTCATCTCTCTTTTTTCTCCTTTTTATTCTGTAATGGACCTTGGCCTATGGAAAGATCCCCACAATTAGGGTGGATCTTCCCACCTCCGTTAACCTAAGAGAAGCTCTCTTAGAGAATTGTTGCCATAGTGATTCTAAGTCCTGTCAAACTGACAATCAAGATTAACCATCCAGAAGCATAGCCTGAGATGTGGCCTACACCTCTGTGAAGATGAGTTGTGCTGTACCATCACCGTGTAGCCTTTACATGGTGTTTCCTCTTGGCTGCATTTAGGCAAATGTCTAGTAAGGATATTGGGGTTGGTGAATTCTGCTCAACATTATTACTTAGCATTTTAAGACTCACATTTAATAGCTCACTCTCCTGCTTTCTCACATGGATTGTAACAAGGTGTTCACTCACTAATCCAGAGAAGATATAACTGAGACCTACAAATGACAATTAGAGACTCAAGTGTATTATATAGGCTGTGGAAAGTCAATTTGGTTCCACACCTGCTGCTTTCTTGTGTCTATATCACATACTGTATTTTCATCTAAGACCACCAAATTTTAAGACTCCACAGGACAATCATGTGAGAGTAAATCATATGACTCTGTCACTAGGGGCTTTCTAACAAGAACTAAGACTGGTATTTGCTTTAATGTTCCCTAAGGCTAATAAAGAGGAACTACATTAACAGGAATAGAGAAATGAAAAATATCAAATGTCCCGAATGGCTGTGTGTGTGTGTGTCTGTGTGAGTCTGTGTGTGTGTGTGTCTGTGTGAGTCTGTGTGTGTGTGTGTCTGTGTGTGTGTCTCTGTGTGTGAATGTGTGTGTGTGTCTGTGTATCTGTGTGTGTATGTGTCTCTGTGTATGCATATGTGTGTGTGTGTGTGTGTGTGTGTGTGTGTGTGTGTGTGTGTGTTGGGGGCTAAAGTCCTATTGTAATTAATGCAGAGCTATGTCCTGAGTAAAGTTTTGTTTTCAGGATATTTTCTTAATTTATTCTGTCTCTATATGTTAGATGAAATTCCCTATTCAGTAACAGTCAATTTTCCAAGTAGAAATTATCTATCATACTGATACAATGGAGAGATTAGCATTGTACTCTAATGTGAACATTTTGGTCAATGCTATTTTCTTTCCCAAACTGACCCAGTGAATGAACAACTCAAAAATAACCATAACAAAGTTAGATGTGGGCTATTTATGAATGCACCATTTTTATAATCCATTAGTCAAAGTATTCATTTGATGGTAACATCTTCAAAATGAAAGGTCTAATTCTATAATGAACATGGCCTTTTTCTTCTCTCTTTCTCTTCACAGCGGCTTAAAATATGAAAAGAAGATGATTAGTAATGGATTGAAAGCTAAGGATCACTCAGGAGATGGGAATGTGAAACAGAAGTGTGGTATTTCAAATACAGGCACTTTGCAGAAGCTCATGGTCTCTCTTATTCCCTGGGGCACAGCAGAAACTGCGACTGAACAGTGCTGCCTGAACAAGGAGCTCACTCTCAGGCAACCCCTGCAAGCCCCAGGGGAGAAAGCTCTCCTTGTGTTTCCTGCTCTCCAGCTTATTAGCTGGGTGACTTGGGGCAAGGTACTTAGAGTCGTAAAGCTTCTATCTTTTACATTTTAAAATGGACACGATGTATTGTCAGACACAGAGACAATATGTATAGAATGCCTATATGGTGGGTGTGGTGGCATATACCTGTGTTAACATCACTTCACAGGCTGCCATAGCAGGATGTGGAGTTCGAAGCCACACTTCGCTACATGGCAAGATCTTTTTCTTTAAAACTAAGAGTCACTCTAGGCAATTATAATTAGGGTGTTGCATCTCTAACCCTTCAATATGTGCCATGTTAGATAAGAAATCCTTATGTTTTGTTCTTAAAAAATACATATGCTTTTACATGGAACTCAAGGATTAAGAACAACCCATACCTCGGGAAGTGTTTTCATCCATTTGGTTAAAGGGAATGATGCCTTTGGTGAAACTGACAGAGTACACATTTCACAATCTTTCACAAAGGGATTTTCCTTTGAGGATATGGTCTGCAAATGTTTGTTACAACATGACTCTTCGTTAATAGAAATGGAGTGTAGGAAGCCGGTTCCTGCATTATAATGCTGCCTAAAGACACCAAGGTGTAAATTACTTCACAGGCGCTGGGTAATCTCCATTCCTTTGATCTCTGCCTATCCCGTGGCTCATTTTAGCCTGAGGAGCTAAAGCCATTCATAGGGTAATACGTCCCAGGCGGCTGGTCAGCCTTTTATATAGGGATGGTTTTCTTGGTTCAATGTCTCTGCTCAGTCTCTGTTCAGTCTAATGCATTAAAGCTTGTCTACAGAAGGATCCGAGTGTCCTGCGTGTATTTCTTGCTGGCGAGGAATACAGAGCGGGCGCAGGACATATGGTGCCGAAACCCGGGAAGCTTAACATCTCCAGCACCTCAGAGACCCCTCTAACGAGGCGGATTCAGAACTGCAGGGTGGTAAATTCGGAGAGGTATGATTTTTCTGGACTTTGGCTTGGGAATGTTACTATTTTGGGAGGTTAATCTATTTTGACTTTTCTCACTGTTGTAACAATCTTAAAGAAGTCCAAAATTACATATCAGAAACCGAATGTAATGAGAAAAATTCGGAGAGGTATGATTTTTCTAGACTTTGGCTTGGGAATGTTACTATTGTGGGAGGTTAATATAGAGGCTTCTATGCTTTTACTAGGAGCTATTTTGACTTTTCTCACTGTTACAACAATCTTAAAGAAGTCCAAAATTACATATCAAAAACCAAATGTAATGAGAGATGGGGCACGCCTAACAATAAAATATAAGAAAAAAGGACCTCCCGGGATGTCTAGTGACATGGGAGTGTATGTAAGAAGAGAAACTACAACATATAAGAAAAAAGGACCTCCCGGGGTGTCTAGTGACAAGGGAGTGTATACAACAACAAATAAAAAAAAAAGACCTCCTAAAATGTCTACTGACAAGGGAGTGTATAAAGCTTTAAATCTTAATAGCTCTGATAACTCTAAAAGCTCAAGAGATAAAGTTTTAAAAGAAACAGCTCAACTAGATGAGGGAGAGACAAAGAAGGAGGGAGAAAGAATGGGGAATGGCCGGTCACACCCCGGTAAATTTAGGAGAGATGAGGAACCTAGCCTCTGCCCTGCAACGAAACTGAAAGCCTTGGAGCTGAGCAGCTCAGACTCTAAGATTTTAGACTCTAACAAGGAAGCAGAGCTAGAGGAGGAGCTGCCAAAAGTAAAAACAAATATGAGGCCATCGCCTGTTAATTCAGCGGGTGTACTTCTATCAGCACATCCACTATTTGGTACCGACTCCTTCTTACCATCAGAAAAGCGGAGAAAAATGCAGATGGCTTTCCCAGTCTTTGATAGGGGAAAAGGCCATGCCTGCTATTCAACACTTCTTAAAGGCCTGGAATGCCTGGGGCTTTAAAGCCTCATTTACATTAACGCTGGGGGCCATACCGAGGCCAAGCGTCTCACCTCAAAAACTAAAAGGCCAAAAGAAAATGGTAAAAAGATATCTTAACTGATTTTTGGAAAGGCCCGGATCCTATTCTCATAAGATCCAGGGGAGCGATATTGTGTTTTCTCACAGGATAAAGAGAATCCCCTATGGATCCCAAAAAGATTCAACCTAAAGAGCCTCTACAGACCTTCAAAAGTCGAAACCCCACCCTCTACCCCCGGGAGTTGAGAGCCGCTATTGTTATCCAGATTAATTCCTGCCCTTGGCGGAGCGATTGTCTCTACTTAAGGGGTGGGGGTAATTGTTCGATGCAGCCGTTTACAGATTGCTGTTATTTTTGGCGGGTCTATGAGAAAAGGGGTGGATATAATTGTTTGATGCAGCCGCCTGCGAAATGCTGTTACTTCTTTGGCTGGCATGTAAGCTCCAGGGCTCAAACCAAGAGATCATCCAAGCGCTTATATTTTGGCTAAGCGATAGGCCGCCGGCCAGACAGCTCTTGCACACCCGGAGCCTAGGCTCACTGCACAGGGTAGAGTGTCTGGTTTGTGCAGCCCCAAAGAGGGATGCTGAGCATAGGCATCGCACAGAGTTGCCTATTATACAGGCTTCTCTGGGAGGTACGTTGACCTGCATAAGGGTTACCTGCCTTGAGAACCCCCTTTCCCAGAAAAACGGCAGAGGACAGGTCGGGAGTACTTCGGGTCAAGCTAACAGCCTGATGGTGACTCCCATACACAGTCTTAATGCTTGATTTTGGGAAGGTCAACCCCTGCCTCTATCCCTCAACATATGGGTGACCTATTTGCTTGTAATAATATAAAGCCTTTTCATTAATTAATAAAAAAAGGGTGATATGTAGGAAGCCGGTTCCTGCATTATAATGCTGCCTGAAGACACCAAGGTGTAAATTACTTCACAGGCGCTGGGTAATCTCCATTCCTTTGATCTCTGCCTATCCCGTGGCTCATTTTAGCCTGAGGAGCTAAAGCCATTCATAGGGTAATACGTCCCAGGCGGCTGGTCAGCCTTTTATATAGGGATGGTTTTCTTGGTTCAATGTCTCTGCTCAGTCTCTGTTCAGTCTAATGCATTAAAGCTTGTCTACAGAAGGATCCGAGTGTCCTGCGTGTATTTCTTGCTGGCGAGGAATACAGAGCGGGCGCAGGACAATGGAGGATCCAGGAGTGGCTAAGTCTGACATGGTCTGTTCTTACAGATTTTAGTCTTTGAACTCTGGACCACTGGTACTTTTGTAGTAATATGCATATGAATAAAATTATAACTAGCAATATTTTTCATAGATTCAAACAATATAAATGCATATGGGGAAGGAGTTAGCTTGATCTTTGGATCTTCATAGTGAATGATAGCTAAGACATTTAATCACTTAAAATTTTCCGAGTTGGTTAATAAATATTATAAAATCGATATTACTTTTTTCACCCTAAAATAGTGAGATTACTCATAATTTTATTCCTCTGACGTTCTGCTGGCATATGTTTAGATATCCACAAACTCCTTTTTAGAAGACATTTTCATTACAGCAGTGACTGGTTGTGAATTTGACTTTTCTTTGCAATTCTGAACACAGCTTCTTTTCAGTGGTGATAAATATTATATTTTAAAGAGGTCACTTTTCTATTAGGTCAATTTTAGCTGAAATTTTGGAAAATGACTTTATAACTTATGTGATTTGTAAACCCAGATATTTTTAGCCTTGCTGATCTTACGAAACAAAGGGAAATTTCGTTGCAACACTAAAAACCAACAACTAATAAGTGTTTTGCAAAGTAGTATGTTTCAAACTGCATGTCTTATGTATGATCTGACCAA
The DNA here is from genome assembly GCF_003668045.3 of Cricetulus griseus. Lineage (NCBI taxonomy): Eukaryota > Metazoa > Chordata > Mammalia > Rodentia > Cricetidae > Cricetulus > Cricetulus griseus. Next base: position 209,524,379 of record NW_023276806.1, read on the forward strand.
TGTATTTGTAGGCTAATGTTGTGTGTACTTCATAAGCCTACATCATAACCTGCCAGCTAGCTCCTTCTCTGCACATAACACTAGTAACGTCTCCAAGGTTCTCTTAAATATGCCAGGCTTGGCAGTGAGTATCTGCATCATCAACTCTGGGGCCATGAAGGGAGGTGGATCCCTGAAGCTATTCCAGCCAGCCTTTCCAAATTGATCAGCTCCAGGTTTAGTAACAGACCCTGTGTCCAAAAATCAAGGTGGAGAGTGATCCAACAAAGAAGCAGACAGACTTCTACCATTGACCTCCACAGTGTTCATGCACACAGGCACTGACAATCACATACATATGTGCATAAACCCACAGTAATATACCATACAGAGCACACACACACACACACACACACACACACACACACACACAGAGAGAGAGAGAGAGAGAGAGAGAGAGAGAGAGAGAGATAGAAAACATAATTTAAATAATCTTTGCCCATTCCTTAACAATTTCTATGGTGTTCTACCTCACAATACATTTCATGCTCTATGTAGGATTTGGCTCATCTTCTGTTTATGCATCCGCATCCCTGTTAGCTTCATGTTGTCTCACTTAAGTGGTTTTAATGTTACTCTTTAAATACAAGACCACTCTTGCCTCAGGGCCATTGCCCATGCTGTGCCCATTCAAACTTAGAGAGTTATTTCAAGTATCTACATGGTTTTCACCTCTTGATTTAATGTTCAAATTCACCCTTCTTCCCACCCTCTTCTACAACAAATCTTTGCTGACTATTGCTTTTGTCCATCATAGCAGAGACTGTATCTATTCTGTTCATTGACTGCCTCTCCAGTGCCTAGATAATAAAAGGGGTTTAAAAACATTACAAAGAATTTAACATTTTACGAGCAACATACTTCATAATGCATGTTTTCAGCATTCTGTGAAGCAGAGCTACACGTGGAGCTGTAGGCATAGGCTTTGGCATTGTAAATCACCTATAACTAAATAGATTGCTGTTTCTCATTGTAATACAAGATCTTTTACTAAACGATGAGGAATTTAGAGAAGAATAAAACATGTTTCTATCCTTGGGTAATGGTGACACACTCAACTTTGTTAGACAGTTCAGAGAAATGCACATGGGGAAGTCAGTTTAGAGTGCTTCAATGACTTGTTCACTGTGATTCAAAAGTAGTCAAGGATAGGTCTTATTTCTGCTGATAACTAGCTGGCATTGCTGTGGATAAGTAAATGCCCAACTGTGTCTGTTTTGTGTTCTGTAATGCTGCTGTTCCCCACTGCAGAGAAAAGACAACCACACATCAATCAAGGAGAGCAAGTGAACAGCAAATACTGTTCTTTTATCAAAAAACACACTACTTTTGGGAAGGGAACAGTTCTCTAATCCCTTGAGTCTGTCAGAATTGCCATTGACTCTAGATCTCTAGATCTCATTGACAGTAGTTCTGATTAAATGTTTTATTTTTTAATGATGTTGTAAGTCCAGCACAGCTTGTGGGGGTGGGTTTTTCATTAGTCATCCATGGCCTTGGTTGATGAAATCTCTTTTTGGATATCAGCACTGATGATCACAAAGGTTTCAGCACAGGAGGTCTATGAAACCAGGTGCTGTCAAGGAAATGGTTCAAACCCTTCTACTGTATTGACCAGAACTAGTCCCATGATTACTTGGGTATCAAGTAAATTTAAAATGTCATATAATCGTCTGCCTGCTGACCCCTACCTAGGTGAGTGTACCCTCTGCTCCTGTCCTATTCCTACCCAACTTCCCATTCACCCTGGATCTCTCTGGGCCTGCACCTGCTTAGAGTGGACCCGCCAAGGCAGGTAGGAGCTCCCTGAGTCTGGAAACACCTCACTCTTCCTTCCCCTTTCCACTGCCGGCTGCCAGACCCTTACCAAGTGAGGAGACCATCAGAAGAGGCAAGGCCATCCAAAGCTGCAGACATTGAAGTCTTGGCCCACATACACCACCTGGTGACAAGAGGAGATAGACAGACCCCACCTGCACTCACTGGAAGAAGACATGGGAAGAAGACTGAATAAGAACACAATCGACACCAGACCAATATGACACCACCAGATTCTAGGGACTCCACACCAGCAAGATCTGAAAAGCCCAACACAGAGGATGAAGAAGAGATGGACATCAAAAATTATCTTAGGAAGATGATAGAGACATTTAAAGGGGAAACAAGAAAATCCCTTAAAGAAATGGAAAAAAAAACCAAGCAAAAAATTACATGAAGTGGAGGAAAAGACAAACCAAAAAAATTCAAGAAATAAACAAATCTCTTAAAGAATCTAAAAAAAAGCCAAGAAAAAAAACAACCAAACAAGTGAAGGAAGCACTTCGAAACAGTTCAAGGCATGAAAGCTGAAATAGAAACAATAAAGAAAACACAAAATGAGGCGATGCTGGTAATAGAAAGGCTGGATAAATGATCAGGAACTAAAGGTGTGAGTATAACCAATAGAACTCAAGAGATGGAAGAGAGAATCTCGGTTGTTGAAGACAGGGGATATACAGTCATTGACCAAAGAAAATCTCAAGTCCAACAAATCCCAACACAAAATATCCAGGAAATATGGTACACCATGAAAAGGCGGAACCCAAGAATAATAGGTATAGAAGAAGGTGAAGAAATACAGCTCAAAGGGACAGAAACATATTCAACAAAATCATAGAAGAAAACTTCCCCAACCTGAGGAAGGATATGCCTATGAAAGTACAAGAAGCTTACAGAACACCAAACAGACTGGACCACAAAAAGAAGTCCTCTCAACACATAATAATCAAAACACCAAACCTACAGAAAAAGAGAAAATATTAAGAGCAGCAAAGGAAAAAGGCCAAGTAACATATAAAGGCAGACCTATCAGAATCACTCCCTACTTCTCAATGGAAACTTTGAAAGTCAGAAGGTCCTGGATAGATGTCCTACAAACACTAAGGGAGCATGGATGCCAACCCAGACTACTGTACCCAGCAAAACTTTCAATTACTATAGGTGGAGAAAACAATATATTCCATGACAAAACCATACTTAAATAATACATATCCACAAATCCAGAACTACAGAAAGTTCTGGAAGGAAAACTCCAGCCCAATGAAGATAACTACACTCACAAAAACATGGGCAATAGATAATTTTACCAAACACGAAAAGAAGCAGTAGGGCGAAATCCACACACAATGACACCACCAAAAATAAATCCAAAACAAAAAAGAATCAACAATCAATGGACATTAATATCCCTCAATGTCAATGGTCTTAACCTGCCTATAAAAAGATACAGGCTAACAGAATGGATACTAACACAGAATCCATCCTTCTACTGTATGCAGGAAACACACCCCAACTTCAAAGACAGGCATTACCTCAGAGTAAAGGGTTGGGAAAAGATTTTCCAATCAAATAGGCCCAAGAAACAAGCTGGCTTAGCAATCCTAATATCTAACAAATTGGACTTTAAACTAAAATCAATCAAAATAGGTGAATAAGGGCATTTCATACTCATCACAAGAAAAGTCCATCAAGATGAAGTCTCAATTCTGAACATCTATGCCCCAAATATGAAGGCCCCCACATTTGTAAAAGAAACATTACTAAAGCTCAAATCACACATAAAACCACACACACTTATAGTAGGAGACTTCAACACCCTGCTTTCACCACTAGACAGGACCACCAGGCAGAAACTTAACAAAGAAGCAAGGTATCTAACAGAAGTTATGACCCAACTGGGTTTAACAGATATTTATAGAACATTCCATCCAAACACAAAAGAATATACCTTCTTCTCAGCGCCACATGGAACCTTATCTAAAACTGACCACATAGATATCAACAAAGCAAATCTCCACAAATACAAAAGAATTGAAATAACCCACTGTATCTTATCAGATCACCATGCATTAAAGCTAGAATTCAACAGCAATCCGAATGGCAGAAAACCTACATACTCTTGGAAAATGAATAACACCCAATTGCACCATTCCTGGGTTGAGGAAGAAATAAAAACAGAAATTAAAGACTTCCTAGAATTTAATGAGAATGTAGGCACAACATACCAAAACTTATGGGACACTCTGAAAGCAGTGCTAAGAGGAAAGTTCATAGCACTAAGTACCCACATGAAGAACTGGAGAATAGTCACACTAGAGAATTGACAGAAAAACTGAAAGCTTTAGAGCAAAAAGAAGCAAACTCACCATGGAGGAGTAGATGCCAGGAAATAATCAAACTGAGGGCTGAAATCAATAAAGTAGAAACTAGGAAAACATTACAAAGAATCAATGAAACAAAGAGTTGGTTCTTTGAGATCAACAAGATAGACAAGCCTCTATCGAAACTAACCAAAAGGCAGAGATAGACAGCATGCTAATTAACAAAATCAGAAAAGAAAAGGGGGATATAACAACAGACACTGAGGAAATCCAGAGAATCATAGGTCATACTTTGAAAACCTGTACTCCACAAAATTTGAAAATCTAAAGGAAATGGACAATTTTCTGGATAGATATCACTTACCAAAATTAAGCCAAGAACAGATAAGCCGTTTAAATCGACCTATAACCAACCCCTAATGAAATAGAAGCAGTCATCAAAAGCCTCCCAATCAAAAAAAGCCCAGGGCCAGATGGTTTCACTGCAGAATTCTACCAGAAATTCAAACATGAGCTAGTACCAGTACTCCTCAAATTGTTCCACACAATAGAAGCAGAAGGGACATTGCCAAACACTTTTTGTGAGGCTGCAATCACTTTGATACCCAAGCCACAGAAAGATAAAACTTAAAAAGAGAACTACAGACCAATATCCCTCATGAACATCAATGCAAAAATACTCAACAAAATATTGGCGAATCGAATCCAAGAACACATCAGAAAAATCATCCACTATGATCAAGTAGGCTTCATCCCAGGGATGCAAGGATGGTTCAACATATGAAAATTCATCAATGTAATTCACCATATAAACAAACTGAAAAGGAAAAACCACATGATCATCTTACTAGATGTTGAAAAAGCCTTTGACAAAATCCAACATACCTTTATGATAAAGATCTTGGAGAGAACAGGAATAACAGGAACATATCTAAACACGATAAAAGCAATATACACCAAACCAACAGCCAACATCAAACTAAATGGAGAGAAACTCAAAGTGATTCCTCTAAAATCAGGAACAAGACAAGGCTGTCCACTCTCTCCATATCTCTTCAATATTGTACTTGAAGTTCTAGGTAGAGCAATAATACAAGAAAAGGAGATCAAAGAGATACAAATTTGAAAGGAAGAAGTCAAACTTTCACTATTTGCAGATGATATGATCATCTACATAAGTGACCTGAAAAACTCTACCAGGGAACTCCTACTGCTGATAAACACCTTCAGCAAAGTAGCAGGATAAAAAAATTAACTCAAAAAAGATCAGTAGCCCAACTATATACAGATGATAAATGCAATGAGAAAGAAATCAGAGAAACATCACCCTTCACAATATCCACAAGCAACATAAAATATCTTGGGGTAACTCTAACCAAAAAAGTGAAAGACATGTACAGTAAGAACTTGGAGTCTTTAAAGAAAGAAGTTAAAGAAGATACTAGGAAATGAAAAGATCTCCCATGCTCATGGAAGGTAGAATCAACCATAGTGAAAATGGCAATCTTGCCAAAAGTAACCTACAGATTCATTGCAATCCCTATCAAAATCTCAACACAGTTCTTCACAGACCTTGAAAGAACAATACTCAACTTTATATGGAAAAACAAAAAACCCAGGACAGCCAAAACAATTCTGTACAATAAAGTGTCTTCTGGAGGCATCACCATCCCTGAGTTGAAGCTCTGTTATAGAGCCATAATTCTGAAAACAGCTTGGTATTGGCATAAAAATAGATAGACCAAAGGAATCAAATTGAAAACCCCAATATTAACCCACCCTCCTACGAATACGTTATTTTTTACAAAGATGCTAAATCTATACAATGTAAAAAAGATAGCATCTTCAACAAATTGTGCTGGCAAAACTGGATTCGGACATGCAGAAGCTTACAGATAGATCCATATCTGTCACCATGCACAAAACTTAAGTTCAAATGGATCAAAGATTTCAACATAAATCCAGCCACACTGAATTTTCTATAAGAGAAAGTGGGAGACATCCATGAACAAATTGGCACAGGAGACTGCTTCCTGAACATTACACCAGTAGCACAGACATTGAGATATACAATTAATAAATGGGACCTCCTGAAAGTGAGAAGCTTCTGTAAGGCAAAGGACACAGTCAGTAAGACAAATTGACAGCCCACAGAATGGGAAAAGATCTTCATCAACCCCACATCTGACAGAGGGCTGATTTCCAAAATATACAACAAACTCAAGAACCTAACCACCAAAACACCAAATAATGAAATTAAAAAATGGGGTGCAGAACTAAATACAGAATTCTCAACAGAGGAATCTGAAATGGCTGAAAGACACTTAAGAAAGTGCTCAAAATCCTTGGCCATCAGAGAAATGCAACTCAAAACAACTCTGAGATACTATCTTACACTGGCCAGAATGGCGAAAATCAAAAACACCAATGACAATCTATGCTGGAGAGGATGTGGAGAAAAAGGAACACTCCTCCATTGCTGGTGGGAGTGCAAACTTGTACAACCACTTTGGAAATCAGTATGGCGCTTGCTCAGAAAAATGGAAATCACTTTACCTCAAGATCCAGCAATTCCTTTCTTGGGCATACACCCAAATAATGCATGTCCATACAAGGACATATGTTCAACCATGTTCATAGCAGCATTGTCTGTAATAGCTAGAACCTGGAAGCAACCTAGATGCCCCTCAACTGAAGAATGGAAAGAGAAAATGTGGTACATTTATACAATGGAGCAGAAAAAAAGCAACGGAATCTTGAAATTCACAGGCAAATGGATGGAACTAGAAGAAACCATCTTGAGTGAGGTAACCAGTCACAAAAAGACAAACATGGTATGTACTCACTCATATATGAATTTTAGACATAGAGCAAAGGATTACCAGCCCACAATCCTCTTCAGCAAAGAAACTAGGAAACAAGAAGGACTCTAAGAGACCTCTGCATGGACCCCTGAGAATGGGAAGGGGCAGGATCTCCTGAGCTAATTGGGAGCATGAGGGTAGGGGAGAGGAAGCTGCCAGAATGAGAGGAGGAGGAGAAGGGAGAGGAGGAAATGGAGTAGCAGAAATGTTGAGTTGGGGGAAGAATACAGGAAAGCAGGATGAGAGATACCATCTCAGAGGGAGCCATTATAGGTCTGAGGAGAGATCTGGCACTAGGGAGATTTCCAGAAATCTATAAGGATGACATGAACTGACAATCTAGGCAATGGTGGAGAGGATAGCCTAAATGCCCTTCCCCTATGATGAGACTGATGACTACTTTTTATGCCATCCTCGAGCCCTCATCCAGAGGCTGATGGAAGCAGAGGCAGACACCAACAGATATACACTGAACTGAACTCTGGAACCTAGTTGCAGAGAGAGAGGAATGAGGCTCAAAGGCTGGTGAAACCCACAGAAATGGCTGGCCTGAACAATGGGGAGCACATCGACCCCAGACTGCTGTCTGGGTGGCCAACACCAGACTGATGCAGACCCCTGAACATGGATGTCAATGAGGAAGCCTCTGCACTCTAGGGGGCACCTGGTAGTGGATTAGTATTTTTTCCCTGGTGTAAGAAGGGACTTTGAGAGCCCATCCCATATCTCGGCCTAGACATGGGGGTGGGGAGGGCCGATAGGCCTGGCCCAGGATGATTTGGTAGACTTTGGGGAGCCCCCATCGAGGGCCCTACCCAGCCTGGGGAGTGGAGGGTGGATGGGGTGGGGGGCAGGTTGGAGGTTTGGGGGGAGGGTTGGGGAGGAGGAAGAGGGAGTTGGGATTGACATGTGAAGCAAACTGGTTCCTAATTTGAACTAATAAAAAATTACAAAAAAGTAGTATAATCACATATCAGTGAAAGTGGTAATATTTGTAATGAGAAAGACATATACTCCTTGACAAACATAAAAATAGTCAGTGATAGGTCTAATTTCTGCTATCAACTAGTTAGCACCTCTTTGGTCTTCTTCCTTCTTTCCCTCTCTCCCTCTCTCTCCTTCCTCTCTCCTTTTCTCCCTCTTCCTCCCTCCCTCCCTGTCTGATTCCCTGCCTTCCTTCCTGCCTGCCTGACATTGAAATTTGTGCTTGTCACTCTGTTTTAATGTTTATTACCCCTAATTTTTGCTTGTATAGTATATTTATGATGTTAATAAAATAATGGTTTATAAAAGAAGAAAGAAATCAGTGGGCTGCTTTTTGCAATTTCTACCTATTTAAAGCATAGTTTGTTAAATGTTACTTATTCTCTTTAATGCTGTGAATATGAGAAATGAATGTAATACCGAAAAAAGGAACTAAATTGTGGTTTATATAGCTTGGCTTTATTTAGAAGTACAAGTAAATAGGAGGAGTGTGCAAAGAGCAGACGGAGAGCTTGAGTCTCACAGACAATGGTCCTGAGTCGTCATCACAGGTAATGTTTCTTTTGAATTATTACAAATGTAAAGTATAAAATTGCTCATATTCATAAGAATATTTGCTTACCTTACCTTTAAACATTTAAGTGCTAGTAACACAACTACACTTGTTCTGTAAGTTAAGGACTTACTGATGTTGTTTCTAATCATCTTGTTTGTTCATTACTGGCAATGCTTTGTTATAATGCTGCAGTGATGTCTCTGATAGACAAAAAGGGAAATGGCAATGTGAGCAATGGAAACTTCTAAGCATTTTTTGCATATTTATTGATGGCAGCAAATTTTATAGAGAATTAGAATGAATGTATCTACCTCCTTATATAGAATCTATATTATTACTGTTGTTTTTGTGTTATAGCCTAGGGAGGCAGGAAATATCTTGACCATGGCAGGTAGTGGTGAAGAAGTCTTGAGGACAGCCAAGAGGATCAGACAGAAGCAGCAGTTGCAGAAAAGCTTTTATTATGAGTGGGGCAAACATACACATACAGCAGGCACACAGAGAGAAAGACCTTCAGCAAAGCACAAGAGGACTGTCGAAATCAAAACTCAGCTTCTTCTGTTTGAGAGCTGGGGTTTTGTAATGTCTCAGTCTCTAAACCCTGATTGGCCCGTAACTGTTGTATAGCATGTCCTGATCCAGCCTTAAGCTTGATGAGCCAGTTCATCAGCAGGTGCCCTACTGGCAGGAGAAAAAGGTCACAAGGCTTTTGTTTTTAGTCCCCAGGCTTTTGCCCCATCAAGAGGGTGAGGAAAAAATGCAATCATCATGGTACTCCCTCATCTTCATTATCTAGGCATGGTCTGTCTCCCTGTCTACCTATCAGGGAACTTTCTAACTCCTAGTCCTTCAGTTGTATCTAGTATTATGTTTAATACTATTCTAGTACTATTCTATAAAAAGAAAGGGGAAAAACCCTAGCCTTTTAACTGTTATTAGTCCTTTAGGTGGAGTAAGCACAACAAAGATTAATAAAGGAGCTTTGTATCTCAGAACTTAAACTTTCCTCATTTGCATATCACTAAGATTTCTGTCTGCATACTTCTCAGCTTTTTTAGAAACTGCCAATTTTTTTTTTAGAAAGTTGAAAATTGTTTTGTGAGAATAGTTAGAATGTGAGCATATTAAAATTGTTAAGATGTATTCCCTGAGCAAATTGAGAACATGGGAAGAGGGTGGAGGGAGCTATGAGAGTGAGAAGGGGAGAAGATGAAGGATGCAGAGGTCATGAGGGAGCAGAAAGGTTGAGTCAGGTGTAGATTAGAAGAAAGGATATGTAATAGGTAGGATTTTAGTTGGGGAGGTGGTAGGGGAGGAAGGGAGGGAGAAGGGAACTGGGATTGTCATGTAATTCAATCTTGTTTCTAATTCAAATATATAAAAAATAAAAAACTAAAAACATGAAATATCATGTGATATCATGGATAATTCACCTTAAATATGCCTGGGTTACATTTTTAAATGGAAAAATGGGGGGAGATGACAGGAGTCCAAATTTCTGTAAGAGAGGTAAAGATAAACAGGGGAGAGTTTTGCATCTATTTCACCCAAGTTGAACTTCATTTCAGTCATAACATAATGTTGCAAAAGTCTCCTTTAGTTGTGGAATGTCCTTTCCCACCTTGTTATTCCATGTGCATTGGGTGAATTGGGCATCCTTTAATTGTTGAATACATTTCAATTTGTATTATTTGTGTACTGTACTTATTCTTTACTGTACAGGGATTTTCCAATACCTGGATATTGGTATCTTTTCTGGGATGGCGAAGACTCTAGACCCACAGCTGGGGAGCTTGCATGGGACCGAAGCAGGCTCTCTGCATGTGAGCGACAGTTTTGTAGCCTGGTGTGCTTGTTGGACCCCTGGCAGTGGGACCAGGGTCTATCCCTGGTGCATGAGCTTGTTTTTTGAAGCTCATTTCATATTGTGGAATGCCTTGCTCAACTTTGATGTGCATGTGTGTGGGGGTGGGGTGGGGGAGGGAAGGGCTTGGTCCTGACCTAACCGAAAGTGCCAGGCTTTGTTGATTACTAATGAGAGGCCTTACCCTTTCCGAGCAGTGGGTGGGGGTGAATTGGGGACAGTGTGGGGGAGGGAGGAAGGAAAGGAGGGGAAACTGTGGTTGGTATGTAAAATGAATAAAAAACAAACAAACAAACAACAACAACAACAAAACCAGAACCAGAAGGCTCCCTCTGAAGGTCCCTCACTTCTTGTCTCCTCTGGAATATCTTCCCTTCCTGCCCAGCTCCATGCTGGGCAAACATAATTTGAGCCATTATGCTCTGTGTGTAGAACTAGAGGCAGCGATGGCTGGAAGAACTGGAAAGTGGTTTCCCCACTTCTCTGGCTCCTCCCATTCCCATCCCAAGTGCCAGGATCCTGCAGCTCCTTAATAGAAGCATCAATCACGTACACAGCAAGCGGTGATGTTCAGAACTGAATTTGGCAAGACATCTATTCAGTTTTCTTGATTTAGACTTCAGAAATTTCAGTCACTAAACATGTTTTCTCTATCTGCTTCCAGCTGGGAAACCCAGGATGGATGCTTGTCTCTTTCATGTTGCACTTCATTTAGCTTTTCATCCTGGAAGGAGAATTACTCCTCACATACTCTCTGCTCAGCCAGCTCTGCGTGTATTCTAAAGATCTGTTATGACAACCTCTCAGTATTGATTAGGGAGAGTCTCATACTTAATTGTATAAAGGACAATAACCCTATGCAAACCTAAAAAAATGACCCAAGTGTCACCTTTGGGTTAGTGTAAGTGACTGACACTTGTTATAAATTATCGAGTAGGGCTCATTATTTACACATATGTTGTGGTTCAAATAGAGGTTTATTCTGCTTTTATGTTGCTAGTGTAAAGTCAGGCAAGTGGTCCTCAAATAGTGATAGAATCTTTTATCATAAGGTCACTATGATGCTTGTTGGTAGATTGTCTCTGTCAAGCCACTATCCAGCTACTGCAATCATTGCCATTCTCCAGTATGGGAGTAATTGAAAGACAGAAACTTAAAGCTAAAGGAGATGCTTTAGGTGCCTATCTACAGGAGATGATCTTAAAGTTGCATGAATTATTTTCTCACATACCATTAGACACACCTAGTCATGTCGTCGAATATTGCTACAAAAGAGGCTGGGCATAGAGCAACCAGCTAGAACTTAGAAGATTCTATAAAAGAGAAAAGAGTGGAGAGGACTAAACACTGGACAACATTTAGGAGGTCTATGTTACATTTGTATCAGACATTCAATTATTTTTGAGAATAAAGTATTCCTTTTTTGTAAATTACAGAACTTTTGTGAAGCTGGCTTAAGCAAAAGCAGACAATATGTCATGGGGACGAAGTACTCAGGATGAGAACCCAGCTGGTACTCAGAAAGAGATTGGAAACAGGAACTGAGAGTTTTCACAGCCATCCCCCTGCTGTATCTCTGCTTGTCTCTATGTTTCTCAATTATTTACTGTCTGTATTGTAGTTTTCTGTAACCCTCAGAAATACACCAAAAACTCTCATCTTTTGAGTTCCTGCATTCAGCTTTGGCAAACCCAGCTCTGTGCAGGGTTCATTTAAGTTCTGGTAATCTCACTTTCAAATCTCTGAGTGCAGTTGCCTGACTGATTCATTGAGGGTCATGTCTCAAGGGCCATAGTGTGAAGTTATTATTGGTAGAGGCCCCAAGATGTGTTGGAGAATATCCTGGAAAAGAGAGATCTTCCCTAAAGTGAGCCCGCCTCCTCTAGTTTAGTTAATATTCTCAGAAACTCATCATGTCAGCATGACCCTTGTCTGTTTCTTGAGCTCTCAGTTAATCATTAGTGTAAGACTTCATAGACACCAGAGGAACTCAGTGCAAAGCCTCACTGGCTGGTGGTCAGAAAGAAAATGAAGAATGTCTTGGTCTTCTGAAGAGTTAGTTCCCCTTCATCTCCACATACAGGCATCTATATTGTTTTCACAGAATTGTACTAGGGAAAGAAAATGAGCAGTTCTGCCCAGAGCACAGTCATCTGGTAGAATGGCTTGCCATCAATGGCTGAGGCCCAGGGTTCTCCTGCTCAACCTAATTGGCACCAACACCCGACAAGGCCACTCTGTGACTACAGTAAGATGAGATAAACCCAAATACTTTTCCCACTGTGTCTGAAAAATGCTTACAAACCTCAAAACTGGCCAAATAGATCCCTGTACCAGGCTACTGCCACTTACCAGTTATATCTGTGGAGTCACATTTGACACTTCAAAAAGATGAATACTTATACTTAAGTTTTGAATTACCAACACTTTTTATTGCTTGAAATTTTCATACATGCTTATAGTGTATGTTAGTGAAATTCATCCCACATCCTGCCCCCTTCAGCTCCTCCCCACTCTTCTCTTTCATTTCAAGGTCTCTTTCTCTCTCTGAGTCCTGGTAGTGTTGTCTGTATATTCATGGGTACAAAACAATGTATTGGACCATGGGTAGCCTCACAGGGGCTGACTCCTTGAAGAATACTGACTCTTTCTTCGGCCAGTTGTTATTCTCTCTTTAGCTAGGGGGTGGGACTTTGTGACCTCCCCTCCCACCTCCACCCCCACACGCACACTCTGGAATTATTTTTCTGGCTTGATTTTTGCGCTGGTCTTACACACCTGGTAGGCTTTATGAAGGTAGTCACAGCCACTAGGAGTTCATGTGTGCAACTGCCCAGTGTCTGGAAAACACTGCTAAGCTGTGGCTGTCTACTACCTCTGGCTCTTTCATTCTTTCTGCTCCCTTTCTCTTGATCCCAAAGCCCTGAGGACAGGGCATGTTGACATAGATATCTCATTTAAGGCTGAGCACTCACAGTCACTTACATGCACCACTTTGACCAGTGATAAGCCTCCACATTAAGGAATGCCCACTGAACAAGGAAGCTTCTCCAACACAGTGAGACAAAGGGTGGACTAGACTAGTGATCTTATTTGTATAAATGGTAGCTAAACAAACCTATTATAATTTGAAGGCCTTCGTAGTTCATTGCAAAAGAATGTTGCTACAGATATTGTCCTGAAAATACTTGGTTCTTAAAAATTATTTAACATTCAGAAAAAAAAATCATATGGAAAATTCTTTATTACTCGTTGCATTAACATAATAATGAGAATATGATAGTTTAAAGGGTTACACTCTTTTAATCATTTTGGGTATTTAAAATTATCAGGCAATTGAAATTGGGAAATGGTGTTTTAATTTTTGCTTTTATTGGCTCTATGCTGGCTTCCTGATCTATTCCTCCTGTGAACTCCTGGGTCAGTTCCTACAGCACTAACTTCCTGAGCATGCATTATTCATCAGCTCTACGCATCTGTTTGTATGTCTCCGTAATTTACACGGATTGTAAATGACTAGAGGGTGTGAGTCATGTAAGAGAGTTTCTTTCCCTAGTCTCCTACAGGGGTTGATACTCTATACAACATAATTGTTTTTAAAATGAATGGCTGACTTCCGGATGGGGGGAATTTGCTGACAGCCCAGAAAGGACAGTAGACTGCTGGTTTACATCTCCAGTGGATGTGACATCACACTGGGGGCACCCTATAAATATTTCCTGAATAATGAAAAGAAGACAGTGCCAGGGCCTCCAGAATGCAGAGTGCCTGCAGAAAACCCCCAATAAGAACAGAAATGGAAGCTATCTCACCCATCTTATCGTTTTGGCTCTAAGTTCTGCCTGTGGACTGCTAGATTCGTTTAAGAAGTATGTTTAAGATAGTAACTGGTGGGCCTGTGTGGTGCTACCCTGCTGGACTGTTGCTTTACTTTATACAGCATGTATCTTTTTCCATTTTATTAATTGTAATGATGAATTGGCTTAAAATTATGAAGATGTTGTTCTTAGCAGGAATTTGAGATTTGGCAAAGGATCTTCTAGTTATGTGAGTTCATCCTAGGCATTCTCAAGGATGCTGAACTAGTCTTCCAGGATGGAATTACTATGAAGGCAAAGTGATGGAAATGGGTTATTAGTTCTGTAGGATGCTAACAGAACATACACATACGCTGGCCCTCCTCTCTGGTGGAGAATGTTCAGTTATAGGATTTAAGCAATGAGTGGAGAGTTCTTTTCCCTGCCTGGACCATGACTTTCATCTGTTTCCCTTTTCGCCATGCTTTATTTAATAAATTTCCTTGTTTATCTGCAGTTTCTGTTCTTTTCCTTGGTCCCTATTACCAGATTGTTTAAGCAGGTATGGTTTTCTGATACTCCTTTACCTCTTATGGCAGAATTAACACTGCTTTTCCCACTCGATCTGCTGCATCTTATTTGCTGTGGTAGTATTTCTAGAATATTCCTTTCATATTTCTAGCACACACACACACCCCTATAAAATACTCTTAAGGATCCTGTTTGAGTATTTAACCCTTGGACCTGTGCCACCCAGCCTACTGAATATCATGGCTATTTAGAGTGTTTCTGAGGGCTTTATCCATGTACAGCTGGTTCCTATCTTCCTCTTGGGCATGCTCATTTGCGTATCTGCACCTTCTCATGGGGAGAGTTCCCTGTGGCTTCTCATTTGCATCCTATTACCTGTCCAGGTCTTCAGTGTTTTGCTGTTTGGTTTTTGTCTACACTAACTTGATACCCTGTAGAAACCCTTCCTTATTGGGTGTAAGTCACCACATTGCATGAATCTATTGTTGCCAGGATGCCACAATTTAATCGTTAAATTGTTTTCTAGTGTTTCCTTAAGATAGAATTGACTTCATTAACCTTGCTTATAAACTAAAGACATTGAAGATTCAGTGACTTGAACTTTCTTTTAACATTAACTTCGCTCTTGACATAATAAATAATAAAAACAAGACACTAGTGGGATCAAAAGTGTGCTTTAATCAAAGGACGCTGGAAGGGAAGAGGCTCTCCACCGAGGAGGCTTGTTGAAAGGCCAGGACTGGTTGGGAAGCGATGAGAATGGCCCATTGTTCCTGCTCTGGGCGTGGAGTGCAGGGCCGTGAATGGAGGCTTCAACTTTGGTTGGATGGGGCCATTGTTCCTGGATGCCCGCATTAACTCAGAGTAAGAGAGAATTCATCAGAAGGCTCCTGTATTTTATCTCTTCTCTTGCTCTGGGGCAGAAACTGTTCTACTTCACAGGCTGAACTTGTTACCTCTTGCCCTGAGAGGCAGACACACTGCCTGAGTGCTTCCATTTTGAGACACCTTGTAGGGATCCTTCAGTTGCTTTAGAGGAGGAAGCTCTCAGCAGCCCAGTGCACCAGTGCCAAAGAAGCCGGAGGATGCTATTTTTCAGGCAGAGGTGGAAGTCTCCCATAGTATGGACTCAATAGGATTTTTGGTGGGGTGGAGGGGGAGGGGAAAAGACAGCGTTTTGCAAGCACAGCTCTCATTGAATATCCCGTGTAGCAATTATTATTGCATTTCAGTCTTGTAGCCTTTGCTTTTTGTGTGAAGTAGGAAGGAGAACGTTAGGTGACTGTTTAAGCCTTTGCTTTAAAAAAATCCTTTAATTTATTAAAGTTCAAATTAAACACATCTCCTGCTGTTAACTAAAGTTTTCTGAACTATTTTGTGTAAATGTTATTCACCCTTTGAAATCACTACAATTAAAAGTTGTGTTAAGAATCCTCCCTTTCAAGGCTATGAACTTTTTCTCTAAGGATTTTTACCTCATTTTAGCTCTTTGATTTCTTAAATATGTCTCGGAAAAGATGATGTACATATTCTTTAATTGCTTCTTAAACCTGCGAAGTTACTCTGTCTTCCAGCTCCCCCCTCCCCCAAGTCTTTAAATGATTGCTGTTCTCCCCAGATTAGTAGCTTGCTAATTTGGAGGCTGAAATGAATTCAGGAATAAAAATCATTTGACAAGGTATCCCAGGATTCACTTCAAAAAGATGCAGCGGCTTCTTAACAAGGCTGTCGGAGATGAGCTCTTCTATATGACATACTGGGGACATCTAGTGGACAGATGTCAGAATGGAACAGAGAAGGGTACAAACAACAGTGCTTTTAAAAAAATTTATTATTATTGCTATTATTATTTTCACCCAGACCACAGTTTGCCCTCCCTCCTCTCCTCCAAGTCCCTGCATGTCCACCTCCTGTCTATGATCTCATCAACTTCCTCCATTCTATTCAGAAAGGAACAGGCCTCCCACGGATATCAACCCAACATGGCATATGAAGTTGCAGTAAGACTAGGCAACCCAATATGAGAAGTAGGGTCCCAAAAACCAGTAAAAGAATCAGAGACAGCCCCTGTTGCCACTGTTAGGAGTCCCACATGAAGACCAAGCTACCCAACTGTAACATATAGGGACTAGGTCAGTCTCATGTAGGCTTGCTGGTTGTCCATTCAGTCTCTGTGAGACCCTATGAGCCCAAGTTAGCTGATTCAAACAGAAACCCTGTCTTGAAAAACAAAACAAAACAAAACAACAACAACACAAAACAAAAACAAATCCCAGAGCCCTTACTGAAAAGGTCATATATAATTAAAATGTTGGTCTTGTTTCTCCCAATTTGTTATTTTGAACTCATTGTGAATGTAGTAACTGATTGTATTTTATTAAATAAATAAACTTGTTAGAGTTTACAGCAGTGTAACTTTTAATATAAGATGTCCTATACAGAGTAATTAGTCTGTCAATGGTGTTGAGGCAGATTTACATATCATAAAGGAAGGCTGAGGTATTTAGCTAGTTATTTAAGCCTGATGAATATATTTCTGAATCTTCCCTTTTAACATGAAAAGTTCAGGGTTATAAAAATGACACTTTGGTTTTGGAAATCTCAAATCTTATTTGTATGATCATTTTCTATGGTATTTATACTATTTAAGAATTTTTCACAACTATCACATAAGGTTATTCTCAATAAAGTTGGTCTGAGCATTTAGCTCACATATGCATTGATAGAAAGGTAAAACAGCTGTGATGAAGCAGCCCAGGTGTCTTGAAGTTTGACAGAATGCCACCCACCGTCTCCCACCATCATCTTGTTTACCATCATTGTCTTCTTTTCCAGTAGCCTTTCCAATCTTTAGTAACCTCACAGGACAGATCACTCAGCCCACTTTGTACTTGGGAAACTTGAGACTCAAATTTATGAAAAGACTTTCTCAGACTTACAGAGGATCAGAGGCAAGGCCTATATTCACATTCAGGGAAATCATTTCACAAAGCTAAAAACCATCTGTTGAGTAAGCCAGGAACCCCAGGAGGATGATTCTGTGTGTTTATTTTCTCTGAGGTCAGAGAAGCCCATTGGTAAGGGTTCTCTGACTATAATACAAAACAAAACACAAAACAAAAACACAACTTAAAGTTGAGTATCTCAAAAAATTAAAAAAATTTTTAAGAGATATATTAGAATAACTGGGTAAATTCTTTAAGTTTGGGGAAAAGATTATCAAAAAATTTCCTGATAATTGCTGGTCACTATATGTGTTTATAAGAGACAATAGAGGCACAATAGGACAGACAGTTAACCCAACTCCCCCGCTTTTTTCTGAAACAGGGCCTCCCTGTGTAGCCTTGGCTGTCCTGGAACTCACTCTGTAGACCAGGCTGGCCTCAAAGTTTATCCTTTTAAAGTTTAAGTTAGCTAAAGACAATTTATGGAAGAATCAATTCTAAATAGCAAAACTAGTTAATTTTTGAAGACTATTACATGAAATTAACAATGTTTATGACTTCTGAATTGCCACTGGAGTGGATGATTCAAAGAAAAAGATTAATCATGAAGTGATCCGAAATCAAGAGATAGATCAATTAACTATATGCAACAATTTGAAAAGTTCCATATAACTTGTTTTGACAATATTCATTGATTTTACTTGGAAAATTTTAAATTGAATTTTTTACAGTTGAATATTCATGATACCATTATATCTGGTACCTTTAGCTATTTCCTTTAAACCATTGTTGAGTTTCACTAATAAACTGAAAAGTTACTTGAGTGAATTGCATGTTCATGTAAAACAACACTCAAGAATCAACTGATTTCTGAAAAAATTGAAAGCTAGTGAGTAAACATTGTCAACAACTTTACATGAATTTACATGAAATTTCTACTGGGGTTGAACATATATGTAATGTTTAACAAGATCATTTAATGGTAAAATGCTTCTATTAGTAGGTTCAATGTGTTTAGAACAAATCAAATGTGTGAGTACATTTTATATGAATAAATCATGGCGAAGTAGGAATGTATTTACTAGTAGGTATATCAGAGTTTTCCTTTAGTAGAATTTGATCTTAGCAGCTATTCTATGTATAGTTGTCCATTGGCTTTGTGGAATAACCGTCTTTTATTCAGTTGTTAGTATATTCTCATGTGAACGTTCATTTAAGACCATGCTTTTGAATCCTCAAATTACTGGTACATGCTGTCATTTTTGAGGAATACAATATCACTGTCTAAAAAGTTATGTACATTACCAATGACATTTCATGAGAGTTTTCTTCCTTTTTTTCTTACTAAATTAAATACATGTCTCTCAGTAAGGGCAAATTCCTACACATTGCCTGAATTTGTCTCCACACACCTCAGCGAGTCAGAGACACCTATACAAAGGGCTGACATTGCTGTGGCCAAGCGAGTGTAACAGTACAGAAAATAAGCCAGTGAATCAGAGAGTTACAAATAAGCTTTAAGCAAAATCTTCTAAACTTCACTGCAGGAAACTTTAAAAAACTAATTTTCCTAAGTAATGTGTATTTTTCCGTGCTAGTTTTAGTGGTCATGCCTATTACAGAAAGGTAGTAACTAAATAACTATTATTTTAGTTTAATAGGATTAAAAATTAGAAATGCAAATTGGCCTCTAACTCTATCTATAAACCCTAATCTCTGTTTTTATGGAAATACCCCTTTTAGTGGTTTAAGCCTATGAAGAAAAAACACTGAAGATTTTTAACTAGCCGCTTTTCAGGGGACAGAAAGGAGCAAAGAAGATTTAGCCGTGAAAAGAGCAAATAAATAGGTGCTCCAAGATTAAAAAGAGGGTAGGAGTGCATGCTGAGCTGTTGAAAGGCCTCTCTGTGTTTAAAGGAAAATATTGTTTGGTGGTTTCACCAGCGCATGATCAAAATAAGAGGTACAAATTAGTTCATGGCTGCCGAAGCCACAAAACACCATGCAGAGCTCTATCTTTGGGAACGTTTTAATGAGGAGAAGAGGTCATCAGAGTGTGACATTGCTTTTCAGAATTCTTCAAGAACAACACAGACTTCCTGTTCCAAATGTGGGAGAGAATAAAACAACCTTAGTAGTAATCGTACAACTTTTGAACCGTGTTCCTTGGAAATGTTGGAGCGTGCTCATTTTGTGGCTTTAGTTAGCGATCTCAAAGGAAACGCTTCCATATTTTTCCATGTGCCCTTATTTCAAACGTGCAGTGAAATGGCAGCGCTTTAACATGGATTATATTTATAAAATAAAGTTTTATTCAGGCTTCTAAAGAGATTTTAATGTTTTCATTGCTCCAGGTGAAACGGTACACTGTGCCTCTGTTCATTAACATTTCATATCAGTGTAGAAAAAAAAGAGGCAAGGATCACCACAGACAGCATAAAAGGAGGGACAGTCTGCCTTTGAAATTAAATTCACCACGATCTTAGTTTTGGTGCATTTCAAAACGTGATTTTAAAATGTATAAGTTGGTAATGACATCCTAGGTCAAATAGTCACAGCCCAGAATTAAGTCCTACAGAGACTGCCATTATTTAAATGTGTACCGCTATCTGAGCTGTAGTTGAAGAGGTTTTCCTGATATTTAATAAATAAGACAGTTGTTTTTGTTTCAGATGTCAATATCACAGCATATTTATAATGTAAGTGCAGATCTGTGCATTTTATTGCTCCTCTACTGCAAACCGAATGTATGCCTTCTGCTTTTCATTAATATGACTGCAGTTAGAGAAAATAATTATCTTCATATTTTTTACTTTTTACAAGTAATTTAAAATTACAAGTAATTTTAAAAAAGGACTTCTGATTTTTTCTCAGAGCAATACTTTACAATCTTAAAGCTAACTTGTGATTTTTCCCTCCCAAATAAATGATTCATAAATATTTCACTTCCTTATGATGTGTGAAATTAATTGTCAAAGGCATGAAAATAATTTCAAAAAGGTACAGATAGAATTTGAGCTGGGATTGAGATGGGGGATATAATTTTGGGGCCACACTTACAATGATTCTGATTAACATGTAAGAAAAAGGTGATTTAATTTATGTACACTTAATTAACATAGAGTCAGTCATATCTAGAGCATTTCTTTTTCCTTCCCTCTTTTTATCTTGCCTTATTTTTTTATTTCTGGTGTGAGATAAGTCAAGCACAGACTCCCTGCCTTATAAATGACAAAGGATAAAAGCTTGTCACTCTAGTTTTTGAGCTTTTCAACTATTTAATCAAAAAGTTCTGAACTTACCATAGATCATTTACTTAACTCAGACCTTTCCATTAATTTTGTTTCTTTTAACATATGCAGGCTTTGTTCTTAACTATTCTTATTCATAAACCAGACACATTTAGGTTGCCAGCCCTAAGATGTAGAGTTTTTCTACAGAGACATAGCAAGTTAGATTATTTTTAGCTTAGCCTTTAGTATGGTTTGGCTTTGCTACCTTTCGGGTTGGATTACAGTCTTTTTCCTGTGAACTATTACATATTAGTATGTTGTGTTGGTTTCCTTTACTGTTGTTTTCTACATAATTGCTATTTATGATTTGTCTTCTTGTTCAGTTATTCTGTGAATCTAACTGTATTCTAGTTGATAAATATGACCTGACAATCCCTTTGATGTCTTAGGCATCTAAAACCAGCATGAGGTTTTAAAATATATCACAGTGTTAAAAGTTAGGTCCCAGAAACTAACACAAGAACAAAAGAAAAGGGTAAAAAAAAAATCTACCTTTTTCTTTCTATTATTTCAAAATATGCCCCAGTTGAGAAAAAAGGGAGTGTGTTGGTTGGGTGGGCATCAACAAAGCATCATGAAAAGTTCTTATTTAAGTATAAAAATGGTATTCTTTCAGCAAATGTTTTATTGGCAAGTTAAATTTTTTTAAGTATTATTTTTTGTTTGATCATTGACTAATGTTTGTAGTTTTTGTTGTCAAGAGTCTAAAAAATTAGCCGGGCAGTGGTGGTGCACGCATTCAATCCCAGCACTTGGGAGGCAGAGGCAGGCAGATCTCTGTGACTTCGAGACCAGCCTGGTCTACAGGAGCTAGTTCCAGGACAGCTTCCAAAGGCAGAGAGAAACCCTGTCTTGAAAAACCAAAAACCAAAATAAAAAGTCTAAAAAAGAGTCATCTTGATTCAATCAAAAATTAAATCCCCCTTTTACTAAATATAACTTTTATCAGTTGTTAAGAACTTCAAAAATATAATCTCAAATTTTTGTGAAGGTTTTGTTTCACAAATCAATTTTCCTTTAGTTACTACAATAATGTATTTGTCTCACAGTATATGTTGAAATTTTTTGAAGATAAATTTAAAAAGAAATTGGGCAAATCAATAAAATTAATACCATACCACAAATGTAGGAAATGAGATGAAAGGCAAAAATAATATATTTTGTAATAGTACATAATTGATTAATTTCATCTGAACATCTATTAAATATCTATTGTAGATAAACTAAAATTTAATGCTGTTTACCATTGTGATGAAGAGTTTTCTTTTTTCTAGCTACTAATATTCTCTATCTTATTTAAATGGTGACTTAATGGTCTGCAGAGTGTCTCCAAAACCCTTCCAGAAGATCTACACTTCAAGTTGTTATCACGTTAATTAAAAACACTTTTAATATTTGCATGGACTACACTAAAATAATAATGAGTAAATTGCTTTTCAAACTGAGAGTAGTCATTGTGTTCCTCACTGCATTGCACACACAAGATGTAGGATGTGCTCAGAGGTCATTACGACTTAACTGTGTACAGTCTTTACCCTGGAGCTCATTCAGGTTTTTGAGTACTGTTGTGAGGTTGAGAGGCAGCTTTGATCTTTTCTATATTGTACTTTTTATTCATTGAAGATCAGAATGATCCCCTTCATCTGAAGCCCAAATTGAAGCATCAGAAATGTGTTCAAATCCTTAAAAACCACTGGTCTATAGTAATTGTGGATAGCATTTTATAAACAACACTAAAAGAATGTGGTTAATGAATGATTTAAGGAATGAGTAATTATGATTATGTGCATTTTTGACTGATGCATAGTTATGCATGTATTAACTTAAATAATATCTTTAGCATCTCTTCAATGCATCGTTACCACTTGCTTGGCATATTTTCCTGATCTACAGTGAATGATACCATGCTTTTACTGATTTTATCCCCTTTGGTTCTCTCTCTCTCTCTCTCTCTCTGTCTCTGTGTCTCTCTGTCTCTGTCTCTGTCTCTGTCTCTCCCCCTCCCTTCCTCCATGTGTGTGTGTGTGTGTGTGTGTGTGTGTGTGTGTACACACACACACACACACACACACACATATGTAGATACTCATGGAGACCACAAGAGGGTGTTGGACCCCCTAGTGCTGTAGTTACAGGCAGCTCTAAGCTGTCCTAATATAGGTGATGGAAACCCAACTTGGGTCCAATGTAAGATCTGAACACTTCTTAACTGCTGACCCATCTCTATGACCTACAACAATATTAATATTTTATTTGAAAGTATATTATAATCTCAAAATAAAAAATA
Source organism: Cricetulus griseus (assembly GCF_003668045.3). Lineage (NCBI taxonomy): Eukaryota > Metazoa > Chordata > Mammalia > Rodentia > Cricetidae > Cricetulus > Cricetulus griseus. Next base: position 209,547,678 of record NW_023276806.1, read on the forward strand.
TTTTAAAAATTAAAAAAATAAAGATCAACCACATTGATGTATCCATCAAGTTTTCCCTGTGGAGTTTTGTAGCATAAATGAAGCAAAATGACGATACATGATTATAGGCAAGAGTAAGACTTAGAAGCAGAATTCTTAGGAGAGCAGATGCAGATATGTACCAGGATCTCATCATTTACTGTATCCACAATACAGAGAATCTTTTCAAGCTATTTTATACTTAGCATGTTCAGGGTGTTAGACACTGTAAGTTATCATTAACACTAAGCACCTCTTAGGGCAGAATCTAGTCCTAAGCACAACCTTAGTGGGAAATGGAGATGAAGATAATGTTGATATAACTTTTTCAAGAAAAGAATATATTTTAATGTAATCTTAAAATTGCTAATTAAACCATTCCTTTTTCCGCCTTTTTTTTGGGGGGGAGGCATCTTTCTATTAGGAAGTATTTTTGTATGCAATTAGTTAAAATGATATTAAATACACTTACTGTTGTGATATATATATATATATATATATACATATATATATGAATGATATATATGCATTATATATACTTATTCATACACATATACATATATGAATGATACATGTGTATATTAGCTTGTGGAAAGGAAAGACTATTGTAGAATTCTTTTTTGTGATATTTTGTGACCAAGGTAATGATTTGTTTTCAGGATGGTGGGATTTTCAATGAATCCTCACTGGTTAACAGGAAAATCCCAGGAAATGGGTCCAGGTTACTGATTCCAGATTGAAGTCTGTAGTGGATGTTACTTATGCCATATTCTTATACTCTGTCTGCATGAGAATATGAAAAAAGTCTGGTAACATATTGACTCAACTTGCAAACACAGCTACATAAGATTGGCATCTGTAGTGTATTTTCAAGATTTTTAAAGAATAAATCAACTTGTTATAAAAACCTTCCTCAGATCTTGGTCATTAATATACTACATACAATTTTGTGCTGGTGTTCATTGATGAGAATTGTAAAAATACATGAAGCAAAAGAAAAACCCATTCTTATAGGGGTATACAAATAAATTCATTTTGTTTTTGGTTTTGTTTTAGAGACAGGGTTCCTCTGCAGCTTTGGAGCCTGTCTTGGAACTGGATCCGTAGACCAGGCTGGTCTCAAATTCCCAGAGAGCCACCTGCCTCAGCCTCCCGATTGCTGGGATTAAAGGCATGTGCCACCACTGCCCGACCATAAATTTGTGAGAAGCACCACCCAATTTACAAATATAAAATCTGAAATATTTCAAAAATAAAGCTTTTGGGGGCACCGATATGAAGGAGGAAAGTCCACATCTGACATCATATAGTGGATCACAGTCAAATGCAAGCACTTAAGAAATACTAATTAACTTCGTATTCCAATTTCTATTTTTATTTCTGAAATATATTTCTATGTATGTGTGAATACCCTCAAGTTTAATACATTAAAATCCCAAACACTGTTGGTTCCAAGCACTTCAGAAGTTGGACCCTCAACCTACGTTATAGTTCGAGAAGCTGTGGTCTAGGAAATGAAGGTGAAGGAGCCTCTTTGGACATATGCTGAGTAAGAACAGCAGTGAAGGCACATAGTAACCCAGATGTTCAGTTGCTAGAATGAATGTTTAGCTTAGTATCTGCATTATACCGTGGAGTTTGCCACCATTTAATTTGAAATATAGCTTGAAGTAGTAAATTACAACTAGACTATGTGATGCTAGTCTTTTGGTTAAGTTTTCATTCTTATGGTATGTTTGTTTATTCATTTATGTGGCAAGTGTTTGCTAAATGTCCATCTACAAAAAAATCAGTTGTATGGTGTTTTAGGGGAAGGTGGGGAGGAAAAGGGGAGAGGGACAAACAAGAAGAGATAGAAAGAGCAAGGCAGAAAAGGAGGGGAAGAGAAAAGAGTGAGGGGACTAGTGAGAGAGAGGAAGAAAAAGGGGGAGGGCTGAGGGGGAAGATGAAAGCTAGAAGGATTGCAGCCCTAATAATTTTCATATCAGTGCACGTGGTACAGAATTAGAGGCAGCTAGGAACGGCAAAGCAAACACGTTACTATCAGAACTATGGAAACAGAGGCAGGGAGGTTTCTGTGATTTGATCCATCTTGGTCTACACAGCAAGTGACTTCCAGGTCAACCAGAGCTACACAGTGAGACTCTGTCTTAAAACACAACAACAACAACAGCAGAGAGTGGCATGCCTATCACAATATAAACAGGTTGCTTTATGTTGAAGGTATGATATTAATTCTCACAAAGTGCCATTTCTAGAAAAGATACTATAACAAACACAAAGAACCAAGGCCATATGAAGAATTGGCCTTGAACTTCACACAAAGAAACATAGACTGAAGGAAGCCTTGGCATCTGACTTTGTGTGGATTTGGAAAGGGTCAGGAAACATGAGACTTGATTAGTCTGGGAGCAGTGTGGATACAGATACGGGTTCTACATCAAGACAGTTCCCATGTTCTTTGTGAAAATGGTGCTTTATTATATGAATCACATCTGGGCTGCTAAGAATCATATGTGAAATCCTCCGTGACACAATACCTCAAATGTGCTCACTTCTACATGGCTTTCTCTCAAGTTCTATCACAAGTTAAAATTGGCTGCATAAACTGTAGGTGACAAAGATTTACAAGCATTCTGTTTGTTGCTGCCTTCTGTAAGTATTGGCTTAGATTTCCTGTGATGGTACTGTCTCAAGAGGTTTATGGCTCACTAATTTAAACTGACAAAGTTTTCTGATCTTCGTGTTATACAATAGATAATCATGTGTTACAAACCAAGTTACTCATATAAAGGTCAGAGGACAACTTTATGAGTCATTTATCTTCTTCCACTTTTACATGGGTTCCAAGGATCAAAATAGGTCTACCAAGCATGAGTGGCAATTTCCTTTACTCAACTACTCAACTATCTGACAGTTCTAATATTTTGTTTTGCTTTGATTTTCTAGCTTAATATCATGTGCACTCCCATGCATGTTTGTGGCAGGTGTGTGTGTGTGTGTGTGTTCATGGTCACTGATGTGCACATGTGAATGCTCACACATGAGGAGGAGGCCAGAGAACAATCTCATGTGCTATCATTCTCCAGGCATCATGCACCTGCTTTAAGATAGTAACTTTCCCCCAACCTGGAGCTCAATAAGGAGTCTACCCAGACTGTGCCAGCATGTCCCAGGGCCCCTTCTGTTTGCGCCTCCCCAGAACTGAGATTGCAAGCATATGCCATACATGGTTTGTTTTTAGTGTAGGTTTTGCAGTTGAACACAGGTCCTTGTTCCTGCCAATTAGGTATCTCCATGACTTTTATTATTGCATTTTTACTTACTTCGTCATCTGGAAAAGAATATAAATAAAATTAATCATCAATTTGAGATTGTTCCCTGGAGATTGTTCCCTGGAAATTTAAATGTTTTAGATCTTGGTATTCTAATCCCTTTTCCCTTACAGGCTTCTTTACCAGGCTTTCAGGAAGACTTCCCGGTGGAGTGTGAATTTTCTCGAAGTTTGCTATTTTCAGTTCCTTTTTTCTGCTTTCGGTAAAATCCTTTGCATTTGCTTCCCATTTGCTTCCATGTTCCTATGCTGCCTCAGAAAGCTGAATAGGACATCATGGAAAAACAAAAGAAAACAAAACAAAAAAATAAGAGTTCAGGTCTTCTGGAGTCCACAGACCAGCTAGTGCGTAGGTAAGTAAAGAGACTGCTGGCAACCTGTGTTCAGTGTGACATCAGTGAAGTGACAGGGAACACACACACACACACACACCAAACAACCCAAATGCATGATTTGAGATGAGAGGTGTGCACGGTAGTAGGGTTACAGTGCAACAGACAGGAAGGTAGGGAAAAGTGAGGAGGCAACTTCATGGCTACGATGCTGGCAAGAACTGTACTAGAGAGGGAAGGAACCACTACTGGAGGAAGGAGCGCATCGGCCAAGGCCAGACTCCCATGTGGGAGGAGAGTAACATCACCTTTCAATTCAGCCAAGAACTTGTCTCAGAATTTATGCAATGTAGGAATATCAGGAACCACGACAGCAGCAAGCAACAAATGATATGAGGGGATTGTGTTCAAGATCTTCTTCCTTTACCACTTTATTTGATGAGCTTTGAGAATAAATTTTGTTATCTCTCTTAATGTCTGCATGCACAAGTGGATCTTTGAGTGTGTGGGGCTTAGAGGACAACCTCGAGGGCCAGTCCTCACCTTCTATCTTGTTTGGGACAGGGCTCTTGGTGTTTGGCTCCATGTACCTCAGGTTAGCTTGCCAGAAGCTAGCCATCTCCATCTGTGTCCTGTCTTGAGGTGGGGTGCTGGGACTAAGGACATCTGGGCATCTGAACTGGGGTTTTCATGCTTGACTCACTGAGCCGTCTTCTCCGTCCAGGTTTTATTATCTTTAACACACTAGTTACCTTTAGTGTTCTCTGCTTGGCTGATATAGGGTGACGTGCCAAAGTAAAGGCAATTGGCCAAAGCAGATGTAAGCTAGCCTTGTTCTATTTCTGCCTCTCTGTGTGATCTTCTACATATCATACATCCATGGCACACTGTGGCTTGCTTGCTATTTCTACCCATCCCCACCCCACATAGTTCTTTATTATTATTTACCTACTTAAGGAAACTTTTAACAAACTGCTTTCTAATACTTACCTGAACAGTCTTGGTGTTTACACAACTTTTCTGAATGAGATCAAAACAAACAGAACCCCACAAAAACCAGCACGTTAACCACTGGCCATGAGTAACTCAGAGGATATAACTTCCCCTAAGCACAAACTGCACATACTCTGATGTAATATGCAAAATTGTCAGTGCAGCTAAAGCTGATGCTGCCTCATTTGTAGTCACAGTCCACAAACCTAGGAAGTCAAGCCATGCTTAATCCATACCCCACAGCATATCCTCGCTGCAGCAAAATATTGAAAGCTAGTAGAGAGGAAATGGTGATGAGATTAAAAGGGTTGAGAGTGTGAAAAGCTAGAGACATCTCATCCAAGACAAGGTATGATGAAGTAGTCAAGGGGAAATGATTATTAGTCCAAAATTTTAAACATACATAATAACTAAATTTTCATAAGTCAATGTTAAAGGCTAAAAGTCGAGATCAGTGCTGTTGAAAGCATGGTCACCCGAGTCAACTTCTACTGCTGTGAAAGCTTCTTGTGGGCATGAGGAAGAACCTGGTAGCAACTGTGGAAACTTCTGTAGACACTGGACTTTGCCCAGACCCTACACTTTGGGAAAACACAAAGGCTTTACCAGTGTCGGTTTGCGGTTTGCGAGGCACTTTTCTGTATGATAACAGAGAAGACAAGACGGGAGGGGAACCCAATAAGTGGTTGAATATGCTACCGTTTTAAATACTAGAAGGGAAGAAAAAAGCGATGAGCGAATGGAGAGATCTGTGAGCAATGTTACGGAGAAATACATTTGTTAAACACAGAAAACTGAAGTAGAACACTTAAGCTTCTAATTCAGCTGGTGAGAAATGTTGGCGCTTAGGGAATAATAACACCTGGCAGAATGTTGAAAAGATGAAAAAGAAGCAGAGAAAGAGGTAGGGAGGGAACTCAGCCCAGATGGTGGGAGTAAGTGTGAAGTTACCACTATTGTGATGGGATCAGGCCCAGGTAGCTAATATTTGGGGGTGGGGTGGAGGGGTGGGGAAGAGTTCTCTTTTTGGGTCTTGTTGCCCTCTAGGCTGGTGCTGGAAGTCCCTGTCAGAATGTCCCTGGATAATCTTGGTCTTCTGCTTGTTTTCCCATTTGGAATCCTGCACACTCTTTATTTGTTTATTTCTATAGTTGACTAAGTATTTTATGAAATAAAATTTTATGAAATAGTGGATCAGAGGGATATGCCAGGGAAAGAAAATTTCTAACTCTTGCCTGCATGAAAGTCTTTCCCCCCTCTTTTTGCCTCACAATTAATCTGATAAGAATCCTAGGTCAAAGCCATGAGTGATGGCTCACACCTTTAATCCCAGCCCTGGGCAGGCAAGGAGGAGCTATTGTGAGTTGGAGGCCAGCCTGGTCTATAAAGCAAGTTCCAGGAAGCCAGGACTGTTAGACAGAGAAACCCTGTCTTGAATAACCAAAACCATCCAACCAAACAAAAACCAAAAAGCAAACAAACACAAACAAAAAAGCTCCAAGAATTCTAGCTCAAAAATAATACCTCTCAGTTTTCTGTTGTATTCCAGGGTTGGAATATTAATATTACCTTTTTTTTGAGACAGGGTCTTATCATGTAGTCCAGGCTAGCCTCATTCTTAGATTTGCTAGTGCTGGATTCCTGGTGTGTACCATCACACCTAGCCCACCCAGAGTTCAGATCCTGGATTCCCTTTCAATAAAATATTAATACTATGCCTTTTGATATTTCTTGAACTAGCTACTTGGCAGACTTTCAATTTGGAAATTAATACTTGAGTTCTAGAAAAGTTTACTTATGAATTCTGTGATCATTCTCTTCATTTTCTTCTGGCTTTCTGATTTGTGTAATTGTCATCTTGCCGGGGAAAATCATCCCTGTTTTCCTTCTTCAGTTTCTGCTACCCTGTTTTGTTTCTACCTTAGCATTTTGAAATAATCTATGGATTTTCTTCCTTGCTCTTTTCATATTGCAGTGTATCCCGATGCTGACTTCTTCCAGCGCAGTCTTCTATTGTGAAACTGCTAACTTGAAGCTTTATTTGTTTAAAGCATCATCTCATTTTTCTCCAAGATATTATCATCCTACCCGAATGTACCATACCTCTGTAGTGTACACATCCCTCTTGTGATGAGGTCTAAGTGCAGGGCCGCAACACGGGACTCTCACTGCTTCTCACAGGTTCTTCTGATGCATGTCTTCAGTGCTCTGCCTCTGAGGCCGGGTGGTGGCTCGCCTCGTCCAACACCAGCTTGGGAATCCATCTCCTTCAGCTCCTTATGCTCTCTCCAGATTATTTCCAAAGCTACAGCTTCAGGTTTGATGGCAATTATTCCATGTTGCTCATGTCCAACTGTTTTCTTCCGAAAAGCATCAATGATGTCACCAGTTCCCTGAAGATATCTCTTCTGTCATTGGTTTATGTAGATGAGGTCATATTTGAGGTTGCTCTCTTGCTTTCACTTCGTATTTCATAACACCCAGCAACTCTCTGCTAATTTTTTCTTCCAGGATTTTCTGGAGTTGTTTCTTCCACTGTGTTCTGCTCACTCACAAATCCCACCAATTCTTATCAGAATCAGTGGGACATTCTTTCTTAATAGACCCACACCCCCTGCATCCACTTTGTAGACCATATCATCCAGTTGTACCTGAGGAACTGTCACAGAGCACAATTGTGGTTCTAGTACTTGGCCGCTCAAAAAATGTCAGCTCCTTTGTGTGCAGTGAGTTAAAGGCAAATTCTTCATTTTGGTAGTTTTTGTGGCTGTCTGCTTCTAGTCTAGCTTCTAATATCCTTTCCAATGGTTTCTGCATGTTTTATTGAAACTAATTTTCATATTTATTTTTGCTTCAATAACTCTATATCAAAATTAGACCTCTTCCATGAAGAAACTTTGGGGTGCAATTTAATACATCTTCTTGGACTCACTGTTCTTATTTTTTAAACTATGTGCATGCATCTCCGTGGACATGTGTACATGTGAGTGAGAACAGCCATCCTTGGAGATCAATATCCAGCACTACATTCCCTGGAGCTGGAGTTACAAGCACTTGTGAACTGAATGGGGTGGGTGCTGGGAACCAAGAGTGAGTAGTCTCAAGGAGCATCATGAACCCTTAACCACTGAGTCATTTCTCCAGCCATAAAGCTTGCTGATCGCTGTCGTCAAGGGCAGTTATGTGACTTACCTGTGTTGCAGCATGACTAGAAAAACATCTTTGCCATTGTGGGCCTTCAATATTCATAAAGGCGTGACAGTATACATGATTTGCATAATACACAGTATACATACTTGGGAGTTTCCACAGGATTATTTATTATTTGTTGTATATACTCCCACTTACATTCCTGTACATAACAAACATTGTTTAAATTTGGTGTATCTATTCTTGTTGAGCTCACAATAAGTTGCACAATGTCTTATATATATTCTCCTCTTTTGTTGTGAAATAGTGATTCTGTACATATAAATAATTGTTCTCCTATGATTCCTTTGAAAATGTCAGGAAACTAGGGGAAAATTTTCCATTGATAATAGATCTCTCCTCTCCTCAAGACAGAGTCAGTTGCTCCCCTTCAACTAGTCTAATTATTTTACTGGAGCCATACTTACAAAGCTACTTGCAGTTGCACCAGAAATAGAATTCTGGCGTCACTTAATGAGATTTTTTTCTTTCAAATTCACATTACTTATTCTGCAGACTTCTTCATTTAAGTAGATTGTTTAATATTTTATTTGTTTTATTATTCACATTTGGGGGTAAAATATTTCCATTAATATTCAAAGTGGCTGAATTACATGCCAAAGTCGGAGTGCACAGAAGTTTTTCAGGGTCCTGCAGTTCCAAGAATGCAGCTGTCCAATGTGCCCAATTCACACCTCTGCAGCAGGTTTTCTGTTGCTCCCCAGGAAGGCAAGTTAACAACTCACTCATTGTTTAGTGACATTCCCTCAGTCCCCAACCAGCTTTCTCCTCTTCCTATGTCAGCACTTAAATCAAATATACCCTTTGAAAACTTTTGTAATTATGCACCATGATACATTTTTGGAATTCATTTTAGTGTGTCTTAGCACTTGGGGATTGCTTTCCTATTTAAATTAGTCAGTAATATTTTACATGGTACTGTAGATAAAATTTTCTGTAGCTTCCTTTTCTCCTGGTTATTTATCATTGGTTCACTACTTTCAACCAGGTTGCAGAGAATTCTCTCCAGCTATTCCTTGGTTAGCTGTTTAGGTAAGGAACAGGCTCTCGTGGTATCCACAATGCCATGTTTGTGGGTTACATAGACATGTAAACCATGGAATTCCTCCCCCAAAGTCCTAGTCATGAAAATGAGAAAGTAATTAAATAGTAAACTAAGTGTAAAGAGTTAGAGAAGAAGTAGGACCGTGATAGCAGCAGAGAAAACAAAACAAAACAAAAAAACAGGGAAAGGCAGAATTTGGGTTTGAAGAGAGTATCTGAGCTGGGAAGGAGAACTGTTATATTTGAGAGTGGTGAAACATTAAGGAAAAATATAGCACCAGAGCTGGTCAATAAATTAGCAACTATGCAAGGCGGTGCTATATGGGTTAACTTTAGGCTTGAGGTAGGTGATGTAGTCCCTCTTAAACCTTCAAACTTGTAATAGGGAAGTGAAATACTGAATAGTATGTTTAAAAACACTTATTTCAGGCAGGATACAAAAGAGCTATCATAAAAGATGAATAAATCCAGGATGGCAGAGCAGACAGCTAATTGAGAGGATTAAAATTAAGGTAAATAAAACTAGAATGTATTTGTGAAATTTTGGAATTACAAACTAGGAGACAGTAAGATTAAAGGCAAGAGAAAAGAGAACTTGAATCCAAAGGATAAAAATAAAAAAGAAGCTTCATTGTTACCTTACATTTTTGGAAAAAGCCCCAACTCTGAATTTTAATACTTGTTCAAGTGCAGTTCTCCTACTGAGGCCACTAGGTGGGGATCTTTGTCAGTCATTAATGTGGATTTTTCCAAGATAAATACAGCATGAGTAAAGGGGGAAACCAACTTAAGTTTTTGTTGCAGGCAGCCAAGAGCATTTAACATTCATGGCTGTGGATATCTATCCGTTAGTGTTTCTCAGTCTTTGTTATTCCTTTGGGTAGGGCTCACGGGCAAGAGAAGAGAGGGAAAGAAAAATCCAGATACTAAGGTCTTAGTTCTTCTGTTTGTTTGACTCCTTGGCATTTCCAAATCTGGTCAAGTTGGCCTTATTAGATTTTCTTTTCTAGAAATTTCCTGTACTTAATCCAGTGTTGGCCATGGTGAAGTGAAAAGGAGAAGGGGGCACAAGCTGCTTGGCTCAATGACCAGTCGTGGTCACCTCAAATTACTGGTCTCATGTACTCATTGCTTCACTTTGCTACAGAACTGCCTCTTCTACTCCACAGTGTGCTGAATGCAAAACAAAGCCCCCCATTACTTCCTTGACACTGTACAAACCCTGATACCCAGAAGGTTAGTAGGCAGATGACTTGAGAACAGACTTCATATATGGTAGGCTCTGCTAACTCATATTGAAGAAATGATTGATGAAGAAATGAGTGAGTTTCTTAATTTAGTTCAGGAATGGTGTACCCAGGCTTTGTCTCACAATGTTGAATGATTGTTTCCATGGGAATGTTTTAAAGCATATCCCTGATTGTATCACATAACTGAGCAGATTACATAATCCTCTTCACCCCGCTGGCATAAGAACTCAACCAACATGGCTAAGCTCATTCTGTAGGGAAATGCTTTCTGAGTTCCAAACACTAACTTACCAACGAACTTTCATTGACCTGTGATTTTAAGAAAAGTTCTTTTAAAATGAAGTAATAATAAGTTCATGAAAGTCATCTTTGAGGTGCCTAGTCACACAATATGTAATTAACAGTAAAGGCTCACAGCGCAAACAGGGGTCTGATCTATCCAAATAGTTTTTAATGCTAAGCCTCTTAATGATCTTTAATAAAACCCTGTAACTGTAACAACGATTACAACTTCAGTGGCTTCAGCAAGTCTGGAGGCTCCTCCTTAATTTATTTCCAACATTTCCCTTTAGAGAAGAAATTCTGAGTGGCTTGATACAGTTATACATTTGTTACCTGTTCTGAAAATTAGGCTGTCAATTCTTTCTTTAGCAGAAGAAACGGAGGTTATTTCCTTTCCTCCCAATAGCTACATTTTAATGAATTTTTTATTTTACTGATTTATTCTTGACTGTCTTTCCTTTCCATTTGACCTTTTGGGCCAATCAGGGCTTTTAGCCAAGGATCAGAGAAATCTGAGTCCTGGCTTAGGCAAATCCCAGACTCATTTCTTTCACCTGATTTCCCTGCTCTATCTCTGCCTGCCAAAGATAATCATCACATAATATTAATCATTTGGAACCCTGACCTCTGAAATAGTTTGTAATGCAAAATTTCTTCATGTCTAGTCAATACATTCCAATGCTTACTGCTGCTACATTCCAGAACAGTAAGTTGCTTTTATTTATCTTCTTAAAGTGAAATACACATAACATGAAATTCACAATTTTAATCATTCTAAATTGTGTAATTCAGTCACTTCCAGCACATTCATATGGGAGTAACAACTATGAAATATTGCATATATATGTATTGATTATGGATGAGTGCTAAGAAATGTATCCTTCGGTAATCATGTTATTTTGTGACCATTAGAGTGTAGTCATCCAAAATACAGTTTCTATATAGCCTTCCCATGGGACTACTATTATTTAAGTGATTCACCACTGACTGAGACATCACTGTGCAGCACACAACTGTAATTTTGGAACATTCTATCACCAGGAAAGGAAACTTTGTGGCCATTAGCAGACATCCCCACTTCTCCCTCCCCCTGGCTTCTGGCAGTTACTAACCTGCTCTTTTCCTCTGTGTTTGCCTACTTTCATAACTTCATATATGTGCTTTTTGCTTTTTGTAATATGAGGTCACAGATGGCTTCTGTGTCTGGTTTCTTTCACTTAATATAATCTCTCCCAGCTCCATTTATGGTATATCATATGTCCTTACTTTATTCCTTGGTATGGTTAACAATATCCATTACATGTATATTTACTATATTTACTTGTCTGTCCATCTGTTAGTGAACTTCTGGGGTAATTTCAACTACCTGGACATTATGAATATTGTTGCTATGAAAATTTGCATATGATTTCCTGTTTGAATATTTATTTCCAATTCCTAAAAGGAATTTTTGAGTCATGTGGTAAGTTCTTTAATGTTTTGAGAAGATGTATTTTACACATGCTAATATTAAAAAATTGCATTTTCATTAAGCCTATTTATTAGGTAAGAACTTACTATGTAACCATCATATTTGTATGGAATATATTGGAGTTATATAATAATCTTATTTTCCTTTCATCAGCATTTACAGACCTTAAATAAGTTATTTAGACAGTTATGTAGATAGGAACAGTAGTATTTTTTAATCAAATTTATCAAAGTATGCTTCCCTATTCTGTGCTTACCTTTAAAAGCATTCCTTGGGCTCCAAGAGTGCATCAAGACTTATTTTGATTTGTCTTTGATTTTTTAAATGTTTTTATTTATTTATTTTTATTATTTAATTACTACTCATATTTACATATTCATCCTCCCCATTCCCTTGCCCTTCCATCCTCCCATGTTCCCCATCAACGCCCCCTATCCCCCAGCTCCTCCCCAGGGATAGTGAGGCCCTCCACAGGGGACCTTCAAAGTCCATCATATCATTTGGGGGAGAACCTAGGCCCTCCTTGCTGTATCTGGGCTGCAATTGTATCCCTCCACAGGCAATGGGCTCCCAAAGTCCATTTGTGTTCTAGGGTTAAAAGACTGGCTACACTGTTAGAGATCCCATAGACTGTGTTGGCCTCCTAGCTGGCACCCACATTCAGAGAGATTGGTTGGGTCCAATGCTGTTTCCCCAGGTTTACGACTAGGGTCTCCATGCTCTCAGTAGGTCAGGTCAACTGTTTCTTCAGGTTTCTGCAGCACTATCTTGGCTCCTTTGCTCATCCTTCCTCCCTCTCCACAACTGGATTCCAGGAGTATGGCTCAGTGTTTAGCTGTGGGTGCCTGTTTCTGCTTCGAACAGCTACTGGATGAAGGCTCTAGGATTGGTAACCAAGGTAGACATCAATCTCATTATAGGGGAAGGGCATCAATGGCATCTTCTCCACCAATGCCTAGATTCTTAGTTGGGGTCATCCCTGTGGATCCCCTAACATTTCCCCTGTACCAGACATTCCTCCAAACCTGTATTGTCTCCCTCTAAAAAGGCATCTCCTTTCTTGCTCCCTCTATTCCTTCCCTGCCTCTGTCCTCTTGTTCTCCTCTCCCTTTCCTTATTCTCCCCTACCCCCAAGAAAGTGCTCAAAATCCTTAGCCATCAGTGAAATGCAGCTCAAAACTACTCTGAGATACCATCTTACTCCTGTCAGAATGGCTAAAATCAATAACACCAATGACAGTCTATACTGGAGAGGATATAGAGAAAGAGGAACACTTCTCCATTGCTGGTGGGAGTGCAAATTTGTAAGACCACTTTGGAAATCAGTTTGGCAGTTTCTCAGGAAAATGGGAATCAGTCTACCTCAAGATGCAGCCATTCCTCTCTTGGGCATATACCCAAAGAATGCACACTCATACAATAAGGACATATGTTCAACTATGTTCATAGCAGCATTATTTGTAATAGCCAGAACTTGGAAGCCCCTCAACTGAAGAATGGATAGAAAAAATGTGGTACATTTACACAATGGAGTACTACACAGCGGAAAACAAAAACAAAAACAAAAAAACAATGGAATCTTGAAATTGGCAGGCAAATGGATGAAACTAGAAGAAACCATCCTGAGTGAGGCAACCCAGTCACAAAAAGATAAATATGGTATATACTCACTCATTTTTTGATTTTTTACACATACAGCAAAGGATTACCAGCCTACAATCCACACTGCCAGAGGAGCTAGGAAACAAGGAGGACCCCAGGAGAAGATTGCATAGTCCCTTGAAGAAGGGGAGGAGGACAAGATCCCCTGAGCAAAATGGGAGCATGAGGGGGGTTGGGAGAAAGATTATGGGGCTTTAAAATACAGTGGAAAAGACAAAAGGGACTATCCCTAAGGGGAATGGCATTTAGGAAAGGAAATTATTTTGTATATGGACAAATCTGTGAAGAAAGACATAAAGAGTTACAAGATGATGCTCAAATTCTAGTGTGTGTGAGGGACATCTGGAAATATTGTTAAAATGCAGATGGGAATAAAAGTTCATAACATCAATAAACATGAGCATCCAGGAACATGAGATCTCATCTTACTCAGGGCAACATGATGTATGTGTGGCAGTGGGTTAGCCTTCCAAAGCTAGGGTTCCTCAGCAGCAAGAGGAATATGCAATGCCTATTGGAAACAAGCCAAGGAAGTATCTGAGGTATGAAAGTTCCACAGAGAGGAAACAGAGGTGTTCAGGATTCTGGGGGAGACAAACGTTTGGTGGGGAAAAGATGTTGAATAAGAACTTGCCTTTCCTGACATTCAAGGGTATGCAAAAACAGAGCAAGGCAGAATTCCTTTGACTTCCTATCAACACTAATGAGTGTTCATTTGTAGACCAGGCCCTTCAGAGTAACCCCTTCCTTTCCCCATAAATAAGTAGATAAACTCTGTTTTTTAGAGCCCCATTTCTCTTTAACCTTTTATTTCTTTAATTGGGGGCCTCACTGTTCTCACGAACATTTCTTGTGTATCTGACTCTGTTGAAAGCCAAAATGATATATAAAATTGTGTTTAGATATTTTTGGATTTGGATCATGTCTATTGTTTAACTTATTTGGAGGAAACTATTCTAAACAAACCTGTCATGGACTGGTGTTTGAGGGACTGCAGTCAGGACCAGCCAATCAGCCCTGGGCTCACTCCTGAGTGGGGGTGTGTAGATGAGGGAAATGCTAGCTAAAAGACTTAAGAGTCAGAAACACAGAATAGCTGTCAGGAGGGCAGATTCAGTCCATACTGAATGAGCCTCAGTTTATTCATACACCATCTTAAGTAATCAACCAAAGGTGGGAACAATGGCAGAAGACTTCTATTACCATGTATAATGGGCCAATAGCAATTGCTTCCCTTAATCTTAAAGACACTCCATAGCTGCACTTACTACTTGGCCTTCAGGCACTTCATAGCTGCTTGTATCACCTATCCTTCAGGGTGAGAGTAAACCCACCTGGGCCCAAGTCTATTGTTATTTAGATAGGAGCCATTCATCACCAAGGCCAGGGCATCCTGTAACTGTTAAGCTATTATCTTAGAGACAATAGGAGCAAGTTGAGCTCTCTAAACTCCTGGCAGGACAGAATGGATTTCCATATATGGCTCCCTACAATTCCCTCCTCTTAAATTAATAAAATAATATCTGTGATTCTGCAACAGGACAGATGACTGTGCCTGTTTTATGTCACCTTCTTCAACCTACCAGTACTTATCTGTCCTTGGACCACACATTCTGTCATGTGTGACCAGTCTTAGGTCACATGGAGGCAAAAAGAGGTTACCGATCCTTGGCCACCAGCCTCTGTAACAAAGAACATTAGGGGGTGGTGCATAGGTCTATGCCATGCACCTCTGAGCCAACTTTTCAACAATAGCTCACAAGCAAGCTTGATAGTGCTTAGTAACATGTGTGCTTTTACGGCTACAACAATCTCCTGCAAGAGGAGAGGATGAGTCAAGTTAATATGGCCTTTTGAAGTTGGTGTGGGATGTCTCGAGTGCCTTTGGCTATATCAAAGTCTAAATCTGACTTTCTAATCACATTGTACCCAATGCCTCATAAGTAACACATCAAATTCCTGTCAGAATGAGCTCTCTGACCCCTTAAACCCGTAAACACTTACATAGCATAGCAAAGGTTACAAACATCAATAATTCCAGTATGATTAGTAATAATATACATACAAATAGACTGGGTTGCAATTCTCATAATTTCAATTCAATCAAAGGACAATAAAATGTTCTCATGGCAGGTGGAGTATGAATAACTCCACAATTCTGATCATCTTGCTTTTCTCTTTCTAAAGTTCAATGTGATGCTGCTTGTAATGCTCAAAAATAGGTTTGAGATACCACAGTCCTTGTGTGTTGAATACAAACTGCAAACTTTTGTCCATGTCCTGTTCAAATACTGAAGTGTTTAATTGTTCTAAATGAGTCCTTTTTTTCCCCAAAGGAAAAAGCTAGCAAGTTCTGTGTTTCAAGGTGTAGTATGGATAAAATGCCAGTCATCCAGTCCTTGGTCGGCTTCAGGATGAACACTCACAGGACTGGGAAGTCGATGCAGCCGGCTTGTTGAGGAACTGGAAATCTCAGAACCAACAGTCTCCTTTCCTTCTTGGACAGTAAAATCGATGACATCAGGGGGTCAGGAACACAGCTTCAGTGGGTCTCACTGGAACTGGCTTGGGCCGGCTCCTGCAAGTCACAGATCTGGAGTCCCTCTACTCCACGCATCTCACCAGGCAGCCTGGCAGCCACTGAGCCTCAGTTTTTCTTCCTTCAAGAAAACACAAGCATGCTCCTGACCCCATATTAGGACAGGATCAGGTCCTTTTCATTACCTGGTGCATGGATCTTTCCACTTGACAGATTCCATGGCAGATTGCTTGAGGGCATCTACATCCAAAAAAATTTAAAATGAAGAGTGCATGATTTAATGCATCAAGTGGAGACTGGGGGTGCAACTCTCTTCCTCTCCTTTTGTTTAGAAGTTGTGTTTTCAAGGAGCGATGAGCACGCTCCACAATTTCTTGTCCTTGAGGATTAAAAGGAATGCCTGTTTTGTGATCAATTTTCCAGTGAGCATAAAATCCTGAAATGCTTTACTAGTACATCCAGATCCATTGTCTATTTTTTTTTTCACTTTTGGAACTCCCATGTGAGCAAAGCACTTTAAATAGTGACTTATCACAAGCTTAGTTGCTTCTCCAGTTTGTGCAGTGGCCATCAAGAAGCCTGAACATGTATCAGCTGCCATGTGCACATATTTTAAGTTGCCAAATTCAGTAATTGAGTAATATCCATTTGCCATAAATGATTAGAAGCAGGCCTTGAGGATTTACTCTTAAATTGGTTACAGGCAAATATTGTGGACACACATCACACTGACAATTTAATGAGCAGTCTCTCTAGTTAACCCAAATTGCTTTCTTAGGCTTTTGCTATTTTGATGATGAAAGCTATGCGAATGTTGAGCTAGTTCTACCTGGGATAAAGCACCCATTTTTGTTAATCTATCCAATGACTCGTTCCCTTCAGCCAGTGGGCTGAGAAGGTTTGAATGAGTCCTTATATGACCCACAAAGCACGGTGACTTTTTTTGATGAATGGCACTCTGAATTTGCTCAAACAGTATTCTAACCTGGTCATTACTAGTTCCAATACATGGAACTGTTTCTAACACTTGAAGAGCTTTAAAAACATAATGACTATCAGTATACAAATTAAATGAATCATTCACTAGAAGCTGAAAAACTATTGCAACAGCTCATAACTCAACTATCTGAGCTGAAACTGGAGCTCTTTGTTCTACATATTCTTGCTATCAATAACATAAGCTGCTTTTCCATTAGAAGAACCATCAGTGAAAACTAACAGCATTTTTACAGGATTATTCCTTACAATTTTAGGGAATATAAACGGATGTATTAGTGCAAATGTAACAGTCTATGAGCTGGCCAATGACACTGAGGAAAAGGAGCCCCATATATGTTGTAGGTCATATCTAGGGAGTAAAAGAAAAACCAAAATGGTTTAAAATAAACAAAACAAACTCCATGTTTGTTTGATTTTTATGTGTTCGAAGTTTGTTTCATTTTGTTTTGTTTGACATATTTTGTCTTCTTTTGTTTTGTGTGTGTGTGTTTACAAGAAAGAAAAAAATTAGGGTAGAAGTCTAGCAGGATCTGGAAAGAGTTGGGAAAGGGAGAAAAATGAAATAAAAATATATTATATGAAAAAATATAAATTTTAAATAAATAAAGTACTTCATTAGGCAAATAAGCCAGCATGAAATTAATTGTCAAAAAACCCCTCTTCAGAATGCATTCACAATGCTATTTTTATATGTAAAATGGAGCACAAAGGTTGAAATATGTTTTCTTCCCTATTAAAATGACCATCTGCAGTGTCACAAAGTGACTATGCACAGATTGGGTGAGTGAGATGTGTCTTTTTGTCCCAAGTCTAGGGATTTATTGAAAAAAATATTGCTTGGGGCTATGACTTTGGCATGCCTGGGTTAAATAAAGGTCATCTCCAAGTGAAAAATAAAAATCAGTTGATCTTTTAGTGTTAAAGGGGCAAAATAGTTATAATTTTAGATGCTTTTAGTGCTCTTATTTTTTTTGGGGGGGTCTAGGGGATTTCCTTTTCCCTCAACTGAGAATTTCACACCAGTGGTTTCCATAATGTATACGAGTGCCTTGGGGGCATTTTGAAGGAGAAAAGAAGAAAACTTACCATATTTTAAAAACTATCCTTGCCTCTATTGGCTTTTTCAAGGTTCTTAACAATGGAGTGGTAAGGCTAACCACAAGACTGAGTTTTTAACATTTAGTTTTTCATCAGTCAACAGGGGCAAAGTTTTCCTGCAAAGTAGGCCCTAATCCCATTGTTGGCTCACTCTTCCCTTCTGTCTGTAAAACATGTTCAAACACAGACTTGTGATTATTTTACAGTATTTTTCTAACATATTTTTCTTTCCTGGGGAAGAGTTAAAGGCTACCAAGACAGTTTATCAGGCAATGTGAGTTCAGGAGCTCCACAGCCTTTTGGGTCTTAATTTTGGTTCAACCACATTTTTTAGGTGGCTTCAAAGGAATTAGCTGAGGGAATTAGCTGTGGTGGTTCAGTCAGGCAGGGGGAACACATTCAGGTCAATTCATACTTGAGCTGTCGCTGTCTGCATTGTATATCTTCTGAATAAAAAGAATCGTAAGCAGAAACAATAAAATAGATGACCACCCAGTTACATCTAACAAATCTTACAGCAGTGCAACAAATGTCACTATTGGTTTGTGAACTGATGCCATTACACCTCTAGGTGGCAGAAATACTGGCTACATTCTGTCAGGATACTTCTTTTGAAGTATCTGTGCAATTCAGTTATTCCTCCAAAAGCAATCTTAAGAAGATTAGGTAAGGGGTAGGCAGACAACCTCTTAATAATTCCCAAATTATATCCAACACATTTCTTTGGCATGTAATTTATTTATGGGTACAAAAGGAAGGTAATTCTATGCATATGTTTTGTCTTAGTTACTATTCTATTGATGTGAAGAGAAACTATGACCAAGGCTACTCTTAGAAAAGAAAGCTTTATGTGGGGGTTTGCTTACAGTTTTAGTCCATTTCATCATGGCAGGAAGAAAATAGGCATGGTGCTGGAGCAGAAGCTAAGAGCTTTACATCTTGATCCACAGACAGTAGGAGAGAGACATTGCATCTGACTTGGCCTTTTGAAACTTCAAAGCCTACCCCCAGAGCACACCTCTTCCAACAAGCCCATCCTCCTAATCCTTCCCAAATAGTTCCATTACCAGGGAACCAAGCTTTCAAACAGATGAGCTAAGTGGGACCATTCTCATTCAAACTACCAAATCTTTGCTAGAGACAGGAAATTTATTTGCTAGAGACAGGACATCAACACCTCATGAAGTGTCATGAACTTTAGATTATGAGAAGGATCCCAGTCTCCCTCCCCTTTGCATGCAAAGATGCCAATTCTATTTATTCATATAGGTCAGAAGAAAAAAAAAATCTCACAACTGTGGTATGTAATTCTCCCTTTTCAAGAAAATACTTTCCTACCAGAATATATTAGTGGTGATTTTCCTTTGAGATACAGACTCTTACTGGCAGAAAAGTCTTTCTCTGACTAATGATACATGTTAGTAAAAATAAAAGCTTACTGTCATCCATACTGGCCAAGTCAGAGACCCTGGGGGTGATGAGTCAGCAGACCCTTCCAGGGAGATTAAGCATGAAATTCTTTACGTTTGGAGATGTACTCTTGTTTGCTCACACATAGAAAAGCAGAGTCTATTACCTTACAGATGTAAGGAGCCTTGTTGAATACACACAAAACAGTGAGTGTTTGCTGAAGGCATGCATGGGTGCACTATAATGTTCGTTCCTCTCACTGTTGAAATCATGTCTCTCCTTTATGTGCTTCAAAGTCACTGGACCAGTGAAAGCTTGAACACTCCAGCTTCCCAGAAGTGTACAGTCTGCATCAGTTGCTTCCTCTGGCAGATCACTTTAATTTTTAGGTCTTCCTCCCTTCAGAATTTTATTACCGTGGGATTTCCACTCTTAGATTTTAGTTTGGTGTCATGGAGAAACATTAAAATCAATCTACTTCCTCTTCACACGAAGACTCATTACACATTTCAATATAGCTATCACATCTCCCATGCAATTCTTGTGTACCAGTTTCTAAGTGGTCCTGTTCATAGTCTATCCAGTTCAAGTCTCCTTTCCCATTTGTGTATGGCCACATTTCTAGGGCATTCATTTTATAGTTTGTGAGATAGTGAGAAAATTCTGAATCAGGAGCTTGATAAATATTTTATATATGTTATTTTATTTAAATCCCAATGATGACCTTGAAACATAATTTTTCCTTAATTAAAATATGGAGTCAATACCATGCAGGCGATAGACATAATCTAGGTTCCTCATGGCTCTAAATAATTGCAAACGCATGTTTGAGTAAACCATATTTCCCAAGCTTCATTTTCCCCAGTAACATAGGGATTACAATTTGCCCTACCGTTTAGGACTGTTGTCAATGTGGAATGTAAAGCCCTCTGCAAAGCATCTGCCTAAGAAAGAGTATCACAAATGTTATGTAGAGAACAAGCCCATTTATGCTCTCACTGTACACTGCAATGGCTCCCTGTGATGCTCCCTTTAAAATGGATGTGATGTTGATGTGAGTTTAATGTCCTGTCTCAGTGATGCCTATGACAATCATGTGTAAGAGTTTTTATACATTTGTCTTCATCCAATGTCAAATATCCTTTCCTCCATTACATTCAGGTCCTCCCTAGGAACACTGAAAGTGAGAGCTACCATGTCTCCAACTCACCATTTTCTTGCCTATCTTAGAATTAGTGGCAGCAGCAACTTACTGAGCATCTACCTGGTATCAAATATGATTATGTGTTTTGAATATACAATTGCTATAAGAACAATAAAAATCATATTACATGGTTAAGACAATTCTTATTAGGATAGTAAGAATTCCATAGTCATACTGTGAATTTTATTTTTCCAGTTCTGTCTCCCCTGTATTTATTTGGATAGCATGCTTTTAATGTACTTCCCAGATACTTTCAAATAAGTGGAACAGCAAATGGTTGTTGAGATTTTGTGTCCACATTTTGCAGGTACTACCTACTTCAAGTCAGTCTCCTAAGTTGGTTTGCTTCAGACAATCTTAAAAGACAAAAGTCTGAGGCTGGAGAATTATTCCCAATATACCAGTAAGGGATGTTTGAGAAAGGTTGTTTATGTTGAATCCTTAAACCACTCTTTATGGGGTCAGTTTTAGCAACTTTGAACCTAGTAGTTAATTTCACAAAGTTTCATCACTGGAAACCATTACAAGAATCTTTGAGAATTGCTTTTCAGTTCAATCTTTCTGAAGATCAAGTGAGGAAAATACATGACATATTCCATTTTATAAAACAATGCTTTAATGTTCTAACCAATTACCTTAAACTGGGAGGCTTAAAGCAACGGAAATGCATTCTTTATACTTCTTGAGTCCAGAAATAAAAACCAGTCATTGAGGGTTTAGAGAGAGAAACGCAGGCTTCTTTCCTAAAATACCTTTAATTTCTGTGTCTGTGTTCTCTGTTTCCTCTCCATCCAGCAACAGAGGTGGAGGACTCTACAATATTCCAACACAACACCATCTGAATCCATGTAAATATGAAAGGTTTTAGTTCAAAGAAGTTAACACATAAATGTGACAGGAGACAGGACGTGAACATTTTATTGGGGGGAAGAGATATAATTTAATCCACAAAAAAGACACAAAAATGTGTGAAAATAAGCATTCAGGACTTCCTGCCTTTACACACTGTTCATTTCATTAACTCTTTTCTAGTGAATTCTATTTCGTTTTTCCTATAGACATTTTTTTTCCAGACACGATTTGACTATATAGCCCTGGCTAGCCTGGAACACTGTGTAGACTGGGCTAGCCTGAAACTCACAAAGATCTGTTGCGATTAAAGGAATGAAACATCATTGCCTGGCTCAAATTTAAATTTTCCCATTTTCGTACTTACGTATTTATTTGTGAGCACACATGCCTTGCATAGTACATCCAAGCAGGTCAGAGGACAACTTGTCGGAGTAAGTTCTCTTCTTCCACTGTGTGCGTCTGGGAGTGTGAATGCGTGTGACGAGCACAGGCCCACACATACAAACACACATACATACAATAAATGTAATTAAAAAAAGAAATCTGCTTTATCTTGCATTCCACCCAAGGGGGGGGCACAAAAGAGTAAACTGATCAGGGAATATTGTGTGCCTAAAGCTATGAAAATAACCGAGCAAAGATGTGGCCAGTTTCCAGCCCTTGAAATATTCATTAGCACCATACTGCTAATTAGGCGTATTTTCCAATTGTTGTTCTGTTTTTACCTTACTCCCTGTTGTTTACTCTTTGAAGGACATGTTCATTGTATAGACTGTCCTGAGTTTAGGTACATCCCCTGCACACTGAGCATTTAATACACATTCTAGCTTTATAATGATGTATCATGAGCATCAAGTAAGAGCAACATTATTAAAGTTGAGCAACAATAACCTTTCCTTTTTGTCTTTGAAGAGTCCTGACAATGAAGTAGATTTCTGGAGAAAAATCAGAAAAGATAGGTAGGACATATTTTGACTGTTTCAGCCAGAGTTTAAATGAGAAGGGCTATTTAAAGATAGAACTCACAGTATTAATTCTGAAGTCCCCAGGGTGTTGGATTAATCTGGTCACTTCACACTGTTTCGATGTCTTACATGGTGCAAGTTTCTAAAGACCAGAAGGAAAAAGATGCTTTCCCAGATGTGCAGAGCAAGGTTTGAAGGGCCGTTCACTAGACACAGTCCTCCAGCAGATGCTCATTTCACTTTCATTGCCATTTAAGAGGTTACCCCGAGGACAGCGCTCCTCAGTCTGGGGGAGATGCGGTGTCCATTGTGGGCAGTTGTTCCTATTTTGTGTTTGTTTCTCCTTTAATGAGGATACAACTTTCATCCAGGGAGCTGTGCGGGTCACTTGTTAGTGTGCTGCAATGCACCGAGACGCTCCACCAGCTGGAGATTGTGACTGGTAGCTGAATTATTTTTGCACAGCGAATGGTTTTCCTTTTGACATATTTTAATATACTTGCACACAGAGAGCAAGGGTGGGTGAACAGAAAACAGACTGTTTTATTAACCCAGCAGTCACCTTTGAGGCTTGTGCATGTCCACTTTTTTCCTTGCCTTTGTACATAATCCCAAGAGCCTGGTACCTGGCTTTGCTCAGAATAACAAAGTCAGGCACAAATCTCCAAACACAATTGTTAGCTGAATGCCAACTGTTTCTTCTCATCTTTTTTTTTTTTTTTAAACTTGAGCATTAAGAATTGTGTCTTCATGAGCAAACCATAACCACTAACGAATGAGTTTGTTTTTCTATTTCAGATGCCTTCCTATTATTTCTGGCATTTATTTTCCACCATGTAATCTGAGGTGCTAAAAGATAATAATTCATTTGCATGTGTTTTGCAGAGCATCCCCCCTCCACCCTGATTTTACC
This sequence comes from Cricetulus griseus, assembly GCF_003668045.3. Lineage (NCBI taxonomy): Eukaryota > Metazoa > Chordata > Mammalia > Rodentia > Cricetidae > Cricetulus > Cricetulus griseus. Next base: position 209,571,254 of record NW_023276806.1, read on the forward strand.
AACAGTGAGACAAAAAGAAGAGAGCTTTGCTTAGAATCTGCTTTGAATGGACTGTAATTTCAGCTGGAAACACAATTAAGAAAAAGTGAGCTGAGACTCCAGCTTGGTTGGGAATCCAGGACCCAGCAGACTAAGTTTCACATGCTGTTTTTACACAAATCCATGTTTCACATACTTTTCCTTGAAAGACCTGAAATTTCTTCATTTCAATTACCTTCATTTTCCAAGGCCCATATCTTTCTACTTCTAGAGCTATACTTTCTACACAAGTATTGTAGGTCAGTACCTCTGAAACTCTGCGTATCTTAACTGTCTTCAAAAGTTGAATAATAATAGGGATGAAAATCCAGGGCCTTTTCTTGGTTTCTTGTAGCTGACTGACTGCACTCAGCAATAAGCAGCTCACTGAGTAGCCCAGAGAAGTGAGAGCGAGGATGCACCCATGGCATGTGATTTTCTCCTTTCTGTTCCCATCATCTTCACTACATGCTACTATCTGATGTTTTGAAGCTTTTTATATTTTACTAATGAGTTCCACATAATCTCGATTAATTCCCCAAACCAATTAATGATGTTTTGTAAGAGTGGGAAGATTATTGACCACAAGAACCTTTAAAAAGCTCTCTACAATGAAGTAAGTGATATGGTATTTAGTAGGCATGTGTTCTTTAGACTACTTAGTCTATGTCAAGTACTTTTTTGTTGAGTTATTTAATGTGAGAGGTTATGCCGAAAAAACAGTTAAGTTTCGTGGTAATTTTTTTGTAGTCTCTGTGTCTGCAGGCAGCAAGCACATTGGAAGTGAAAAGTTTTGTACTAGGGTGGGAGTTGGGGATGATTGCAGGATTGGTGACTTGGATCGATTACTTATCGATCCAGGCAGCAAAATCTAGTTTGCAGCAGAAGATATCTTCTGCTCTTGGTAGAATACTAGAATTCAGGTTCATTTACCTACCACATTTTGAGCATAAGCTTTTGACCAAATTCTTAACCTAATTCTAAGGTAAAAGTATGACAGGAGACCTTGCAATGTACAAGGAAACAATTAGAATAAAAGGATGATGGTGTGTGGTGGTTATACTGTTGAGTTCTGAAAGTGGATTGGGTTGATTTAACAGATCCATTTTCAGGAAATAGCTTCTTCCATTATCTCTGAGTCCATTTTCATGTTACTTTATATCTATTCCTGGAGTTACTCTATATGATTAACTTATAATACATTTTGAATATAATTTATTTATTTTAATCAAACATTCATTGCTTAGAAGGCAGCGAATATATTTTGTTTATTGTTTCCGAGCTTCTTCAGTTTTCTGCTTAGTTCTTGTGACTTCTTTGCAAAGATGTATTTGAAGTAGGCAAACTTGTAATGGAAAAAGCACACACAGTCCTTAAGTCTATACCATTTTCCTAAGGAATTCATTATTATCCCCAGTCCTTACTATGAAAAGAATCCTCCTTTTTAAAAGCACTGATTAATCAAGTACTATGAAATGGCATTATGTTAAAAGCTTTACATCCATTGTTCAACATGTCTAATATTCGGGTAAAGTAACAAGTCCCATTTTATAGATAATGAACTGAGGCTCAGGGATACTAAAATTGCATGACTAGCAAAAAGTGTCACTATTCTATGCCCATTGGCAATGCTGACTGAACATAAAATTGCTCCACCTTGTTTGTTCTTACCTTTTCTTCACTGACTTTATTAGTAAGGTCTACAATGATTTATTAAATGACTATCCTAATCTGAAGGAGATTAAGTCAAAGATATAATGTATTGGCTCCTATAAGCAGGAAGAAAAGTGGATATCCGGCCTGGAGTGGAATCAGGAATTCTTTCCCACCAGTGCTTCTTTCTGTATGCTGCCTTTGTAACTAGGCCAGTTCTCTTGGCAGTCTTCAGTTCCTCGAGGTTCCCGTTCTCACAGCTTGTGGCAAAAGGAACAAAGATTGTAGTTAGCTCAGCTCCACCATGTAAAGTTCTAACCAGGACTTTCTGAGATCACATATCTAGCCCGTGACTTGGTTGTTGTGACCAAGACAGTATGCTTAGCTCTTACTGGCCAGACATTCTCTGTTGTGGCTATAAGCAGAGTCACTAGGATGGGTCGGCTTAACATAACTGGAGGGGGCATAGCTGTCAACAGGAAATCACTATGATACCTGTTTTTATTGCTTTAGTTACTATTCCATCAGGTCACAGTGGGCAAGATGAGACCTACCTCTGCAGGTTAGGCTACTTTTGTCCATTAACCTAACTTTGTCAAATTTGGTATGAACATCTGAAGTTGATTTGATCCAGATACAGTCTCCATCTGTGACATTTTGCTACTAACCTAAAATGAAAAATTCTGACTGAGGTACAGAGCAGGGTCAGGTTCTAAAACAGACAAAATTAAAGTTAGCATTGAGCCTAAAGGTTGCACAACATAGACCTGAGATGTGGGCGGACACTGTATGTGCATTTGGCTAGCTCTCTTTTGTTGGCATTTGCCAGTATCTCTGGAGGCCTGACTAAAAACGTGTGACATGATGGGGACTGGATTTCTGTATTTAAAAAGCTATGGCCCAGACATTCATCTGTGGTGAATGTACAAATGTGTTTCCCACTATGAAGCTGCATTTGAAGTCACCAGCCGACTTATACTATTGACTTTTAAGCCTTCAGTTACATTGCTATAAACGAGTCTGACCCTGAGAGACTGATCCTATTACAGTTAATTAAAAGGAAATTATGAAGATTTCAGGTAAATGAACAGACCCGAAAAAGAACTGTACTGAATGAGAGAAAAACCCAGCCCCCCTAAAAAGCGTAGGGATTATTAACCAACAAAATAATATTTCTTTCTAAGTCAATGTTATAAGCTACCCCGGTGCTGAATGTGAACAGAGCAACACGCTGGTGAACTCTTCTTACAGAACCTGGCTTAATTTTGTGGATTATGTGTAGAAAGGTACAACTTAGAAGAGAAAGTGTAGTAATTCTCTTTTCTGCAATAATTCCAGTGTTCATGAATTTCCCACTCTCTTCCCAGTGCTCATAAATCTTACTGGGAGTGGCACGCAGTAAGAGATCTGGAGGGGGCAGCTACCTCGAGATAGAATGGAGTAAACCTACTCTTCACTTAAAAGTGCTATAGTTTGTCTTGTGGGTACTCGCAGAGAGTTGGATAGCTAGGAAGAAAGCATCCATGTCCCCAGTGGCTCTCTCCAAAATGTTCCTTTCTCTGCTTGGCTCTCCCGATTCCTGCCCAGGCTCTGGATAATACAGCTCATAGCTTTTTAACAAAAAAAGAGGAAAAAAGTTTATTAGCATAAGAATATTTGTCATTTTTGAAGCAAAATTTATGTTTGTTGCTTTTCTTCCACCCTTTCACTCCCTTTCCTCTTTTGAGCCCTCCCTTGCCCCTTTCTTGGGGTCTTTTATCCAACTTCCTAGGCTATATTCACTTGAACACCCTTATTTACATACACAAACATGTGGAGGCTGCTTCCATTTCCTCGTCATGCCCTGTTTTAACAGCAATGGCAGTGCCCATGCTTGTTACAGAGGGAGTAAGGATTTTAACTACAGACCCACATGAGACTGTCCTTGCCCACAGAGGCCTGCAGAACCATTTGCAAACCACTGCTTATCATATTCTGATGTACTTAGGGCTGGCGGAACTCAACATGGGAAAGAGACAAAAGCCCCTCTTGCTTATGTCCTTTCTCCTGTCATTTTCAGGCTTTTGCAAATTGTCCACTACATTCAGATTATGTAACCAATGACTTTGTCTCAGAAAATGGAACCGGGGCCTACTTGTGTGTTTCATTTTGTTTTTCTTTCCTCTTGCCTATCTGTGTGTCTTTCTGTCTATTTATCTATTTATGTGTGCTTTTTTTGAGAAAACATTTATTTCTGCTTGGCCTGCTAGGAACTTCTTCATATTCTTTATTTTCAGTGTTGGTCTTTGTCTTATTTTTCTTGTTGCCCTGGGTTAAGAGAGCCTCTGGGAATGGAGTAGAATACAGAAAAAGAAAAACACTGACAGTTGTTTATTAAAGATGTTAATTCGGATGCACAGGCAAAACTTAAAAACAAGAGCAGACAATGAAAAACCTTGAATCACAGGATTCGCTGTTAAATCTTCCATGCTTAGATCCCATTATTCATTTGTCCTTTGAATGTTCTAAAGTTGTTAAATAGCCTGTAAGATCTAGACATATCCTTAGATACGAATCTCATTTAAATTTATGTTGGACACCCTTTAGAAGTTATTATTTCAAAGAATTCTTCAAGCCACACTTAAAATAAAGCCCAGACTGAGAGAGAGAGAGAGAGAGAGAGAGAGAGAGAGAGAGACAGAGGGAGAGAGAGAGAGATTATGTTAAGTTGACCTATATATTACACACTAAACTTTACATACTTTAAAAGTTTGTCTGCCTTTCGTGTTGATAAAAGAGACAGAAATTACAGAAGGCAAAATCTGGAACATAGAATGGCAACTATACTTTGTCTATAATTTTTTATCATAACAGACATGTTTTGCTTTGTTTTTCCTGGAAGTTCTTTGACTGGGAGGATGGGGAATACACAATTCATACTCAAGCCAGTGTAGCTACTGATATCTGATAGTGAACAAGGCATAAACTTAGGGGGAGCTGTGTTGTTACGTTCAATTTAAGGCCAACATCTCATCCTAGAAGTCTGGAGAACTCTTTATTTTCATGGTATTGTCTACATAAAATGTATTATACACCCAGGACCTTGTAAAAAAATATTATAGCCCAAAATTGGGGAGCAGAGGAAGCCCCGAGGGAATGAATTCCTGAGTGAAGTGTGTGGTTGATATGGCATGTCTCAGCACCAAGGTGACTGACTATCTCCCGGTGCTGCAGCAGATGGCTGAGGTGGACTGAGGGAGAGAAGGTAGCCAAAGGATGTGGAGCTACAGCCTGTTGACTGAGGAGATGCACAGCCAAAAGGAAAAAAATCTCGGCAGCTTTTTTTTCGATGCTAGAGGGTTTGTGTCTGGTAATTGTATCCATTTGTAGTCATGCAGGTGAGACTGCGGAGAAGAGAAGCCTATGGGGCTTCTGCTTTTTCATCCAGGGGCTTGATCACATCCTCTGGTACCTGTTTACACTAATGAGTTCCTCCATTTGGGGGTTACTGCTCTAACCTTCTGCTTTCACTGACCTCGGTTCGACTATTTGAGATGTGTTACAGCTCTGCGACACAGGGTATTTGAGACTTAATAGAGATCCACCTCCAGGGTGTTTGGACCCACAATAATGACAGTATTACGTCAGCACATCCTAGAACATATGGTATTGGCTTCTCCTGCGAATATGGCCAAAACAATCCTTAACGAGCCCCAAGGCTTACAGCTCTAACTAACTCGTTAGTCTTCTTTCTGTTTCTGTTGGGCAAGCAACTGCATTGTTCATCCTTTTTCTCATTTCTACAGTTGAGCATCGCTGTGAACTGCCCCTGGACTAAACCTGAAAATCCTTTCTGAACATCCAAGAAATAAGGAAGGTGGAGATGAGGGAGCAGAGGAAGCCCTGAGGGACTGAAGTCCTGAGGAATGCGTACTGTTAATATGGGCATCATACACCAAGAACGCCAACCCCCTTATCCCTATGGGAGTGGCAAAGCCTTCCTGAGATGATTTTGATATTATGGGTGGAAACTGCCCACCATAGCAGTCTCCCCCTTGGATATTGATGACCTAAATACCGTTCCCCTATAGACTGTTCTTATCAGATTAGTTGAACCTGATACCTTGACCAAGTCACGTGACATAAACCCCAGCTCCTTTCTTATCTGCCACCAGGTCCCCTAAAAGCAGTACTTCCGCCTCAGTGTTCAGCTCTATGCAATACCCATGCCTCCTGTTCAACTGTATATAAGAAAGACACTGAGCTTCCGGAGTGCTGTGGTTTCTCTATCAGAAAGAGTAGCCCACTGATACCTGCTTTTCTGTGTGTTTGTGTGTTTGTCTTTCGTTCATTCCCCCGCCACCCCAGTCAGATCTGTTCTTGGAGCTACACTGGACATGGCAACCGAGAGCTTTCTAATAGAGCAAATGGTTCATCAAATATCTGACTAGTTAATGTGGGAGTCACCCGTTCTCTTAGAGTCCTCCAGGGCAGACAGACTATTGTGATTCCTACTGATCAATACCAACATCTAGGGTTTTAGCTAATTTTAGTCAGTGATGCAGAGAGAATTACACAGGCCTCCATGCCATGTGCTCCAGCATCCAGAGGACTTAGAAGACCGAGTTTCCCTTCCCTATCATTGCCCTGCGATTTTAGCCTAACTACCTTTCACTCACTTTGACCTATGGCAGATTCTTCACCATTGGCTTTATAATCACCTCTATGAAAGTAATGATTGCTGCCCATTTTCAACTTTTCCTTGACTGACTGCTGGTTTAGCTGTTAATTTATTATGATGACTATTTAATTGCATCTCTAGAAAATGCATCTGAGGTCCAGCAAAAATACGTTTTGGTTAGACTAAGGTAACACGTAAGGAACATACAATGGATTTGCTCATTTTCAGTAGTGAAATAGCTCTCCTCATTTCTGATTATTTTATTCCTATGTAGTACATATGTTTATTTTCTATGTCAGTGTGTGAATATTTGTTACACTTTGATTGACACATGTGTTACTGACTCAATTGATTCTTTCAGTGACAAAACTTCAAGAAATATCTGGATCTTAATTATTTTCAGATTATAATAATCAAACAAAGTTTAAAATAATCCCCACTAAAAATCCCTAATCCAGAAAAATCAAGTTTCAAGGAAAAATAACTAAGAAAAAGGGAAATCGTATTATTTTACATATTTACAATTAATATCCGATCACATGCAATAGGCTAGGGTGCAAGATTTAAGGAACTATCACTGGTTGGTTGCTTGTAAAGTGTCTTTACCAAATTTCAAGAGTTCTCACTTCTTCAGCTCCCCTTTGAACTTCCTCGAGTTTTAGATACAAGGCATTTATGTACTGCAAGTTTTTTGAGATGCCCATTCTGACCATCTGCTCTCTGTGCCAGCAGTAGCTTTGGCAGAATCAGTTTTCACTTTCTTGACATCTTAGTTGGGTAGTGGTGGCACAATCATTTTCTTGGGAAGCAGAGGCAAGGGGATCTCTCTGAGTTTGAGGACAGCCTGCTCTCAACAGAGTGAGTTCCAGGACAGCTAGGTCTGTTACACAGAGAAACCTTATCTTGAAAAGACAAAAAAAAAAAAAAAAAAAAAAAAAAAAAAAAAAACCCAAACCAAGTACACGAATGCATACATACACACACACACACACACACACACACACAGAGAGAGAGAGAGAGAGAGAGAGAGAGAGAGAGAGACACACACACAGACACACACAGATACAGACACACCACACACAGACACACAGATACACAGACACACACATAGACACACAGCCACAGCCACAGACACAGACACAGCCACAGCCACAGCCACAGAAACACACACACACACACACACACACACACACACACACACACACACACACAGACATACACACAGACACACACACATAGACACAGATACAGACACACACAGAGACACACAGACACAGACACAGACACAGACACAGACACACACACACACACACACACACACACACACACACACACACACACACACACACACCTTCCATTTTCTGTCTTTTCATTGCCTCCAAGTTACAGTACCCCTCTTTGTGGGCCAGGGGAAGACCTTCTCACTCCCTGCTCTGCTTCCAGGTAGCTCTTTGTACTTCCTCCCACTGAACTTCTGGTGTTTTCCAGTAATTCACTCTCATGTCATACCATCTATTTCCCATGTAGCTTTTTAAAAATACCGGGAAATAGCTAAACTATTATACTGTGGATCCTGCTGTTGTCTGTGGCTTCCTAGCTAAAAGAAATTAATCCATTTTGACAAACTCACTGAAAATGGAAGTTGCATGGGAAAGAAAGACTTTGTCTGACCTATTTATAGGCATGGCCCTTATGAATTGAACCTACTGGATGTCTGTGAACTTGCCAATTAACAATTTTCCTGGCCATTCTATTCTTGAGACTCTCTGTTTTTGGGTTTTCAAACTATTCCAGACAAATCTATGCATTACCAGGGCTTAAATGAGAATGCTACCAGCTTACAAATAACTTCTGTTTAGGTACAAACTCAATGGAACCCAAAGTAGCAATATGGTATGTGTGTGCTGTTGCTTCCCTTCAGAACGGCTTTCTTATCCATGTATTCTCCCAGGCCTTGAAATTCTCATCATTCTTTCTTCTTCTCTCTCCTCCATCCCTGTTGGTGTAATATAATGTTCCATGTCCTTTGCGGATTGTTTTCATTTCTGTCCAGCTTTCTCCAGGGGTGTTGTCATCTGCCCAGTCTAAGTTGTCATCGTTTCTCATATTAGTGTCCTTATTTCCAGTTTTGTTCCTATTCAATCTGTCTCTACCACATGCACTAGAGACAACTTGCCATGCAAATGTGACATGACTGGGGTGCCCTTCTCCCCAATGAACACACATAGAACCTGGAGTTCTCCAATGTCCTTTATTTCCATGTCTTTACATTGATTGAAGCTGGGGGGGGGGCACCGTGAATACTTAATCCCTCACATTTCTTGATATGAGTTTGGGGAAGAGTGAGTAAATTACATGTCTGCTCCTTAGGCAGTCTCTTCTACATTATACTTTCCTCAGCTGTGTAATAGATGCGATCCAGATAGGAAAACTTGAGATAGCCTCCACAAGTACCCTGTATACTGCCTTTTCCATATTAAAGATTAAGCATGGATTCTGACCATTTTCTGAAACAGAGGGATGGGTGGCAGGATTAATATCATAAAAATTGGAGAAGTGGCTCTTGGAGTGTCCACACCAGTGGAGAGCAGGCAGCCAAGCCCAGAGTTTCCCATAAGAGCCATCTCTGGATGTGCTCTAGAGCCTGAGCAGTGATCAGTGAAAACACAGTTCTCAGACATTACCCAATGCCACAATCATTTTTGTCTAGAAAACTTTCAAAGCAGTTATTACATTACATACATCTTCTTATGGTCAAAGATGTGCATTGATAATATCCCTGAGCTTTTTTTTTTTTTTTTTTTTTTTTTTTTTTTTTTTTTTTTTTGCTAGTTCTGATATAGGGATTAACTCTTTTCAAAAAGTGATTTAAAATATATTCATTAATGTCTTCCCCTTCTCTTGCAATCAGGACTATTTCTGAAAAGAACCCTCCCTTGCTGATTGTTGTGATAAAAATATCTTTCCTCTTTTTCTAAGTAACTACTTACTAGTTGCATAAAGGGATATTTAGTGATAAAGAGCCTGTAACGGAGCAAAGAATTTAAACATTAAAAAAAAAAACTAATCTGGGAAATGAATAAAAAGTTAACAGTAAAATAGATGTTAAACTTATTAAAAATTGTTACTTTCCCATTCTACCTTTATCTTCTTTTCTTCCCTTGCAGTGGGAGCAGATTGCCTTCTCTTTCTTCACTGTTATTAACTTTTCCCCTTTTATCAGAAAAAGGATCTTGCCTTCTTTGATTCTCTTACTGATATTTTAAAAGGCCAATTTCTCCTCTCTTGCCGATCATCTCAGGCAAGTCCCCTCTCGATTGTCCTTTGTCATTCATTGCCAGTCTTTGTGCCCATCCTCTTATCCCAACCTAGGGTTTTTTTTTCCTCTTTCATTTTTCTTTGTTTCCAGGGGGGTGATGCCGGTGGTTTGTGGGAAGGAGAGGCACTGGTGTTGAGAGTCTCAGGTCATTTTTTAGTCATTAAGTAAAATGCAATCATGTTCAGGGAGGAATTGCTGCAAATAAGAGAGAGAGAGAGAGAGAGAGAGAGAGAGAGAGAGAGAGAGAGAGAGAGAGAGAGAGAGAGAGAGAGAGAAGGTTTCTTTATTTGAATAAATTGAACTCTACAACACATTTAAATAAAATTTGATATATAACTTCTAAATGGCTGATAACTGGAGCATCTGACTCGGGGCTTTCTTCTCTGACGGAAGCTGAGGACACATCTGCTTCAGTACTCCCACCTGGCTTTCACACATGTGCTGCAGGCTCCATGTGCTTGTGTTCTCTCTTTTTCTGTGCCCATCTGCTTGTATGGTGTGCTCTCACCATAACACATTTTCAGACCCTTGCCATAGGGCAGAAGTGCCAAGCAATTATTTGTTGAGATAGATAGCCCACATAATACTGTAAGTGACATCTGTTCATAGGAAATCCCTCCCTGGTGGCAGGAGTGTCATCCTGGCAGCTCACAGGAATATGAAAATTGACACACAAGGACAATTGCCTGTTTCATCTTACCCTGAATTCTCACTCCAAAAGCATCCAATACCAGATGCTTCAGAGGGTCGTGCAACCCCCCCGACTCTCTCTCCTGCTCTCTCTATACCTATAGTAATTGGCAATACTGCACTATAGGGAAAATTTCTTCCTGACCCCAGCTGGTAACCAAATTATGCCCTAAAGCACGAACATTGACATACTTTATATTAAATTATAGCTAAGATGGTAAAAAGAAAATGTTTTTCATGATAGTATGCTTACTAGATTGTTTGACCTAAATAATAGCTCAGATAGTAAATTTCACAAATTATGTTTAATAACTCACTATTTGGTGAAATTATAATAGTCACACATCTTATTCCTTTTAGAGTTATAATCCTGTGTTAAGCAATTTGTTTTCTCTTAAAGTTTTATAAATAGATAAGAAGACAAATAGCCCCGAGTCTATAATGATCTAAAGACTGAAGCTCTGCATAAAGGTATATTTTCTAAAATATATTAATTGTCTCTGAGAAAAATGAATTGGTTGATTCTAGCAACTTAATGTTAAGAAGGTGTGAAAAATTTGGAGCCATAATCTTTATTGGTGAATGAAAATTTCAGCATTAATTATATCTTGTATAAGTTCACATTTAATTCTACTTTTCATGTCATCTACAAAGATATTGGTAATCTCTCCAGTGATTCTATCACTGTATGAAACTAAGATTTCAAAAGAAATTGGAATGGTAAAATTATGAAGGAGTTAGAAAATTGAGGACCCAGGGATAAAGTATAAGCAAGACATATAGCTTACATGATAGTATGCAAGGCCCTGTGTATGAGCCCCAGACCATATAAACCAGGCATAGCAGCCTATGTTTCCAATCCCAGCACAGGGGAATTAAAGAAAAGAGGTTCAAAAATTCAAGCTCATTTTTTAGCTACATAGAAAGTTTCAGATTAGCCTGAATTGGATAAGGCCCAGTCAGTAATGAATGAATGAATTAATGAAGGATTAAAAAGAAAAGAATCAACTGTCTAATCAGATACAACTGTTTAGTTTGTATTTTGGTGAACTTTGAACATCTGATAATCTCAAAGAAAATCAGAGATCCTGCCAGAGAACTCTTTTGCCTCCTTAGGGTTCTGGATCTCTGTGAGTTACAGGTAAGCCTGGTCTATAGAGCTAGTTCCAGGACAGCCAAAGGCTACATAGGGTAACCCTGTCTTGGAAAACTAAAACAAAACAAAATGATATTAATATTTCTGTGGGCTCACAGTACTGGTCTTTGGCTGTCTATTCCGTATCTTGTTGGATGATTGTCTTAGGAACTGCTAGTTTCATTCTCATTTGAAACCTGGTGTTGGTGTTGGATAGTGCTAGGTTGGATATCTAGCAGATAGCTTGAATTTATCATATGTAGCATGGATCTGAAAACAAGGAATAAGGTGGTCAGCTCTAATATAGACATTACTATAAACTTACACTTGAATATCATTCTATAGGCCAAATGAACACAGAATAACACAGAAAAATGTAGATATAGCAAGTGCTATTTATTCATTTATTAGACACTGTGGTAGTTTGAATGAGAATTGTCCCTATGGGCCCATATGTTTGAATTCTTGTTCCCACATTAGTGGAACTCTTTGGTGGGAAGGATTAGGAAGTATAGTTTTGTTGGAGTAGGTATGATCTTGTTTCAGAACTTGTGTCACTAGGGTTAGGCTTTGAGGTTTCAAAAGCCCAATTCCAGTCTCTCCTCTCCTCTCCTGTCCTATTTCCCCCCTCTCCTCTTCTCCCTTCCCCTCCCCTTCCCCCTTCTTTTCTCTCTCCTGATTTCTCCCTCCGGTCTGTCTGATGCCTAGAGATCAGTATATAAATCTTGCAGCTACTGGTCTAGCACCACGCCTATCTGTTTTCCACCATGATGGTCATGGACTAACCCTCTAAAACTAACCTTCCAATTAAATACTTTATTTTTAGAAGAGGTTACCTTTGTCAGCGTGTCTCTTCATAGCAATAGAACATCAACTAAGGCAGAAGGTGCTACCACGGACTGGGATATTGCTGCCATGATCCTGAGCATGCTGTTATTTAGAGAAATATGGAAGACTTCAGACTAGAAAAGCAGTTGAATGCTGTAAGGAGAGCTTAATAGGCCATCTTAGTAGGAGCATGGAAGGCAGAAGTTCTGAGAACAATGTTGCCTATGGAGGCCTAGCTCAAGAGGTTTCAAAGGGAATGAATACTAGCGGACATTCTTGTGATATTTTGTTAGAGAAAGAGGCCACCTTTTTGCCTTTGCCCTTAAAATCAGCCAAAGACTAAATGAAAGCATGTTTGACTAGTATCATTGGCAGAGGAGATTTCAAGATGGCCTACTATTGACTATGTCCTGTGGTTATTAGTGATAACTGTTATACAGATCTACAATGAAAAGCAAGGCAGGCAAAGAGAAATACAAAATGTTTAGTATGAGGAGAAAAGAAACCCTAGAAAATGTAAGGATGGAGACAAGCCTTGTTTAAAGAAAGTATAAAGGAAATCTTGGTGCTAAATGGAAAAAAGGAAGTGGCAACCTCACTCTCCCAGCAAGACCCCATCCAGATAATTCTGCAACCTATGAAAAGAAAACGCTGAGGGAACATTCTCTTTGTACACCAGCAAATGGTGTTTTTCTGATATTATAGCTTCAACAGGTATCCCATATTAAACATACAAATCTAAAAAGTCCATACTGGGGTCTATAGACATTAATCTGGGTTACTCATTATACTCTTCTATAAAATTCAAAAGGACAAAATGAAAATATGCCATTATTTCAGCTCTATTTTTGGAAGAAATTGTATAGCGCTGGTATCAATTTTAAAAATTTTATAGATTTCTCTGTTTGAAAACCACTTAGGTCTGGAGATGTTATTTTGAATTACAACTTCATTTGCTTTAACAGACTTACATTATTGAAATTCTAATTCAAGGAGAAGATTTACCTACTTTTCCTTTCAGTTCTGTAACTTCTTATACAAATTTTGATGATATTCATTTGGATGCATATACATGTAGAATTATGATTTTGTCAGGGGAGTCATACTTTGGTTACTATGTAAATCATTTTTAATTTTTCTCAAAATTTATTTTGCTTGTCATAAACATATCTACTTAAAAATAACAAACTCTCAAAAATATGGTTGCATGAATAAGACCAACATAAAGACCATCATCAGTTGATGTGCTAATTCAGACAGGAGAAACTTTGCATGCTCCCACCCTTAAATAAGGAGCTGGAGGTCATGGTCAATGCCTGTTGTTAGAGATAGAATTAGTTTTTCTCAGGGTCAAGCTCTCACATTTGTTGTCCAATATCAAGTGGTCAACTGTGGATACATGTATATAGGAGCAAATTTAAATGGAGTCAGCAGGATATATATATATATATATATATATATATATATATATATATATATTATATATTTAAAGAAGAGATCATAAATTTTGGAGTGGTGACATGAAAGGAGTTGAAGTGGAAAGAGAGATGTAAGAGTGATGTGGGTGTTTGTATTAAATTCTTAAAAAATTGTTTAGAAAATGATTGCACAACATTTCACCTATTCAACCTGCTGTCATTAATATGTTCAAGTTAAATTTCTTGTGGACAGAATACTTTGGTAATGTTTTGTTCATTTGATCTTTGTGTTATAACAAATATATTTAGAACAGTTACAAAAAACAAAACAAAACAAAATACAACAAAAGAATAGTTACAACTAATGCTACATATAGTATTTTAGGGCTAAGACAGGCACATTATCCTTTGTTTTTTGTCTGTTCATGTTTTCATTTTTCAGTTTTCCTTTTCTTTCTGTGAATTACTAGAGTTTCATTTGGGTATTTTTATGTTGTTTTATGTGTAAAAATACACATGCATCTATTACTACAAACTATGTAGTCTTTAATTAATGTATAGAAAATTAACTTCTGTTTAGATCCCTTTATATTTTCCATTCTCTAAATAGAATTTTCCTTCACACATCAGAAAGCATAATTTTTCCAAATTATCCAACAGTCCTTAAAAATGTTGTAATAAATAACAATGAAAACTCAATGATAAAAATGACTCAATTTTAAAAATGAGAATGTCAAAGTACATGCAGAAATGGCAAGTTGGCATGTTGTTAGGAAGTTTCAAAAACAAAACAAGAATGAAATATCCCTATATTTATATTGGAATAGCGAAAATCTAAAATGTTAAAAATACCTACTGCTGGAAAGTATTCATAGCAAGAGGCATTCTCATTAATTGTTAATGAACAAGCAATATGGAACAATGGCTTTGGAAGAAAGTCTGGATGATTTTTCACAAGGTAAAATATAGTCAAATAAAATACCTAGATGGCTATGTTTCTTTGAATTTATGTAAACATTTATGAAAACAATACCTACATTGAAAGATCTATGTCATCTCAATGTGTAGTTGCTTCAAACTAGGTGCATCAAGAAATTAGGTAATTTTCAAATTGTGCTATAACCATACAAGAAAATGATATTTATTGTAAAACAAAATTATCTGTCAAATCACATAAGGATATATAAAGGTCACAGGTCTGAAAGGCCACATACTTTGTGATTCCAACAATAGGACATACTTGAAAGTCATTACTCTGCAAAGAGAGAAGAGATAAGTGGTTGTTATAGAGAATCCAAGACACATGTGAAGGAATGAATGAATTGATGGGTCCAAGACTATTATTGAAACATTAAAATCAATATATATCTTGGCAAATAACTGAAATTATACATTGTCTAAATCCATTCATGATGTGGGATAATATTTCTGGATACTGTGAAAATGTGTTACTCTCATTGTTAATAAAAACCTGATTGGCCAATAGCTGGACAGAGTTTTGGGGCAGAGAGAATGTTAGGAAGAAGAAAAGGGCAGAATCAGAGGAGTCACGAGCCCAATGTGGAAGAAGCTACATGGAAAGCTCATAAATGAGGTAAACGAACCTCAGGGCAGCACATAGATTAATAGAAATGGGTTAATTTAAGTGGTAAGAGCTTGCTCGACACAAGCCCAAGTTATCAGCTGACCATTTATAACTAATAATAAGTCTCTTTATCATTTGGGGAGTGAGTGAAACTTAATGTAAAATAGAAATCATGGTTAACAGTGCTTCATAAACATTGTTCCATCAGTTATAACAGTGGACCACACAATTACATGATATTGATACAACGAAACTGTGAGAGCATGGGAAGGAAGAAGTGTGTGAGAACTCTAAATTTTCCTGGTAATTTTTTTGCAACCCTAAAATGTTTTTAAAGTTATTAACCACTTTTTAAACACTGAAGAGTAGGCTAGCTATTTACTCCTCTTTATGTACTTTTTGTTTTTTGAAGTTATAATTACCTTATTTCATCTCTCCTCTTTCCTCCTTTTAACTCCCCCATGCACCTCTTTGTTATCTCTCAAACTCATTACGTTTTATGTCATTGTTGTTACACACACACACACACACACACACACACACACACACACACACACACATTCCTTAATACATAAATACAACTTGCCCCAATTGTATAGTGTTGCTTATGTGTACACTTTCAGCAAAGTGGCTGGATACAAGGTTAACTCAAAAAAATCAGTAGCCCTTCTTTATACAAATGATAAATAGGTGGAGCAATGAGTCAGGGAAACAACACCTTTCACAATAGTCACAAATAACACAAAATATCTTGGGGTAACTCTAACTAAGCAAGTGAAAGACCTGTATGCCAAGAACTCCAAGCCTTTGAAGAAAGAAATCAGAGAATATATCAGAATATGAAAAGATTTCCAATGCTCATGGATCAATAGGATTAACATAGTAAAAATGGCCATCTTTTGAAAAGAAATCTACAGATTCAATGTAATCCTCATCAAAATTGCAACACAATTTTTTACAGACCTTGAAAGAGCAATACTCAACTTCATATTGAAAAACAACACCAACACCAACACCAAAAAACTGAAACAATAGCTGAAACAATCCTGTACCATAAAAGAACTTCTGAAGGTATCACCATTTCTGATTTCAAGCTATACTACAGAGTAATAAGAACAACATGGTATTGGCATAAAAACACAGATGTTAATCCACATACCTATGGACACCTGGTTTTCAACAAAGAAGCCAAAATTACACAATGGAAAAAAGAAAGCATCTGCAACAAATGGTGCTGGTATAACTGGGTGTGAACATGTAGAAGAATGTAAATAGATCTGTATTTATCTGTACAAAACTAAATTCCAAGTGGATCAAAGACCTCAACATAAATCCAGATATACTAAACCTGACAGAAGAGATAATAGGAAATAGCTTTGAATGCATGGTACAGGAGACGACTTCTTGAACAGAACATCAATAATGAAGACATTGGGATCAACAATTAACAAATGGGACCCCATGAAACTGAAAAACTTCTGCAAAGCACACTGTCAATAGGACAAAACAGCAGCCTTTAGACTGGGAAAAGATCTTCACCAGCACCACATATGACAGAGGGCTAATTTCTAAAATACATAAAGAACTCAAGAATTCAGACATCAAAAAATCCAATTAAGGAATATGGTACAAATCTAAACAGAGAGTTCTCAACAGAAGAACCTTACATGGTTGGGAAACACTTGAAGTGTTCAACATTCTTAGCCATCAGGGAAATGCAAATGAAAACAACTCTGAGATTCTACCTAACACCTGTCAGAATAGCTAAGATAAAAAACACAAGTAACAGTTCATGCTATGGAAGATGTGGAGCAAGGGAACACTCCTCCATTGCTTGTGGGAGTGAAAATGTATACAGTCATTTTGAAAATCAAAATGGTAGTTTTTCCTCAATGTTCTATTTCTGTGAAGAGACAATGTGACCCCAGCAACTCTAATAAAGGAAAACATTTAATTGGAGCTGGCTTAGAGTTTCAGAGGTTTATTTCATTATCATCATGAAGGGAAGCGTGGTGTCATGCAGGCAGGCAGAGCGCTGGAGAGATAGCTGAGAGTTCTGCATCATGATTGGCAGGCAGCAGGAAAAGACACTGGAAGTTACTTGGGCCTTTGAAACCCCCAAAGCTCTTCCCCAGGGACATAGTTTCTCCAACAAGACCACACCTATTCCATTAAGGCCATATTTCTTAATCCCTCAAGTAGCCCCTGTCCCTAATGAACAAGCTGTTAAATATATGAACCTGTGTAGGGGGTCACATTCCTAGTCAAACCACCACAATGAGACTTTATGATTATAGCCTCTCTAATATTTCTAGAAGACACTACAGTCGTGTCTTTCTGTACCTCTGGCTCTTACAATCTTTCTGTTTTACCTTCTGCTATAATCCTGAACTTTAGGTTTAGGAATTGTATTTTAGGTGTATCAGTTGGGAGTGTGTACCTCATGAACTGTTTCTATGCATTTTGATCAGTTGTGGTTTTCTGTAATTGTCTCCATCTGTTGCAGAGAGCATTTTCTTTGATGTAGAGCAAGAACTACTCTTATCTATGGGTATAAGGATTAATAATTAGAGTGTACTTAGGGATTATATTGTCTTAGTAAAGAAGTGATTGTGTAAGACCCCCGGAAGGCTCAGGCCTTCAGGATCTCAGCCCAGGACCTCAGTCACCCCAATCACCAGGTGGGGTCGAAAGCTTGATGCAAACTGCATGAGGCTTTATTATAGTTGTTTAACGAGCTAACCCCATGTTAGCACTGGTCTTTCATCCACCCACCATGGCAGATGGCTAGGAAAGACAGCTCGAAGCGTCTGCATAGAGAACTTATAGGGCAGTGTAAGGGGAGTGTCTAGGGGAGTGTCTAGGGGTACGCACAGGCTCAGGATTGGTGTGCCTCCAGGCTTGGCGGGTTTGCCCTGTGTTGATTGGTCAACTGGTTGTTATGGCCCTTAAAGGCCCTCCCAGGGTGGTTGCTATGTTCTACGCGTCATTGCTGTGTACTTGTCCATAAAGCACAGCCAGAGCCGTAAAGCATAGCACCACCAGCTAACTTCTGATTGGTTCCTTGCCACAAGGCAGGCATCTGACCTCCTAGTGACTAAGACAAGGTCAGACAAGCACGTGTTCGGCTGTTATGGCTGCCGAAATGGGGAGCTGGTCCCTTCAATTGTAGGTTATCTTCCAAGATCCATGACTTCACTAGCCCCTTCAAGTAGTTGGCCATGTTTCCAGTATGAGGCATGGTTTCCTTCTTGTTGAGTGAGCCTTAAGACCAATCAGAGAGCTATTGATTATTGCCAAGGTATGCATGCCACTTTGATACCCATAACAGTAATCATGTCATGACAGTAATTGTTATGGCTCTTAGGTGTCATAGCTAGGTAGGACTATTGGTTACTTCCATCCCTTGGAGACTTGAATAGCACTATCTGGTACCATGAAAGCTAGTCCTCAGAGAGATTTTTCAGACCTTATCCAGCTCTGGTCCTGTGGGTCCTTTACCTAAGTACATGGTATCTTCAGGAATAGAGACAGGGAGGCAACCAATAGCAAACGCAACGTCCTTTATTTTCTCATGCCTGGTGTTGGAGTTTCGTTAGATAGTCTATGGCTTTTGAGTGAGCATTGTTAGCCCAGATAAAACTTCACTTAAATTACATGTGTAATTTACATGTAGTATAGGTATTTTTATGTATGTAGGTAATAATAAACGATATCTTTCTAGAGATCATTGGTGTTATTTCAGAAAAGCTATTGGTTTATTCAAATTGATCCTGTATCCTGTTATTTCTTGTTTTCTGTTAGAATTTTATGATGTCTTACGTAAAATACCATTTCATATTCAAATAGGGATAATTTGACTTCTTTTTTTCCTATTTGTATTCTTTTAATTTTATCTTCTTGTATTGTTTCTCCAGATAATGCTTTGAGCACAACTGTGAAAAGGCACTGATCTATGACTATAACATAATATCATTAGGAGTCATTTTATTGTTACTTTTTTTTTAAGACCAGTAGTATTTGGTTTTTACCCAAGGTTCCTGGACTATCTAGTCTCTGTTTCTTGATAACCCAAGCAGTGTTGAGTACAGCTTCTGTGGTAGTCTCAACGTAAATGCCCCCCCCCCCACCAAAAGCTCACGGGGAATGGCACCATTAGCAGATGTGGATCTGTTGAAGTAGGTTTGACCTTGTTGGAGAAAGTGTGTTACTGTGGGGGAAGGCTTAAAGGTCTCCTATGCTCAAGCATACCTAGTTCAGACCACTTCCTGTTGCTTGTGAGTCAAGATGTAAGAACTCTCAGTTCTTTCTCTAGCACTATGTCTGCCTGCATGCTGCTTTGCTTCCCACCATGATGCTAAGGAACTGAACATCTGAACTGTAAGTGAGCCACCAAAATTAAATCAGAGTTGCTATGGTCATGGTGTCTCTTCACAGCAACAGAAAACCTAACTAAGACAAGTTCCATCTCATGGAGTAGACCTTACATTAAACAGTTATTTTTTGATTGCTCTTACAAGGTTTGTGTCACCAAGAGATTATTTAATTGAGACTTCTTCTGATGCTACTTCATATTTCTCCTTTGTATTTGAACGTTATTTTTATCAGAAAGAAATTCAAGTTGCCAGTTCTTTCCTTTCAGAATTTGAAACTGTTATTTGCTTTTTTTTTCATGGTATATGGTATATGGTAACAATTCCTTGCAATTTGAGTAGGTGGTTACTAGCCAGCACTCTCTAGTCATAGTTTCTGATAGCCTCTATTTACATTTGTTGTTTTAAATTTTAATTGCAGTGTTTATTTGGCTGTATTTCTCAGGGCTTTTCTGATGCCTTAGATTTTTGAACACATACATATATATGCCTTTAAAAAGTTTCAGGGAAATTCTGGCCATTACTTACTGGATTTTTTTTTCATGTAGCTCCACACAATTTTATTCTGAAATTCTGACACAGAAGTCAGATGTGCTGTTATTATTCCTCTGACCTCTGAAGTTCAATTATTTTACAAATCAATTTTTCCTTGTTGTTCAGAATAGATAAATTCTTTTGATCTGTCCTGAAGTTTGTTGATTGGTATTTTATGTTATCTCTTCATCTCTATTTACTGTTGTAATCATCCAGTACATTAAAAATTAATTTATGCAATTTTTAATTCCATAATTTTCTCTTGTTCCTTTTTTAGCACCTATTTTCCATTTTTTCTTTAGTTTTAAAGGAAACTCATACTGCTAGTTAAATATTTCCTATGGTTCTTCTTTGGATTTTTGTCAAGTCCCATCAATGATGGAATTTATTGACTGTCTTTTCTCATTAAATTAGTGCCTTTCTTGATTCAACATATAATGAATAATTTTTAATTGTATGCCCAGCATTTTGGATTTTAGAGTAGGAAACTCTGGATCTTATTTAAATATTCTATTTTAACAGAGCTTTAGTATTTATGTTTGGTAATAAAATAATAGCAATGCAAATAAATGAAGGAACACTGAGAGACATTATGAAGAAATTCAGTATATATGACTGTTTATGGGGATCTGTGTCAGGGAGGGGGGATGCTGACTGGCCTCACAGGAGCAGATATTTTGGTCAAAATGACTGGAAAATAGATGCTCTGTGTGAATCAATGGGTCTTAGTTCATGGAGGGATGTATAAGTTATGTCTATTCTGAGTCCACGGTAGCATTTAGATTAGATTTTAGTTGTCAGTGAGTTGTAGAAGCAATATGTCAATTGAAAAGAAAAGTATATGATGAATAGATTCTTTCAATATAGTCACAATCAAGAGTCCAGGGTAAAGAGGGGAAAACAAGCAATTAGGAGTACAGGTTCAAATGAGACAGAATTCCCACACAAAGATGAGAAGTGAACACAAAAGTCCCACCTGTAACTAGGAAACTGTTTGCAACTGATAACTGCTGGGATGGGGAAAATCAATTTTCTTCAGCTGAGTGTCACTGAGAATATAAGCCACAACTGAAGGCTAACATAAAACAGAGTCAATTATTTACTTTTTGTTGGCATGTATGTGTGTTCTGTTTTTGTCTCTTCTTAGCATTCTATTTTTTTTTTTTTTTTTTTTTTTTGGTTTTTCGAGACAGGGTTTCTCTGTGGCTTTGCAGGCTGTCCTGGAACTAGCTCTTGTAGACCAGGCTGGTCTCGAACTCACAGAGATCCGCCTGCCTCTGCCTCCCGAGTGCTGGGATTAAAGGCATGCGCCACCACCGCCCGGCTTAGCATTCTATTTTTTAGTTTGTTTTTATTTTCTTTTTGGGAGGGAGGGAGGGAGGGAGAGAGAGAGAGAGAGAGAGAGAGAGAGAGAGAGAGAGAGAGAGAGAGAGAGAGAGAGAGAGAGAGAGAATATGCAGATGGGTGAGTAGGGAATTGGGGAGAAGCTTGAACTAGTTGGGAAATAAAAGAACTTGATAAAAAGTATTTTAGGAAAAAATATTTTTTCATAAAAATAAATTAAGCAAAACAACCAAGAGACAAAGAGGAGAAAAGTAAAAGACAGAGTAGTTGCTAAGAAAGTTGATTATGCAATATGATGGAGGCCAGACTGCTCAAGCAAATATGATGGAGGAGAGACAGCTCAAGCAAGAGCTCACCCAAGTGTGCTGAAAAGAAAACAAGGGGAATATGGGACTTATGGTGGCTCAGCTGAGTTGAGCATGAATGGCCTTTGAAAATGTCCAGTGTGAGTTGTAAGAACAGGAGGCAGACATAAAAACACTATTGAGTGATTTGAGGGAATCAGAGTCTAGCTAGCAATGAAACAAGGAAGGGAAGCTGAAGTCACATTATAATGCTAAACTACATTATGGGCCAGCTTCACAATTGGCACAGTTTGCCAAATTTTCATGAGTCACATTTTGGGCCTCACCAGGTATTATTTATACATCTTAGGGTTTAATGCATGTTTGTGTGTACATATATGTGTTCACATGTGTACTCTATACCTATAATGTCACCTTTCTTTCCATACTTGTTTTTAACTCCCAGACCCTTTGGTTTTATAGTTGATATAGTTGCCATCGTGAAAATGTGATTTAATTTTCAGTGAAACAGAAAACATGCAGTGAAAAATAGGTATTAACATGAGTTAAGGCAACACAGTTTTGAAAATTCAGTGGTTTTATGGCCAAATATCAGAGTAGAATTTGAAAAGGTCAGACTCTGAAAGGGATATTAAGTAACCAACTCTGTATTGTAATTTCTGTAAATCTTGGATACCATTTTAATGATGCCTTTGCAAGTGAGTATTACACCTGTTAATTAAGAGTTGAAAAAATAACCAACATCCTCATTATTAGTATCTATAAGTAGCAATTCACCTGCTGGCTATCCCAGGCATATATTTTTAAAACACAATGTGCTACATGAAATCAGTGATCCTACATTTAATTACCTTCTATGGGAGTCAGCAATTTAACTTCAATTTATGGAGTAAAGGTTAGGTATGGGGATCTCATTCTCCTAGGCTCGTGCTATTATAATAATGACCAATAAATTGACCACTGAATAAAAAAAAAAGTTGAGGAAATCTATCCACAAGCTGGGTAATTTGTAAGGCTACTACATTTGGAAGAAAATGTACTCTTATTTTAAACTTTTAAATACATTTGTCATTACATGGTAGTGCTGATGGGACACTAAGACCTGAATCTTAGTCTTGATCTAGGCAAAATGAGAAAAAAGCAATAACATTAGCAGCAGTTGGTCTTATCCCTGTGACTTCAAATTAGTTCTGACACTTAAAACAACCATTCAGGTTACCAGCTGTTGGGGGCTAATTCTCTGAGTGTTATGGTCCCACACTCAGGAATCAAGGATTGTTTATGTCGATTCTCCATCCTTAAAGTACTTACAACTACCCTGTAAGTTATATCGTGCCTGTCCAACCTTTGTGTGGTTTCTGTTTCTTTTATATGCTTCCAGAGTTTTCTGATAGCTTTTAATTTTGTAAATTCACCCAACTTGCTTTTAAAATAAACTGTCAAATTTGGATATCCTGGGGACAAATGAAAAAGCAAAAAAATTTCTGAATAAATGTTTTGTAAGTCGCTCTCTTTGGAAGGCGACACAAGTAAACACAAACTAAAACTTTTGTTGATTTCAATGGGGTGGGTTGATTTATGCCTATGCAACATTTAGAACTTACATTTCATATAAGAAATAACTGTTAATATATATTCTTACACAAATATTTCTTTTCCTAACAGAGCTTGCAAGTCTATTTTAGTTTAAAAATAATATAGAGACTTTTTTCTATGAAAATGAGAAATTATTTTAGGCATAGCAGGTTTATGTTTAAAAGGATAGAATATAGGGCTGGAATGAGATAATGAAGTTGTTAAGAGTATGGTTAAAAATGATGGTTAAACAAAGAAAGAAAAAATGCAAACTCACTCTAGAATCAATTAATGAAGGCAGTCGTAAAACTTTTGATCAGGTAAATAAAACTCTGCAGGACTTAAGGAGATGATGGGACAGACTTAGTAGACTTCCTAGGGGAGGCCTTACCTCTCCAAGGAGCAGATGGGAGGTGGGGTAGGGAGGGAGGTGGGGAGAGTGGGGGGAGAGGAGGGAGGAGGAACTGGAATAGGAATGGAAAAAATAAACTAATTAAAAATGTTTAAAAAAACAAGAAAACAACCCAAAAATTGCAGGATTCAAAGTTGCAAATCCTGCATTTTTTTAAACTCCCATTTTTGCTGTCTATTCTTGTCCATTTTATTGACTTAGGTTTTTGTGTTCCTCTTCTCTCATGTGTTCCCTGGGAAGGCTTGCTCAAGGGTGTGTGGGGGGGTTCCATGGGAAATATCAGAGGAAATAAAGGGAAAATGATGTAATTTCAAAAAAAATAGTGAAGTACAAAGACTAGCATTAAAATCCTATTATTGGAGGAAAAAAAGTGAAAACCTTTACCATGAACTAGCTCCCTAGAGATTTTAACTGAGTTAGAGGCTTTGTGTGTGTGTGTGTGTGTGTGTGTGTGTGTGTTTTGTATTCATTCTATAGATTATACCATAGAGCTCGTGTGTCATCTCAGTATGGTTTCATGAATGTCATATCTTGTCCCTCATAAGAAAAAATTCCCTTATGGACAAAGCTAGTATATTCTGTGAGACTTCTAAGTATTATCTGATGAGTTCACTGTGAAGACACCTAAATTTTAGCTGGTTGAATAAATATGCCAATGAAATAGATGCATTTTTTTGCCTTTTCAAAGGATGACCTAAGTGATTATTTCTTAGGACTGCTTTAAATGGCCACAAGGGCATTAATTTGGGCTCCCAGTTAACTTCATGTGCATTTGTTGTTGAGCCTACAGAAATAGTGACTTTGGTTTTTCAATGATCACACTCATTTTTGTTTTTTCCCTTTTTTTATTAGAAAGAAAATTATTTTACATGTCAATCCCAGGTCCCTCTCCTTCACTTCCTCCCCTGCCCCCCCAACTAACACCCTACCCATCCCATACCCTTTCTGCTCCCCAGAGAGGGTGAGGCCTTCCATAGGGGGTCTTTAAAAAATCTGCCATATTCTTTGGCATAGGGCCCAAACGTCTTGTTTCTAGGCTCAGGGAGTATCCCTCTATGTGGGATGGGCTCCTAAAGTCCATTCCTATGGTAGTGATAAGTACTGATCCACTACAAGAGGCCCCATAGATTTCCAAGATCTCATCACTGACACCCACATTCAGGGGGTCTGGATCAGTCCTATGCTAGTTTCCCAGCTATCAGTCTGGGGACCAAGAGCTCTCCCTTGTTCAGGTCAGCTGTTTCTGTGTGTTTCACCAGCCTGGTATGGACCCCTTTGCTCATCAGTCCTCCTTCTCTGCATCTGGATTTCAGTTCAGTTCAAGCTTTAGCAGTGGGTGTCTGCTTCTACTTCCACCAGCTGCTGGATGAAGGCTATACAATGACATATGAATTAGTCATCAATCTCATTATCAGGAGAGGGAATTTAAGGTATCCTCTCCCCTGTTGCTTAGATTATTAGTTGGTGTCATATTTTTTAGCTTTCCAGACATTTCCCTAGTGTCTTTGAACTTATAACATCTCCCTCTATTATATTATCTCTTATCTTGTTCTCTTCTGTTCTTCCCCCAACTCAATCTCGCTGCTGCATCATGCCTTCCTCATCCCTCCTCTTCTCCCCTTTTCATTCTCCTAGTTCCCTCTCCCCTCCCCCCATGCTCCCAATTTGCTCAGGATATCTTGTCCCTTTCCCCTTCTCCAGGGGAGAGAAATTAGGAAATACCTTGAATGAATTGGAACAGGAGACCGCTTCCTGAACATAACACCAGTAGCACAGACACTGAGATCCACAATTAAAAAATAGGACCTCCGGAAACTGAGAAGCTTCTGTAAGGCAAAGGACACAGTCAACAAGACAAAACGACAGCCCACAGACTGGGAAAAGATATTCACCCACCCCACATCCGACAAAGGGCTGATTTACAAAATTTACAAAGAACTCAAGAAGCTAGTCTCTAAAACATCAAATAATCCAATTAAAAAGTGGGGTACACAACTAAATAGACAGTTCTCAATAGAGGAATCTAAAATGGCCGAAAGACACATAAGAAAGTGTTCAACATCCTTAGCCATCAGGGAAATGCAAATCAAAACAACTCTTAAGATACCATCTTATACCTGTTAGAATGGCTAAAATAAAAAACAACAATGATAGTTTATGCTGGAGAAGATATGCAGAAAGGGGAACAGCCCTCCACTGCTGGTGGGAGTGCCAACTTGTATAGCCACTTTGGAAATCAGTATGGCAACTCCTCAGGAAAATGAGAATCAGTATACCACAAGATCCAACAACAATTCCACTCTTAGGCATATACCTAAAAGAAGCACATAACTACAACAAGGACATCTGTTCATCTATGTTCATAGCAGCATTATTTGTAATAGCCAGAACCTGGAAGCAACCTAGATGCCCCTCAACTGAAGAATGGCTAGAAAAAATGTGGTACATTTACACTACTCAGCGGGGAAAAAAAGGCAATGGAATCTTGAAACTCGCAGGCAAATGGATGGAACTAGAAGAAACCATTCTGAGCGAGGTAATCCAGTCACAAAAAGACAGGCATTGTATGTACTCACTCATAAGTGGATTTTAGACATAGAGTAAAGGATTGCCAGCCTGCAGCCCAGGCTGCTGGAGAGGCTGGTAAACAAGGAGACATACACACTCATTTTTGAAGTACAGTTTTGATATAGTTTTAAAAATCTAATTTGGCTAGTGGTCAATTACTCAATGACTACTGAGGTGACATGTATTTTCTATAGTTTACAAAATATAGATAAAAGGAGAGAGGTAGGGAAACTTTTTTTTTTCCTTCAGATTTTTTTATTTGAATTAGAAGCAATATTTTTTTACATGGCAATCCTAGTTCCCTTCTCCCTCCCTTCCTCCCCTACCCACCCCCTCAACTAAAACCCTATCACATATCCTTTCTTCCATTCTTCCCCTGACTCAACCTTTCTGCTCCCTCATGACCTCTGCATCCTTCCTCTTCTTCCCTTCTCATTCTTATAGCTCCCTCCCCTGGCTTCCTGTGCTCTCAATTTGCTCAGGGGATCTTGACCCTTTCCCCTTCTGCAGGGAACCATGTCTACCTCTCTTAGGGTCCTCCTTGTTTACTAGCTTCTCAGGCAGTGTAGACTATAGGCTGGTAATCCTTTACTCTATGTCTAAAATCCACATATGAGTGAGTACATGTCATGTTTGTCTTTTTGTGATTGGGTTACCTCACTCAGAATGGTTTCTTCTAGTTCCATCCATTTGCCTGCAAATTTCAAGATTCCATTCTTTTTTTTTTCCCCGCTGAGTAGTACTCCATTGTGTAAATGTACCACATTTTCTCTATCTATTCTTTGGTTGAGGGGCATCTAGGCTGCTTCCAGTTTCTGGCTATTACAAATAATGCTGCTGTGAACATCGTTGAACAGATGTCCTTCTATGAGTATGCTTCTTTTGGGTATATGCCTAAAAGTGGAATTGCTGGATCTTGTGGTAGACTGATTACCATTTTCTTGAAGAGCCACCATACTGATTTCCAAAGTGGCTGTACAAATTGGCATTGAGAGGCAGGGAACTTTATAGAAATCTGCCTTGTAAATGTGTTGGGTTTGCCTTTTACTATCCTGGTAAACTGATTATTTAGCACTGCCTTTGGCTTTGAGTCATTTTGGAAGACTGATACCAAAGGACATGATGGGTTAATTTTAATTTGTATACATATGTATCAATTCTTCTTTTCAAATTTCACTGGGAAAATACTTTATATGCCATCCTTGAGCCCTCATCCAGTAGCTGATAGAAGCAGAAGTAGACACACAGTTAAATACTGAGTTGAACTCCTGGAATCCTTTTGCAGACAGGGAGGAGCAATGAGCAAAGGGGTCAAGGCCAGGCTGGAGAAAACCATGGAAACAGCTGACCTGAACAAGGGGGGGGCTCATGGACCCAGACTGATAGCTGGGAAACCAGCATAGGGCTGATCCAGTCCCCCTCAATGTGGGTGTCACTTAGGAGGCCTGGGCAATCTATGGGGCCTCTGGTAGTGGATCAGTATTTATCCCTAGTACAGGAATGGACTTTGGGGCCCACTCCACTTAGGTGGATACTTTCTCAGCCTAAACACAAGGGGGAGGACCTAGGCCCTGTTCCAAATGATATGACAGACTTTGAAGATTTTCCTGGAAGGCCTCACCCTCCCTGGGGAGCAGAAAGGGAATGGGATAGGGGAATGGTGGGGGGCAGAGGAGGAGGAGAAGGAGAAGGAGAAGGAGAAGGAGAAGGAGAAGGAGAAGGAGAAGGAGAAGGAGAAGGAGAAGGAGAAGGAGAAGGAGAAGGAGAAAGAACTGGGATTGACATGTAAAACAAGCCTGTTTCTAATTAAAAAAAAAGGGGGGGAATACTTTAAAGGCAAAATACTAAGATACCTGATCGCACTTGTCTTGCCATAGGTAGCATACTTATTTTAGAGTTAATAGGATACATGAAAGACATATTTGCCAAGATTTTTGTCTGTTTAAGCCTGTAGGTCCAAAGCAATGATTTAATCCCATTAAAGATAATTGAGTGGATCATCTACAGGTTTTGTCAGGTGAAGTTCACACTACTATTACAAGAATGGAAACCTATCAATAACATCCAACTGGTGTCATGAAAGGAGTGCTTACAGGGCAATTCATTGGAGAAATTGGCATGAGAGTTGGTCTCTGGAAGGAAAATTGGTAGGACTTTTTAAAAGAGTATGTTTTCAAGTCTTTATGGGTGGTAGTGTCTTTACTACTCAAACACAGAGCTGGTATGTTTGTCTTAAACTTTGCAGAGAAACCACTATGAAGCTCTGAGTTAAAACTGGCATCAAGGCACTAGTATGGAAACTACTTTGTTTTAGAGATTCAGATTGATCTTAATTTAGTGGTTTTGGCTTAAACAAACAGCTAAAGGGGGTAAAGAATATGTTATGTGACACTTTCTGTGTTGTTATTACACTATTTCTGAATAGCATTAATTATTTCCCTACACATTTGAATAAAAATAAAGTTATAAGGAAAAGATTTTGGAACCACAGTCAGAGTTTTTTTGTTGCACATTGGGTGAATACATTTGATTAATATTTATGTTTTAATAAACATTCATACTGAAGATGCTTGTTTAGTGAGAGTACAATTTACTCAACTTTTTCATCTATTGGGAAGCCAAGTGTCTCTGTTCATATAGGATGATGAGGATTTGTTTTATTCCACCCATTATCTTATATAACATGATATATTATATTCCTGAAGTAGATCTCCAATTATGTCATGGATTCTCTAAAACTTTCTGTTGTCTTCCTTTGAAAACAACCCCACTCTTTCTACTTTAGTTCAAGGCCTTAACTAATCCCATTCTTTCTGGCTTTTCTAACATTATTCCTTTACTAGTTTTTAAACACTCATTTTCAATTGAAAATACGGTAGTATCAACTGATCAACTATGTTTAGGCTTCTTTGGATACAGATTGCTTCTAGTTTCAATAGACTTAAACAATGCAAAGATATGGATTTATATTTGTGTTCACATTTGTGTTAAGCCTCTAGAAAGAGGCTTAACAGAACGGAATAGACTGCTTATTTTGATTTCCATAATTGTTAAGTGTACAACTTGAAACCTGGACCTAGGTTGGGCATGTTTAAAGTGGTTGGACTTAACTAGTAAACTTTCTTCTCTATCTTATTTTGCTTGCTCTACCCCCATCTCTGTGGGAGTATGCATATGCATATATAATATATAACATACACTGTATATAACATATATGATATATGTATTATATATTATATATTATATGTGTATATGTACACATCTATGCCTAACTTGGATAATGAAACTGAGAAATGCAGGTTATTATCATTTTGTTTTTGTCATCTGGGTTTTCAAGAGTTCTACAAATATCTGGCTGATTTCTCCTAAGTTTTGGATGTATCAGTGATTAAGAAACAGTTTTATAGCAACATGGAGAGTGGAGACAGAGTTTGAGGAGGTTAGTGACTGTATTTCCCACGAAGTTATTGAAACATATCTGCAGACCAGAGCAGAATAGTATGAAGGGAAAGAAAATAATTCCAGGTAGAGGGAGTACCAAGAATCATGATTCTGAGTTGAGAACATGACAGAAAATTCATGTAAAAAAAGTAGTGAAGTAATCAGTAATACATTTATCTGAGAGATGAATATGATAATGTTTTTTAAAGGGTATATTATTGTTTTATGTTTAGAAAAAAATCCACCCTATATTATTCCAGAAGAAAGAATGACTTACAAAGATTAAGATGTCAGAGGTAGAAAGTAGTTCCTTTTTAAAATATTGGATAAAAAACACTGGCCCTTCAGCAGTTATACTGATCCAATAACAGAATGGGCATGAGGTCTTTGCTATCGGAGTTATTAAGTTACCAGGTGGATCCTTTTCCTTTCCATTGGGAATATCCTTTAGTTGTTTTAAAGATGCCTTGCATCTCATGTACTCCTGAAATCATTATTAGACCGTAAGAAGATGTAAAGAGATGGATAACATAAACCACACTTTAGTCTACTATGTAGACTCTGTAGGAAAGCCAGCTAATGTTTATAGTTGATATTGGGGGCAATCTGAAACCCTATTCTATTAGTTGATTTCTTTCTTTCTTTCTCCCTTTCTTTCTTTCTGTCTTTGTTTCTTTTCTATTTTTTCATTTATTTTACATATCAACCACAGTTTCCCCTCTCTTCTCTCTTCCCCTCCCTCCCCGGAGCTTCCGTCTACCAGCCCCTACATACACTCTTCCTCCCTTCAGAAGGGGTAAGGCCTCCCATGGAAGTCAAGAAGGCATGTTGAATCTTGTTGAAGCAGTATCAAGCTCTTCCCCCTGCTCTAGGGTGAGAGAGGCATCCCTGCATGGGGAATAGGTTCCAAAAAGCCAATGCATGTGTCATGCACAAGTTCTGAACCCACTACTAGGGGTCCCACAAACAGACCAGCATATACAACTGTCACCCACATGAAGAGGGCCCAGGTAGTTCCCATGCAGGCTCCCTAGCTGTCAGTCTAGAGTCCATGAGCTCCCACTAACTCATGTCAGGGGCCTCTGTGGGTTTCCCTGTCATGATCTTGAGACCCAGTCCCTTGCCCCAGCTTGCTTTTGCATTCCCTCCTCCCTCTTGCCAACTGCACTCCCAGAGCTCAGCCCAATGCTCGATGGGTGGATTTCTGCATCTCCTTCCACCAGTTACTGGAAGAAAGCTTTCTGTTGATAATTAGTTGATTTCTTCTTGTCACTGTGTCAGAAATACAAAAGAAAAGTTCAGGAAGGATTTAATTTGGCTCACTAAATTTGGTTCTGAGTTTCTTGCCCATGGTCACTTAATCTCATGGCTGCGAGGCTTGCAGTGAGGCAAAGCATCGCGAGGAGAAGGCTCATCAGCAAAGGCTGCTCCACTCACGTGGAAGCTGTGAGGCAAAAAGATAAAGGGGAAATGGGAACAACAGATAACTTTCAAAGATTTGCCTCCAGTGACATGTTGTCTAACTTGGCATACATCCCAACAGTCAATTCATCAAGGGATTCTTCGACTGATGCAGTTGGATCCCCCATGGGCCAATTATTTGTGTAAAACAACCCAAATCAAGCCAAGGTTAAGTTGGTATCTAACAAAAATCACTTAGTGGATGCTTTTAGATTCACACCATGTACTCATGGATCAGGACCTATGTATTTGGAGAAACAGGGAAGGTATATAAAATACATTGTCTTTCATTTACTTGTTTATTTGTCTGTGTATTTATGCATTTGGCTTTTCAGATTTATTTATTTTTTCATACATATTTTTGTGTGCCTGTATACGTGTATGTGCACTCCATGTGTAATAGTACCCATAGAGGCAGAAAGAGGACATTTCAGATAACTGGAACTGGAGTTAGAAGCAGTTGTGAACTACTGTGTGGGTACTGGGAACCAAATCCCAGTGCTCTGTAAGGGCAGCATATCTCTTAACCACTAAGCCATCCCTCCAGCCACTTCCCATTGTCCTTTATTAAACACAATTTCAGATCAGGTGTGTATAGCAGGAAAAACACATGCCAGGTAATTCAAAACATGGTTTCTCAATAGCCTAGACATTCTGTTTTAGGAGGTTACAAGTTTACAGTTTATTTTGAATAAATGTAATGCAAGTGTGTGCAGTCTCACTGGGGTATAATCCTGGGTTAAGGATCTGATTTGGTGACATCTGTGCTTAGCTTTAAGTTATCCTGAGACAGGATTGCTGGGTATCCAGGCTGGCTTAGAGCTTGTGATCCTCTGGCACCTTCCTCCATGAATTGTTTTCATAGGTGTGTGCCACACCCACTTAATTCACAACTTTAATCAATGGCTGGGGAATCTTTCCTTCACTGATTTGAAACTGTTGTAGAATCATGTATCAAATGGTTTTACCATGGCATTTCCAGCCATGTCTCGAACAATGAAAGAGTAATCCAGAAAAGTTAATAATTGTTACAAATAGAAATAATTGTTACAAATATATAATAATTGTTACAAATACAAATTGTTACAAATGATAAGTACTATTGCAATAGCATGTGTGCTGGTTAGTTTTTGTCAACTGGACACAAGCTAGAGCTAGCTAGAAAAAGGGAACCTCAGTTGAGGAATTTCATCCATCACATTGGCATGTGCTCATGTCTTTGGAGGATTTTCCTCATTGATGTTTGCTATGCGAGGGCCCAGCCTATTGTGGGAGGTCCTAGGTTTGATAAGAAACTGCTCCTTTAGGACCCTAAGGGAGACATACATGGTCCCCTGGAGAAGGGGAAAGGGTCAAGATCCCCTGTGCAAACTGAGAGCCCGGGAAGATGGGGGAGGGAGCTACGAGAATGAGAAGGGAAGAAGAGGAAGGATGCAGAGGTCATGAGGGAGCAGAAAGGTTGAGTCAGGGGAAGAATAGAAGAAATGGTATGTGATAGATGGGGGAGTGTTAGGGAAGGATGGGAGGGAGAAGGGAAATGGGATTGTCATGTAAAACAATCTTGTTTCCAATTCAAATAAAAAATGATATAAAAAAGAAACTGCTCCTTTATGTTCTCTACTTAAGTTCCTTTCTCCAGGTTCCTCTCTGGAGTTCTTGCCTTAGCTTCCCCTCAATGACAGACTGTAAGCTGTAATATGAGATAAATCCTTTCCTCCTCAAATTAGTGTGGGACAGTGTTTATCAAAGCAAGAGGGAGGCAAACCAGGACAGGATATTGTTTCATTATTAGTTTTTTTTAAATCTTAGAACTACCTTACCTATAGATCCAGGAGGGGATATATTGGAAGAATCTTTAGAGATTTATGAACCCAGTTGTAGGACCAGAAATCTCTTAATTACATAATTTCCATTCTGTTTTAAGGAAGAAGTTTACTGACAGATTCGTAACAATAGGAGGGGTCTACAATATCATGATCTGGCAGAACTTTCCAGTCTCTGTTTTTATTAAGCACTGAAGTATCATTTTTTTAGTAGACCCAGAGTCCATTCCAACTCTCTTCTAGTATTCACATTGTCCCTTTGCCTTTGTTAATTGTGAGAATAGGATGCATTTGAGTACTGATGTTTAGAAAATAGCTGGATGTGTATTATAAAGAAGCATTCAATAGCCGAGGAATTGCTCTCTGCAACAGTCATTTAAAGTTGAGCTTTCTCAAATTTCCTGGTCTGAAATGTATGCCATCATTTTAAGAAAATGTCCATTGTGTGACTAACCAGAAATAGAGGGATATGAATATTTAGTGTGACAGACTGTCCATGGATAGAGGGATTGAGGGGGAATGGAATATCAGTCTAGATCACCTCTCTCTGTTTCATGTATTTCCATGTCTCAAGTTAGGAAAGAAAGGAAAATCTTTAGAGTAAAAATACTTTTAAGAATTATCATTTACCTTTGACTTTCATTTGGAAAAGTAGCTTAATATCTTAATAAATCATGTTTGAAAAAAGTTAATTTTAAAAGAGAATAATTGTCATTCTAAAAATGAGAACTAGGCAAGCCACGGGCTCTGAAAGATGTATTTTGCAGTGGTTATATAAGAGTCAATTAATTCAGGGAACTTATTTTTTGTCATCCTAATGCTAAGAGCATCTTATGAAGGAGAAGTTAAAAGGATATATTTAATAACTTTGGAATCATAGCTGGTTATTTTATCATAGTGGGTTAGCTTTATCAAAAGGTCAATCTGGAAAGTTCTGTCATTGATAATACTGTGAGTGAACTAACCAAATACATTCACGTGGTTCCATCTAAAGGTGAAACCTATGTAACTTTGAATGTATGATTGGCTTGATCTCACTGGATCTAATAATCTCATTTTAGCTTCATCTTGGACTTATTTCATCCTTGTGACATTTAGTGAAATCTACAAACAAACTTTAAAAGAATCTTATTCAACTCTTTCATACGTAGGCTTTTAAGTATATTTCCACAGGGCCATGAAATGAGCCTGCTCCCCTTGCAGAGATACTTGGTGGGGGATGGGATTTGATCATCATTTTGAGGAAATTAGCAAATGTAATCATTTTCTCAAAAATACTTCCATAAATTAGAATTTTAAGAAAAGTTCTATGGTATTGTGCAGTGCTTTCTCTATCATAACGGAAAAATGATAAGATTTATGGGACTTCTATTTAAAAACTGATCCCGTGCTTCATTTCTTTCTTGCACTTCGAATTCTGATGTATTCGTCTCAGCTGTACAAAAATCAATCACTCTACAGCCATTGTTCCTTAAATAAAATATAATTCCTTTTCCTAGTCTAAAACACCCTACATGATTTGGTTGCTATCTGTCTTCTTAATCTGGTCCCAAGCTATCCTTTCCTTTTCCACTGTGTGCAAACTGGCCCCAGTTCAGCTCTGCAAACACAGCACACCGACTTCTAAGTCTTTGCCTACACTGTCTATGCTGCCCCCAGTTCTCCGCATGGCTGCTTCTCTTTTGTCCTTGAAGATGGTAGTCAGCTTTCTCTCTTGCCAGCTTAGCCGTGGTGTATATTTACTTATATTCAGTGTTTATTTGGTGATCTTCTGATTAGTCTAAACTTGACTAGCTTAATCTTTATCCACAGTATCTGGGTTGATGTGTAGAGCTGCTCAACAATTGCTGACTGATGCAACGAGTACAATGAAAGGAGAGATTAAGGCTTGCACAGCTCTGAAGTAACTGCCTTAAAAAATCACTAGGAGCTTAGTGAAATGAAAAAAAAATAGACAGTGGAGTTTTGAACATTGTGAAAACTACACAGGAATATAAGCCATAGTCTGAAATTTCCCAGGAAAGCTTTGTAATTTTTATGAACTTGAACTTCAAACTTTTATAAGCACAAAATTTTGGAGAATTTTCAGAAGCTATGTAGATTTACAATGGACTCCTTTAAATAAGCTGATAATTTGGAGGTTAGTAAGTACAGTATGGGAATTTGATAAGTATGCCACATTAAAAAAAAAGAATTTTCTCATTTGGATCTTGACAGGCAATCATGGAAAAGGAATTTTTATTAGATGGAAGAACAGGTCAGTGTTGGAGGGTAGAACAAATAATTTACTATTGCTAAAAAACCAAGTTAGCAAAGTGTTTTTATTTATTCTGACAACATGCTTGCAACATGAGCATAGAGCAGATTTCATGTTAACATCAGAGTTAGCAAAGATTTCATCCTGACACAAGGGCAAATCAAACCTTAAGTTGGTTTGGTTTATTCTCTAGGCAACCCCGAGTAAATATTTTAGGCAAAGCTTGAAAAGATGCTGGAAGGCCCAGCAAACATTTCAAGAATTAGGTAATTGGCACAATGCAAGGTGGCTGGGCACAGTTGGGGAAAGTGTCAGAGATGGGGAATCCCTACCAAGAAGGATGGTTTGTGCAATTAGCTCTCTGAACTTTAACCCTTCCAGAATAATTAATGAGTAGCAAAGGGATCAAGACAAAGACACAAAGTGATATGGTGGATGCTGGCAAGTAATACATCAAAGAATGCTTATAATTGGCCCTGTGGCTTTCATGCTTTGCCCTATTTCTTTCAATTCATTGACTCAAAATAATGGCTTCAGGTTCATTATCAACAGGTTTTAGCTGTAAGAGCACAACATTGCAACAAAGCTTGGATTGTGGCAGTGTTAAGGCTAAGGACGAAGTTGCAGCTGATCACCACTGTTTGAAGAAGAAAAATTGTAGAGTCCTAAATGAATCAACAGCTGTTCCAGTCATACTTTCAATCTTGAAAACTTTGTATTCTCCAAGTCTACAATGCTGGAATATCGTTGGTGTGGGCAGGTATGTATATTTCCAATTCAGTCATATTTGAGGCCATTGTGAGGGTACTTATACACTGTTATTTTCAACCAAGCTGAGTTACTGACATACCATACATAAAAACATGGAGTGTCTTGTCCCTTCAAGCATACAGCTCTATGCTCTTTTTATGTTTTTGAATGATATAGTTCATAGACATTTTGACTCACTTTAATTACTCATTTTTTATGATTCTAATAGAGACTGGTGGGAAGTTTTCTCAGAAACTTCTAAAGCAAGAGTTCTGGATTTCAGTTAAAACAAATTTGTTTTCTATAGAGCTCATATTTTAGTAATCACTTATACTGTCCAAAATATGCAATTTATTTAAATATTTATGCTTTAATATTTAATTTTATGTGTTAATTGCTTATGAAAGACAGTATCAGTTTTAATTTTCATTTGACAGCAGAAAATTTCTTTTAGAGATCTCTTAAATCTTGAGAAATTATCTTTGTAGTCATTAATTTTTATTTTCATACTCTTGCATCTATTTTTAATTTTAGAGGCTAAAATACTGTTATGAAATTCCAAAGATCAGTTTAAAAATAACTAACTTAGATTTTTGTCATTTAAAATTTTTAATTTTTTAGTAATGTGAAATATTGTCATTTTCCAAATATATACACATCTAAACATTTTATTAAATACTTCTGTATTATTAGCTATTATATTATCCTTTAAAATTTTACAATATTCCATTAAGATGTAATTGTTATTAATATTTCATTCACTTGAGGAACTTGAGGAAGAATTTGAATAAAATACCAAAGAAGAGGACAAGTTACAGGTTTAGTTATATAATTCCTGGTAAATAAAACATCTACTAATATGCTTTGAAGATGAGACATTGAAATAGATTCATGTTGTGGGGATTATAGTTGTGTATATGTATAATAATGCAATCTATATTAGTTGCATAAAATTGCATTTGACACTTGCTAACTAATATTTGGTGGCATCATTCTAGTTGTTATACACATATGGTTAGAAAATAATTGATTGAACAGCTTAGCTTTTGCATTTTCTGGTACACAGTTCACTATGGTCTATTTTCTCTGCAGTGTGTGAGAATCTACATTAGTTTTAAAATGAAGACATTATTTCTTTAGCTAATGTATGGTTTGGGGTCAGACTGAAAAGCACACCATATCTCTGCTGCAAATTTGTTTCCAAAGCTTAGTTCTACAGCTTTGGAAAGAATTTTGAAAGTGCTTTAGGAAGACAGATATGTAGACTGTGCATAGCCCGAGAGAAAAGATTGTGGTCTAGTGGCAACAGCAAGAACTACAGGGAAGCTATTGCAAGTCTTTTCAACAATGAACCAAGTTTACCTGAGTTTTGTATGTGTACATTCTTTTACCTTCTTAACTGACCCCCATACATAGAAAAATTAGACATATACATACAGATCTATCTCTCTTTTTAGAGTTTTGCAGTTTTAGTGCTCATGTTTAAGTCTATCATCTATGTGATATCATTTTGTACATTGGTATGAAGGCATCTTTCAAATCCATTTCATTAATTCACATTTTCTTGACCATTTCCAACTATTTTTCATTATTGTAGTTTTATTGGAATTCCCTTTCTTTTTGCTACTTGAGAATTTTGTGCATGCATACAATATGCATTGATTATTTTGATCAAACTCCACCCTTAATCTTTCTCCACTAGCTCTTGCCCTCTACTCCTAACCTTTTTTCAACCCAACTTTATATGCTCTTTTATTTTAAAACCCCTGGGTCACACAGAGCTGCCCATATGTGGATAGACATGGGAACATAGAGAGGCACAAAGAGGTCACATCCCTGAAGAAAATTGACTCCGATTCTTAGCAGCCATAATTGCTAATACCTCTTCACCTGTGGATGGGACTTCATGACTCCCTTCTGCATCCATACTGGCATTTTGTCTTGAATTATCTTGCACATGTCTCATGCATGCCAGCACGGCCACTGTCACTTCATGTGTGCAACAGTATAGTCATGTCTGGTAAACACTGTTTTGCTGAATATGTCCTCCATAACTTATCTCCTCTTCTGTGATGATGTCTGAGCCTTGGGGATGATGGTGGTATGTATGTATATATGTATACACACACACACACACACACACATATTCTGAATACTTTATAGTCTCATATTCTATGCATATTGAGCAGTTGTGGGACTTTGTATTAGTCAGACAAATCTAACATATTTTAATATTAAAATGAAAAACTCAACAAATCAGGGTTAGAAGTGATGAACTTGAATAAGGCTAATTATGAAAACATAGCTGTTATTACACTCAATGAAGGAGGACAACATGCTTGTTCTCCAAGACCAGGAGGAAGACATGGTTGTCTGTTCTTGCCACATCTGTTCAACATTTTTCAAATAGTCAATCCAGGTCAACTATGCAATAATAATTTTTAAAATGCATGCATACTGGAAAAGAATAAATAGAACAATCTTCTGTTTTGCAGCTGGCATGATTTTGCACAAAGAAAATCTTAACAATAACAAATGCCCTAGAAAATTATTAGAGTAAATAAACAAGTTAAGAAAGGTTGAAAGATATTTTATCAATAAACAAAGGAGTATTTTTATAGACAAGCAGTCCAAAAATTACAGTAAGAAAACAATACCATTTACAATGCATCAAATAATATATACAGGTTGAAACCATGCAAAAGGTGTATCTTAAAACTCCAAAAGGTCTAAATAATGGCAAGATAGTTGATAGGTTCAGATAGGAAAATATTCTGTTGAGATTACAACATTCCCTCAATTGACCTGTAGGTTCAATGAAATCATTATAAAAGTCTAAAATCCCTTAATTTATAGAACCACACAAGATGATCCTGGAAACCAAATGAGTTTTTCATTTTAATATTGAAATATGTTAGATTTGTCTGATGATTTTCTGCCTTTAGGGATAATGATACATTTTGTATAAGATTGAATTTAAATACTTTTGCATTTAATAGTCTCTAGGTAAATAAATATAATATTCAGTGGGTGTTTTGATATCCCTATAATACACCTTTATTTTTGACAATATTTTTCTAAGAAAAATGGGCTCAAATTCAAGAATATTATGTGCATTTCAATATACCAGCCCTTCGTGTCAACTACATTATTCTATAAGATTTAAATAGATGTTTACTCATAAACAAGTATGTAGCTGTGAAGTACAATTATTATGTATTTTCATTGAAGACAAGTTAGCCTTTATCTTTGGAATATAATGTATATCTTCTTTTGTTATGTATATATTTCTGTTAGGAGTAACACACATTTCCTAGTTTAAATAATATATATTTTCACAAATTTATTACAAACAGCATAACTGAAGATGAATTTGTTCTATTATTTAATCTTGGTAAAAGCCAAGCACATCTTTATAGATAGCAAGACATTCTGATGACAACCGATGTTTAGATCCAGAAAGGCATTAACATTTATAAGAGAATTATTTAGAGTGAGATTTATGTTTTATGTGGTCATTTCAGAATTTGTTGCACTGTATGTTTTACATAAGCTTAGCAATGATTAGAAGTGACTGAAGAAATGTCTTTAGATCTAGTGAAGCATACATTTTTTAGAAAAAGAAAATAGGGATAGTTTTCAAATTTGGTATTTTTTAAAATAATAAACCATTTCTTTAAAGTAGCTTTGTTTATACAGAATATGAAAATGTCAGTCAGGATAAATATTCTGTATTGCTATGTACCTGAGTCGCCCTTTAAACACCCAATACCTTGATCCATATTCAGTTTTTTTTCACTTTAGTCTTCCTGCTGTGATGAAAGAGTCATCTCATCTTGTATTAATTTCATTTGATATATAGAATATCATTATGTGGGAGCTGTTGAGGTAAGCTTGAATTCACAGAATCTCTCAACTTTAAAAGTCATACTTAAACTTTAAAACTTCTTTTGCATGAGACATATTTTCCTTCTCATTTAGGGATCTTCTTTTCCATTGAATACAGATAGTAAAAATGTTACCTGATGTGTTGTTGACCCTTAGTATGCTAAACACTTCACTAAAAATCCCTTTCTTATGTAAAAATCAAATAAAGCAGATTGAAATGTTGTGTGAATATATTTTGTTGCTGAAATTTTGCCCATCTTTCCTTTAAGGACACAGACTGTCACATGTTTATAATTTAGTGGCATATTTTAAAGAAATTTTGTTGTTCATTGTTTGAATGTTAGCCTGTGTGAGTGGTACTTTGGAGTTTCCACTGTATTTGACCTTTTATTAGACTCATTCAGACATATTTAGAAGAGATTTCCCCCTCCCATTACTTTTCCTGGTAAAAGTCAAATACCCAGTAACATGACTAAATTTGTTACAGTTATTGAAGGGTGTTGTCTACTTGGCCACTGAAGAGCCTTTTTGCTTTAAAAGTATTTTGCCTTTTATTTGACATCTAGTCCATGTATTTTTTGTCAAATTGACCCAAGATAGAGTTATCTTGGAAGGGGATCCTCTAATGAGGAATTGTCTCCATTGGACTGGCCTGTAGCTAAGAATGTGGGGCATTTTCTTGACTAATGATTGATGTAGGAAGGCCCAGCATACTGGGCAGGTGGTCCTGGGTTGTATAAAAAAGCAAACTGAGTAAGCCATGGAAAACAAGCCAATAAGAAGAATTCCTTCATGGTTCATACTTCAGTTACTACTTGAATTCTTTCCCAGAGTTTCCTTAATGGTGGATTTTGATAGTGGTATAAGCCAAAATTAGTCCCTTTCTCCCCATGTTGGTTTTATCATAGTGTTTACCACACTAGCAAGCCAACTAGGACATGTTCCCATTATTGAACTTTTCTCATTCATACCACTGTTGTTCCATTATCCCTTACCCATTTATATCTTCTTTTTCACTTCCCACCAGTTGTTCCTCTCTGGTTTCCTGTATCCTATGAGTATACCAAGCTAGACAGAAATCTAAAGATTTGATGTTACAATCCACATATGACTAAGAGCTTGTGATGTTTGTACTTATGATTTCCTCACTTAGTATAATATTACCTACCTGCATATTCACTTAATTTCATTTTTTTCTTTATAATGGAATAAGCTTCCATCACACAACATTTTTATTATGCACTCATCAGTTGATGGACAACTAGGCTAATTTCATGTCCTAGATATTGAGAATATTGCATCTATCAACATAGATGATATTGTGCTCCCATATTAGGAAACAGTCCTTTAGGAATATGCACAAGAGTAGTATAGTTGGGTCACATGATAGATCTAGTTCTACTTTTCTTAAGAAACTGCTACACTCATTTCCATAGTGATTACCCAGTTTGCACTTCTATCACATTGCTGGAGGGACCCAATTCCTTGCATCCTCAGCAAGCAATTGTCTTAAGTTTAGTCATTTTATCTGGAGTAAGGGGGATCTCTAAGTAGATTTTTATCTTTGGTGGCTAGTATGGCGAACATTTCAAAAAATATTTCTTAGCTGTTTGTGCTTATTATTTATTCTTAGAACTCTGCAGTTCAGTTCCATAACCCAGTTCTTAGTTAGGCTGCTGGTTGCCTGGTGTCTTGTTCACTGAGTTCTGCGGATATGCTAGACATGGATCCTCTGCCAGATGTATAGCTGCAGGATTTTCTCATTCTGCAGGCTGCTTTGTCAAATCATCAAGTTTCCTTTGCAGTATAGACCATTGAGATTTCATGAAGTCTCACCTGGTGGTTGTTGGTTGTATTTCTTGCGTGGCTAAAGTCCTGTTTAGAAAGTTCTTACCTGTCTGGAGAGCTACGAAGATGACACCAACTAACAATCTAAGCAAGAGAGGACAGGCTAGCCTAAATGCCCTCCCCTGATAATGAGATTGATGACTAACTTATATGCCATCCTATAGCCTTCATTTAGCAGCTGGTGGAAGTAGAAGCAGACACCCATAGCTAAACCTTGAACTGAACTGAAATCCAGTTCCAGAAAAGGAGGACTGATGAGCAAAGGGGTCCAGACCAGGTTGGTGAAATCCACAGAAACAGCTGACCTGAACAAGGGAGAGCTCTTGGTTCCCAGACTGATTGCTGGGAAAACAGCATGGGACTGATCCAGACTCCCTGAATGTGTGTGTCAGTGAGGAGACCTCAGAAATCTATGGAGCCCCTTGTAGTGGATCAGTACTTATTCCTAGCATAGGAATGGACTTTGGGAGCCCATCACACATGGAGGGATTCTCCCTAGCCTAGACACAAGAGGGTGGGTCTAGTCCCTATCCCAAAGCATATGACAGACTCTGAAGACCCCCTATGGAAGGCCTCACCCTCTCTGGGGAGCAGAAAGGGTATGGGATAGGTAGGGTGTTAGTTGGGGAGGCAGGGGAAAAGGGGAGGGGGGCTGGATTTGACATGTAAAATAATCTTCTTTCTAATTAAAATAAAGAATTAAAAACAAGGGCTAGTTGGGAACAAGTCTAAGCTAAGGCCAAGCTTTCATACTTAAAAAAAAAAAAAAAGTTCTTACCTGAACCTATATTCTGAAGTGCTCTTCCCACTCTTTCTTCTACAAGATTCAAGTTTCAGCTCAAACACTACGATCTTTGATTTTCTTGAAATTTATTTGTGTTCAGAATGGGAAAGGTCAGATTTTATTCTTCTATGTGTAGATACCAGTTTTCCCAGGAGCTTTGGTTATCGATGCTGTTTTGTTATTTAATGTATGTTTATAACATGTGTCTCAAAAATAAGATAGCTGTAGGCTTAGATTAATTTGACCTTCTGGTTTATCTGGGTCCAAAGAAGTAATGAATGGATATGTTTTAAATTTTAATACAAGAAAAGATGTTGCATTAAGTATGTTTTATTGAGAATATGATTGGATTATTTTGGGCATTTTAAATGATTGCATATTTATTTACATATAAATATGCATTTATATTGCTTCAAATTATATTATTAATTTTCATGTATTTATACATTTATATATAAAACAATTTTGTGCATAATTTTGTCTTATTTTTACATTTTAGAAACGAGTTTATTCCATTGTATAAGTACATTTCTCAGCCTGTGGATCATGGACCCTTCAAGGTTCAAATAACCCTTTTATAGGATTTCCATAAGGCCATTGGAAAACACCGATATTTACAATACAATTTGTAACAGTAACAAAATTACAGTTATGAAGTTGCAATAAAACAATTTTATGGTTGGAGGTCACAACATGAAGAACTGTATTAAAGGGTCACAGCATTAGGATGGTTGAGAATGAATACTGGTATAAATGAGTGTATTTGTATGTTTATGTGTTTAAACTTTTTTGGGGGGGTTCAAGATAGGGTTTCTCTGTGGCTTTTGGTGCTGTCCTGGAACTCACTCTGTAAACCAGGCTGGTCTTGAACTCACAGAGATGCACCTGCCTCTGCCTCCCGAGTGCTGGGATTAAAGGTGAGTGCCACCACCACTTTTAAATAAGAAGTATGTATAAAAGAATCATTACAAATTCCTAGATGCTAAAAGTGGTCAAATATCTTGATATATTAAAGTTATGCTAGACCAGTATTTTGAGGACAACATCTG
This sequence comes from Cricetulus griseus, assembly GCF_003668045.3. NCBI lineage: Eukaryota > Metazoa > Chordata > Mammalia > Rodentia > Cricetidae > Cricetulus > Cricetulus griseus. The sequence continues at coordinate 209,614,972 of NW_023276806.1, forward strand.
AAACTGTTTTAAAACTAGTTAGTAGAAACATGGATTAATCGTGGGTTGTAAAAGAGAACTTAGGCAGCTTTTGTCTGGCTTTGGCCGAGAACTCAAAACTCTAACAGCTAAGATGGGCAGTGGGAAAGGTAAAACAGATTTTAAAAGTGTTGACACATTTCCCAGAGTAAGATGAAGGCTAAACCAACATCAACTTAAAACTATAGTTTATGTCACGGCAGAGGATTTTTAAACTTCTGATGAATAGTTTCTGTCAAGCCAGAGGTAAGATTCTCCAGCGCTTCAGAAGATGGATTTTTCAACATCTTCCATGTCTTTCTATATCATCAGCATGGAAAAGAATACGTATCAAGTGTATTGCATTCCTGGAGCTCTTCATTTATTATAATCAATTCTGAGGAGACAAGTTCAGAATTTGTAAGTGTTGTTGTTGACATAGTGGATATTACTAGCACTCTCTTAGCTTTTATTTTATCTTTATCTGTGGTCACCCTCTTAATTTGTCATACTGTTGTGGATTTTCTGCCTTTTAATCAAATTTTTCAAAAGATTTACTCATTTTATTGTTTTTCCTCACAAAAGAGAGTCAATTTGAGCATCATTGCTTTGTGTGTGTGTGTGTGTGTGTGTGTGTGTGTGTGTGTGTGATGCTGGGGTTTGAAACCAGAGCTTTGCACATGCTGGGCATCTGGGAAGATACTCTACTACTGAGCTACAACCTCAACTGTTTTCTTCTTCTTTATACTTTTTGTTTCTATTTCCCTTAATTTGGGAGACATGTCTGTATGTGAGAGCTCAGGATGTTAGCAAAAACATATGAAAACTTTGAAACACAAACATCAGTGAGCAAACTTGAAGAATTATAGACTTTCCTTATTCTTAAGTTTGCAGCTGCATTTCTATTAGCTTATTACATTTATGACTTACATTTGTTTGTAGTTTATTTTTTCCCTGTGGTCTGATTCAATATATCTTCTTTTCCCCCAGAAGATATGATTGTGTATGAAAACTGAGTGTACCTTTACAGTAAATAAATGGCCCCATCAAATAAGTTTGTTCATGCTTAAAGTGGTATGCTCACACACAAGAGCTAAATGTATCTGCTAGGTGGCCAACAGTTTCCTTCTTACTTAGAAATGTTTTTGCTGTTTAAGACTTATGAGGATAAAGCATTTTGATAGTACTGTTAAAATAATCATTCAAATTTTATTTCACAGATAGTCTACTTATGTGTAAATGAACCCTTTTCTCTCATACTTCAAACAATTACAGTTTAAGCTGGGCAGTGTTGGCACATGTCTGTGATCCCAGCACTCAGGAGACAGAAGCAGGAGGATCTCTGTAAGTTTGAGGTCAGCCTGGTCTATAAAGTTAATTCCAGGACAACCAAGGAAGGCTGTTACAGAGAAACCCTGCCTCAGAAAAGAAAAGAAAACAACAACAACAAAACCCCAGCTTATTTAGAGTATTAGAACTCTTTTTAACCAGAAACATAGCTTGATTTTTCAGACACACATAACTGAAATTTTAACTTCTCACTTACTTGCTTACCTACACCACATGCATGTTTTCATAGTATTTCAGGCTTTCAAAGCCAGATTATATGAATACTTACTTTAGGTTGCACTTACGTGCAAATTAATCAAACTATACAGTAACAGAATTAGTAACACTGATACAATTTGTCTAGCTCTAGTGAGATCAGGGCTAGGCTTACAGGATAAAGGGGCAATTTTCCGTTTACTCAATTTAAGGGAAGCAAGTTGTTCCCACTCTCCACATCTGTCTTCAAAGCACAGAGATGAAATTGCTTCAGTCTTGTTTGAAATCCTCATTTCATTTTATGACAATTCACAAAATTAGGCATTCATTTGAGATACAGATACTAACCTCCTTCAAAGCAAACAAGAAAAAAGACCCCATGGTGCACATCTGAATTGATAGATTCTTTTTTAAGTCTCTTTGGTTCTTTGCACAGATGGAGGAGGACTTTTGAAGGAGAAAATGGTGAAAAAACTTAGGGTCAAGATTATGAGTGAAGGGACAATATAGGTGACACATGGAAATTTAAGTCAGAAATGACATTGCCACGTCTTCCTTTGCACGATTCATCAGGGCACTGAATATATCAAGGAGCAAATTGCAAGTTGAATGCTGTGTCCTAAGGGGAAATGCGTTGTCAGTCAATGAAGAGTAAATAAAGATTTAGTCAAGGAAAAGGCTCATTTTGACCACACTAGATTAGGTAAAAGTGAGTTTGTCAATAATTGCAATTGCTACATAGATTTCAAATTAATTGATAAGTTGACAATGAATGCATGCTGATGGAGAGGCAAAGCAAGTGTCAATATCCAAAGCTGTTTGACGGGGAAATGCACAACAGATCAATCTATGTGATGGAAACTTACCCTGTGTCCCTGGTCTGATCAACAGAATGTAAAATCCATTGAGTGAAAATGCTTGTTGTCATGGATATCCAGAAATCTTGGCTGAGCAACTGTAGTGTGTTTTATATTTATCTTCTTGTATTCAGTTTTGGTTCATCTTTTATTTTATAAAGCAGAGTTAAGAGTGTTTGATTGTGCTATGCTGAAATAAGAAACTCAGACTTTGCTGATTTTCTCAAATCATCACTTGGCATCACTGATTCCTTCCTGCTTCAGGCAGAAGCATCCAGGGAAATGGGTCATGTTTAACCATCTGAAATGAGTAAGACAAAATTTGTGGGAACTAAGAGACTCCTGAGAAACTTAAACTGTGAAAGACAAGTTCCTCTGCCCTTGCCCCAACTCTGATGGCCTCTTGCTTCTGGCCTGGCAGGTTGTCCCTGGGATTTTTCTTATCATCCTTTTTAAGACTCTATATACACACATTAAAACCTAGGACCTGTGAACAAGAGTTTAAATGTCCATTGAAATTCATTTTCACACCTTACATTTTTCCTATTATTAATATGTGTGTACATGTAGTGTATGTGTGAGCAAGAGATCGCATGTTCCTCAGCATGCATGTAGACTCAGGACATTTTCAGAGAGGTGGTTCTCTCCTGCCACCCTGGGTTTCCAGAAATCAAACTCTTGTCTTCAGTCCTGTATGGCAAGTGCTTCAATCTGCTCAATTATCTTTCTGGATGCATTTTACCACTCATAAAATATTATCTGATGACATGAGCTGCCTCCTTAAATACAAATAATTTTTGGATGAGAGACTAAGTGGACTTTAAAGATTTCACTGAAAATTCTACTTGGCCAAGATATGGTGTGGTTGTTATATAACTGCTTTTTTACTTACTGAATTATATATTGTCTGTGTGTAAACTGTCCTAATAACCTAACCCTGTGGCAATTGCCCTTTCAAAACCACCAGGGTACTCTTCCCATCATGGATGTGGCTGTGTTCACATAGATATAATTCGTGTTCCACATTGAAATCTAGAGTTAAACAATTTTAAAGTTGTAAGTGCATCAAAAAATGCACAAAACAATTACAATTTGGTTAAATTGCTTCATCTAAACTAGTTTATACTTCCCCAGTGAAGTTCAAAGCCCTAAAGCATTTTGCACTTGTCCCCAGGCTTATTACAACTCAGAGAAAGAAAATTTTTATTCCCAGATGTGCTTTGACATTTAAAAATTAGAAGAAATATTGCTCTCTAGATTTATCTCCTGTGTGTGTGTATTCCCTGGCAGTTTTGAAAACACAATATACTCTGTTTCATCTTCACTAACCCATAATTGCAAACTAAAAAAAAAAAAACCTTATTTTCTACCATATTAAATGTTGATTAATCTCTCAGGGATAGACTTACATTAACCTAGATCAAAAGAAACTTGTAAATTACATTAATTTCCAATGAGAAATTTAACAATCATAGGTACTATCCAAGGAACACACTTGATCTTCATAGACCAGCTTTGTGATGGACCTAGGATTAGAGTGAGTGGGTGCTGGAGAAGTGCTTTTAAAGGTCACTAGACTTTGGTGAGTCCAGTCTTCATGAGGCATAGAATGCCCCAGGATCATAGGGTGATATGCACAGGAGGTTTGTTTTTTTCCTTCATCAGTTTTAGAGCAGACATTAACAACACAATTCATACATTATCTTTTTCTACCCATGTAGGCTCTTTGATTTATTTTCTATTGGGTAAGCTATTAGTTTCAATAAGGTTGCCTTACTTTTAAATTTTCATTTGAAATTGCCTGTTTATTTTAATCGAAATAGTTACATCACTTCACTTTCTTCCCCTTCTTCCTCCAGCCCATCCAAGTTACCATCCTTCTACCCCTCCAATGTCCTCTCCCACACCAAAGTTGATAGCCTGTTTTTCTTTATTATTGTTACATATATACATATATATGTATATTGAGTATACATATTCATCAGTTGAATTTGTTTTTGTTTTGTGACAAGTGGGGTTTTTTTTCCTTTTAAAGGATGCTAATGCCAGTGGAAACTGTTGTGTTTCTATTCTGCTGCAGAGGGCAGTATGATTCTCTGTAGGGTCATCAGGAGATCATTGTTCTTATATTCTCTCTACAGTAAACCCATACGCAAATATGTGCATACTCTTAGACACCTTACATTATCTATTCATACACAATAGATGATGAAGACCAGGGCATCGCAGAATGTGATGTATTCTTTACGAGTTATTTTATAATTCATGCCTTTCTGTGTGAGTATGCAGTATTTAAACATTGGTAATGGAGAAAAATATATTTCTGGTTGCCATTTTCATAAAAGCAGTATGTTTAAGTAGTTCATGGAGGCTAGAGAATCAAACAGTGCACTTTCCTCAGCCCTCTACCTCCCCTCTTCGCTACCTCAGGCGAAGTATAATTATACTCATGTAACTAGCTGATTTGTTTGGTGCAAATAAAGTCTAGATAGTGTGGAATTTGTCAATTTTAGCTATTATCAGTTAATTTACAAGTCTAAAGGATAGAGTGTTAACTTTTTACTCAGTTCGACAATGCAGTTTCTTCAGTTTCAGGCCTGTGTCTCCTGGAGTTACAAATTATTCTTATTGTCTATTTAAATCCATTTTCTATTGATTAGTAATTGATTCAGTGGCCAAGTCTTTCTAGGACTGTCTGTATTTTCCCCAAAGATTTAAAATTACACCAGTGTAATGTAATTTCATCTTGCAGCAGGGGTTAGAGGGGGGGCAAACTACAGTACAGACTGGTTACACTTTACAGCTGGGACAGAGTTTTCATACAGGATCTCTCCACCAGTAGCCTGGGTTCTCAGCTTCTCCCTCATATCTGAAATTCTTTGTCCCATCTCACACTTGTTTGGGCCCATTTTCTTGTCTGTACGGTAGAAATTGTTTTCTCTCAGAGGTTTTAAATGATAGATATGAAAAATAAGTCATGGTAGCATTAGCTTTTTGTTTCCCTTTCCACAGTCTTGTAGGATTGATTTTTTATACCACTGTTCCCATTTTTATGCCTCATCCTTAATGGGTCATTTTAGGACTTTAACTCATATTCTTAAATTCTCAGAGTTTTCCATAAATGTTGTTTATCATTTCTTCATATCACACTCTGTCTCACCTCCTTGTGTTGGGGGGGTGAAGAGGGGTTGGGGGAGTGTAGCTATGTGAGCGCCTGAAGATGCCGGAGGAGGGAGTCAGATGCCTAGGAGCAGGAGTTACAGTTGTGAATCATCCCAGGAGGATGCTGGACTTGAACTAAGGTCCTTTGAAAGAGATGTACATACCACTAGCTTGTGAGTCACTTCTCAAGCCCCTATTTCTAATGGTGTTTTAATTACCTTGCGTGTGAGCATTTCCTTTGTAATCTCCAGAACTATCTGGGAAAATTCTAGAGCTTTTGGCACAACACTAAGACCCTCTTGACTTTCCTTGATCCTAGCTGTTAATTTACTTTTTTTCTGAGCCATTTTAGTCAGTTGCTTATAACTTTTCTTTTTTCTTCGCTATGTGAGCTTCTGGGTTCTGCTCATTATAAGTTTATTGAAGTATTATTCAATAAAAAGAACAAACTATACACATGTTAAGGGTACATTTTTAATAATTATTTAATAATTTTGCTGGCAAATAAAAATTGCATATATTTAAGTATAATATATTTTGAAACTTAATGGATGACTCAAGCTAACTTTAAAAGTATTGCTTCACAAAATCTACTTTTCTGGCAGTTTTCAAGAATATAGTTGTCAGGATGTACAGCATATCTGTTGAATTCATTCCTCTGTCTATCTCAACTGTTGTGTCCTTTGATCAACATCTCTCTATTTCCACAATATACATTCTATTCTTTTGTCTTATGAGGCCATTTTTGGATTGCATATATAAGTGAGGCCATTCAATGTTTGCTTTTTTATGCATCTTTTATTTCACCTGGGAACATGCCAAAAGAAAATAAAACAGTTATGTCAAAGAGATACCATGTGTTCATTTTAGTGTTATTCAAAATAACCAAAGATGACATGGAATAATTTTCAATATTCATTAATAAAATAATACATAAAGAAAATGTAGTGTTTACACCCAGGAGAGTATTATTCAGTCTTTACAAACAAAGAAATGATAACATTTGCAGCAACCTGGGTGAAACTGGATGTATTATGTGGAGAATATATTTTAAAATTTCATGTATGCATATACACGGGCATCTACAGTCAATATAATGAATATATTCTTGATTCATAAAACTTTTCTTTTGACCTTATTGTTGACCTGTCATCCCCAGGCAACATTTGATCTGCTTTCTGTCACTATGCATTAGTTTATATTTTCTTGAAGTTCATATGAATGGAATTATACAACATATGTTGTTCTCTTGCCTGGCTTCTTCAACTATGCATAATTATGTCAACATTCATAAAAGATACTGCATATACCAATATACATTCTTGGTTCATTGTGAGTGATAGTCCCTCAGATGGATGAATATAATAGTGGATATTTGTGTTGTTTATAATTTTAGGCTATTATCAAGAAAAAATTTATGGTTATTTGCAGTTTTTTTTTATTTGAGACTGGGGAGATGGTTCAGTGGGTACAAGTGTTTCTATGTAAGCATGAGGACCCAAGTTTGGATCTCCAACATCCATGTTAGGATCTGGGCATGGCCTGTAATAGTGCTGATGGGAACAGACAACAAACAGACGCCAACAGCTTAGCTGAAAAACAGAGAACGCCAGGTTCAGGGAGAGAAGTTGTCTCAAAGGAGTTAAGACAGGGAACATAGAGGAAGCCATGTGACACCCTCCTCTGGTTACTATGTAGATATATGCTATACATACATGTGCACATGCATATAACACACCCGTACTTTGCATGGACATGTTTTTATTTTTCTTGAATAAATACCTAAAAGCGGGCAATCCAGTGGACAAAGATTTCATGTTTTATAAGTCAGCTGAAATTATTTATAGTGGTTTTTCTGTTATACATTCCTACTAGCAGAATCACAGGCAAAGCTGTTTTATTGCCTTTCCGGCATTCAGTAGGATCTTTCTTTTTTCTTCCTTTACATTTTTTGCTCTTCTACAATGTAGTGGTATCATTGTAATTTTGAAATGTGTTTGCCTTATTGCTATTGCTAAGGAGTACAGTTTTTTCTTTTTTAAATTTAAATTTTAAAATTCTATTTTAATTTCTTTTCCCACAGTTCTTCTTACCGCCCTCCTCCCACCCCCCTGCTTCCTATCCCCAGCCCGCCCCAGTCCACTCCTCACAGGTAAGGGCTCCTAGCCCTGTAATCAGATTGAGCACATTTTTATTTGCTTACTCAGTCTCTTTGTCCTTTCTATGGTGAAGCATTTGTTCAAGCAGCTTACCATCTCTTTGATTGTATTGCTTGTGTTAATTTTGGCAATATTTCACATATTCTGCGTATGAATGTTTATCAGATATGTAATTTGATCACATTTTGGTATTCAGCCACTAGCCATCTCTTTTTACTTCCCCAATGGCATCTTAGGGACAGCAAATGTTTTACATTTTGTTAAAATCAGGTTATCAGTTTTCACAGTTTTGGATTGTGCTCCTTGTGTGATACCTAAGGGGAAAATGCCTTAACTACAGTTGCAACTAGGTTATTCAGCAAATGGGAATTTTAAAAGTTTTAAAAATTACATTTTCTTTTACTTAATTCATATAGATAACAGACATTAAGGTCAAAACTTCATTTTTCTGCATATTGAGTGTTTCAAGATTGTTTATAGGAAAGACCTTAAATGTTGTATCAATTCAGCTATGTAGAGATTTGTTAGTACGTTTTGGGACTCTCTTCTATCCCATTGGGTTATGCTTTCATGTTTACAGTAAATCCACACAGTTATGATTATTTTAACTTCCTAAGTTTTGAAAGAAGTTCATCTTAGTCTTTCAAAATTTCTGGAGAAATTAATATTAAAAGGTCGAATTTTCCAGAGGATACCTGAGTTTGTAGTTTGTTTTGGTGAGAATTTTAAACTTTTATATTCTATTTCATTAATTTTCTACTTTATTACATCTGCATTGGTTTTAATGTGTCTCATTCAATTTTCTTAAGTTGGAAATTGGAATATGATATGAAGCAGGTTTTTTTTTTTCAGAAGCATTTAGGATAAAGCATCCTTCTAAGAGTTTTGCTTTGCAGCCTTCTGGTCCATGGACTTTCCCATCCTTCATCTAGGCAGTAGAAGCTCTGTATTGTAGGGCACAGCTAACTGATAGTCTGCTTATTCCTGTCACTGCTGTTCTCCTTTTGCTCTGCATTATTTTGCATTCTTTGTCTTTCAGTTCTTGTAGTTTCTCCCATAAAACAAAGTAAATAACACATTTTGCATTACTTTTTAAAAGGAAACTCAACCAGCCTTGCTATCATTTTATATGTCTCATATATACCAATTTGTTATTTTGATTTGTCTGTGGTATTGTTATTAGATATAACATCTATGCTAACTTGATTAATATTTTTGCTTATAATAAGATTATTTTTGTTTTTTTCATGAATGTCAGATTGAAAATTTACTTATTGGATGATAATTTTGGACTAATCAGCAATTTTTATTAAGAAACAAAATTTAATTAATTGGAAATATTTGGATATTTTATGTTATGTATTAAAGATTTCTATTAGGTAAGACCAGGATAGGATTAAAACTAGCACTATTCTCCTAACAGAGGCAAAATCTTCCTGCCTCAGACCCCAAGAACGGGAAGATTTTCAGGATGGATTGTGGGAAGTGACAATATTCTTGGTCCAGTGTGAGAACCGGGCACTTATCTCTAACAAGCAGCTGAATTATTTTTTCTAGTATTTTCTTTGCATTACCCTTTTAATCATAATGTAGCTAACTACTTTCAGAAGGATAGCTTCATCTCATCTCTCCAGGGCACATTGCCTTTGATATTCTGATCTGTTTGGTCTATGCAGTCAGACTTTCTTCCTTACCTCTGTAAACTTGGGGTTTTAAGCTAGGGCAGCCACTGGGTTCACTTTTCTTCCTTTTGACTTTCTATCTCTTAGGTATCGCTCCCTTTGTTTTTTAGTGTCCATTCTATTGGAAGCTTATGTTTGAAGTATTTTGTCTGTGTTTTATTTGGTCCCATAAGGCATATCACTGATACCTGTTAGTTTTCTTAATGGTATAGGAATCAAACAGTATGCTCTTGAAAAGTATTTAAATTACTACTTTAGTGAGATTTCGGCAATATGTTAATGATCTTGTGTGCCTGGGAGCCAGTGGTTGATATCAGGTGTCTTTCTCCATCATTCTCACTTTACTTTTTGAGGTATGGTCTCTCACAGGACCTCGAGTTCCTTGAGTTGGCTGGGCTGGCTGGCCAATGAGCTTCAGGTTTCTTCTGCCTGTTTCTGACTTCTGACTCCCAAGCTGTGGTGTCAAGAAAGTATCCCACAGAGCCCCGCCTATGATGTGCATGCTGGATTTTGAATTCATAGTTTCTGATTGTGTGACAGACAGGTTTTTCACTTACTGTCTCCCCAGTCCTCCATAAAGTGCTTAAAAATTTCATTCTTTGAAAATTCGTACACATTTGAAATATAATTAATTGATGTATAATTAATGTATAATTATATACAATGTATAATTAATGTATAATTAATGTAATCCCTCCTCTTCTCCCAATTTCTCTCATAATCACCCCACCACATCTTCCTCTCAACTCATGTCCTCTCTTCAGAGCTCATTGAGTGCAATCAGTGTTGTATACAAATGCATGGGTGTAGGACTCCCAACTGGAGCATGGGAAACCTACTAGGACCCACTTTCTGGAAGAAATAGTCTTCTTATGTAGCTGCCAGAAGCTGTCAGTGCTCCTCAGCTAGGATTGTAGCTCTCTGAGTACTTTCTCATTTGTACTGAAATATTGCCTGGCTTGATCTGTGTGTTCATGAGCACAGTACTATTGTCATGTCTAGAAGATGCTGTTGCACAACAGTCCACCCCAACCGTGGTGCTCAGAGTCTTCCCTTTTTTCAATGTTTCCTGAGCCATGTGGGGAGAGTGTGTGCTACAGATGTCCCGTTTAGTGTTGAGCATGTCACAGTTACTCATTTTCTGGCTACTTTGAGTCTCTGGATTAATCATCACTCACTGCAAAACAGAAGGTTCTCTGATGAAGGCTGAAAAATACCTATTTGTGTTGTAAAATTACCAATGGGTGTTTTTAACAGCTGTTAGTTATAATGTCAACCAAGGCAAGTGAAAGTACAGTATAGCATTCATGGGACAGGGTCATCTGAACACATAGATTACTGGACTAGAAAGGTTGGAGATGTAATAACAAGAATATTTTGTTCTTAAATCTCCCATGGATTAGCAGGGGACTTTCGAAGCTTTGTCTTCGTACTTGATTTTATAAATTTAATAATTTACCAAATAATAATAATAATAATAATAATAATAATAATAATAACAATAATTTTCATTCATATAATTGTGAGTTACCTGCTACAATATTTTTGTCTGCTTTGAGAAAAATCAACATTACATGCAATTATATAATTTCTTTTAAATATTTATAATTTAGCTTTATAAAAATGTTCATTATAAGTATTTTTGCACTACTTAATTCATGTATATTTACTGTATTACTTATTTCATTCATAGGAAATGCCCAAACTATGAAAGCACCAAAAGAGTTACAGCAGATTGTAAATTACTATGTAGCTAATATTAGAAAATACTTGTATGTTTAATTTATGTAGAATCACATAGCTTTCTATTTATGTACATATTTTCCTATCTTTCACAACTTTTTTACATAATTCAATAAGGTTTAAATTAATAATGAAATAGCATGAAACAGCATTAGATAAAGCAAAGGAGCCATGTTTTAATGACAGACATTTACAGTATTGATCCCAAATTGTGGGGCCCATTACTTTTAAAAGCATAACTTCAAACACAATACTAGATTTGTTTTAAATGTAACTATGGAGTTGCCAAGAAGAATCTTTCCCCATTTACATCAAAGATGAAAGCTGATTTGTGATAATGCACAGGCTATTTTCCTGTCATCGTAATTGGACTGTTCACCAAACTGAATTAACAACACAGAGATGAGTAGGGAGCCTGCCCATTAATACCTTCCTACATACCTAACCAGTGATAAAAATGTTAGATTGCACTTGATGCCATTAAAATACTTTTGCTTTCATAAAATGCCATATGCATTTATGTTTTCATGAGAATATATTATTGTAAGATTATGGAATACATTTGCTCTAATTTAGCGAATAGGAGCAGAACTTTGACTTGGTAAGGTTTTGTTCACTGTTTTATTTGTTTAAATTTATGCTTGTGGTGGAGACCTGTCATATCCAGTTTTGGAACTTGGTGTGCGAGGGCGACAAATGTGATCTCCAATGCGGGTGCCATTAGTAGGGCTTCCAGATAAAATACAAGATGCTTAGCTACATTTAAAATTCAGATGAACAATAAATAATTTGGGCATATATATGTTCCAAGCAACATTTGAAAGATACATAAACTAAAATATTCATTTTCAAAAAATCTGAAATTCAAATGCATTTCTCTTCGTTAGTTCTGGCAAGACTGTTACTCACCAGTCATCAGGGGAGTATCAACTCAGTAGCCTTATAGACCTGGGTTTAAACTATTCTTCCCAACTAAATCTATCTTTGTAATATCAATGCGTCTTCAGGTAACTGTTTCTAAATTTTTCTCTCTCTTCCTTGATGTTTTGTCTTTTTATTTTTAAAGATGTATTGGTGTGTGTGTGTGTGTGTGTGTGTGTGTGTGTGTGTGTTTGTGTGTGTGTCATGTGTGCTGGTGCATCCAAATCCATGGAAATGGAGTAATAGGCACTTGTGAGCCACCTATCATAGGTGTTGGCAACTGAACCCAGAGCCCCTGAAAGAACAGCACACTTGTAATTATTGAACCATTTCTCTAGGTCCTGATATATTTGTTCAGGGTCCTTGATTCTCATTAAACTGCTTACATTTTTAAATGATTACTAGCTAGACCCTAACATTCTAACTAAATGCACTTCTCTGTAGTATGTAGTCCTTAATTCTAAGTACCCCATTCTCTAGCCATCCTGCATTTCTAATTTGTCTCTTAGAATACCCTAAATCTAACAGTTGACTTTTACTTTTAAAATAAATTAATGCCTCATCATATTTTGCTTCATCTGCCATTTTGTTATGGTCATCTTTAATGCTACTAGTTTTTTTTTCAATCAGTGTGCATTATAGTCCTTTATGTTGGTATAGAATTATTGTTATGTGGAGCAGATGACCTGGATTTCCAGAGCCTTTTCATGCTTTCACTATTTACTGGTTGTAATCTTAATCAAATTGCCATCTGTTTGAGTTTCAGGCATCGGTAAAATAGAAATGGTAATAAGTCAGGCCATATAAGGTGGTTGTTGTGATTAAATATTGTGTGTAAAGTACACAGATAATTTTTTCTGGCCCGTGATAAGCATCATAACAACTTTTGGTATCACATCATCATCATTGCCATCATCATCATCACTATTATGGCCATCTACAGAACCTAAATCTCCTTTGTAGTCCTGTCTACAGTCTACTGTACTCCATACACAAACATTTAGAAAAACAAGTTTTGCTTTTGGTTAATAAATGTTCTGGCCCTTTCTACTACCCAGCAAAAACTCATTTCACGTCTCTCTCATGTTTTTTCTTCTCTCCCCAGCTGTGGTCATCTCCACTTAACATTTGGATCTGCTTTGTTGAGTAAGTGTAGGTAGATAGATGTCAACTTCCACAGACTCATTACCCCATTTTCCTGCCCAGCCTCAGTCTGCACCTACTGGCCTCCACCCTTTGGCTCCAAATCTACTCTCACTTGTCCTTAACCTTATTTTTTTTGTATGTTCATTATCTTCCCCCCTTCTTTTATGTTGAACAGCTAGGAAACATGACAAATGCCACATCCCTGAGTTCTTCTTCAGATCACCTACATCCCAAGACCCACCTTGAAACTCCTTAGCACAAAATCTTTGGTTCCTACGTTGTTTTCATAGTGCATGTCTTCTGCACAAGACCCAGGCATTGTCCTCCAACATAAAAAAGTTAATTTACCTAATTTTTTGTCCTTTAGTCTGGAAAAATTAAATTATAGAAAGTAAGTAACGCTTGCCAAAATTCATGGAAGACTTAAATTGAAAACCCATGAACAGCACTGGAAATTCTGTTTTATGAAATCACTAACAAGTAATTACAGTTATTTTTAGTCTATCAATACATATTTCCTCCTGAATAAAATTGACTTGGAGTGCACTGATATAGACAAGCACACCTAAATATAAAATATAACAGGCTTAAATGCCATCAGATGTCTATCAACATAAAACATAACACACTATTTGTCGTAGATTTGTAGAAAAACTTCTCTGTTTTGAACAGTTCATGTGACACCCCTTTGAAAAGTACCAAGAATAAAGAAAAAAATGATGTTTAGCTGTACCGAAAGAGTAAGGAATATATTAAATGTTTTCCACATTCATTCATCCAACAAATAGTTATTAAACTCTAAACACTATGTGTGATATACTAAGGTATGGGTGGGTCAAAATTATGAGTCTACTACAGTGCTTTTGTGAGAAATTAATAAGAGAAACTTGGTACATCCATAGCTGTAAGACCAACCTTTTGTTTTCTTCAGATAATCTCTTTTGGATTAAGTTATAACAATGACTACTTTTCCTTTTCAGCACTGTGCGATGCAAGCATTTAGGAGACACTGGAAAAGAATGGAATTCATTGGATTGAATTAGTCTTTTGCTCAGGTTCCTTCACACAATTTCTCACCTAACTGGTCAAATCTAATTTCGTCTCATTTCCATGGAGGTAGACAGTATTTCTCAGTGCAAGTAAATCTGAAAAAAAATTAAAATAAAACAATTCTCTTTATCCTAGTGGAATATTTTGCATCTGGCATAGGGAAATCACAAACGGGGCTGCAGAGTGTTCCTCTATACCTGAGCACAGGTGTGAAGTGCATAGTCTGGCTTTTAACCACAAGTGGGCAATTTACTTCATTCCTTAAGCTTAAACATGCTTGCCAAATAAGAGTGGGGAAAGAAAGAACTAAGGAAATGGAAGAGCATTTTGCTGATAGAGTAGCCTGAGAAAATATGATCCTATTCTGAAAAATGTTTTGTAGTAAGTAAATTGTAAGTTAGTTAAGTCTGTTTCTGTGCCTATAACTGTTATGGTACAATATTGAAATTTCATGTTCAAGACAAGTAATAAATGTTGTATTATATCACTACAGTGAAAATAAATTTATTTTGACTATCACTTAGCATATTGGCATTATTACTATCTAGAATAAGTATCTCAAGTATGTCTTATACAAATTTGTTATAATATTAGAAACAGGTAATTGTTATTTGTCTGACTGGTAGCCTATACCATTAGCTCTGGGCACAGTGAAAAAAAATTCATAAGAGAACTTTGGGATATTTAATGAATTTATCTCCTGACTTCTTTGTGGAAAATCACTTTAATGTTTATTATTCATAGGTCAAAGTCTATAATTGCAGACCAAAACTTTTTAGTTTTCAGGATGGAAGATTCTAACTCCACCCTGAAATTAGACGGCATGTTTTTAGACAGTGCAGACTATCTCTTTGATTACAGGAAATAACTGCAGTACAGGGCACTTCCAGCAAGTGCTTCCTATTGGCATTGAAGCTCACACTCAGAAAGACCTTGGCATCATCTGGTAGGGTCTGACACCACACAGTCATGCTCCTATACTCATATCCTGTTTTCTTAATCCCAAAGCTCAGTAACACTTGGTTAATTTGATTTCTTTGAGTACAGCAGCTATGTAGGGGTGTTTTCTTTCAGAAGAAGGGACGGTTTAAGTTTGGTCCATTTTGATAAGTGGAAATTGATAACCCAAAATCAATCATAGCTTGCTTAGTGAAATTTGTAAGAAAAAAACCATTACTTTCACTTACATACTTGTGCACTATTTCCAAATTTAATAGTTTTTGTTTTAACACACCATTGTCTTATTCTTAAGCTTATTGTTGTTTATAATAAGCTTCACTTACAGTGGCTATATATTTTTAAAAGACTTTACCTTTTGATTTGTAGTGTGAGGCATGTATTATTAATGAAATATTGGTGTTTTTCCCCTTGAATTTTCTTAAAAGAATAGCATCCTCTTATTTGGAAAAAAATCCGTTGGACAGGAGTATTCTTACAGAAAAATCATTATATCCACATATGTTCATAAGATTCACTATTAAACTTAGTAGTCCCATCACACGTGAGCTCCAGATATTGTTGCTTTAATGCATTCCCTCACTACTTTGATAAAAGCCTTAAGATGTTACCTCTAGTTCTTTGATGATATCCTCTGATGTTACAGTACCTTTCTATTTTTTCTCAAAAAATCTGTTTTGCATAAACATGAGAAGTCAAGGCAGTTCGAATTAACGAGTAAAGATATTCAAGTTTTAGCAACAGGGATACATCTATTTATAGCTAATTTTTCTCCTACATTGCAGCTATCTCTCAATGTAAGGAAATATTATTATAGATTTCTAGAAAATATGAACAATTAGCTTTAAAGAATTGCAAATATGTCACTCTAGTTTATAATTTTGAGATTTGTTCAGCAGTGTACTACTGAATTAATGAGAGTTTTAATGGCATTTAGGAAGAGGAGAGTCACATTGACCTAGATGTTGACTTATTCTGATTCATTTCTCTGTCACTTCATCTCCTGAATGAGTTCTACATTCTGCCTGATCGCTGTGACTGCCTTTTTTTAAAAAAAAATGTTTAGATTTTAGCTTCCAGTACTCTGTGGGGATGATTAGTAATAATAAGCCATTGTAGATTATTTATTATATCCAAAGCTAAGTTTAACATTTCTATTGGGATAAACTATTTGCAAATCACCCGTGAACTCGAATTGTCTATTTTAACCCTGAAGTTGGCCTTCTATTAAACAGGTCCTGTTCAGATTTGAATGCTATTAGCCATAGACCCCTAATGAATTACTGATGCTGTAGGCTGCCTACTCTACATTGCTTCTTATAGTCAGGTATGCTGTGTTTCCCTGACCTAACATAACCTATTTAGTTGCTTTCTCATCATGTATAATGCAGCTCTTCCAATGCTTAGGCTGTATTATATGTATTTTAAAGCTAAGAATGTTCTTCCACAGCTCTATTCTAGGAAAGAATGCCATCCTGCCAACTCTCTGTGGTACCTGTGGGATTACACTTTTCCCATTGTGATAAAATGTCATTTTCACTTTTCTTCCTGTATTATGTGAATTGATGATTTAGACATCTAAAATCTGACTGTGTCTGATATTTTCACCCCATTTTTCCCCCTTAAAATGAAGGTTACTAGGTTTCACTCCTACCTTTGTCCTTCCTCTGTCACACCTGTTGTCTTTCTCTCCTACCAGAGTGGTCGCTTTGTGTCTGTAGCCAAAGGAGAACATTTGTAGGTCAGAACATTGTGAGCGGGAGGGGTGTTTCTTCTCCTGTGTTTTGGGAACTGCCTCATCTTGTACTGTCCTGGAGGAGTTAGAGTCAACCACAACCAAACTGTTTGCATGTGTGCAAGTGTGCACAGGGCATGTCTCTTTGTTTCAGAGATTCCAACCAAAATGCAGAAGCCTAGTACAGAATGTAAAAGCTGTGCCATTTGTACTTTTTAAAACGCCATCTGCTTTGTGTTGAAACTGGACAATGAAGTACAGTTTTCTATATATTTAGCAAGGTTTAGACACAGAAGCAAAAAAAAAATCTCTTCTGAGCATGTCATGCCATTGTTTGTTCTGCAGGTACTCTATTGTAGCCTCCGTGAATAGTCAGTGCTCTCTTGTTTAAACTGGAAGTTCTTCCAAGAGGTCTGATTTTTCAATGTTCCAATTTTGTAATTTCTAAAGATTGTTGTCTGATTTTAGTTCTTTGTTTCTTAAGCCAGTCTGTTACAGCACATGCAAGGAAAAGCTGGCATTCAATACATGGATTCTACTTACTTGAAACAAGACCATTTTTTTTTTCTAAAACATTTGATATTCTTTCTCAAACCTTTTTGAATATGTTTCTTTTCTTCTTTATTTGTATCTTATTGCCATTGGTAGTCATGACTCACTTCCACATTAGTTGTCACTAGCTACATGAAAGGATAAATTACAGGTTACAGCACATATATTATACTAAGAGACAAGGACATGCATGTACCAGCCAATGAAATTAGTATATTTAGTAATACTAGTATAGTTACATCCATTTACTTGCATGTTTGGAAAATACTTCATTTTTCAGATTTAATGGATCCTTTTGGTCTTTATGTGAGGACAAAGACAATGCTGGGGATAGATGAATTATATAATGGACAAGTGAGGATTGGCTTTTGCTTGATGGACATTTCTAATAAATTAAAATGGAATTCATTTAAACTTTTTTCAGCTGTAGAAATGTTTCTTTTTTCTATTTTAATTCTGTTCAAATAAAAAGAAATACAATATTTATTCTTTACCACACAGTGTAAGATTTTCAACACTCACCAAGTTCCATGCCATGCAGAGAGCTTGGAAATCTGGAGTTAAACCATAGAACCCAATCCTAAGTGGTGGTGAGGGAGCTGGGGAAGTGATGTGGAAAGAGAAAAGTTTCCAATAGTCAGGATGGGCCCAGGATTGTGGGTTGTGATTACATATTCGCATTTTCCAAGTTCCATGTTTTTTTTATTCAGGAGCTCAAAAATGACATCACAGCATGTGCAATTTTGTCTATAATAGTCTTTAAAATTGTTCTAATTTTGACAATATTGTACATGTATGAATATTATGCTAATCATATTCATACCCCAATCTCTTTTTCTTACCCAATCATTACTGCTAACAATCTGAAACTTCTCAACTTCCTACTTTCATGTTTTGGGTTTTTTTTTTTTTTTGGTGCTGATTTTGTGCAGGGTGTCATAGTAGATTTTTAATCCAAGAAGCGAATATATACTTAAAAAAGATCATATAAAATTCAGTCAGCACGTTTAACCACTGAGCCATTTCTCTGACTCATTTTTATAGCATTCTGAAATATGCACATGTATAGAGTTCTTAATTGTATTTTGATCTCCAGTTGATGCTACTATAACTCTTGTTTTTCTTCATGCTTCCTCCCTGTTTTCTATAACTCTTCACTGATCTTTTCCTCTTACCTTTTATTTTTAGTTACTGTAAAGGATAAAGAATATGCTTACAGCTTATTTTATGGACTAAGTTTGTTCACTATATGACATTATAGGAGAACAATGTTTGCTAAAAATGCAATTCTTGGCAACAAGTCAGATTGTCATAGCCACTTTTCCAATTAAATAAACTAAGTTCTCTCTTCTTAGCTTGTGTTAGGGTTGCATGATCATTGTTTCTAGAAGCAGGTAGAGCCATTGAAGGCTTTGAACAATAAACGATGGACAGAAATGATGACTATCACTTCCAACAGAATCTTCAAGAGCTGTTCATTATTCTCCATATTGTATGTTCTACCCCAGTGTGCAGAAATCATATCTGGAGATGAGTGTCTGTCATTCTAGGTCCTTAAGTGACCAGATGGAACAAAACTTTGTCATCATTATAAATAACACACACACACACACACACACACACACACACACACACACACACACAGTAATTTTTGGAGTTGTTACGACAGCATATTCCACCCTATCCAGTCTGACAGGGAATAATTGTAGAAGACTTGTCATTTTTTCTAATCTCTAGGGAGCTCAAGTGTCAATCATGAGAGATGCCATCTAATTTGGAATGTCCTAATATTACAAAGAAAGAAGATACACTTTTATTTATTTTGCAGATAACATGGTGTCAAGTCTCTGTATACCATACTCAGAGTAAATGAAAGACTACATGAGGATTTTCTATTTGTTTGAAGATATTTGTATATAACCATTTCTTTCCAACATTAAGATTGTCTTCTCTAAGGTCATATTAACTTTGAAATATAAATGCCTTTGGAGGGAGGCTATTTTAATTCTTATCACTCGTTTATTCCTTAGTGGATAAGGTATGTAATGAGTTAGAGTGTTTTCTAAAAATAGTTTTAGATGGCATGAAAAATGGAGAGATAATAAGGGACCGTGGCACCTGTCTGGAAACAGGAAAAAAGGCAAAGAGATTGATTGTTGAAAACTAATTTTGTCTACTTCAAAATTTTTAGTTGGACTTGGTCTTTGTTTAATACTCTAGTGCATGTTATAAGTAAATATAAGCTCTAGAGAAATCTTAACATTCTTAGTATTATAGAAAATTAATTTATATTTATACCAAAGGGTTTCTAGAGATATCTGTTCTTCAAAACTGATGTGTTGGGGACAGAAAACTTTGGAAAGTAATTTGCTTTCCAAATAATGAGTATTTTTACTGCAATTGATGGAACAATGGCGAGTGTGGAAATTTCTGCTGAGATTGTTGAGAAATCGATGGATTGATCTTCTCAGATTTCGTTGACATGGACAAAAAGTATTTAGAAGTGAAAGCATCCCACTCCTGTAATTCTATAGCAATGCCCATGCATGGGACATGTCCGGTAGCACTTCTGCAGGGGGTGTTTCTAGTTAAGAATGTGATCATTTTGGTCAAGAACATTTTAGTCCAGTTTTATAGATATTTTAAATGTTTACAATTTGTTTCCTTACTACTAATATCCATAGTTCTCCTCATACGGGACCTAATATTAGATTTGTCATTTACTGTTTTTCTCAAAGTATTATCTAAGCAACATTTGGTCTCAACACATATACAAAAAAAGCTTTTTAACTTTCTAACTTCTGTCCTCCAAAGTGACAATGAAATCAGGCTTTTGGATAATATTTCTTTGACAGTGCTCTTGTGTATAATATTTATCTTGCTAGATATAACTTCTATTAACAAGTAGAATAAAATAGACAGTTCTACATATTATATCTTATTTTAGCTTATTTCTGAGGTCATATTGACTTTAGACTTTGTGTTATGAGATTTATCTTTTCCTTGTTTTAAACTTTTAGGAGATTTTAGTTCTTTATCAGTGTTTAATATTGAAAGTTTTCAATAAAATAAATTATTATCTGTAACTACTAGATATGTATAACACACACACACACACACACACACACACACACACACACACACACGTGCACACACACAAGGGGATTCCTATGAGCATAATATAACTAAAATTCCATGAAAAAAAATTCTTATTAGAAAGATTTTTTGTTCAATGGCTTTTATTTTTGAGAGTTTAGTGAAGGTAATAGCTAAAATAGCAGGGAATATATGTTTTTCCTGCTTTTGAATGCCTAGCAAAAGAATTTTAAGTAAAAATATTTTCAGAATCCATTTACAAAATTATGCTGGCTGTTACATGACAACCAGAAACTATTCCGTGTGAGTTGTTAATATTTTTGACTTAAAAACCATCTCTTACTGATTGTTGTCTTCATGGCCATTGCAAACCAATCTCTCTCTCTCTCTCTCTCTCTCTCTCTCTCTCTCTCTCTCTCTCTCTCTTTTATTTTCATCTCTCACTTCATTGTTCTCTGTCAGGCCTGGTCTAATGAAAAGTCTCTCATCCTAGCATCAATTTTATCTCCTATTTCACATATTTTCTTACTAAATCCTTATTTTACTGTCATGAACTAATTGAAACAATGAGTGATTTATCCTTTAAAAAATCAACTGGGTTGGAGCTCTTGGAAAGTAAAAACAGTTGAGTCTTTCCCCCATCCATATTGGCAGGCCATCTGATGTTTTCAGTGTGCAGGTCTTGTTCAGGTGACCATAGTTTTGAAATTTCATGTGTGCATTTCCCTAAAATATATAGAAAACAAAACCACAAATAAATGAATAACTATTGTACTTCTTTTGCTGGGAGGGTAATGTAAATACAACTATGAATTGTTTTTAATTCATATTATCTAGTATGTGGCAAGACTTATTCTAAGTGGTCCCAACAGCTGTAGCTGATATTTAATCTCTTCTTCCATAGAAATGTTGCCTTTTTTGTCTTTGAAACAAATACCCGAAGAAATATCAAATTATATGGAAAGTGCATATTTGGGATCACATTTCTAGGATGTTTCAGTTCAAAAATCAGTTGACTTACCACTCTGTGGCTCGGGAGGTGATTTGTTGGAAGAACGGCTGCAGGAAGGAATCTGCTCTCTTCCAGGCCCAAGAGAGGAAACATAAGGTGCTCCACTGGAGACCCACAGATCTCTCAAAAGCATGTCCACAGTGTCCAATGCCTTCCACCAAGTTCTGCTTCTTCAAGTGTTCCACTCTTTCCTAAGAGTGCCAAGCTTAGAACAAACTTTTAGCACATGATGCTTTGGAGAGCACTTGAGATCTGAACCACAGCCATAGCCTATACTTTAGTGGACATCAGCTTCCTTTCCAGCAGACAGAGGTTTTGTTGAAGCCAAGGACAGGAGGACAGCTGCAGAAGGGAGGAAGACCCTGAAGATATTTTAATTGTGGAAATCAGAGAAAAAAGAAGGAAATGGAAGAGGACATCTGAACACCTAGGAGATAGGAGAATGTCTGAGTGTGCTTCCCTGAAAGAGCATGAAGATGAAAGTGGTGAGGACTATTATTCTATACAACTGATGTTCACTGATAGAAATAGAGGAAGACATCAAAGGCTTAATAAACATATGCTGTTGGTGTAGAAAATAAATTGGGACTGAAAAATGACTGCCACTGGTCATACTGATGAGGCTAGCTAAGGTGTTCTGGTCAGAAGTATTTAAAAAAGAATGTAAAATGTGGAATCTTAGGAGTCATAAACTTCTTAGGAGCACAAACTTCTCTGGAGCTTTCAAATGGAGACAAAGAAATACAGATGCTACTGTGGTCATCCATTTGTGGATTATGTAAGTATGCCATTACAGTAATAGAGCCTAGGAATAGTAAATGGTATGCACCCTGACAAGAACATAATGTTTATTATCTTGTTCTTTGCAGGAAAAGTGTATCAAATTCCCTTATAGGAGACATTTGCGTTTTGTTTTCAAAATTAGACTTGTCTACTAGCTCTTGACCTGTATTCTTATTAGAATCATTTGGAATTCTGGCTGAGAGGTCATATTTTAGCTTCTTACATCAATCAAACATGATTGAGTACAAAAACAAAAGGAAGAGAGAGAGAGAGAGAGAGAGAGAGAGAGAGAGAGAGAGAGAGAGACAGGTGATAGCTGATTTGAGAGCAGCATTGTTAAGGGTCAAGAGGAAGGGTGTTGCTTTTTTTATTTTATTAGAAACAAGATTGTTTTACATGTGAATCCCAGTTCCCTTAACAATTCTTAACTGAAAAGTGGGGAGGTCAGTGTTCTGAAGAAACTCCCTTGTAAAGCAGACGTGTTGCAATAACTGTGGGGTCTTAGTCCACTCTGATAACAACCACACACCACCTCTGTAAATTCTGGGGAAAATGTTCATTATGGGGCAATCATGGCATCAATGACAGTGTTCCACTGTAGCCACAGTACTGTGGTGTAGTTCAGCTGGAATGCCGTTTCTCAAATTAGTAGCATATTTCAGATAAAGAAAGGAAGTCGCCTTAACTTGAAACTGCTGTGTCATTTCTTCTTCCTTAACTGAAATTCCAACCAGAGTTCAGGAAATGCCCCTAATGAGTGACTTCTCTTTTCTCCTTCCTCAACTAAGTGGATTCCAAGCAGTTCTAACCATTCATTACTTGTGAACAGATCCTTGACTTTTGTGCTTAAGTTATGGGAGAGGGGACTGTAATTTGGAGCTGTTCGTAGAGGTGATGACACTGCTAGAATCCAATCACTGCTGGTAGGTAACCAAACTGGAAGGTTAATTTTCTATACTTTAAACAAATATGAAGCCGAGTTCAATCAATACCTGTTTTACTTTGATAAGTAGAGCTTGCTTGTAATTATGCTTTCTTCTTGTGTGATAACCAGCTATCAGGATATTAGAGCAGTCAAACTATGATTTGTTATAATGTGATTGAAATATAACTGGGATGCTATTAATGTCTTATTTTAATCAAGATGTAGAACTCAGTTTTAGTTCATGATAACCAAGGGAATTCTTCCAGTTTAATATTCTCAGATATTTGCTATATTGGAATATAATTTGCATTTTATTTCATCGTATGCTATTTTATGAGTAAGTGTTAACTTCTATTTACATTCTAGCAATGTCTATTTTATTTGTTTTTAAAGGTAAACATATGTAAGTTTTATTCATAGAAGAAATACCACCAGGCAGGATTTTAGCTCATGCTCTTTCCCAGGCCAGGCTACTCTATTATTTTTGAACACATATAGATCTAACATATTGTTTAGCAGCTTGCAAGTACACTGAACTAGTAATTTTAAAGTAAAAATTTTAAATAGAAGCAAAGAAGAGTTGCTATTAAGGTCTTAACGACTAGGGCCAGAGTTGTTTCTCTTATATGTGCACAAACATAAATCTAGAAGTGTTGTATATGAATATATACCTATATTTTTTCTATGATTATTCCATATTATCAATGCTGCCTCATGTATTATTAGGAGTAGACATCTCGAGAACAAAAATGAACCTGAGATAATATTTAATTTTGCTAAAGTAGTTCATTGTAATTTATTTACTAGAAAGTTCGTTTAGTGATAAAAGAGTTTTCAATGCCCTTGACAGTTTTTCCCTGCTCAGAGGCTTTGTCAACAAAGTAAGCTGAATTGAAATGGAGAGTTCAGCAAGATCATGAGAGAAGGCTGCTTCCCTTGGATCTTACACGAAACTGATTGTGGCTAGACACTTTCAAGTACCTTTGAATTAAATCTTTCCCATGTTTGGTGAAAGCAACCTTAAATAGGTCAAACTTGAGGCTGACACTCGAGTGTTTAAAGAAATGTTTAAAGACATGAACTCAACAGAATACATATAATCTTCACATTGTCTCCTCAGTGGTTTTTAACTGTTACTTCCTAGTCTTTGGTTTCTTTGTGAAGCAGTAGAGTAGTGTTGTATATAAGCCCCTTTTGCTGAACAGAAATTTGTGGCTGATGTCCAAAACAAAACAATTTTTTTTCTTTCTTTCTTTTTTCTTTTGTTTTTTTTGAGATAGGGTTTTTCTGTGGCTTTGGAGGCTATCCTGGAACTAGCTTTTGTAGACCAGGCTGGTCTCGAACTCACAGAGATCCCAAAACAATTTTCTTAGAAGTTAGCATGACTATAATGCTTTAGAGATGGGTGTTTAAATTCTAACTAGCCAAGATATTTGCAAGATGTTTGTGTATAATGCCAAATTTTAGCACAATTGCACTTTTCAGGAATTGTAGTGATATGCAAAGTGGAAATATAGAAAATGATTTTAAAAACAGTGGCTTGGATAGTCAGAAAGGAGAAATAGGTAAAGCAGAAACTGAAATAACCAAGTGTCTTTACACAATGATTTGAATACATAGATGAAAGTTGCTTCAAGTGGAGCCATGTGGATACTGGCGGAAACCCTGTAGGTTCATCTTTTGTCCATCAGTGTAAAACTAATACTATTTCCAATCAGCTCAACACAGCCAAATTTTCAGGGAGATCAGCTCCTACAGTTAAAAGCAATCAGGACAACACAGACTAAAAAATGTAGAGATGACAGATCTAGAAACGGTCAAAGTTTACAAACAGCAGATCGCTGTTGTCAGCCTGTTCACAAATGACATGTTGCTATGGATAACTGTTGGCAACAAACGAGGCTATGCAGAGAGTAAAATGTTACTCAGGTGCCACAGGTAGTGCTTCTTTTGACCTAGCAGAGGAATTCAAGGCAAAAAACAAACAAACAAGAAAAAAACAGAAAAAAAATGACAGAGGCACAAAACAATAAAACCAACGAAGACTGGGTAGTAGTAGATTTGTTGAAGAGAAAGGAGAGAGTGAGGGAGTGAACAAAAAACGTTTATCTTTCTCTCTCTCATTCCCCCTCTCTCTCTTCTAAAACTATTCTAGAGCTAAGCTACCCTCAGAAATTACCTTTGACTACAAAGTTCTTTCCAACTAAATCAACCTATTGCACTCTTTTAAAATGAATCTGATTTCTTTTCATAGACAGTCATGGAGATTTTTATCTTACTTCTTAGAAAACCCACAACACATAGCTTCACCACAGTTTCTGAAACTATGTAGACCTTATTCCTATTGATATAAAACAAAATAAAAGACAATTAAGAAATCCTTTAAAAATGAGTCTACAAAATTCCCCTTTGTACAGTTGTGAATTACAATCCAGGACTCAGTGAAGGTGAGTTGTAGGTGTTTGGAAATGTCTCATCATTTGGCTGACCTAACTTTGTGACTGCAGTTGTCATTCCATGAAATTGGATTCTTTAGGACATGGAAAGTCCTGGACACTTCAAACTTAAACAAAACCAGTGTAAGAATGGAGGCAATTTACAATAAAACTTAAGAAAGTTGGGGAAAGGCTAGTATTGGAAAGTTGAAAGGTTGTGCAATTTTCTGACAAGACCAGTGTTAAAAAAAGATTGGTTACCAGGCATAGTGGCAAATGCTTGTAATCCCTGCACTTGGGTAGCAGAGGTAGGAAGATCTTGAGTTCACATTCCAGGTCAACATGGGTGAATAGTGAATCCCAGTGGAGAGGAGGTTCTTACTATTTTTTTTTTTAAATCACTCCCAGAAAAAACAGGAGGTTGAGCCTAATAACACCAAAGACCCATTAGGTTGCACTTTTTTTCTTTTATCTTTTCAGGTTTAAAAGAGGAGGTGAGAAGTTGGTGTAGAAGTTTCACTTGGTGTACATTTCTAAGAATAGATCCAAGTGAGGCAACAGAAGGCATTCAAAGGCCTAGAACTGGCCCTCTGCTAGGATTCCCATGCTTTCATGTCCATTTCTGTATCACACTGAAGAGTTTTCCAAATCATCTATTATATTGATTGAAGCAGTCTTTAGCTTGCCCAGTAATGACAAGCTGCTTCTACTGGACCACACACTTCTGCCCTGCCTTATATTCCCTCCTTTATTTCGTTTGTTCATACACAAACATGCTTCCAAGCCTTAGAAGACTGTGCACAAGGATAAATATTTGATTTTCTTAGTACTTAGACCCAAATAAGAATGTGAGCCAGGACTTTCTACATAATTAGATATTTATTTTCTTGTCTGCCAATTCCCAATAGTTAGTTATTCCATTAAGCATCTTTATATAACAATCTAGATCAGGATCTGCTACATTGGAGATCTGTCTATAGGCATGTGGTAGATTCACCTCTTCTGTTCCCTTAGGGCAGAGGTTCTCAACCTGTGGGTCGAAACCCTTTTGGTGGTTGCATATCAGATATCCTGCACATCAGATATTTACATTGCAATTCATAACAGTAGTGAAATTATAGTTAAGAAGTAGCAAATATTAATAAGAATATAATTTTATGGTTAGGGGTCACCACCACAGGAAGAACTATATTCAAAGGTCACAGCTTTAGAAAGGTTGAACCACTCTGTCCTAGAGGCTTTGCCAATGCAAACACATTCAAACTCACTAGACCACCTCTTGCCAGCAGAGTTCTGGTAGGCAGCATTTCAACTATCAGATTTTAAACTTTGGTAAAATTCTAGGTTTCTCTTTAACAAATTTTAGTGACCATGCATCTGGCCCTTTGACCATCCTCTCACATTTCTCTCCAATTTGAAAATCACTTTTCCTCTTCTATAATTACAATTTGCAGGCAATTTTCCAGCACAGGATAATTTGTTCTTTCTATCAAAATTGTAGTTACCACTATAAATTGTTTTTTCTATGAAGCCCATCCAAATCTTTTGATTTTTCTCAGTATTTTCAAATTTTAAGCATCAGTCTCTCTCCCTCATTCTTCTTTTTAACTGAAAGTAATCATCACTCATGAGCTTTTGTGTATTTCTTGTGAAAATTCCTATGAAATGTTTGGAAAGCCTTGAAAATAATCTACTCTTAAACTGAATAGGAAAAAGCTAGTAGATGAGCCTGCCCAATGTGTTAAGCAATGACACCATCCTCTGAAGAAGTGGACACCATGCCATCTAACCTAATTAATAACTCTGTAAATTTAGTTAAGTGGAAGATATAGAAATAGAGGAATGTACCTGATGCTCTATGTGATGGATTCTAGTATGATGGTGGTATCTCCTGGTGATCATTTCTGGTATTCCCACAACTACATAAAGTGACAAGTGTCATATTAGAAGTGTAGATGAATTCTCTGAGTTTGAGGGTGTGAGAAGACCATAGAGATATGAAGGATGAAGTGTATCTTGAAAAACAGTTGGCTAGTCTCTAGATAGACAAACAATGGAAACAAAGCCTTAGACCAAAAATTCATCAGAAGCAAAATGAGGCACAAAGTTTCCTTTAGAGTTTGGGGCCATTGTGAGGAATAGCAAGAAGGAAGTGTGGACAGATAAGTATTTTTTTTAGGACTTGAAGGAATTTGATGAGAGGTATAGCTTGGCCTGATCATCCATCAGTATCTGCATAGTCTCTTTGGTTCTAGTCATTCAGAGGAGAGATTAAAAGACAAATGCCTGGAGTGGTTTAGTTGTGTAATTTTGTTTGCAGAATGCTCCTATGCCTGCCTTAATCCATTGGGATCCCAGTTCTGAGAGGGGGAAGTTGACATGATCTCCCATCCCTAACACAGAAGGTCTTTCCAATTCACATCTGCTTCCAAAAGAAAAGCTAATTCTTTCCAATGAAGTCTCACTGGGCCCATTATATCTTAAGCGTAGGTCTATTCTGAAGCAGTAGATGGTCAACACAAAATAAGCTCAATGTTATTTTTGTAGACATTTTGTTGAATATTGCTTTTTTTGTCTTACTGGTGTTTTGTTTGTATATCATAGTTTCCGATTTTGTATTTTTATTTGGTTTGTGTGTGTATATTCTTTCCCTTTTTTATTCTGCATTTGTGTGTGTGTGTGTGTGTGTGTGTGTGTGTGTGTGTGTGTGTGTGTGTACATGCATTGGTTTGTTTCCTAAAGAAAGAGAAAGACAGGACATGGAATTGGATAGGTGGGGAGATGGAAATGTAGGAGTATCTGGGAGGAGTTAAGGGCAGGGGAAACCATGATCAGAATATATTGAATGAAAAAAATTATATATATATTATATATGTATATATATAATATATATATATATGGGAGAGAGAGAGAGAGAGAGAGAGAGAGAGAGAGAGAGAGAGAGAGAGAGAGACTGGTATCTCTGGGCCATATTTTGCAAAGAGGTGTCTTGTTGGCAACCAGAAAGCACATTGCAGAGCATATGATAGACCCCACCTCATGAGAGAACTTAAGCTGATACACTGTGATATTTCCCAGTGTAGAAAGATTCGTTTATGCTAGCATATATTATCTCTCAAACAAATTGTTCAAGCAAAT
This sequence comes from Cricetulus griseus, assembly GCF_003668045.3. Lineage (NCBI taxonomy): Eukaryota > Metazoa > Chordata > Mammalia > Rodentia > Cricetidae > Cricetulus > Cricetulus griseus. The sequence continues at coordinate 209,643,867 of NW_023276806.1, forward strand.
GCATGATTCAGGGATTTCTGTGTGGTTGCCTGGTGTGGAGTTGGTGGAACACACAGTGAGTAGGAAGTCAGATGATCAGCATTTTTAGTTTGTTACTCATTTCCCATGTGATTTTGGATAAGTCTCTTTATGTTTGTGTAACTATAAGAACTATTGCCTAGTGTGGAGAATGAAGGTCCAGGTTGCCGCATGAGGAAAAAGCATAAGCAATCTCATGGGGCTCAAAGTCCACTCTTGTACCTGAGGATATCTTTGAATTTACTCTTAGGAGGTCAAACTTGCTTTGGACATAGGAGCTCTGAGACTGGAAGTCTACCTCTGAGCATAAAAGGAGGCCTTTTCCTGTCTGCTTATGAAGTCTCAATTTCACATTTTTGACAGATTTTCAAAGCACAAATTGTATCAATGAGCTCCTGCTTCACACTGAACCTCCTAATATTGTCTCCTGTTAGAGAGCTCTGCTTTGGGATAGAACTTTCAGAGCACAATGAAGCAGAGAATAATGTAGCTATGCATAATTTGGAAATTAACTGTTGCTTTGCTGTTTTTCTATAAGATATTACACATTTCCCTAGTCTCCAAAATGTATTGCCAATTCATTTGCTTTCTGCTGGTTGTACTAACATGTCTCCACTCCACTAAACATAGCCAATGGACTGTATGATGATGTCTTTGTCCGTTTGTGTAGAGATGGAACAAATCACCACAGCAACAACAACTGCACTCACCATTATCCACAATTTTCTAAGAAAAGAAAATGCTTACAAAACAGTCGGTAAGCTGGTATTAACTCTTTCAGTGGGAAATCAAAGAGAGCCCTTTAGTACTAACCACTTCTGCTTGAGTAGCAGTCTGTTTAGATGAATTTTATCACATGCCCAAGCAGTTACATTTGGTGAAATCTTCATCTCCATTTCCCTCCTTCTTCCCCATCTCTCTTCTCCTCACCTTCCCTCCTCTCCCCTCTGTTAACTGTTTTTTTTTTTTCTCTCATCTCTTCTCATAGTTGCTTTTTTCTTAGGTGATCATAGGAAACTTTGATTGTGTATCAATTATGACTAAAAGCTTTCCAAATGAGCTGATATATTTGAGTCTGACAATACTCTGGAAGCAAGTGGTGCTACCACTATTTCTCTAAAGGGGGAATGATAATTTGAAGACCCGTTGACTTTCCCACAATGGCTGATGGTTGAGCAATAGACTGGGACTGGAATGAATCTGAGTCTGTAGGTGCTTAAACTTTTCCTTTGCTGTAGACAAGCCCTCATCTTTATAGCAGAAAAGGGGGGAACTGTTTAAGGTGGGAGAGGACCCATCAGAATCTATGCTATACTGTTTCCTAGGCTCACACAGGAAGGATAACGAGGCCTCTAGCTGTATTCAATTTGCAAAAATAGCAGATGCAGAGGTAACAAGGGACTAGAAAAAATGTCTGCATTTCATGAAAGAAAGGGGCAAAGTGAAGAGACTCATTAATGTCGAAGCAGTAGATGGATAACCAGTGACAAATATCAAGTAGATTTGCTTCAGTTTGGGCACAGAAAGGTCATTGATTATTTTTGGTTAAACTGGTTCACAGAGGCCAGGTCTACACTAAAAAAAGGGAATTAATTGCTTCCATTTCCCACTAATTGCCTCAACATTTCCCTTTGCTTTGTCATTGGAGATTTGGTCAGAGAGGAGAAAAGTCAGAAGTCAGAGTTTGATGGAATCTACATAAAAAGGGAATCTGAGGAGACCAAATTATGGCATTTGGTGTAATAATGATAATGATATTTAGCATTTTCCCTGGGAGTGCTGTGGATTTTTAGAGCCCTTTTCAATCTTTAATCAGACCATAGGGCACATTTAAAAGAGTTCACTGTTTTTATTTCCATCTAGAGGATAAGGCATCACAGAGCGATGAGCTGACCCAGGGCAAGTCCCCTGAGATGTTAATCCTGTACATTAGATCATACCCTCCAATGTTGAGTTTTAGCTGGAAGCCCAGGCTCTTCCCCGTAGTGTAGTTCATTCCTGCTCCTTCAGTCTTCAGGATTTTTGCACACTGCTCTTTGAGATTATGGTCTCTATCAAGGACTGAAAAGTCACCCTTGAAAGCAGTATGAAATGATTTTGATACTGTAAACATTTCTCAGTTTTCTGCCTATTCATATTAGGTCTATCATCGTGTGACAAGGCATTGTACTTTGTGTTTGCTGGAAAAGTGAGTCTTTAGAGTCCTTTAGAGCTTCAACTCCTTTGAAACCTGGGAGCTTTATCCAGCAAACACTTGTTGTTTTGGAGTCTAATGTATCAATTTAGAAAACTGACTATCATAGTATTCTGCACATGCTAGGTGAGTGTTAGGTGATTCTAGTTTCTGTGGTTTACTGACAATTCCTTCTGAGTGACACCTGTCTCTTCAGGAAGTTCAAAACCTTCGATAGCAACCACTCTCTTTGCTGGGTAATCCAAAATGTAAGTCATTGTTAAGTGTATTATGTATTCTTAGAAACATGTATTAGAAGGTGCATAGGATTTAAAGCAAGATGGTTAGATTTCCAAAGTCATATCTGCTGTTTGATCCCAGGTAGGTCAAGTGATTTATGGAATTCAGCTTCTTTATTTGTTAATCTTATCTATCTACCAGGACTTTTATGGAGGTTAAACCAGAAACCAAGGACAAAGCTTATCAATTAACAATTTCACAGAATAACAATCTTGCAATGTTGGCAATTATGCTTATAAGTGATATTGTTGGATACTGGAGAGATATTGAATAGTTAATTGTTAATGGGACTACACTAAAACAGCATATGCTGTTTAGAGTACTACTTAATAAAATATTTTATTTGAACAGGGGTCATTCAATGTTATGGTGCACTTGAGCTGGATCATCCTCCTGTGGTTCGCAAGGCATTGTCCAGTTTTGAAAATGGTCTTCTAAAACTAAGTAGTTTTGGTTGGAAGAAGACCAGAATTTGTGTTGTTGTATTATATCTATTGGGTAATTAAGTGTGCATGCACACTGGTAATGAATATCTGGTCCAAAGCCACAAGGCTTGCCATTCAGTGGGGGAATCGGGTTTTATGGCTGGCTGGCTGGATTCTAGAACTTGGAATCTAACATAGGCTTTGTAAGTTCTGGAACACATTTCCACATTGGCATTTGTCAATGAGCAGTTGAGTTCCTTTCACCCCCATTTTCAAATGTAGTCAGGATGTATTTTCATGGCTCTCTCTCTTTTGACAAAATGGCTACTCATACTGAGAATGAAAAAGAACTAGGGACACTGCCATCACTTTCCTCACATCTCCCATGTCATTCTCCTTTGTGTTTTGCTACATCTGAGAAAGACTTGTGAGTGTGTACCTTTGTTTGGACTTGTGTTAACTTCCTAAGAATTGTGGTTCTGTAGACTTGTGTGTGGTCCCGAGTTCTCTTCTACAGCTCCTACCACTTGCCTCTTTTCCAGAGCTCTCAGAAAATCTATGAGCCATTCCTCTTTGTGGAAGTTGTGAACTCACTCCAGTGTCAAGAGCTCTTGAGTGCCAAACTAGCAGCTCACAACTTTTTGGACTTGCTATTCCTAAACAATGCCATGTAATAAAACTCTTTTCAAAGATATAAACAGAACACACCTACAGAAACAGCAGACCTGAGATTGTATACATGGACACTTGGTTTGAGTATTTTGATTAACTTGAGTGCTCAAGTCAGTCAAAATGTAATCACAAGTGAAGGCAACGGTTTGACAGATTTTTTTTGGCCTGCTGATTGCTGATTTGGTTGGCTTGCCTGTCAGACTGAAGTGGTCAGATTGACTGGAGACATCCTAACAGACAAATTTGACTCAGGAAGACGTGGGTGGCTGTATACTAGAATCTACTTTAAATAACTTATTTGAAATCTGCACCTATTTCCCTGGGACCAGGGAGAGAAGTTTGAAAGTGACATGCTACAGCATTTGACTTTCCAGACTGAGATGTCTCAGCAATAGTTAGAGTTTGCAATATGTATTTATAGGCTACAACACAATCACAGTTTCCTGATGCACACACAGTTCAAGAAGACTGAAACTTTTTTCCAACTTGGGAGCATCCTAAGAAAGCCTCACTTTCGCTGACTTTTCTGAAGGGCTAATGATAGACATATGACAGTAAATGACTTCTCAGATATGGTGTAACTCATGAAATCAGCAGTGCATTTAATCAGTAGCGTTTTTTAGTAAACAAAGTTGGCCTTGACAGTATTAATGGTCCTTCTAGAGACAACTGATGAAAGAAAACAAAAACAAAACGCTGAATAGAACATAAGAAACAAGAAAGTTTGGCAGAACTTATTATTTGAGCTAGTTTTGAAGGAAGCCATTTCAGGTATCATTTATAATGTCCCCTCAGAAACTTGATTTTGTAACCAACTCCCAAACTTGGGCAAGACAAAAATAACACTATAAAAATGTAAAGGATGATTTATGCTTATATTAGTCTTGGATTTTATGGGGAAGACATAACGAGGTTATTGTCTGCTCTAAGCATATTTTTATAAAGTCTGGTTTATGTTGGTTGAGTAGCCTAATGTATTTACATTGAGAATCTGAAATATCCTGTTATTGTTAGGATGAATTATTTATGTGCTGTTCCTTAACTCCCCCCAAATTCTTACTTTTCATGTGAAAATGTTTTGTAAATGTTCAGGATTTAGATGTTATCTCATGTACTTAAAAAAATAAATTCAATGGTAAGTTTAGGTAGAAGTTAGGGGGAGAATGTTTGCAAAGACTTTAAAATAATGACAGGTTTCTTCAGATAGCCTAACACTCGTATTTTCTCTACATTAGAGTCACTTAATCTATCATGCTATTTTTTAAAATTTGTGATTGATCAAGAGAAAAGAAACTTACTTTAGCTTTGCTGTCAAGCTTATGTTTCCTAGCCATATTATGAATAATTGTTCTTAGCAATAAAGTCTTTTACATGAGTGAGACAGCTATGGAAAATTTCTTACTATAAAAGTGCTATCAGAGGGGCTTTGGGGTATATATTCAAATACCATATGTTCTTAACAAACTAATATCATTATTCATACTGTCTCAGTGATCATCTTGCTGCTTCACATCATTTACACATTTAAGAGTATTTTAGTAGGCTATGCAGAAGTATTGTACATTTTATTTTACTGGGGGATGATTTTTGAAATGTTCCCTCCTCATTGTTAGCAATTTTCATGAAGGTATTTGTTAACCTGAGTAGCAAAACTTTCAATAATGGCTACTGGTTGGAAGCAAGGAATTGGTTTTGGGTACTTGCTTTGTTCTGTCACCTCCTTCCAATCTTTAGGGAATATATGTAGGATTCTCAACTCACTGGCTGGATGTGATGGTCAGATGAGAAAAGGTAGAGAAATAACAAGAAATGGATATGAATCAAAGCAAGCAGTATGTATCTATGAAGTTACACAATTATCATTAAGACTATGAAAATATTTTTTAACTTCAAAGCACAAGGACAGACGTAAGTAGACTTGGTTTTTCTTTTAAGTCTGCAGTCTTTATTTCTCTACACCTTAGCTAATTAACTGAAATATAAATAAGGAATGGTTATTATAGGTGATTAAGTTGGAGATCATAAAAGGGAAGAATCAATGGGCATAAGATTTTTGTGAATAAATATTATCGTATAAGAATCAAGTTCAATGCCATTATTATATAATCCTATAATCTTATAGCTGCTTATTAAAAAACCCAGCCTGTATGGTATATGATCTGAGCCTCTGATGGAGTGTGAAGTTACCAATGGTGGATACAATGAGCCACCAAATTGTCTGTGCTCCATATCACTATTTTTGCTGTGCTCATGGGAAGTGGAAATATTTAACATTAAGAAAATGTCTTCCAGTTTATCATTGTAGAGTACTCTACAAGTCATAACAAAGAAGTCAGAGCCATGTTTGCCCCTGAAGTTTAAAGAAGCATGGTTGATAGACAAGCTTACTTCCATACTTCTTACATGGTAGAGTATTTGATGTGATGAACAAAACTGTTGCTGCTAACAAGCATGCGTATTTGCTATTAGGTTGAGCATCTCCTTGAATGGTCAGTGAACAACTGCAGGGAAAGGTGAAAGTGCTGCAAAAAGTCTATGAGAGAAGATGAGTGAGATCTTGACTCTGAGGTTGAAGTGTGTAAGAAGGGTTCTAAGGCCCTGCGCTAGATGCCAGAGCTCAGTCTGCAGCTCTTTCGTTCTCTCTGTGTGTATTCTCTTTGGTCTAATGGAGTCCTTTCATTCATTGGATCTTCCATTTTCCTCCTACATAACCTGGCCTCACTCACTTTCACATCCAGCTTTGCCTAACTAGAATTCCATGTCTTGTCTCTTTCTTAGGCTATTTTACTAGCTCATTTATGGTCAGTGCAGTCTGCAGGTTGCTGTCATAGAAGGCAGTCCTACACCAATATGGAATGCTATTTCCACAAGTCTTTAGTTGCAGGTGGGCCTTCTAGTCCACCTGAAAGCACTCTAGTCTGTCTTCCTTCTCATTGAGCAAATTTCCTGGATTTAGCTTCTCTCATCCAGCTTCAGATGCTCTTAGCCCTCTCTACATTATGAGTCGATGACTTTGCAAATAAACATATTGAGGTAATATAATACAGAGATTCTCAGTCCCTTCTCAGAAATCTAAAATGTTAGATTCTTTTCCACAGAAAGAGAATATTTCTGATAAAGCTTGGGTCTTTGCTTTGGTCTAAAACCTGTTTTCAGCCAGATACTTAATCAATTACCCCTTTCCCTTGGGTCTTCTGCCTGTGTTTAATAACGAATTACCTTCTGTCCATAAACACTGTGGTGTCTCTGTCTGTAAGCACACACACACACACACACACACACACACACACACACACACACACACACACACACACACACAAACATGTATGTACACACACCTCTGTTTACCAGAGAACCATTGCAATGACTGAAAACCACAAAATGTGTCTTCTTGTTTATGATTCGGCACCCACCCCCTCCAGTGCACACACACAAACTTAAAAAATAAGAAAGCTTTGGATCATGAACACACCTTGGAAGTATCCCCTGGTAACCACTGGATGGCATCAGTTACACAAAGGAAAGGCTCTGCTGAGTGCCATCTACTTCACAGATCACCGCATTCCTGAGGCTACATCATGCAGAGATCTTCTCCTGAGAAGGCATTCACATGTAGCTGGCCTTTCAAACTAAATTATCGGATGAGCTCCTCCAAGAAGCTTGTGGAGAGAGACGGGTCAGCACCCCATCTAAGGCATGCCGTCTCCTTGTTCACACTGCACGGTCCCTGCAGGTTGTTTTCCACTTTCTGTCCATACCTGAGAAGGGTTCTCCTGAGAATTCCCAGTGACCCACTTATTTCCGGGTCTGCTAACAGAATCTCCTACTCATTGTCTTCTGTCTTCTCTGTGGCATTTGACTTTGTTAAACCCTCTTTTTCTCAAACTCTGCCCTACTTTGACCTTGTGATCTTACACTGTCCTCATTTCCCAGTACATTTGTGAGATTCTTTGTTTCTTCCACCCCTTGGTGCTCCTCAGAATTCTGAAAGCTTTACCCTTCAGATTTTTGTTCTCCTGGATGACTTTATTAAAAAAAAACAACAAAAAAAAAAACGACTCAATGACTTCTTCCAAGTCCAAGTCTATCCTTCTACCTGTACCTCAGCTACACAGGAACTCCCTCTGAGATGTTCCTCACACTCCAATGCCATTAAACTTATGCTGAATTTAATGTCTTTTCTTCAAAATGCTCTTTGTTTGGAATTCACCTCTACACTTTTTCTTATTTCATGTCACAGAATCACAGAATATGGGACTATTCTTCCTCTTGATTGCCTGTGTAAATCTGTCACAGATATACGTGTTGCTAATAATTACACTGTCTATGTTATGATTAACAGTTGACTTACATTTTACCACTACAAAACTATTGCCTTCTCTTGAGCCCTCTGTTATAGTCTCCCAAGTTATTGAAATTCCTATTTTATCTTGGTCCTAGGATGGTCTTTTAATAACTTAGTCTGCATTTCACTGATGGAAGGATATTTCTGAGAGGTAAACTGATTGTAAAGCTATCTTCAAAAAAAAACCAACAAGAAAACAAAAAAGAAACAAATAAACAAAGAAAAAAACTCCCAGTATTTCAATAGGGATTTAAGAACAAGCTTATAGTAGTAGTGTTTCCACCTCTTCTCAGTTGTCTTCTGCCTTGTTTTTTTTTTTTTTAAATTTCTTTTCATCTATATTTTGTCATTGTGAGAAGAAGAGATGGGGGAGAGAAAGAAAAAGAGAGAAAGAGGGAGAAAGGGAGGGAGAGTGAGTGAGTAGCCCAAGGAGGAAGGAGGGAAGGAAGGAGTGAGTGAGTGAGGGAAGGAGGGAGGGAGGGAGAGGGATATTTTACCACCATAATTTCTGTTATAGGAGCATTTTGGTAGCATCAAAAGGTTAATGGAAGGCATTGTATTTGGGGAACTATTTATTGGGGCAGCATTTTCTCAAGTATAGCTATGATTGGGAAATCCCATATTCTCAGCATTTGTAGGCTGGCTGTTTCTTAGAAGTCCCTCATCAAAATCTGTAATGTCACTAGCAGGAGAAAATAAAACACAGAATTAATAAAAGCTATCCTCGTGGCTTTATCATTGCTGCTATAACTATTTTGCTAACTTAGTAATAGTTTAAAATCAGGACATAAACCTATCATTGAGTCTGGTGGGCAAAGTCCTGTCAGAGTTATCTTGGCCTATGCTCAGGGCATGGGCAAGGCTTAGTTCCTTCCTAGGGGCTCCAGGGAGTTTCTGTTTCCTGCCTTCTCCAGCTTCTTTGGCTAGTTTCCTGCATCGTGTTGACTTCAGCACTTATTGCCACTTCTTCCTCTGTTAGACTGTCCTATCTGTTTCTTGTGGGACCCTCAGGGTTACATGTGACCTGGACAGCTGATCCTAGGTTATATATATCTACCTTAAGAACCTCTATTACATCTACAGAGTTCCTTGTGCAGTTGAAAATTGCATATCCACGTTTCTTCTAGGATCTTCTGAAGTTCTGAGAATTAAGATATCATCATCTTTGATAGGGGAAATATTATTTTATACCACAAAGTCACAGAAAATTATCAGAGAGGGTTAAACTGTCTTTCTTTCTTTGTTTTCATTTTTTTTTTTTTTTTTTTGGTTTTTGAGACAGGGTTTCTCTGTGGCTTTGGAGGCTGTCCTGGAACTAGCTCTTGTAGACCAGGCTGGTCTCGAACTCAAAGAGATCCGCCTGCCTCTGCCTCCCGAGTGCTGGGATTAAAGGTGTGCACCACCAACGCCCGGCTAAACTGTCTTTCTAATACATTTTTCTCCTTTTTGTCATCAGTACAAAGATGTTTCTTCTTATTTATTAATCGATTTGTTTTCTTTCAAAAAAAAGTATGGAAATGAGATCTTAAGTCTGAAGTTATGCTAGAAATTTCTCTGTATATTCCAAATTACAGTATCACTTAGTATTTGGGTTTTATTTTAGGGTTTGTATAGATTAAGGGCTACTGAAGAAAGATTTCGTAGACATTCTTTCTGGCACAGTAACTAGATCCAGCTTCTTATAGTGTTAAAAGTACTTTATTAGTGTGTGTGTGTGTGTGTGTGTGTGTGTGTGTGTGTGTGTGTGCGCATGTGTATGTCAGAGGACAATTTTGTTAGGTTGTGCAAACTTTTTGGTGTGGCAAGCTTTGTTACCTACCTGCATTTGAGAGCCCTCCAAGAAGTATTAGGACAATCACTTGAATAACTGGAATATGTGGTTTAACTTGTGACTCATTGCTGTGTTTTTGCCTTATGGGTCATTCAACTAGTCCACAAGCTTCTTTGACTCTTCCCACTGAATTAATGTTTCTTAGCTATATAGAACTTTTGTATCCATAAAAATTAAAAGCAGATGCATGTTTCCCTGATTCCAACGAAACGCTGTCTTTCAGTTACAAGTGGAGGTGAATCTATGGCAATTGTACAACTGAAGGTCATTCCTAAGGTGACATGATACTTGAGGAATTTGATATTATAGATATTCTAATAACAAGTGCACATGAAACATAGAAAGACAAAAAAAACCTATCATATATCCTGTTAAGTAAAGCAAAGGCCAAATCAGTTTTACCCTTTTCTCATAAGGACGAGCAATCTCTATAAAAACTGAATGATGGAAATGTACTCATGAACAAAGCCAGTGTCTGTAGTTTGTCAATCAAGATGAATAATCTCAAAGACTCATTTCCAATTAGATTATTTTAATATTTAACTGCCTAAAATGCCCCAATCATACTCTTTAGAAAATGTTAGACTAGAATACTGCAGTTCTAATGATGACATTTTATTATGATAGAAATGACTTCATTAATTGATGATCATATATCAACCCATAAAGTAGATAAAAGATATAAAAAAATTGAGTCAAAGAGAGTTTAGAGCCATTTTAACTGTTTAGTTTTTTTCTAAAGAGTAAACCTTTATATGACACTTCAGGTCTTACAAAAATATAAAAACTTCATACATATATGTACATATGTATTAATTTCAACCAAATGAAATAGCCCATGGATTTCATTTATAAAGTTCAAATAAATTGAGATTATATTGATATCATCCCAAATGCAAATTCTGGGATATAATTAAAATTTAAAAACAGTGAGTTTGGGATTTTTTCACAAACATTCTCTTTTGTGACTTCAGATCTATTTTAGAATGTGGAGAATTTTTTTAAAGTACATTGGTAACTTTCCAAAAATATTTGAAACATGACCTTTTAAAGAAGCCAGTACTATTTCCCATTTATTCTCTGCACCATTGAAAGAACATTTGCTACTTTATAATGAAAATAATATCAAAAGGTCACTGGGGATGAAAAATAGTACAGTCAAGCATTACAGGAGAGTTTTGCTTTAACTGGTGAGTAAGAAATACAGAGTATTATTTAAACATGTTTGTTGACTCCTCTTAATAAATATTAGTATTTAAGCTCCCATGAAATAAGATAAACCCCCCTCTTGTTTCCTAGTTTCCACAGGTACTCAATGTTAAATAAACCTAACTCAAAATAACTGAGGAGTCAAAGCTGACATATATAAGAGAGCCACATATAAGAGAGTACATGTGGCTTTTGTCTTTATGGGCTTGGGCTACATTACCCTCTATTGTTTTTTTTTTTTTTCAATTTCACCCATTTCTCTGAAAATTTCATAATTTGTTTTCTTTACAAAGGTGTCACATTTGAATATATATATTCAATGAAAGTGATATCACTTTCATTATCCATTTCCATTTGTTAGTGAACAAACAAACTGCGTACATTTCCTAGTTACTGTGAATAGAACAACAATGGACATAAATATGCATTCACATCACAGAGTATAGTGTCCTTTTGCCCAGGAGTGTATATCTGGGTCATGTGGTAGTTATCTTTGTTTGGTTGTTTTTTTTTTTTTGTGAGAAACCTCCAGGATGCAATATCTTACACTTCCACTAATAGTGTATAAGATTTTTCTTTCCCTACATCTACAGCTGCTTGAGTTATTATTAGTCATTCTTCATGGTAGTTATTCTGATGGGGGACATGCAATCTTTCAGTGGCATTCCATCACCCTTCATATTTGTTCTTTTGAGAACAACTCATCTATACCAGGATTTTGTCTAGCTTGTTATTACACAGATCTGGGGCATGAAGGCTACGGTGCTGAGAATTAATTTCTGCATTGGTGTTGCTGTGTCTCTAAAATGGTTTGTCACAGAGTCTCCCTACCTCTGACTCTTACAGTCTCCATGCTCCCTCTTCTGTGATGATCCCTAATGTTCTTTCCAGGGACCGATTGTGACATTACTATCCTGTTTAATCTCCATATGTTGACCAGTTGTGATTCTCACCATTTACTTTATAAAGAACTTCTCCAATTAATATTTAAAGATGCACTGATCCACGGGTATACATAAAAATTTTATGCATTAATTTTATGTGGTAATTTATTACTATGTACATTTAACAGGAAAATAATATTAGATTTTTCTCTTAGCTCCTATGACTCTCTCACAAATTTTGATCCTGTTAAATGTACTGGACATGAAGGAGTCTTAAATCTGATCAGAAAGTGGTTGACAACTCTCATAACATTGGCACCACTATTATATCACTGGACCCACTGTGAAAGGCCAATCACCATTGTAGCTTTTAGGGTTCACAGCTGGGTTAGACTGTTGATTATTTTACTCCCCTGTTACCCATTTTAAAAATTAGAATGTTTGATTCCTGGTACTTAGCTTTTGTAAATTCTTTGTATATTCTCATCCTGAATCATCTGTCAGATGCATAACTGGCAAAAATATCATACAATTCCCACTCCTATCAAAAAACCAGTTGCACCTGCCTGCTACACCAAGCTCCTGGAGTTTCAGCGGGCACTCAAGGATTGTGAGGAGTGCATCCAACTGGAGCCAATCTATATCAAGGGTTACACACGGAAGGCAGCGACACTGGAAGCCATGACGGAGTATACAAAAGCTATGGATGTGTACCTGAAGGCGCTAGACCTGGACTCCAGCTGTAAGGAGGCAGCAGATAGTTACCAGCGCTGTGTGATCGCACAGTACAACAGACATGACAGCCCCGAGGATGTGAAGCCACAGATTATGAGTGACCCAGCCAACTGGTTCACCCTGGAACAGATGCAAAAGGATCCTCCCCCAGGCTCTGAGCGAACACTTAAAGAACCCCTTAATAGCACAGAAGATACAGAAGCTGGTGGATGTGGGTCTGATCGAAACTTGGTGATAACTTGCTTTTCCCTCTTCCCTTCACCAATGTGGAAAGGCGAGCTGGGATGGTGGCGAGCAGCACTGGGCAGAGGTGGCGGGAGGCTTATCTTTACAATTATACATTACTGCAAGGAAGACAAACTCATCCAGCACCACCTCGGACCCACTTAGCACTCCCATGGTCTCTTCACTGCTGCCCTAAGTGTCCTTCCCTGCCCTCTCCAAACTGCCCCCCCCCGTCACTGTCTCGGCTACCCCCCTATGGCTGGTTATTTTTTATATGGGGCAGTGGGTTCATGGTGGGAGGGGAGGGTACTCTTCCTTACTTGGGGTCCGAGCTGTCTTCACTTGTTGTTACCCCACGTCCTTCAATAAAACAGCAGTTCGGTGTGGTTATATGTTTTAAAAAAAAAAAGCAAAGCAAAACAAAACAAAACAACAACAACAACAACAAAAAAGACAGTTGCATAGTTCTGGGCATTACTATCCATCCAGTTCTTAAGCCAGAGACGTAGGTTTTTTCAACAATGCATTTTGAAACATGTCTTCAATCCATTCCGCTTTTTTGCTTCAAAATCTTCACTCTTATCACACAACAACTCTTAGTTTAAGCAACTTTTCTTTTTTCTTTTATTTATTTATTAGTTCTACTTAGGGAACAAACTTGTTTCATATGTAAGTCCCTTCTCCCTCTCCCTCCCCTCACCCCATCCCTCCTCCCCCACCCCCAGCCTACCCCCACCCCATCCACCCACCACTCCCCAGGCAGGGTAGGGCCCTCAACAGGGGCTCTGCAAAGTCCACCAAATCTTCCTGTGCTGGTCCAGGGCCCTTCCCCATGTGAAGAGTGTAACCCTTTACATGGGATGGGCTCTCAAAGTCCCTTCTTGTACCAGGGAAAAATACTAATCCACCACCAGAGGCTCCCTGGAGTGCAGAGGCCTCCTTATTGGCATCCATGTTCAGGGGTCTGGATCAGTCTTGTACTGGCCTCCCTGACAGCATCTGGGGTCGATGTGCTCTCCCTTGTTCAGGTCAACTGTTCCTGTGGGTTTCTCCAACCTGGTACAGACCCTTTCGATCTTCATTCCTCCCTCTCTTCAACTAAATTCCCAATTTCAGCTCAGTGTATATCTGTGGCTGTCTGTCTCTGCTTCCATCAGCCACTGGATGAGGGCTCTAGGATGGCATAAAGAGAAGTCATCAATCTCATTTTAGGGGAAGGGCTTTTAGGTTATCCTCTCCACCATTGCCTGAATTGTCAGATCGTGTCATCCTTGTAGGTCTCTGGAGATCTCCCTGGTTCCAGATCTCTTCTCAGACCTATAGTGGCTCCCTCTGATATGGTATCTCTCATCCTGCTCTCTCTCCTCTATTCTTCCCCTAACTCAATATTTCTGCCCCTCCATTTCCTCTCCTCTACTCCTCTTCTCTTGCTCTTATTGTAGCAACTCCCTCCCCCCTACTGTCATGCTCCCAATTAGTTCAGGAGTTCATGCCACTTCCATTCCTGGGGACCATTTATCCCTTAGAGTCCTTCATGTTTCCCAGTTTCTTTGGTGAAGAGGATTATAGGCTGGTAATCCTTTGCTCTATATCTAAAATTCATATATGAGTGAGTACATACCATGTTTGTCTTTTTGTGACTGGGTTACCTCACTCAGGATGGTTTCTTCTAGTTCCATCCATTTGTCTGCGAACTTCAAGATTCCATTGATTTTTTTCTGCTGAGTAGTACTCCATTGTATAAAGGTACCACATTTTCTCAATCCATTCTTCAGTTGAGGGGCATCTAGGTTGCTCCCAGGTTCTGGCTATTACAAACAATGCTTCTATGAACATGGTTGAACATATGTCCTGAATCTGAAATGGCTGAAAGACACTTAAGAAAGTGCTCAAAATCATTGGCCATCAGAGAAATGCAACTCAAAACAACTCTGAGATACCACCTGTCAGAATGGCTAAAATCAAAAATACCAATGACAATCTATACTGGAGAGGATGTGGAGAAAAAGGAACACTCCTCCATTGCTGGTGGGAGTGCGAACTTGTAAGACCACTCTGGAAATCAGTATGGTGGTTGCTCAGAAAAATGGGAATCAGTCTACCTCAAGATCCAGCCATTCCTCTCTTGGGTATATACCTAAATAGTGCAGTTTAAGCAACTTTTGTTAACCTATATTTATTTACCCCTTAAAAAAATGATGAACTTCTTTCTACCACTTACTCATTGGGATGAGGAAAGTGAAACCATTAAACACCCCAAAGATGAAAGTTCAATCAGCCTTGCAGTATCGGTCTATGGCATACCTGCTCTGGTCCAGTTTATTCCCTTTGGTGAATGTTTTCTTAACTTTTACTTCCTATTCCGTGACCCTTATACAGGATGCTACATCTTGCTGCAATGTTATTTTCCTCTGTACTCTTCTTCAAGTTCCTACATACTTAGCTACGAGGCCTAGCCCTCAATATCTTCAATGATATCTTTCTAGACTTCTGCTCAGATAACATCTCTTTCCACATTCTCATAGTCATATTTATCTTTTTTTACTATTGTCTAGAGCATTTGAAGACATATAGTCATCATTATGATTAAAACCTTTACAAGAAGAGGGGCCATATTAAACTTTCTGACTATTGTGACCAGCTTAAAGATCTACTGGACACAGGTTTCCATGCATGCCTTTGTTAAAGTAGCAGAAATTACTTTTCATTTGATTAACTTGCTTACATTTTGTGGAGGACTTTCATGCCTGATTTTATGGCATCTTTTGGTTTCATCGACCTGGTCACATTTAATTATACGCTTAAATATTGATCTTTCAGACGGTAACTACTTTGAAGAATGCATTGTGTCTGACATGTACTAGCAACAGAAAAAAAATATTGTACAGTTGAGTTGAGGGTTGTGTCTCAGAGATAGCTTAATTATTTAGTTTTCATTGAGTGTGACCAGGGTTCAATCTCAACCACTAGAATCAAGAAAAATAATTAATGGATATTAAACCTGTAAATATAACATTAACTAGATTTTAAAGTATCATGACTTTAAAGCATTCTGAATGCTTTATAGTTATGCACAATGCTTGCTGACTACAATTGTGTGTGCATGTTGTACTGTTTTGAAATCCAGGTGAAGGACTTAATTTCTGAGATGACTCCAGATTATTGTTTATGACTCACAAATTTTCATTTCAATGTATTTTATGCATAGGTCAAATTAAACAATTTTCTGGTGTGGACTGATAATTTGTAGAATTCATATAAACAAAACCAGTAAGCATCTGTACAAATGGGGCTGGATGGAGTTATAAAGGAAGCTAGATTTCTTTGAATCTCATCAAAGTAAACATTTTACTGCTAGAATGATATTGAACTAGGAAAATTCTGCTTAATAATATTCATGTATTGCTAAAGAGTTTTAAGTGTAGATTTTTTCCTTAAAGACACATCATTGGAATTATCCGAATTCAAATGATTGAGGCTGAAGGAATATGTTACAATCACATTTTACACCATTATCCATTAAATGGCTCTGAATTATATAATACTCTACTGAAATATGCTGACAGTTATTCAGAAACCTAAGTAAAACTTTTGATGAACTGAGTCCTACTTTAGTTCGGTAGTTACATCTCAATCAGACAGGCTCTGCTGTATAATTTTAGGTTTAGTCAAGATGAGATTTATGGGTGTATCATATTCCCAGACTACTGTGAGGAAAGTAAGATTTGAAGAAATGAGTTATTAATCTTCACTGTGGAACATTAAGAAATGTCATGTGGCTATTATAAGTTGGTACCTAGGAGGTAGTGGATTCATAGCCCCCCAAAATAGATTTCCTCCTATACACCTCTGGTATCTGAGACAAAATTAATTATTACCTATTAGTCACTTGTGAAGTCTAAATGTTTAACTTCATTTATTATGTTCAAATGGAGTATAAAATTAACAAAGTTTCTTAAGGGCTGTCATGTAAAGAACATGATATATCCTTATTAACATTTGTTTTGATGTACATGTATAACTGGTGATTGCATATAAGCTATGTTTGCTAACACCAAGTTATATATATATTAAATTTGTTATTAATATTTTATTTTTATTTCATTGATGATCTTATTAGCTATGGGCCTTTGTTTTCTTTGCTAGTCAAAATAGTGGTGACAAATGTCTTGTTACTGAGATGACTGTGTCGTGATATTTGCTGTAGAGAAGTGGTACCCAGAGGTGGATGCACCTCCTCACTGGTTCTTTGTTTTATGTTTGAGTAAGTGGTCTTCAGATGGATGGTGACATGTGCATCATAGTTTTGTTTTTGGAGAGAAATAACTTTCTCTTAGGATTGTTTTCTTTATAAAAGGAAACACTTAAATTCTTGTTGAGTGGTTGTTGAATTAGCCAAGAGCTTTCATCGATTCCCTTCTTTCTGCCTATTAAAAGATAAATTTCAAAAGAAATAAAAAATGTAATCCTATAATATAGAGTAATTTATATTATTCATAGCAAGATTTAGAGAGAGATAATACAGATAGACAGTATTATAGAATTAAAAAAATCACTGGGTCTGCATGTAGAGTTGGTTGGTTTTGACATAAACAACCCACTTGTAACTTAAATTTCCTTTCAGAAAGTAAAACAAAACAAAAACAAATAAACAAAACCTGTTATCTATTTGATGTGTTCTAAAATCCATGGAAGAGCTAGGTCAAAAGGCTTTGAAGAGTACATTGAATTAATAATGCAAAAACTGCTGTTTTCATGTGAAAATTGTGAAAAGGCATGTATCTCCAGGTAGAGATATAGGGATCCTTGCTGCAAGTCATCCTTGTCTGTCTTACCCTCATATTTCAGTAGCACTTCTAGCAGCATTTCGTCTGGCTGCCAATATCTCTTCTGACATTGGAATGCTTGTTGAACTTACACTGGAATCTTCCTCACCTTCCCTCCTAGTCTGGCTTATGGTAAGAGTTTACTTTATGCCATGGAATTTTCTTAAATGCAGGATAACATGTATCTGCCATGCTGTGAAGACTAGTTTTACTGTTTTGAAGATCCAGAACTCTGTGTTCCACCCACTTCTACTCACCCTCCAGCCTAGTGCACACCAGACATTCTGATTCTCCTTGTGCCTTGCTTTTCCAAATGTCACGTAGCTGTTATGATGTGGGATACAACCTTTTATATTGACTATTTCCCTGAGTGACATGCTTTTATGCTTCCTCAATGTCTTTTAATTGTTTTGATCATTTATTTCTTTTTAATTTTTAAATTATGTGTAGATGTGTGTCTCTGGGTGGGTTTTTGCTCACTGAGGCCATAATAGGGTGTTTGATCTCTTGGAGCTCAAGTTCTAGGCAGTTGCAAGTTGCCTTTTGTGGTTGCTGGTAGCCGAGTTAGGTCCTCTGCAAGAACAGCAGGTGCTTTTAACTACTGAGCCATCTGGACAGCTCACATTCATTTATGTTATGTGTCTAATAACATTCCTTTGTCTGAATGTACCACAGTCAATATATCCATTCAACTTTTTGGAGAGACCTTAAAAATTGTACCATACTCTAAGCAAATGCTTTAATAGTAATTAAATTTCTTTAGTCGATAATGATCTAACAGTGTTTCCAATTTGGTGGGTTTTGGTGCCTTATGTCCTTCAGAAAATTGCTCCATTTCTTCTAGGTTATCAAAGTATCAAAACTAGAGTTATATATTGTATTAGTTTGTTATCCTTTACTGTTTTTTTATACTGAGGGTGTCTTTCCTTCTCCTCCTCCTCCACCTCCTCCTCCTCCTCTTACTTTTCATTCATTGTTTCATTTTTCTTTTTATTTGACGCAAAATCTGGATTTTCTACCCAGCCTAATTTCAAACTTGTGCATTGCTATAAGCCACCCACCTCAAATTCCCAAGTAGCTGAGACAACAAGTGTGAACCACCATGCCTGGCTTTACATATTAATAGTTTGGATCCTTCCTTGATTTTATTAGTGAACCTAGGGACAGGCTTATTAATTTTCATGAATATTTTAAAAGAATCAGCATTTGGTTTTGTTTTCTCAACTGAATTCTGATTTTCATCTTCCCTGCTTTCCAACTCTAATTGTGTTATTAATTTCCACTGTTTATCTTGGATCTGATTTTCTTTTCCATATTTAGTTTATTAAAATGTAAATTTATATTTTTTAATTTCAAATTTTTTATTTCTTTTTATACAATTTATTCTATATTTATTTTAAGGAATGTGATAATACATGTAGATAAAAGAAGTAGATTTTTATTTCAAAAGCCTTGATGAAAATGTTGATTCTCCTTGGGCATATATTTGAATTTTGGGGCTATAATACATCGGGGAACTCTTGCTCCCCAGACTGATAGCTGAGATACCAGCATGGGACTGATCCAGACCCCAGGAACATGGGTTTCAGTGAGGAAACCTCGGAAACCTCCTGTAGTAGTTCAGTACTTATCCCTAGCATAGGTGTGGACTTTGGGAGCCCATCCCACATAGAGGAATACTCCCTGAACCAAGACACACAGGGGTGGGCCTAGACCCTATCCCAAAGGATAGGATAGACTCTGATGACACCCTATGGAAGGCCTCACCATCCAGCAGGAGCAGAAAGGATATGTGATAGGTAGGGTTTTATTTGGGGGGGTGCATGGTAGGGGAGGACAGGAGGGAGAAGGGAACTGGGATTGTCATGTAAAACAATCCTGTTTCTAATTCAAATGAAAAAGTTCTCCAAAAAAATAAACAATAAATAAATAAAAAGGATTACTTCAGTTTTCCCTGTCCCTTTACTCTCTCTAGTCTCTCCAGGTTAACCTCATTCCAACCCTTCATATTCCCTCTGTAACCTCTCCCAATTACCTTCGCTCTGACATTGATAGCATCTTTTTTATTATTATTACTGACACACACACACACACACACACACACACACACACAGAGAGAGAGAGAGAGAGAGAGAGAGAGAGACAGGTAAATATAACCATTAGTTGCTGTCTTAGTCACAACATAACCAAGGAACTCCTATGACAGAAAGCAGTTAATTGGAGCCTTTAATACAGTTTCAGAAGTTTAGTCCATGTTCATCATGGCTGGGTCATAGTAGCATTACAGAGAGAGAGAGAGAGAGAGAGAGAGAGAGATATCTGAGCCTAACACGATCCCTTTGGAAACCTCAATGCTCACTCTCCAGCAGCACACTTTCTTCAAGAAGAGCATTTGTACTCCAAGGCCACACCTTCCAGTCCTTGTAAGTTTTTTCAAATAATGCCACTCCCTGATGAATAAAAATTCAAATATGTGAGCCCTTCTATTCAAACTACTATAATTGCCTATAATTCTTTGTACAGGGTGGGATCCCATAAAATTTTGCCCTTTCCACGTTTGCATATATATTGATATTGCTGTTATTCTGGTCTCGTTTATACAGTCACTTCCAGTAGAGGCTGTTTCAAACCAGAGTTCCTGGTATTCTGGCTCTTACAGTCTTGCAGCCCCTTCTTCCTTGACTACTCTGAGGAATAGACACAGAAGCTGTGATATAGATGAGCCCGGGATGCTCATTGTACCTTGATCTCTGGCATTGTGTCCACTTGTGGTTTTTGGTGATTCATCTGCTGTAAAGAGAAACTTCTTTGATGAGGTGTAGTAGACACACTTCTTTTTTTTCATTTTTTATTAGAAACAAGCTTGTTTTACATGTCAATCCCAATTCCCTCTCCCTCCCCTCCTCCTCTGCTTCCCCACCCCCCATCCAAACACCTTTCTGCTCCCCAGGGAGGGTGAGGCATTCCATGGGGGATCTTCAAAGTCTGTCCTATTTGGAACAGGGCCTAGACCCTCTCCTGTGTGTCTAGGTAGAGAGTATCCCTCCATACAGTGAGGGCTCCCAAAGTCCATCAGAAAATCTGTAGTAATGAACCACAGACCAACAGGAACATTTCATTTTTTTTTTAATTTTTGGTCTGCTCTTTATCCTTTAATGGTTGAATCATCTCTCCAGTCCATGAAAACATTTTATTTTAGAACCGTGTGTGCATATCCATATCTCCATATATTGCTGCATATTTCCATTTTCACCAAAAGCCACAAAATCTGAAAAGTTTTGTTTTTATTTTCATTTAGTAAAAAAAAATGATTCAAAGTCCTTTTGAGAAATCTTTGACTCATATAATTTAGAACTGTGTTTCTCTAAGTACTTTGGGATGTTTAACTAGCTCTGTTATGGTATTTCTGGTAGAATTCTGCTTTCTATGAGTAGACATTGTATGATTTCTTTTCAGGTTGTTAAAATGTTTTGTGGCCCCAGGTGTGGTCTATTCAGAATTTTGTGTGAGCTTCAGAGAAATGGGTACTATGCTCTTGTGGATGGAGTAGTCAATAGATGTCAGCTATATTCATTTGACAGTGCTGAGCTCATCTACACAGATTTTCTGTCTTCTGTTTCTGTGCATCGAATTCCACAGCTACAATAGTGGATTCCTTCCTTATGCTGGCATTTGCGTCTTCTTCTGCCACAGGATTTCGTGTTCTGCTGTTGCAAACACATTAAGTACTTCATTATCATTTTGGAGAACTAATCACTTATCATTCCCTTGAGACAGGGTCTCTTAATGAACTTGGGGCTAGTCTAGCAGCCACCAAATCCTAGCCATCTCTCATCTCCACTTGTCACATCACTGGAGTTACAGGGATACCTGACAAAACTCTGTTTCTTAGGTGGAACTGGGGATTTGATCTCAGGTACTTATGCTTGGCAAGCTAGAACTCTTACCCATTGAAACCATTCCCTAGCTGCTGGATCTCAATATCCTTGATAACTTTCTTATCTGAGCTTTGCTATCTGGAATTATTATAGTTGTTTCTGTATTACAGGAGACTAGTATTCACATAAGATATTTTTTCTATTCATTTACTTATAATCTATGGGTGCCTTTATATCAATAATGGATTACTTTTTCTAGGTATTTTTATTAATGAAAGATTATTTTATTTTGAGATGATAATTTAATCGCATCATTTGCCCATTCCCTTTCCTACCTTAAATTCTCCTTATGATCCCCTTTACTCTCTTTCAAATTCATGGTCTCTTTTGCTTTGTTGTTCTCACTCTCTTTCTCTGTGTGTCTTCCTCTCTCTCTCTCTCTCTCTCTCTCTCTCTCTCTCTCTCTCTCTGAGTTTGTGTTTTCCTAAATATATAAATATAACCTGATCAGTCTGTACAATTTTACTTTTATGCATGTTTTCCAATTGATGTGCTCTTTCCTAGGTAAAACTACTTTTGCTGCCCTCAGCATTTCTTAGTTCTTTGTCTATGGTTGAGGCCTCCTGAGGCATCCCCTTCCACATTTGCATGGCTACTGCTGTTGCCCCTGTTCTGGTCGATTTTGGTAAGACCTCATAGGTGTAGCTTCCCCAATATTCTTAGGAGAAAATCTCACAGCAAACTCCCTGTTCCTCTGGGTTTTAAAGTCTTTCTGTCCCCTCTTCCATGAATACCCCTGAGTCTTAGATACAGGAATTGTGTTGTAGATGGATGATTTTGGACTGGGCTCTACAACTCTGCCTTTTGCCTGGTTGTGGTTTTCTGTAATGACCTCCATCTGTTGCAAAGATAAGTTTCTTGATGAAAGGTGAGCACCTCATGCATCCATCTGGATCCTAGTGAAGGATGTGCAGTGCCTGGCTGCTTGGAGCGTTGGATGTGGTGTGAGAAGGGCTTGGATGTTAGATTTCCTGGTGGAAGCCTATGAGGCTTCTATAAGTACTGTAAATAGACATCCAGGCAGGGGTAGCCAGAAGAGATTGGGGTACTGGATGTGTGAGATGTGTGGAGGACCAGACAGACCCTAAAAGCAGATGTGCCAGATCTGCCTGAATAGAGAACATGCCCTTGATTATTTGTTTATACAGTTGATTTCTAAGTATCCTTGAATTCTTACTATGTTTACTACCTTTTTTTATATCTGGTGGCTGTGTTTTTTTTATTTTTTGATTTCTTTGCCCTTTTAGTCGTTTGGGGCTTTAATGAAAGACTTTAAATTATTTATTTCTAGTTTATATGAATGTTTGTATGTGCACCATGTGTGTGCAATGCCAGTAGTGGCCAGAAGAGGGCATCTGATCACCATGAATTGTGGCTATAGACAAATTGAATTGTAGTAAGCCGAATTGTGGGTGCTGTGAATAGACCCTCATACTTTTGGGAGAGCAGCAAGCACTTTTAACTGCTGAGGGATCTCTGCAGCCCCTTGCGTATTTTTTAATGGTGTTATTCTCTCATTGCTTTTTAACATGGGTTATGCTTTTTAATGGCTATACTCTGTTTCTCAAAATATGTTTAAAAACAGTCCATGCCTATTTTTAAATAACATTATGAATTAATAGTTGGTGCTGCATATTCCTTATGGTAACAAAGCTACCCTTATCCCTCCTGCCTGCTGTCTGTGTCCTACCCTGCTGTCCTTCACTAATTCATAAACATTGTACTTACAAGGACATGTAAGACATGCACAGTCATTAGCTCATGGCCAGTGCTCTGAAAAAAATATCATGGATTAGGTCAATTAAAAGTAACAGACAATTTAAAAACTCACTTCCTTTTGCTTGTGGCTTTCTACTGCTTTCCTGTTTATGTGGATCTGAGGTTTTTGGCCTGAGGAAGGACTTCCAACTCCTCTCTCAGGACAAGGCTATGGGCAGGAATTTTCAACCATTTCTGTTTCTTTGAAAACTTCCTTCTTGTTCCTTCACTTTTAGAGGGAAGTCTCACGTGTTACCAAGTTCTAGCCTGTAGCTGTGCCCTCAACTTGTTGAATGTTTCACTTTCTCTTCTCATTATGTGCATGGTGGTTGAAGCCATTCTAATTCTTGCTTATCTATGGGAAAAATGATTTTCACTGTCTTCTTTCAGTATTATTTTCTATGAGTTTTGAATATTGTATGTCCAGGCATGCTTTATTTCCTTCTGCTCCTATTTATTTATTTATTTATTTATTTATTTATTTATTTATTCCTTTCCACTCCCCCTTCTCATTTTCTTTGCTTCCTCCCTTTTCTTTCTTCACTTTTTCTCTGGTATTTGTCCTTCTTGGAATTTTCTGGGAATTCAGTGTCTATGGCTTGCTCTATCACAATACTTTTGAGCAACTGTCAACCCTTACTGTTCCAAGATATCTCTGTTATATCATCTAGCATTTTGTTAAGCAATGAAAACTTTGATTATAGTTTTATAGCTACTGTATATTCTGGGTTTTCAAAAGAACTTTTATTTCTCTTAGTGCCTTAGTATTTGAGGTCCCTACTAAGGCATTTTTTTTCCCTCATAGATACTTTTGCCAGCTGTGTCTGATACAGTAAGCCTACCAAAGGCATTCTTCATTTTTGTGGCAGTGTTTTGGTCTTTAGAATTTCTTCTCATTTTTTATTGGAATTTCCACAAATTGGTTTGCATTTCTCTGTATTCTTGCCTGGGACCCAATTACCTAGCATCCTCAGCATATTCATTATCAGTACTTCAATCTCTAGTAAACAACTCTTAACTTTTCTTCCTTGAATTTCATTCTGATTCTTTCTTTGAGATGTTATCTTCAAAGTATGTTCATTTCTTGGCTTTTAGTAAAATTTTAAGAGTCCATAGACAGCCAGACATGATGTGATAGGCAAAACCAAACAGCAAAACCCCCAAATTGTAATAAATAGGCCTTGGATTCTATGAAATCTCAAGGTATGTGGAAATAGATGCTTGCTCTATGTACTTTAGCTTGTAACAGCAGTGTATTGGGAAATACTGTTAAAACATAGTTCATAATTTTGGAAATGTGACCCTTTCATTATTTTCAACAGCAAAAATTCCTTCCTTTGCAATGATCCAATGACAGTCCAGGGAGACATCTTGCAAACTCTGGCCAGCTGGAACTTTCTAAGTAAAGACTGGTACTCTGCCTATGCCTGAGCAACAGCAGGTCCATGGATTCCCAAAGCTACTTGCCTTCCTCACTGCACTCATACACACTGCAGTCTCATGACCTATTTATCCAATCACAGCACACATACTCTTTTAGGTACATGCTATGTGTCTTCTCTAGGTTGTGACCAGGGGTGAGGTAGCAGAGGGACCAGTGTGAAGAGCTTGGTCTTTGCCTATAGTGAACTCTTCCCTTCCTTCCTGGCCATAGTGAGACCAGACAAAGACACTTGAACTCAGACACAAACGGCAATCTTTCTCTACCTTTACCACATTATTCAGTGGCACATGCTTGACTCTTAAAAGCAAACATAGAGCTGGTGTGTAAATGAACAGCAACCTGTAATTAAACTTACTGAATATCAGAAAAGATTGGGGTATTCGGTAGAACAAATTGAGCAGATGTTTTGCGTTTTTTAGAGCCCCCCAAATTTAAGTAATGTGAATGTTGCTTGATGTATGTTTTGCCCTGAGCTGTCCCATTGTTTTGATATCAGTCTGAGACTGGAAAAGTCAGGATCCGGGTAGGAGGGGTGCCTGGGTAGGAGGGTGCCTTATCACAGTTTACTGACTCTTCCTGTGGGCAGGAAACAAAGACTTTCCTGCTTAGTTGTGTAGATAGCAGCCAACACAATCCCCACAGTTGCTTGCTAAGCCCCATGGCCAACCATTCAGATAGGCTGTTCCCATTGTGAATCTTTATCATTACAGAGCAATTGAAAAAGACAAAGTGCTGATTAGAAGGGCATCTGTGTGACTTCTAAAGGGACACAGATTTGTGACATTTTCCCCACTTGATATTTCATCTTATTTTCGTCCAAAACACCCTTTCATTTCCCTTCCGCATAGGACTTTCTCTCTATGCACCACCCACCTTATTACCACATGCTCTTCCTCTAAGATGTTCATAAAAGCACTGCTTTTTCATGTCGTCTGAAATTCACTGAGTATACTACCATGCCTTTCTGTTGGACTCTGCTAATTTGACTAGTTCATTCAGAAACCAATGTCATTGTGCTTAGGGGATAGGCTGTGTATTCTAATTCTCTTCCCAACTAGCTGTGGGTAACAGGCATGCTGTTTAATGTTTCTGAATCCCAGGTACAGTTAACATAATTCTGTGGGGACACTAAGGGTACCTATCTCCTGGTTTTTAAATAAAGATTAACAACAACAACAATACTATGTGCAAACTGTCTGTTCCAGTGATCAATAACTGTTGTTTTGCTTACTGTTGTGGTTGACATGGTTGCTCTAGTTATGTCCAACCAGTAGATTATGAACTCCAAGGACTCTGGGATCACATAGAAAACATTTAGTCTTGATATCCCATGGAAGCATGAAGTCCAGTAAATATGTATAGCATCAATGGTTGAAAGGCGAAAAATGAATTAGTTAATGAACTGAATTCTAATTCCAAATACTTTACTTAAAAGATGAGACATGGTCCATTTGTCAGTACAATGCTGTACTGTTACACACAATTCATGTGGTTACATAGCCTGAAATACTGTTTGGATCTGTGAAACTGTAAGTATTCTTTATTGTGTCTATTTTTTAACTGTGTATAGACTAAGAGGGATTAATTTCTATTTAGGATCATCTAAACATCTACCCTTAAAAATTACTATTGGCATTTTAATGAAATGTTATTTTACAGCTTTAAAGCTCATAGCAGTATAATTAGTAATATGTGTAATCTTTATGGCCAGTCTTAATCTTTTTTATATGACTGAAAATTATTTTATGGTAGTACAATTAAAATAATGTTAAAAATGTCAGCATAACAGAATTAGACTAAAGTAACTACTACAATATTGCACCCCATACCAGCTAATATAAATGCAAAATACTTTCTACAGGCTATTTATTTGAACTAATACATGGTGAGGGATTTACGGAGTAGTTTGTATAATGAAATAAAAAGAAAAATAAGCACTGTACAGCAATCTTTGCTATTGTTTAACATGAGGGAAAATTAAATAGGTTTATATATTGGCCACTTGAGGAAAATGTATTAAAAGCCACATCACAGCATTGTAAATATAAAGGCAACTGGCAGGCAATACT
The DNA here is from genome assembly GCF_003668045.3 of Cricetulus griseus. Lineage (NCBI taxonomy): Eukaryota > Metazoa > Chordata > Mammalia > Rodentia > Cricetidae > Cricetulus > Cricetulus griseus. The sequence goes on from NW_023276806.1 coordinate 209,670,719, forward strand.
CCATTTTATAGGTTTTTGTAAATGCTCCATGTGCACGTTTTTACAGGGAAGGCTGAGGTGCTTAAAGCTATCCTTTTGCAAATGATGGGCCAATATTAACTATGACAACCAAACTGAGTATGCTCAAAATTCTTTGTTAAAATTGTTCTTTACCATTTTCATACATGTACACAATGTTCTACACTCCCCACTCCCACGCTCCCTTCTGTTCCTATCAGCCCCTCTCTTCCTACCCATCCTCTTTCATTTTTATGTGCTTTTGTTTTGTTTGGGGACCCAGTGTTTGTAACTGGAGCCATCTGTGTAAGCATGGATGCCCAGAATTCTAATGGTATATTTTGTAAAAGGATTTCAAGACAGTTGTTTAGTTGGCACACCAGAATCATTAGAATTTTTCACAGTGCTTTTACCTGTTGATTCTTGGGAATGCATGCTAAAATTTGTTGTAATTATTTGTTTGGAACATAGAAAAAAATGAAAAATTTTAAGACAAAATCCTGTTCTGTAGAAAAACACTGAAAAATACAGAAAAGTAGAAAAACAGCCACCTGGGACATTGCCATTATTACACTATCATATTTAATGGTATATCTGCTTCTAGTGTCTGCTTCCTTATGGATACTTTTATAATTTTTTAATAAAACCTTTTATTGTACATAAGAACCAAATATATAATGTAGTATATTTTGTATAATGGCCAATTTAGGGATCTTCAAAGTCTGTCACATCATTTGGAGCAGGGCCTAGGCCCTACCCCATGTTTCTCAGCTGAGAGAGTATCCCTCTATGTGGAATGAGCTCCAAAAGTCCATTTATATGCTAGGGATAAATATTGACTTACTACCAGAGGCACCATAGATTGTGCAGACCTCCAAACTGACACCCACATTCAGGGGGTCTGGATCAGTTCTATGCTATCAGTCTGGGGTCCCTGAGCTCCCCCTTGTTCAGGTCAGCTGTTTCTGTGGGTTTCACCAGCCTGGTCTTGACCCTTTTGCTGATCACTCCTCCCTCTCTGCAACTGGATTCCAGGAGTTCAGTTCAGTGTTTAGCTGACCACAGCAACTCTTTTAAAGAAAAAATAATTAATTGGGGCTGGCTTACAATTCAGAGGTCTAGTCTATTATTTTCATAGAAGAAAACACGGCAGAATGTTGACAAATATATTGCTGAAAGGCTAGCTGAAAGTTCTACTTTTGGATCCCCAGACAACAGACTTCTTTTTCTAGATACTCAAATATTATTGATACTTTCATATTTATTCCTAATTTTTATAGACATGGATGGACTTTTCAAGCCTTGCTAATATGACATACTTTTATTAATTTTTAACTCCTTTCTTAAAAACCATCATATCATTGATATCCTGTCACCTTAGGACAGAAGCATCAATATAATCTGAAATTATCCAGATTATAATACGTTTTCCCTTTGCAGGAAAAACTGGCTTACTTCATCGAGTTCCATATGTCATTTACTTGTTTTTGAATCTGCAGGTCCAGGCGCAGTTGGAAAGCTCTACAAGGCCTCAGCTACAGAATGTCCAGGGACAGCAAGTAACACCTTTCATGACCCTTGACCATCAGGTATTCAACCAGACTCTCAAGAGGACACCACCTCCAACACCAAGCTGTATGCCTCTGGCAGAGCATGGACCCATGAGCCCAGACAGCGATGCTGGCTGTGCAGGAAACCCATTCTCAAAACTGCTGGCTCTTGGGAGAGAGGATGGTAGTACAGAATGGCATGTATGTACTTTTAAATTTTTTTAATTTAAATTCTTTAATTACTACTCCTATTTACATATCCATCCCCCCATTCCCTCACCCTCCTATCCTCCCATGTTCCCCACCAACCCCCCCAACCCATCCTCCAACTCCTCCCCAGGGATAGTGAGACCCTCCATCAGGGACCTTCAAAGTCTGTCATATTGTTTGAGGAAGGGCCTAGGCCCTCCTTGCTGTATCTGGGCTGCAATAGTATCCCTCCATAGGGAATGGGCTCCCTAAGTCCATTTGTGCTCTAGGGTTAAAGACTGGCTCCACTGTTAGAGGTCCCATAGACTGCCCAGACTTCCTAGCTGGCACCCACATTCAGAGGGCTTGGTTTGGTCCAATTTTGTTTCCCCAGCTTTATGACTAGTGTCTCCATGCTCTCAGTAGGTCAGGTCAACTGTTTCTGCTGGTTTCTGCAGCACCATCTTGGTTCCTTTGCTCATCCCTTCTCCCTCTCCACTGTTGGATTCCACAAGTATGATTCGGTGCTTATCTGTGCCTTCATCCAGTAGCTGTTTGAAGCAGAAACTGGCACGTATGTTCAATGGCTGGTTATGAAGTCTATCATAAGTGCTAGGAATTGAAGTTAACAATTTTACAGTAACTATTTCAGATGACAGAATAGCATAAGAAATGTGTCTTTAACTAATTGGTCTGCTATTATTAATCATATACATGTTAATTATGTATACTAAATTATAAGTGCCCATTTCAATACTAAATTAGCAAATTCATTTTAATATTGAATTAGTTATCAATGAGCCACTAATAATCCTACCTACTTAGAAGGTTTAATTCTAATTGTAAAGGTTTAAGGTTTATGAGTAACTTTATTTGGATTTATCAATATCTTAAATAGCCATGGAATTGAAACCTATTGTGGTTAGATAAAGAATACCAATTTTGTGCTCTTAAAATTCTCACTATAATAAAATGAATTATCTTAATGAGTTAAATATTTCATGGAATTAAAAATAGACGTTTTTACATTTGATTTTTAATACATTTTTAAAAATTTAAATAAATTCTTCCTTACCACTTACTAAATAGCTGGCATGGAGTGATGCTGAGGCTTCAAAGTAAGTAAGAATTGCAAGCTTAATAGAACATGTTTTGATTTTAAATAAATCTTCAAGAATACTGAAAACTGATACAAAGTAAGAAATAACTAGAATTTGGAAAAAGTTTTAGTATCTTCTTGTAGATAATTTATCTTGATTATGGACCTTTCTATAATGAGAGGTTCTTTGTCCTGGCTGGATCCCACAACCCTTTGGCCCCAAATGAACACACAGACGCTATATTAACTATGAAACTGTTGGCCGATGACTAGGGCTTCTTATTGGCTACCTCTGTCTCAAACTAACCCATTTCTATTAATCTAACTATTTCCACGTGGTCTTATCTAACCGGAGAAGGGTCCAGATCTGTTACTTTTTTGGCAGCCTACATGGAGACTGTTCTGGTGGGTCCTATCTGCCCTCCTTTTCCAGAATTCTCCTCATCCCAGTCACACCTATCTTCCTGTCTCATTGACCAGACAGTGTTTTATTCACCAACCAATAAGAGAAACATATATACAGAAGGACATCCCCATCAGCTTTCTTCTCCCTTTGCTTGTGTATGTTGACTGGTTGGTGGAGCTCTGTTCTATCATACCTGAGGCATCCTCTCCTAATCTGAATCACCCATGAGTGCTCCCTCTTCAAGTTGATACTTTTCTAACATCAAATTCACAGCCTTGAAGAAAAAAGGCAGAGAACTCAGGGTTTCATTTGGATCCAAAGACAAACTGAAGATTTTTTTTCTTTTTTTAAAATTTAAATTAGAAACAAGCTTGTTTTACATGTCAATCCCAGTTCCCTCTCTCTCCCCTCCTCGCCTACCCTCAAACAAACCCCTATCCCACCTTCTTTCTGCTCCCCAGGGAGGGTGAGACCTTCCATGGGGGAATCTTCAAAGTCTATCATTTCATTTGAAGCAGGGCCTAGACCCTCTGCCGTGTGTCTAGGCCAAGAGTAACCTTCTATGTGGAGTGGGCTCCCAAAGTCCATTCCTGTACTAGGGATAAATACTGATCCACTACCAGAGGCCCCATAGATTGCCCAGAACTCCAAACTGACATCTGCTTTCAGGGAGTCTGGATCAGTCCTCTGCTGGTTTCCCAGCTATCAGTCTGTGGTCCATGAGCTCCCCCTTGCTCAGGTCAGCTATTTCTGTGGGTTTCACCAGCCTGGTCTTGACCCCTTTGCTCATCACTCCTCTTGAACTGCAACTGGAATCCAGGAGTTCAGCTCAGTGTTTAGCTGTGGGTGTCTGCCTCTGTTTCCATCAGCTACTGGATGAAGGCTCTAGGATGGCATATAAGATAGTCGTCAATCTCATTATCAGAGAAGGGCATTTAAGGTAGCCTCTCCACTATTGTTTTGATTGTTAGTTGGGGTCATCCTTGTAGACCTCTGGACATTTCCCTAGTGCCAGATTTTTCTTCAAATCTATAATGGCTTGCTCAATTATGGTATCTCTTTTCTTTCTCTCCTCCATTCTTCCCCTGACTCAATCTTCCTGCTCCCTCATGTCCTCCTCTCCCCTCCTCTTCTCCCTTTCTCTTTCTCCTAGCTCACTCTCCCCTTCCACTATGTTCCCAATTAGCTCAGGAGATCTTGTACCTTTCCCCTTCTCCTGGGGACCATGCATGTCTCTCTTATGGTCCTCCTTGTTTCCTAGCTTCTCTAGAGGTGTGGATTGTAAGATGGTAATCCTTTGCTCTATGTCTAAAATCCATATATGAGTGAGTACATACCATGTTTTCCTTTTTGTGACTGGGTTACCTCACTCAGGATGGTTTCTTTGAGTTTCATCTATTTGACTGCGAATTTTAAGATTCCATTTTCTTTCCAATGTGTAGTACTCCATTGTGTAAATGTACCACATTTTCTTTATCCATTCTTCAGTTGAGGGGACATCTAGGTTTCTTAAATAATGCTGCTATGAACATAGTTGAACAGATGTCCTTGTTGTATGAATGTGCATCCTTTGGGTATATGCCTAACAGTGGAATTGTTGGATCTTATGGTAGTCTGATTGCCATTTTCCCGAGGAACTGCCATACTAATTTCCAAAGTGGCTTTATGACTTTGCACTCCCACCAGCAGTGGAGGAGTGTTCCCCTTTCTCCATATCCTCTCCAGCATAAGCTGTTATTGGTGTTTTTGATTTTAGCCATTTTGACAGGAGCAAGATGGTATATCAGAGTTGTTTTGATTTGCATTTCCCTGGTGGCTAAGGATGGTGAACACTTTCTTATGTGTCTTGCAGCCATTATATATTTTTCTATTGAGAATTCTCTATTTAGTTCTGCTACCCACTTTTTCATTAGATTATTTGGTGTTTTGGTGACTAGCTTCTTGAGTTCTTTGTATATTTTGTAAATCAACCCTTTGTCAGATGTGGGGTTGGTGAATATTTTTTCCCATTCTGTGGGCTGCCATTTTGTGTTGTTGACTGTGTCCTTTGCCTTACAGAAGCTTCTCAGTTTCCGGAGGGCCCATTTATAAATTGTTGATCTCAGTGTCTATGCTACTGGTGTTATGTTCAGGAAGAGGCCTCCTGTACCAATTTGTTTGAGGGTGCCTCCTACTTTCTCTTCTAAGAAGTTCAGTGTGGCTGGATTTATGTTGAGGTCTTTGAACCATTTGGACTTAAGTTTTGTGCATGGTGATAGATAAGGATCTATCTGCAGTCTTCTCCATGCCAGCATCCAGTTAGGCCAGCACAATTTGTTGAGGATGCTTTCTTTTTTTTCCCACTGTATAATTTTAGCTTCTTTGTCAAAAATCAGGTGTTTGTAAGTTTATGGATCAATATCAGGGTTTTCAGTTCATTTCCATTGGTCTACCTGTCTAATTTTGTGCCAATACCAAACTGTTTTCAGGACTATAGCTCTATAATAGAGCTCGAAGTCAGGGATGGTGATGCCTTTGGAAGTTCCTTTATTGTACAGGGTTGTTTTGGCTATCCTGGGTCATTTGTTTTTCCATATAAAGTTGAGTATTGTTCTTTCAAGGTCTGTGGAGAATTGTGCAGGAATTTTGATGGGGATTGTGTTGAATCTGTAGATTGCTTTTGGCATGATTGCCATTTTTACTATGTTGCTCCTACCTATCCAAGAGTAGGGGGACCTTTCCATTTTCTGGTATCTTCATTAATTTCTTTCTTTAGAGACTCAAAGTTCTTGTTATGCAGGTCTTTCACTTGTTTGTTTAGCATTACCCCAAGGTATTTTATGTTTTTTTTCATGACAATTGTAAAAGGTGATACTTCCCTGATTTCTTTCTCAGCCCATACATAGTCTGTACGTAGTAGGGTTACTATTTTTCTTTTTGAGTTAATCTTGTATCCTGCCACTTTGCTGAAGGTATTTATCAGCTGTAGGAGTTTCCTGGTAGAATTTTTCGGGTCACTTATGTAAACTATCATATCATCTGCAAATAGTTTAATTTTGACTTTTTCTTTTCCAATTTGCATTCTCTTGATCTCCTTTTGTTGCTTTATTGCTTTAGCTAGAACTTCAAGCACAGTATTGAAGAGATAGGGAGAGAGTGGACAGCCTTGTCTTGTTCCTGATTTTAGAGTAATCATGTTGAGTTTTGCTCCCTTTAGTTTGATGTTGTCTGTTGGTTTGATGTATATTGCTTTTATTATGTTTAGTCATGCTCCTGTTATCCCTGATCTCTCCAGAAGAAAAGGAAGATTTTTAAAAATGAGTTTTATGTTAACTTGGACAGTAGGAAAGAATGAAGACTTGACAGATTATTCAATGAAAAACAAAATTGCTACACTGTAGGACTCTCTGAAATATAAAACCGAATGTCAATCTCTATACATGTATTTAAATGTTTTAGTAGTATGTGTGTATGCATATTGAACTTTCTAGAGTGTATAAACATGTATATATATATATATATATATATATATATATGTGTGTGTGTGTGTGTGTGTGTGTGTGTGTGTGTGTGTGTGTGTGTACATACATATGGAACTTTTCAAAGTAGAACACAGAGCAATTTCCTTGTTCACTTCATGAAGAACAAACTATGTGGGATGAAAGCCACCTGCACAGTAAATATAGAACTGCACCCAATGAAATTTATCCTTCAAGAATCCCTTCCATTGTTTATTTTTTGTAATGATTATTGATTTTTCAGGAAAAATCAAGTACCAAAGGTAGTGAATATTCCAATCCATGTTTGTCAAAGAAGCTTTAAGCTGGACAGTCTCTAATTAATCTTTCACTAACATTCTTATGTATTGAAGATTTTGTTTATTTGTTGTTTGTGGTTTTTAATGCTTATTTTTGTTGTTCAATATAGAACCTCACTATATAGCTTACACTGATCTTGAACTCAAGATCCTCCTGCCTCACCCTTTTCAGGGCTGGAATTATAGAAGTGTGACGTGAAGCCTGGTAGAAAAGTCAGTTTGATTTTTGTATTTTAAAACTTCCAAAAAAAATAGCATGGTCTGAGCTCAGTAGATGATGGTTATGGATATTTCTTTGTTCTATTCATTCTTTTCTTCTAAGCCTTCTCCTTCACTAACACAAGGGAACATTTCATTCATCCAATGAGGACCATAGTATCACCTCATAGGTCCATCAGATGTGATGATTAGAATTAGAGACAAGTGAGATAGTAGAGGTCTCTGGCACAGAGATAGGTAATATTGAGAGAAGCACTTCACAGTATATACTTTTCCAGGATGAAACTAACATTTGTTCTTACAAGAGTGACAGATGACTGTTACACTAACCCTTGCTCCTAGCCTAGAGTTTTCATTCACCCCTTTACTGCTCTATGCTTTGCCATATGGGCCCACGAGTGGCTCTCTAGAGTTCAGGTCTTCCTCACGTCTTTTTCTTTTACCTCCTCTCATTTATTCTTTGCCATTTGTCTGAATGATTTTAATTCTCTCTGAAACACAAATTTGAGATGCCCCCTCCCCCTTTAGGTCTTTCCTTGATGATTCTCCAAGTAGATTTGGTATGGCATTTTCACACCACACAATACATTTTAAATATCCAATAACATTTTATCATTCTTTTGGTTGGTTACTTCATTGATGAAAATGTCACACGTTACTCACTGGCAAATTTATGTCCAATGGTTATTGGTAGATACTGTTGGAAGGTTAGGGAGTGAATGAGTAGTGAGTTCAGTCAACTCCATGCAATGTGCTCCACTGTTTACTGTTTGCATCTTCAATAGTGCTTGAATTCCATGATGGCAAGAACTTCTCACTGTTGACTATTGTAGTACTACCTCTAGTTCTTGGAAGGTCTGAAAATAAATATTACTCGATAAGTACTTGGTAATTGTTATTTGAATGGTTTCATGAAGTTATTGGAAAGTCATATTTGGGAATATCCTAACAGAATCTCTCAACACTTGGCTCATTTGATCAACCACTCTGCTTAGAATACAAGAGTAATGGATTGTATGGCAGTTTCATGTGTTTGAAAGTATTTACTACTGGTTATTTCTATATGTCATGAGAAACATGACATATAGTTGGATCAGGTAGTTCAACTCAGCATTCACACCTTCTTCAGTTTCTATGTATATTATATACTAATATTAACATATATGAATGTTTCACTAAAGACAGTGCAATGGAAAGAAGAGAACTGACCCTTAGGGTTACTGGTTTCATTTCTGTTGCAATGAGGTAATACCCCAACAAAATGAAAACTAGTGGATAATTGGTTTGTTTTAGCTCACAATTTGAGGTTATCATCCACTAGTGTGGGGAAGGTCCGTGGTAGGAACTTGGTAGCTAGCCATATTACATCCATAGCCAAGAGGAGAGAGAGGAAATACAGGCTAGTGCTGAGCTCACTTCTTCCTTCTTGTACAGTCCAGGGTCTAGCCCAGGAAATGGTGCCTGCATTTAGGGTGGGTCTTCCAACCTCAGTTAGTGCAATTCGAAACAAAATCTTTTACAGGCATGCCCATAGTCCAGTGTAATCCAGGCAGCCCTTCACTGAGAGGCAATTCTTCTGTCCAGTTGACAGTCACAGCTAACCACTACAAGTGAATAGGTAAAAAAAGGGCATAGAAATCAAAAGAGAAGCATGCAACCTTTTCAAAAAAAGTAAAAACATTTTAAAAACCTTCCTCATCTACTGCTTCTTTCTTAAGCCATATCTGCAGAGAAAAGGAAGCTCTTAATGGGGAAGAAATGAAAATGCAAATAGAGATTAGATTGAGGTTAAGACTATAGATTCAGAGTTCAAACTTGGCTCTGCCATTCACTAAATAGGTAATCTGGAGCAAGGTGGGCAATTTCATTTCCTTTTGATTTCCTTCTGTATGATCAGGATACGTATTAAATTCGTCTCATGGGCTGCTGTGAAGCTCAGATGACTGGAATATGCCAAGCACTAGACACAGTGCCTAGCACATCTCTTGCACTATGGAGGTGTGTGAGACTGCTGCTGTTCAAGGGGTTCCTGTGTATTGTTACTGTATCACTACTTACAGAGATGAAGAGATAGTGTGTTTTCAGATAATCTAAATCCATGTGGATTAGTCAGCTAAAATTCCACCACTGACCTTCGGACATCTGCAAAACATTTTAAAAGAAAAATGATGATATAGAAGCCCTCTGTCAACATGTTAAGGCTGTGGACTTTGGTTTGAAGCACTTCACGAGATGTGCTCTGTTGATATAGATGCTGATTGCAGCAAGTATGGGCCCAGGGGGCCTTGAATAGTAGTCAACAGGGAAGCACAGGGAAGGTGATGCAGGGAAAGCAGCCAATCAGAGCTGGGGATTCAGGTCTCAGATACTGTGGGCTTTGATATATACTGTTAAGTGTTTTAAAACTTGAAGATGCTAAATAAACTTTCAGTCATCACTAAATTTCTCTGTGATTTCAAATGAAAGCACCATTTTCACCATTATTTATGGTATTCTGAATGCACTGGATTCTGTTAGATAGAAATTGTTGGGTTATGATCAGTATGGAGTGGTTTTAAAGAGGAAAGAACAGACCTCTTCTACTAATATAAAGAACAATAACTGTTTACAGACCCCAAAATGTCAAAACACTAAAATTAATAATCACTTCAGCTTATTTGACTGGGAAATAGTTTCTTCTGAACTTTTAAAATATACAGAAGACAGCAATAAATATTGCTAAGTACTTGGTACAAAAAGATTATATAATGTTGAGAAAGATTATAGGGTTCCCCTGTTCTCTCTCTCTCTCTCTCTCTCTCTCTATATATATATATATATATATATATATATATGTGTGTGTGTGTGTGTGTGTGTGTGTGTGTGTTGTGCTTATGTATGTATCTCTCTGTATGTGTATATGAGTGTATGTATGTATATATAATATATATATATATATATATTATCTTTCTTATATTCAAGCACACAATTCTGTATCTAATCTGCTATAGAATTATCAAGGAATGATTTAATTTTGACATTTCTTTTTTGAAGCCTTGCCTATAATCAAATACCTTCATGAGGTCCTGATTCAGTTTTGACTTTTTCACTATGATTAGTAGATTGAGATTCATAGGCTTTACTCCCTTGTTGAAGACTGAAAGATTACTATGATAAAATATGAATTATTTCTGAGCCAATATTCAGAGGTGAAAAAAGGAGAGAGGCCTCATCACCTTAATGTAGAAAGAATTCTGTGTCGAAGTCAGTATTAATTCCTGGAATCATATTCCAAGAATGATGTTATCTTATCTTTATTTGATTACTTTACTCAATGTCTAATTACTAGTCTCAGAAATGTTATCAGTAAAGTTTGTATATACTCTTTCCACGTATCTTGAAGGATGAGTGCTGGCTGCTTAGTTTGTGGGTTAAGATCCTCTAGAAATTGCAAGAACATGGAATATAGAAGGTTTTAATGAAATTGTTACTTTAAAGATTTCATCTGAAGAATGTGGGTGACTACATTTTGTAGGCTAAGGGCAACCATTTATCAGTGAATCATTTACTTAAACAATGTTAAGAGATATGTTTAAAACTCAGGGCCTGAGAAGATGTCTATGAAAGCATCTGTTTCTTTTCTTTTTTTTTTTTTTTTTTTTACTAAATCTAAATAGACTTTCTATTGAGAGAACTGTTTCTTCCTCCTTCCTCTAGCACACAGGACTCCAGATATCACAGCTGAGTAAGAATGACACACAGGATCAGATGAGATGTAATATTGGACAGGTGGCCACCTCTCTTTACAACAAAGAAAATTTCTAATTAATTTAATTTACTTTTGTTGGATTTCCAGAGGAGGTGCTCAAGAGTTCTCATTTTACCCTAATAGTGATTATTAACCCTGAAATGGCAAGGACCTGTGCTCTGGAGAGGTGGTCACCTATACAAGGAATCAGTTTCTATGCACCATCTGGGTAAAGTAGAATACGAGGACCCAGAACAGCAGAAACAGACAATGCTCAGCCCAGTCAGTCTTGCTCCATCAAACTTGACCTGACAGCCTCTCTTCTTCATTAGTGTACATCCATGTTGTTTTTATCCTTATTATTATAACCATCTCTCAAAAGCTCATATCTGAGCTCTTGCTCTTGCCATTTTCTTCATAATTTTAGTGTTTTATTTTATACATTTATGTTCCAATCTCAATTTTTAAAGTATATTTCCTCCAGCTTTCTTTAGCATTGTTTAAGCTCACTGAGACAACATACCATTTTCCCATTCACAAAATTTTTAAAAATCTTCTTTAATCTATCTAGAGTCCAAGATATAACCCTCCCCCCTTTTTTACAAGCACCATTAACTTCTCATTTTCATATCCTGGTTAAATTTAAGTACTGGATAAACTCATTTTGCCACATGTTTACCTGAGCAAATTAATGAGAAACACCCACCATCCTGTGCATGCTGATTAAGTTAAATATATTTTCAAATTTCACATGAGTATTTACTACTGTGAGACAAACTTACAACCATTCCCTAGCAAGGTTAGCAGTAATGACGACTGTGCAATATCATCTCCCCTTGTACTTTCAAGATTCCCCATCCATTATCCACTTTTCAGAAACATTCTATAATACTCTGGAGAGAAAACATGTGCAGTCCAATTATAATTCACTCAATAGATTTAGCAGTTCTCTTAAACCTCCACATTTGTTTCATTCTTTGTCACCCTATTAGCATAGGATAAAGTTCCTGTCTCATTCTTAAATTCCCAACAATGTTTCTCTGTGTACACCCCCCCATATTATCAGTATATGCTGATTTATAGGACTGTTCATATCAGTATTGTACTAGTCTTCCACAATCTCCTCAAATCTCACCAAACCAAATAGCTCTACTGGAACACATTTGCTTTTTGGCTACCATGTTACTTCAGCACACAATACTCCTGCTCCTACCCACACACACACCTCAAAACAAAATTTACTGCTTCCGTTTCCTCCCTTGCAGCATCATTCTTGCCTCTTCAATCAAGCTTTTGTCTTCCTGATTTTAAAAGGGCTCTTAGTACCAACCAATTGAAAGATTATAATACAGTTTCATAATTTCCCCATTTCCTTTTTCTTCCTCCAAACCCTCAAAATAAAAAGATATATATCAATTAATATGTGTTATCAAAGTCTCTATTCTCATTTGGCTTCCAAGTTGCATTGGACATGGTTAACCACACCCTGAATCCCTTTCTGAGATCCATCTTAGATTGTCTGACTTTTCATCCAATTTGCTAGTTCATTCTTATCTTTTCTTCCTTTTTTTTTTCTTTTTTGGTTTTTCAAGACAGGGTTTCTCTGTGTAGCTTTAGACCCTCTTCTGGCAGTCTCTCTGGAGACCAGGCTGGCCTCAAACTCACAGAGATCCGCCTGCCCCTGCCTCCCAAGTGCTGGGATTAAAGGTGTTCTAGCTCTTTCTTTTATAACATATGGTAAAATCCTGTGTCCAGGCTTCATCCATCTCTTCTCATGTATCTTTGTAGATAACGTCATGCCATCTCCAAACTAGGCCTCTCTTCTCTGTGTTATCTGTCCTATGCTTGTTTGATATCTGTTGTGTTACAGCAGATGTCTCAAACTTACAATGGTTGAAGAGGCTTTATTTCCTCAAATCTATTTTGAGTGGTGTGGAAAATTAATAATAACACAAAGAACTCCAAGAACCATGCTATGCTCTTCTATGCTTTATTTTCCTCTACCTCTACAGTCCATCCCAATCAAGTCCAGCATTTCTAAAAATCTCTGTTTCTCAACATTTCCTCTCCTCAAACAACATTCTGCTCAGTAGTCTATCATTAGTAGTTAGCACAGTCCCTCACACAACATGAGTGTCAGCAACTAAATACTGAAGTACTATAAACTCAGGTACAATATTATAATTAATTGTCCCCACTAGATTTCTATTTATGAGTACTTTAATGGCTTTAAGGCAGCAGTATCACCACAGGGGCAACAATAAAATACAGCCACTTTTCCTTGGCTACACAGTGTGGTAATGACTACAATGCAATTTTCATGAAAAGCTGTGTATGCTCTTCAGAAAAAAAATCCATGTGGTAAAGACTGATTATATTTTTACAAAGCAGAAATACACTGAGTAATGTGGTCAAACTTATTCTTTAAATGAATAGATGGTTCAGAGCTTGATTCCATCCCTGTAAGAAACCCACACAATAGTGGTCTCAGACCTCTGTGTCAGCCATTGTAAAAAAAAAAAAAAATGGTAGCTAGTTCCAAGACTTGTGAGAAGACCTGAGACAGGCCTATCTCTCCGCTGCATTGAAGCTGATGACTAGTTAACTTCTAAGTTTAGATATCATTCTGTAATTTCTACCTATTGGCTTTACTTCATTCTTTCCTTTTAGAGATACTGTGGTAGATGGTAACTCATTTATGTTAAGGTGCTTGGGTATTTTTCAGTCAGGTATCTGCAAATTCTGGTGGCATTTGGCAATCTAAGTAAACTGTTATAGTTCAAGACCATTCCAGAGACAAGGACTGAGTAAATATTAACAAGCCTCCATGCTTGCTTGGAACTTGAAAGGACTGCAGGGCATCAATGAGCAAGCTTTTGTCAGTCACAATCTAGACCAGATTAGTCTTAAAGTCCAAGGAAGAAGCAAAGTTCACCTTAGTTCAGGAGTTTCTGTATGCCTCTCTGGGTTAGTGTTTGCAAGCTCAAGAAGAAGAAAATGATGAAGGAGAAAGAGAAAACCATTGCTATTGTGAAGGTTATAGACCCTTCCAAGTTGAAACTGGTGAGTACTTACAATTTGAAATTCTTTCACTATTTGGAGAGGAAACTGGCTTAAGTGCTGAATTTAAAATTCAGAGAGTTACAATTGGTAAAATAAACTATGTAGACATTAACAGAGAAATGTGTAAACTATAATTAACTGTGTGTTTTGACGAGCTTGTTTACTTACAAATAGCTTTGGAGTGTTCTGGGGTATGCTAAGAAATTATATAGTTTATTTAGTCAAAACTGCTAAAATTAATGTTTTATTGTGACTCTGGTATAAAATGTGAGGATTTGGTTAATTGTTTATTTTGTACGCACACTAAAAACATTTGTTATTTTAGTGCTAAAAGAATAATGATCATGTAGTGTATGTGCTATGAAGCTGTGAGCATACAGTTTTGTATTTTCCTATTTGTGTTAAAGCTAGCTTGCCAAGGAAATGCCAGCTCCAGCCCCACTCATTATTTTTAGTCACTTACAATGGAACAAAAATAATAATAACAAAATAACGCAGCAGGATCTCATGGCTAGGTGTTTGTCACTTAAGCCTCAGAGTGATGTTTCAACAAATAAAATAAAGTTTGAGGCAATTGGTGGTGTATATCCTAAAGCTGGAAAAATCTGCCTCACTGAATCTAAATGAATCAACACCCACAAGGAAGGAAAATAATCTTTGGAAAGTCCGTGTTTCATGTGTGCATACGTTTTCCAGCCTACGATTCCCTGCCGTGGGCCTCTTTAGAACAGGAGTTTATCTCCTTTTATATCCAGTTCTCTATCAAAGTCTCCTGTTCAGCTTTACCATTTCAGATTCAGTGAATCTCTTCATAGGAAAGCAGAAGGCGAGAATCTAAACAAATACATCTGTCAGTATCCTTTGAAAACTCACAGTAAATATGTGATGTCTCCCCCCACTACCCCCCACACGCACCCCAATTAGGGCTCCTTTTGCCTTTTGTTATTTCACTGGAAATTCACTTGCAAATTTACCTTGTAACTTTCCATAAGTTTTGTACATTTTTGAGTATCTATAATGAGATTACCAAGGTGATGCACACGCATTTTCAGAAAAACTTCAAGGTTTTCAAAAGCAAAATTATTTCTAGGAACATACTGAGTGTGTACTGTGGGGTCCTTTCAGTTGCTAAGTGAACTTAAAGGAAGAGCGTTGCAGTAATAAGTATAAATTACATTTAAAGTTTCACTTTGTTTATTAGTCCTACAGTACTTTGGTGAAGAGAAACAAGCCAGGTTACTTCCCAGGAACCTGTTGGATAGGGCAGGGCCCCTGAGTTAAGCCCTGGAGAGAGAGGAACTGTTTGGTTTTGATACTTAAGGGTGGGGTGGAGTTCAGAAAAGAGCAGTGAGGAAAAAAAATAGTCAGTGGTTCCAAATTGTTCTGACTTCAAAAACACTAAGACAAATTAAAGACAAGAATGCTTCAGGAGTGGGGTAGATAGTAGAGAACCCAGCCTTGGTGTCTTACAGGCATGAATTTAGGCTGTTATTTCAATTTCTTTTTTGAGGTGGTGTCTCCCACTGACTGTGACCTCACAGCGTAGGTGAGGCTAAGTGGCCTGTTAGTCCCAGGCTCCTCATTGTGCTGGCATGACAAGTAACTGTCACTGCTCTTGAGTTTTCTTCGCATGGGTTTTGAACTTATGTCCTTGTGTTTACAAGACACTGAGCTGTCTCATTGAGACCTCTGTTGCTTTAACAGATGTATTATTCTTAGACCATTACTTCAATTCTAAGCTGCAATTGCTTCATAGAGTGATAGTCATATGTACCCTACAAAACTGTTACAAAGAAGACTTAAGAGGTTGTTTGAAGTATTAAGTTATACCCGACATGTAGCAAATCATTGACTCTGGCACAACATATGTTATTATGTTCTGTTTGACTGTCTTCTAAAAATTCCTCATCTACGAATTCACAGATCCACTATAATCACAACCACTACTTACACTGAAGTCTGAAATCTCCTATTGAAAACTCTAGTATGGTTCATGAGCTCCCACAAGCCTGGTTCAGCTGTCTCTGTAGATTTTCCCTTCATGATCTTGGTCTCCCTTGCTCATATATTCCCTTCTCCCTCTCTTCTACTGGATTCCCGGAACTTGACCTGCTGCTTGATTGTGAATCTCTGCATCTGGTTCCATCAGTTAATGGAAAAAAAAACTCTATGATGACATGTGTAGCTTGATCTATCTGAGGGGCCCCTGGCAGTAGTTGGGAGAAGTGCCTGGGGAGTGTGCTGGGAAAGAGGCTGGGGGTGGTGGTGGCGTGGGAGGAGGGGTGGGAAGGAGAACTATGGTTGAAATATAAAATGAAATTTTAAAAAACTAAATAAAAAGAAAACCCTAGAATGTGTATGCATGATACTGACAAGTCTTTAAAATTTTGCAAGTAGTAGAAATAACATTGAATCAGTAAGAAAAAAAGCTGTAATGACATTTTTGAATGCTAGACATAAGAGTTTGGTCTTACATATGAGTTAATTGGCCGGGAGTTTAGACTTCAGATTCTTGAGGTCAAATAGATCATAAGGGTATTTTAAATAAGTAGCTATGAGAAGGAAAGTGAGAGTTTATTAGGAGGGATATAGAGACACTAGATGCGGATGCATAATTTAGGGACCTGAAAAGCTTGAGGAATAACAACAGAGACGAAATTCCAGAGGGAATATCATTATTTTAAAATGTCATGTCAGGGGTCAGATTGCATGAAGAGTAAGGGTCATTTTAAGTGGAATTTAGGTCACAGTGTGGTGTGTGGTTTCCTAGAGATAGAGACCATGGATGCACATACAATTTATAGTTTGTGTAGATGCTTCCGCAATAATTTTGGCTGTTGAATGTTTTCTTATCCAGACAGCACCCGACTGTAAACAAAGGCAAAGCTATTATTCTCTGGTGTCACTAAAAGTTACATTTTGGCAAAACGGTGTTTGCTTATTACACCATTATCAAGAGCTCTGCATTTTCTCCTACAGTTGCATATCTTGTGTTTAGTTCTTTAACCCACTGTGAGTTAATTTTTAAAATATGTGGAAGATAAGATCCCAGAATCATTCTTAGATATCCATTGAAACAAATACCATTCATTGAAGACTGCCCTTTGCCACTGGGTGGTCTTGGCAACCTTGTGCAGATTACTGGACTATACTAGGAAGTTTCTTTTAGGCTTTGTTATTATGCTCTACAGGTCTATGTAATTGTCTTGATGTCAGAATGACACTCTTTGTGTTGCCATAGCACTGTAATCAGCTTGGAAATCCATAAGTATTACTTCTCTATTTTGTTCTTTTACAAGACTCTTTTTAGTTTCTTAGTGTTCCTTGATAATCCATGTGAATTTTAACAAATGTTTTCAATCTCCTCAAGAATGTGCTTGGCATTGGATATGTGAATGCTTTGTGTGGTGTTATCATCTTGACAATATTATTTCATTCCAGAAATATGGGATATTTTCCATTTCTTGTGTCTTCTTTAATTTCATCTGTATTTTTGCTTTTTCAGCCTATATATCTTTCCTTTATGGGAGTTAAGCTTATTCCCAAGTTTTTCTTTCTGAGATCATTTTAAATGGAAATGTGTTAGTTTCTTTTTCAGATTGCTCATCACTCATGAATATAAATACAACTGATTTTCATGTGTTGATTTTATGTTTTGCGACTGGGCTAGAAGCTTCATTTGTTAGCTTAAACAAGGGTGGGGTTTGTTTTTGTGTTGGTGTGTGTTTTGTTTTCATGGAATCTCCGAATTTTCTAAATATAAGATAATGAATCTTGTTGTCTGTAAACAGATAATTTTGAGTTTTTTGATTTTCTTGACTAAGTGTCCTGTCTAGACTATCTGTTTAATGAAAGAGGCAAAAACAGACATACTTATCTTAGCCCAGATATTAGAGGAAAACTTTTATTTATTATTTTCATTTCGTTAAAAATTATTTCATATAAGACAGAGCATGATGGCCCATGCCTTTAATCGAAGCATTTGGGAGTCAGAGGCAGATCCATCTCTGTGAGTTCAAAAATAGCCTGGTCTACATAAATAGTTTCAGCAGCCAGGGCAAGTGACTCTGCCTGATATGCTCCGGCTCCCCCAGCTCATCTCAGAACCTCACCATCTCCCATCCCACCCAACTTCCTGTTTTCTCTATCTCAAAAAGGAAAAACAAAGTGAGAATTGAAACACACACACACACACACACACACACACACACACACACACACACACACACACACATACCTGAATATCTCCACAAACCAACTAAGTAAACAAACAAAAATTTCCACCATCAAAAATAAAACAAATAAGCAAACAAATGAAAAACAAAAACCCTAAAAAACATGGAATTTATTTTGTTTTGGCCAACATATCCTGTACCTGGGGTCTGACTTGGAGTATGGTTGATATAGCCAAGGACACTCAATTAGAAAAAAAAAATTGATGCTGCTTTTTCTAGTATCAATTACAAATACATTCTTGGTTAGGGATGGGACTTTCTCTTCTCAATGCCGGGATTTTGTTTGGTTTGAGTCTGTTCAGGTCTTGCCATGCTATCACAGTCTTTCTGAATTCAAATGTGTATCAGTAATCTTGTGACTGTAAGCTATTGTTTCCATGGAGTCATTAGCTACCACCTCTGGGTCTTAAATCTTGCTTCCTCTTCTTCATAGATAACTGAACCTTAAAGGTCGTCTAGTAATGACATTCTCAGTTGGGGAAAGAACAGAAGAGAGCAAGATAAGAGATAATATAATAGAGGGAGACATTATAGATTCAAAGAGAAATCAGGCATTAGGGAAATATCTGGAGAGCTACAAAGATGACACCAACAATCTAATCAACAGAGGAGAGGCTCCCTTAAATTCCCTCTCCTAATAATGATATTGATGACTAATTCATGTGCCATCGTATAGCCTTCATCCAGCAGCTGGTGGAAGTAGAAGCAGATACCCACAGCTACACCTTGAACTGAACTGAAATCCAGATGCAGAGAAGGAGGACTGATGAGCAAAGGGGTCCATACCAGGCTGGTGAAACACACAGAAACAGCTAACCTGAACAAGGGAGAACTCTTGGTCCCCAGACTGATAGCTGGGAAACCAGCATGGGATTGATCCAGACCCCCTGAATGTGGGTGTCAGTGAGTAGACCTCGGAAATCTATGGGGCTTCTTGGAGTGGATCAGTAATTATCGCTAGCATAGGAATGGACTTTGGGAGCCCATTCTCGTGGAGGGATACTCCCTGAGCCTAGACACAAGGAGGTTGGCCCAGGCCCTATCCCAAAGGACATGACAGACTTTGAAGACCGTGGGGCCTCACCCTCCCTGGGGAGCAGAAAGGGTAGGGATAGGTATGGTGTTAGTTGGGGGGTAGGGGAGGAGGGGAGGGAGAGGGACCTGGGATGGACATGTAAAATAATATTCTTTCTAATAAAAAAAAATAAAATCTGAAAGAAAAAAAAAGACTGAGTATTCCAAAGTCTCTTACTCTCTGCATATTGTCCAGTTGTGGGTCTCTTTGTTAAAACAACATACTACAAGATGAAGTGTCTCTGATGAGGGCTGAGTGATGATCTGCTGTATGGAATAGCCATGTATCATTAAGAGTCATCAGTCTATGACCTATCAAGACTCAGGTCATTGGCTGCTTTACCCATGCCATGTATTGGTTCCTGATCATGGAGTGGACCTTAAATTTAAGCGAAAAGTGCCACCATATAAATTCCCTCTCCAACTGTATACTCTTTTTATTTGAGTGTTTATTTTATCTTCTATCTTTAATCAGCCTTTAGAAACATGATAGTACCATTAATTTATTTCTCCTCAAATGATTTGTGCTTTGTGAATTTAATTTTCATTACTTTCCTGTTATTTTATTATCTGATTATTTTTATCCTGACCTCTTGAAAATACTAGTATATCTAATTTCAACTTTAATCAATTTTCCTCGGGTTATTATTTAAGCCCAAGATTTTAGGGTTTTTTTTTTCATATGCTAGAAACAACTTTATGTGTTTTTTTTTTCAGTTTTTAAATTTTCACATGATTTACCTTTTTAAATTTCCACATGATTTACCTTTACTCTTTTTATCTATCATCTATTTATCATCTATCTATCTATTATCTATCTATCATTTATCTGAATTCTTCTCTCATACATTATATCCACTCCATCCCTTCACCCCAATCCCTCCCCTCCCATCTCCCCTCTCCCCTGATGCACCCCACTTTGCCTACACTGAGAGAAGAGCAGACCTCCCAGGGGCATCAACCAAACATAATATAACAAGATACAATAAGACCAAGTACAACCTATAACATCGAGGCTGGACAAGGCAAGCCAATAGGAGGAAAAGGGTCTCTTAGTGGGAAAAAGAGTCAGAGACAGGCCCTTCTCCCTCTGTTTAGAATCCAACAAGAACACCAAGCTACTTAGCCATAATGTATATGAAGAGGTCCTAGTTCAGACCTCTACAGGCTCCCTGATATCTGTGAGCCTCTATGAGTCCCCATCATTGATTTTATGGGCTGTGTTCTAATGGTGTCCCTGATCACTCTGGTCCCTCAGATCCTTTCCCCCTCTTCTCCCTAGGACTCCCGAGCTCCTCCTAATGTTTGGTTGTGGGACATTGCATCTACTCCCATCAGTTTCTGTATGAGCACTCTCTGGTCTCTTTGATGATGATTTTACTAGGTTCTGATCCCAGAACACGCTGAAGGCAGGACAAAGTGTAGGTGGAAGGTTTTGTGGCTGGGCTGGAGTCTCAATCCTTCCACATGGTTCCAGAAAATGACTGGTACAGGCTCCATGTCTGCTGTTAGTAGGTGTCTTTGCTAGGGTTACTCTAGTGGAGTCCATTAAGTTTTCATTGCTAGGCTGCTCCTCACCCTTGAAATGCCCCCAAATTCCAGTTGTTTCTTCCAATAATTTCTCTCTCCCCTTCCCACCTGATCCCCCCTGCTCAAGTCCACCCTCGAAATCTATTCTATTTCCCCTTCCCAAGGAAATCCCTCTCTCCCTTTTAGCCTTCCTTGTTGCTTAGCTTCTCTAGGTCTGTGGATTATAGCATGATTATCTTTTACTTTACAGCTAATATTTACTTGTAAGTCAGTAGTATCATGTTTGTCTTTCTGAGTCTCATTTACCTCACTCAGGTTGAAATTTTTTTTGGAGTTCCATCCATTTGCTTGCAAATTTCATGGTGTCATTGTTTTTAACAATTGAGCAACACTCCATTATGTAAATGTTTCACTTTTTTTCATCCATTCTTTGGTAGAGGGACTTCTATCTTGTTTCCAGTTTCTGGCTATTTATTATGAATAAAGCTACTCTGAACACAGTTTAGCAAGTGTCCTTGTGGTGTAATTGAGCATCCTAGGAGTGGTATAGCTGGGTTGTGGGGGAGATTGATTCCAAATTTTGTAGAAACCACCATATTGATTTCCAAAGTGACTGTATAAGTTTGTGCTTCCAGCAGCAGTAGAGGAGTGTTCCCCTTGCTCCATATCCTTGCCAGCATGATCTGTCATTTGTGGTTTTGATCTTAGCCATTCTGACAGGCATAAGATGGAATCTCAAATTCATCTTTACTCTTGAGTTATCAACAACTTTAAAAATTTTCCAAATCAAGTGACACATGAACTTTGTGTTGAGGTTTTCTTTTGGCTGAGTATATAGTCAATGTTTGAATATTTCAACAATATTTGAGAAAATCATGGATTCTCTATTTTTGCAAGTACTATAAACATATCTATGAGGTCACATTATTACTTTCATTCAAATCTTTCACAGCATTCCTCATTATTTTGTCTGCTTGACTTTTCATAAATGAAAAGGAATGTATAGGAATCTTCTACTCTGATGTTAGGTTATTAACTTCTGTAGATTTTAGCATTCTTCACATGTTTGGTGTGGTTTTCATTAGGTACATACATGCTTACAATTAATCTTTTTTAAAAATCACTTTTTATATGTAGTCACTCTGTTCTTTTATTAGTTATTGTCTTAGGGTTTACTATTGCTGTGAGGAGACACCATGACCATGGCAACTCTTATAAAGAAAACATTTAATTGAGGTGGCTCACTTACATTTTCAGAGGTTCAGTCCATTTCAGAGGTTCAGTGGGAGCATGAAAACATGCAGGTAGATGTGGTTCTGGAGCTGAGAGTCCTTACATCTTAACTCAGAGGCATCAGGAAGTTGATTGTCACACTGAAGGAAGCTTGAGGAAGACCTCAAAGCCTGCCCCACAGTGACACACTTCCTCCAAAAAGGCCACACCTTCTAATAGTGCCACACCCTATGAGTTTATGGGAGCCAGTTACATTCAAACTACCACAGTTACATATTTCTTTACTGGGACAAAATAGTTAACAACAGTGATTTAAGGAAGGAAGGAAAGGTTTATTTTAGTTCACAATTTGGGGGCACAGGACATCAAAGTGCATGAGTCATGGCATTTGCAGCTTAAGGAAGCTGGCTGGATTACATTTTCAGTCACAGTTAGCTCTCTCTTTTGCATGCAGTTAGGACACTGGCCTGACTAATGCTGACACCACATTTACAAGTGGTTGTACCACTTCAACTAGAACAATCTTCATACAGACATGACCAGAAGTTCATCTCCTAGACTTCTAGGGCCTGCTAAATTGACCATCAATATTAATCATCATAATCATTGATGAAGTTTGTAACTTTTTTTAGGGTTTTGTATAAATAGTGTTGAAAACTTTATTTTATGTATTAGATTTTATTAAATACTACACAATATGAAGTTTGTAACTTTAAAGCTTATTTTTTTCTGATATTAGTATAGCTATGCCATGTCCCTTATAGTTAGAATTGGATGGCATGTCTGATTTCATTTTTTCCATTCAACATTTATGCATCTTTTACTACTCGTCTCTTGTGAGCTACATATATTTAGTGATAGTTTACTTAGTCAGTTTACATTTTAGGTAGGGTGATTAAGTGATATTGATAATTATTATTTATATATGTGATGACTATCCTTTGTTGCCATCTTGACTACATTGGGAATGAAAACCAATGGCTAGTGCTCCTGTGAGGGATTTTTTTCTTAGTTAAACCATTTAAAGTGGAAGATCCACTTTTAATCTAGATCTTTTGTGGACTGATACATATTTAATCCAGATCTTTGAGGTGAGACTGTGCACCTTTAATCTGAGACATGCATTCTTGTGGAAACCCACTTAAATGGCATGGGAGAAGGAAGCCTCTTTGCCTACTTGCCCTCGCTCTCACTACCAAGTCCATTCCTCTACTGGATTAGTGCCTGCTTCTTTGGGATTCTGACATATACTAAAAGCCAGCTGAGACATCCACCCTCATGGACTGAATAACTACTGGATTTTTGGACATTCTGTTGATCTATTATTGGACTAGCTGTACTTCAGCCTGTAAGCCATTCTAACAAATCCCTTATATACATATGTACACATATAAAATGAATATATATTTTTCATTTATATAAATAATTTCATATAGAATTTCTATAAATTCTATTCCTCCAGAGAACTCTAGTACAAAATATTTTCATGATTTTTCTCTCACTTTAGATTATTTATGGTCTATTTTTAATGCATATTTCCTGGTGCTGGAGAAGTGACTCTGTAGTTAAGAGTACTGACTGCTCATCCAGAGGTCCCAAGTTCAATTCCCATCACCCATATGGCATTCACAACTGTCTGCAATGCCAGTCCCAGGAGATCTGATACTTTCTACCATTAGGCTCTCACATGGTACCAGATATAAAATAGGCAAAACACCCATAAACATAAATAATTAAAAAGTATATTTCCATAATAATTTCATATCACTTCCTTGTTACCCTAATTCACTCTAGCTAGAATTACAAAAACTGAACACTTCTCTTTTGTCATTGATCTCAATCTCCACCATCACCTTTATCTTACATTCCACAATCACTCTTCTAAGGTATTTGATCAACTTTATCTGATAATTTGGAAACAGTCTTAAATAGCTCCTCCTTTTCAGTACTTCACTCATTGTTTTCACTGTTTGTGGAAGTAAGCCTTTTTTATAATTAATTCATTAAAATTTTAGATAATATATTATGATTATGTCCAGCATGTCATCAAGGCTGGAATATAAAAGACATATATAATTTTTCCTTCATGTTTTAAAATTCATTCATTTTTTACTTTACACTTAATTCTTAATTGCATTATTGAAAAAAACTTACATATTTTCTCTTGTCATTGTATAAGCATTTTATAGTTCTAATATTTTATTAATTTAAAATTTTTCTTTATTTTTGAGATTTTTCATACTAGTACACAATGAAATATGATCACATCTACACTCATTTCCCCATCTTGCTTCCTTCCCTCAACCCCCAACACATCCTCTTTCCAACTGAATAACTTTTTTTTTGATAGTCCACTAACTCTGGTTAGTACTGTCCATCTGTGTGTGGGTGTGGGGCCATGTGCTGGGGCATGGGGAACCTACCAGTGGCCACAGCCTTATGAAAAGAATGCCTCTCTCTCAGCAGCTATCTGTAGCAGATTGCTGCTTGTAATGGTGGTCATCTACCATATCTGTGCTGGGACTTGGGCTGGCTTCATCTTGCTAAGGTGACACAGCTGTTGTGAGTTCATGCACAGGATGGCTATGGTGTGGCCAGAAAACTCATTTCACAGCACTTTCCTCCATAGTCTGGCTCTTGTGTTCTTTCTCTCTCCTCTATTGGAATGTGCAATGTTTCCTGAACCCTGGAGTTGGCTTAAGACAGATGTCCTGCTTAGGCCTGAGCACCCTGTCTCGTCTCTTTGTCTCAGCACAGTGAGCAGTTATCCACCCCCATTGGCTGGTGTCCACTGATGAAGGAAGCTTTTTTGAACTGGCAGATCTCAGCCTAGGTCTATCCATATGAGCATAAGTATTTGGAAGGTAATTTGACAGCGTGACAATTCAGCAAAAAATAACAACAGTAGGTGCTTCTTAAAGGTCTATGATTCCCCTGGCCACAGGATTTTGATCAGGATTACAGTACCAAAATAAAATTCCCTCCTGCAGGTTCACTGTTACGTATTATTTTATTGTAAATTATTATAAAACCTCCCCTTATTTATTTTAGGCTACTTTAACAAACTAGATCTCACTTGCTTTTCTGTTTCATTTCCTTTTGTCATTTCTAATGTTCCTTTGTGTTTTTGTTGTTGTTGTTTATTTTGCCAAAATAGTCGAATTCCTATGTTTTGCTGTTTTGACATGTAAATACTCCCCGCCCCCTAGTACTGGCTGCTTTGAAAGGATCTATCACTTGTTAATGCTGGATCCAGGTTATTTCTGTTCCTCAGATCTCAGGAGCGGAGATGTGAGTAAAATCTAGATACCATGAGATCACTGCTCATCATTGAGCAGCTTCTTAGAAATGTTTTCGTTCTCTTCCAGAGATGTATACTTGATCCTTTTAAATGGATTTTAAGATAAATTATTTATTTTTTATTGGTAACAAGACATTCCTTCACTGTCATATCAAATATACTTACTTACTGAGAAATCAGTCTGCCTTTTCTTAACAAGAATAAAAGCATCTTCACAAAGTACCTATTTGCTTATAGATCTACAAAGAGAGGCCTTGTTACTGATTAATGCACACCTCCGACATAAGTAGATGCAAATTTGCTTTGTAAGCGCTTTCGATGGGTATGTATGCATTCAATACGTTGCCCTCTCACAACTTCTAATGGGGAGGAGCCTCCTTAGATGACCTGAAGTGTATTACATTCTTGGAAACTCAACAGTCTAACGATAGTAAAAAAGTGATTAGCCATTTACATGAAATAGAACAGTACCTACAGCATAAAATTAAATAGGGTATTAATCATTATGTTTTAAGGCATAAATTAGACTGTAACCGAGGTCAGGGAATGACGTCACCTCGCTAGAGTTAGGCAGTATGAGATTCATTGTCAGAACCCTGTCCTGTTTGTTTATAAGGAATACTGCAGGAGGAGTGTCTGAGCAGGAACTGTGGACCCGGTGTTTAGGAGCCTCTCTGTCTGCATTGTTACAGTCCATGGACTAGAGGCCCTTTTCTTCTTTTAACGTTTCTGCAATTTGCCAGTCTACATTGAAATCCATCTGAATTCAAGCTCTTGAGAAGAAAAGTGCCCTTTCCCTAGTTCCTTCCCCTCCACTCCCTGTCTTTTTGTTCCACTCGTCCATTATATTTCTCAAAGGCACAGTGGAAATGTACAACTCAGGTGAGAATGCCTCGGCTCATAACCAACAAGCTATTCAAACATGACCATGAAAAATGTGTATGTTTAAAGCTCCGTTTAAATGACGCAAGTCTTAGGGAAATGGTCTGCATTGCGGAACACCTCCTAATTGTATTTGCCAGAGATTCACGTACATCATCTTTCCAATTCAGTAACCTTTGTTTGTTTTTAAAATAAGTAAGCTAAAAAGGAGTAAGTACTTCAATATCCCACATCTAAAATCTGTCAAGTAAAAACACATTTTAAAGTAATGAGTTTCTATGGTCAAGGGTGTAGCTCACGATAGAGCATGTGCATAGTATATTTCATACCCAATCAATACAAGTGGATATAAGTAAAATATAAGCTGGATAAATTAAAGATGAGGCTTTTGAAATAACTTAATGATGAAGATACCAGTATATAAAAATATATGCCATACTGACAAAGGCAGGCTAGAATGTCCTTCTCAACATGAATGTAAATTTTTGTATTAGATAATTTAATCATAGTTGATTTTCCTTAGAAACATATTTATTTGGTGTTTAGTATACTGTAATAACTTATTATCCTGAATATTAATTTCAGCTTCAATGGGTATTTTCCTCATATTGATTGCCAAACTGATTTTCTGAATCTTGAAATATTCCCTTAGATTGAACTGGAATTTCACAATAAGTATGAATATAAAGTTAATTTCTCTGCAATAATTTTGGCATAGCTGTGTTTGATTACTTTACACACACACAATATATATATTTCTCTATACCTTAAGGAAAGGAAAAAAGCTACTTCTTATTCAGCCTTTGGTTAACCGCCCAGAAATAGAATAAGGCTACATAAAATAGAAATATTTTATAATTTTAAATCCTATCTTGTAATTGTAACTTTTTCTGAAACAATTGGTGTTTATTTAAAATATGAATATTATTTAAATAAAATCTTGTTGCGTGATCAATAAGCATAGTTTAAGTAATGAATCAGTACAATTTTGAATTGTGTATAAAGTACCTCAGGTTTCCCAGAGATTCTTCCCAAGAAGAATGTCAAGAACTGCAGAGTTTATAATTGAATAGAGCCTATCTTCACTAGAGGCAACTGAGTCTTAGGGTGATCTTGCTTGCCAGCTAGCTGGGGTGTTTATGCCAATCTAGAACACATTAGTGTACAGTGGAGATATGTACACCTTTGAGGAAGCATAGTTTCCCACTTCTTCAACAACATAAAATTCCTCTTGAGAGCCAGATGCTGAGAGTACTGACTGCCCTCTGAAACTCCCAAAGGTTTTGCCATTGTGCTTGACTTGTGGTCTGCAAAGAACTTCCAGGTTTGCTAAGACGTGTATCGCTTTTCCAAAAGTTATTTTAATAGTACTAATTTACAACAATGTTACAATTTAACTCAAATCCCTATAGGTTTGTAAATATTCATCAGATTTTTCCTCCATGCGGAAACTTATCTCTCTTCTTATTGCAATCCAAATACTATTTTCAGCATATCTTATCCACATCATTCCATAATGTATCTAAAAGTAATCAATATATATTTCTGGGTAAAACTAGCATGGTATCTATTGTCATGATCATTACAAAGTGACAAAATTAAAATGAGGGATTTAAAATATAATGCTAAATATTTATGTGTATACAGTGGTATTAATTAGTTGATCTTCTCTTTCCTTTTTCTATAAGTTATCTAGTAGTATTTTGGATGTGTACAGTGGTGAGCAGGGGATTTCTCCAGTTAATGCAAATCTGATGAGTGCTTCCTGTCCAAGCATTCTGCCCATGAAAAAGGAAGTTGCAGGTAATGTTGATTTTTTTTCAAAAGTTTAACCTTTGAATATTTTCATTATTTGCAAAATATATGAATGACATAGTGTCGTGCTGATAGTTTTTTAAAGTATGATCACAATAGCTAAATGAGAGACGTGTTGAGAGTAATTTGGTCATTTCTTAATATCATTGTTTAATAGGCCATATTAATTGAATGGATTTGGTATTTTACTATTTGCTCATATGCTTCTCTCAACCATTAACAATTTGCTCCCATCCAGGGATCCAGATCCAGGACAAGTGTAACCAATTGTTGTGACTTGGAGTCTCTTATGGGTCTGTGTTCTGGAAATCATCCAGAGTACAGACTGTGACGTGTGACTGGGGCTAGAAAATACATTTCAAAGCTGGTGCACGCATAGGTTGTGAAGATACTGGAAGCTGACGAGCAGTATTGTTTAGTAACTGTGTGCACCTCTCCATAAGGTCCTATAGATGACACAATAAAAGTAGCTTTGAGACACACTTTGGAATTTTCTTAACATTCTGTTGGTATCGTAATCCCAATTGATGCTGAAGGAACTACCTGTGTTATGAAGATCATGGAGGAGGAATCACTGTGGACTCTTTTGAAAGCTGATGGCCAGCCAATCTGTAGAGAATTTTGTTATTTCCTGAGTAGTAGAATGGCTTTGACATGCATGTCTTATTATACAGCTAGTTCCAATTCCTTTGATGTAGAAAACGTAAATATTTTTGAAGGGACTAGGTTAATTTCTGAATCTCAAAATTATGGGAATAATGGTAGAAGTTAGTGAAGAGCTTAGTGCTTTCTATGCAACATGCCTGTAAGACCCTCCCATTGTTTGTCAGGTAGCTATTGTGATATATTCATTTCACAGGTGAGGCGCCTGAGGCAACAAGTTTCATAATTGACCACATGATTGTTATATGGAAAATTAGAAACCAGGTCAGGTTTTTTTCTACTCCAGGTCTTAAAGACTCTGTCATTGTTTGTTAAAATATCTCCTGGCATAAATTCCTTGATATTGGCATCAAACTTATTATTACACCATTCTAGAACAAACAATATTCTATTTCTACCCAGTGTTTCTGAATGCTGCATGGAAAGGCTTCAAAGTAGAACTCAACTCCTTTTCAATTATTTTTATTTTGTTCAGAAACTGACACTAGAGCTTTGGTGAAAGAGAGACAGAAAAAGGACAACCACAACCTCAGTGAGTATGTTTTCTTTTTTCTTCCAACAAAACTAATTCAAGAGGAAACACATGGAGAATGAAGCAAAGAGTCTTTTGCTGTCATGCCATTACTACTTGAAGTTGGATGGTTGAAATTAATTGTTCATGCTTAGCAACTTGAACGATTTTTGGAAATGCAAACCTTGAGATCTCTTGAAAGTAGGCAAGCTGAGTTGCCTTTTGTCCCTTCCTTCTTGGGCAGGGTGTGCTTGACTGAGATGAGTGCATTTGGTTACATTTGAGACATGTTTTGATTCACTAACTCATAGATTTAAAGAAACAAACTGGATTTATCCCTAGTGTACAAATGGACATTGGGAGCCCATTCCCCATGGTGGGTTACCGTCTGAGCCTAGACATGTGGGGGAGAGCCTAGGCCATGTCCCAAATGATGTGATAGACTTTGATGATCTCCCATGGAAGGCCTCACCCTTTCTATGGAGCAGAAGAGGGATAGGATGGGGATCGGTGAGGGACATGGGAGGATGGGAGGGAGAGTAAACTGGGATTGACATATAAAATAAGATTGTTTCTAATTTAAACTAAAAAAGAAAAAAGTTTTAAAAAGAAACAAACTGGCTATAAAATGTACTTCATGTTGTTAGACTCAAGGGCATGTTCTCATTTTTCAGAATCAATTTGCTCCTCCCTTTTCAATGATACATTAACTGAAAGGTGCGGCTTATATTGTAATGCTGAGTTCCTCATGCATTCTTTTGGTCAATTTGACTCTGATTTGTGACAGTCACATGAGATGGAGACATGCTGGTGAGAGAGGTAGATGAGCAGCAAGGCCTGGGTTTAGAGTGCTCAGTCTTGTCTGAAGAGCATCAGTATCTCAAGTGACATCCACAAATATATATTCAAGAACAACTCAACTTGTAAATTATCCGTTGAAAATGGCATAAGTAGAATCGAAGAAGAGTAAAGAAGTTTTTGATAGTATGCAAAATGTGGCATTAGGTAAAATATTTTGAACAAGCATCAAAGTAAAGTATTTGGTGATAAAACCATGAATTTTCTTCATTGCTGTTGTATGTTTCATTGATGATATAGTGATAATATATGTGATAGATGATATAGTGATAATATATGTGAACACAGAATTGTTATTAAATCCTCCCTCTAAAGCATGTATGCTTTTCTATCTGTTCTACTTTTGTTTATTTATATAGAAACATTTAGCTGCTTTGTAAGTCATATACAAAGAAACAAGATGATTAGTGAAGAGGTTGAAAAAGCTCAATGATTAACTGTATTCTAACTTGAATGTGCTGTTTGTTCCCAAAGACCAAGCTCATAAGTGGTCACCTCACTTTGTAGAGAAGGTTTATGAAGACAAATGATTTTTGATAGTGACTTCCCTCGTTTCATGCAGCAGATATTAGTTCTCAAGGAGGCACTATTTGGGTATTTCACAATGTTTTTGAAGTATGCTTTTCTTTTTTTCATGGTCCTTTTTGGTGCAAATTTCCTGGAACACTTACTTTATATATGTAACCCACTGCAATAATATTATATAGGACCAATATAGGAAATTATTATATCACTCATAGTGAATAGTTTCTACATACACAAAATTGCTATAGATGATAAATGTATAGAAAAATATATAGAGAGAAATTTATAGAGCTCATATCCACATTTCTTGAATGTGCAGCATAATACATGTAATAATAACAGCCTCACCTAATGAAATTTTAGAAATGCATATTCTGACATCCAAAGTCAGAATTCCTAGGTGAGGTAAAAATTGGTTCAACAATCCTTCCAGATATGTTTGCTTCCAGCAAGAGTTCGGAAACCACTTATCTATATGAAAACTTCAAAGGAAAGTAGAACCAGTGAGAAGGTTCAGTGGGCAAAGGCGCTGCTGCCGAGACCAGCAAGTTGAGTTCGATTCCCATGAGCCATACAATGCAAGGAGAGTGTCTGTCCCCACCAGATCTCCTCTGACCTCTGCACATGCTATTGTATGCATGTACACACACACTCACACACACACACACTAAATAAATGTTAATTAAAGAAAAACAAACTAGTCGTCTAATTCACATAATTTAGTTAAGAGATACAGTTTTGTTTTGTTTTTTGGTTTTTGTTTTGTTTTAAGTTTTTAAAAAACACAGTTTCTCTGTATAGCCTTGGCTGTCCTGGGACTCTGTAGACCAGGCCTTGAACTCATAGAGATCTGTCAACCTCTGCCTCTTCTCCTGAGTGCTGGCTTTAAAGGCTTGTGCCTCTACCACCTTGTTTTAAAAAAAAACTTTTAATTTTGATTTATTTATTTAGATTTATTTTATTATTATTTTACATGTATGAGTGCTCTGCACCACATGTATGCCTGATGCCCAAAGTGGTGCTGAACTTCCATCAAGTACTGGGAATCAAACCTGGGACCTTTTCAAGGACAACAAGTGCTCTTAACTACTGAGCCAATTCTCCAGCCCAAAGGATACAGTTATAGTCAACTGATCACAGGCACTTGCCATGTGCTAAAAATTGAGGAGAGTGAATGAGAAGGGTAAAGCAGAAAAGTTATACTAATAGACTGCCAGAATGTCTATGTGTGAGGTATCAAACAAACAGAATAAACATACGAATATATGTGTCTACGTATATAGCACTGGGAGCAAATTCAAAGAACAAAAGTATTTTATGGCAAAACGTTTTATCATGTTATGAAGTACAATTCACAATTCTATTATTACAAATTTTCCTGCTAGTATAAGACATATTTGAATTTTTATCTTATTATTAAAAACTGTCGTTTGACTAATGGGGAATGTCTTTTTTTACTATTTTTAAAATATTATTAAATTTACAGCTGACCAACAGTGAACTGTGTTTTAATGAGAATAATCAATAATATTTCTTTCTTAATAGTTGAAAGAAGAAGAAGGTATAATATTAATTACCGAATCAAGGAGCTTGGCACTCTTATTCCAAAGTCTAATGATCCGTGAGTTCAAAATCATTTGTGCAATAATGTTGTAGTTTCCGTGTCCCACAAATGGGTGGGTGGGATAAGGGAGGACAGTTCCAATGGCCAGGAAATGAAGCATCTTATAGCAAAGACAAGTCTACTTCTGGTTTCCCTTTGAAATATCTATTTCAGAGTGATAATTATTAAGCATCAAGGAATTTCCTAGATTCATCGTTCTGATAGGAAAAAAAAAAGGTACATGAGTTGCCCTCAGATCACAGTGGCTATCAGCAGACTAACAATATTGGCAATTTAATGATAGTGTCAAAAGCTGTTTATGATAATGACTTGGACATTCAACTGATGATAATAGCATTTCTTCCAACTTAAGATTTATATGAACATTAAAATTAAATTGTCACAATGTCAAATATGTTCAAGCTCTAGAAATACACATGTTAAGATGGAGTTGTAAAATACTGTTGGTTGATGCCAACCAGATTTTTGTGGCAAAAACAAAGCCAAATGTGGTGTTTGAGATTGGAAATATCAAGATGTAACTAATCAAAATTTCAATTTTGAAATTAGAGCTTTTGTACTGAAACAAAGTCATGATCTGCAGCTTGGATGACGATTAAAAACAATGATTTATCTAAATATCATCAATTGTCTCATCCAGAAATGGGGTATTTGAAGAAGGGATATTTGTGAGAATTGAAACTAGTCGTTCCTCTGCTGGCCTGAACAAGGGGGAGCTCATGGAATCCAGACTGATAGCTGGGAAACCAGCAGAGGACTGTTCCACACCCCCTGAATGTGGGTGTCAGTTTGGAGGTCTGGACAATCTATGGGCCCTCTGGTAGTGGATCAGTATTTATCCCTAGTACAGGAATGGACTTTGGGAGCCCACTCCACATAGAGGGTTACTCTGTCAGCCTAGACATACAGAGGAGGGTCAGGCCCTGCTCCAAATGGTATGACAGACTTTGAAGATCCCCATGGAAGGTCTCACCCTCCCTGGGGAGCAGAAAGAAGATGGGATAGGGGATAGGTGGGAGACTGGGGAGGAGGGGGAGGAGAGGGAACTGGGATTGGCATGTTAAACAAGGTAGTTTCCAATTTAAATTTTTTTAAAAAAGGAAGAAAAAGAAAGAAAATAGTCTTTCCTTAAATCTAAATGTTATAACTAACTTGGGCAATTAAATAGCTCATGTTAGAAAACAATGTGGTATTTATCTTCATGAGCACACTGGATGGTGCAGGGTTCGAGATGAACATGGCAGAAGGATCCACCTAGCAGAGAGATTTGGAGTTCAGGCCTAGTTTGGCCTCTAGTGATAATCATTCAAACCTGCTAAAGTCACCAAACGGAGAACTCTTTGTCATTCAAAGGGAACAAGTGAGTCTGGGGAGATGAGACAATGGTTAAGAATGCTTGTTGCTCTTCCAGAGCAACTGAATTTGGTTTCCAGCACCTATGTTGGTCAGCTAATACCTGCCTGTAGCTCAACATCAAGGTGTCCAGCACCTTCTGGCATTTGCAGGCACCTGGACACACATGGCAAACATTCACACAGACAGCACACATACAAACAAACTTACTTATTTTTAGATTGATTTATGTTGTTGTTTCATATGTATTAATACGAATACATATTTGTTTTATATGTATGAATGTTTTCCCTGCGTGTATGCATGTGGACCACGTGCCTAACATCACGGAAGTCAGAAGAAGGCACCAGATCCCCTGATAAGTCACAGGCATTTGTTAGCTACTATGTGGGTGTTGAGCATCGCCCCTGGGTCCTCTGCAATAACAAGTGCCTTAGACACTGAGCCAACTAACCCCTCCATACACAAAATTGCTTTTTATAAAAAATAATATCAATAAGGTGTATGAGAATACATTATAAAGATTGTTTGAACTATTGTAATCTTTAACATTTTATAGCTACTTTGATATTGCAGTTTTTTATGGTTTAACTCATTGTATATCACATGAAAAACTTTTCCTATAAATATCTCATGCCTTATATTTTATGTAGGCTATATTGAAGTTACTTAGCTCTGCCACTATAGTCTCCAAATCAGACCAAGATTACATGCAAATGAGTGATTGTAGCCACAGCACTATTGACAAATCTGTCTGTTGCTATCATTTGTCTCATTCTGGCCTAGAATATGGAAAATCAATTTACCACAGACTCAGATAGAAGAGAAGATTGTTGCAAAGCCTTCACTAAATGCATTCTTAAGCATCTTTTTCTTCATTATGGAAATCAGTCAGTCCTCCTGACTCTCATGTTTGAAAATGCTATCTGTATGCAAACATTAAGATCTTACTGTAAACACACTGAATAGGAAAATGATGAATATGTCTATGTGTCTCTATACATGATGGCTAGCATGTCATCTCCAGTCATGCTAGTTCAGTTCAGTTCCAGTTCAGTTCAAACACCTGAACAGTAAATTCTGCTTTACTGTATTTCCTTCCCTGGATTGGAGAGACCTCACCTGTTACTTCAGTGTTCTTTGGGGTTCAGTGGTGAGAATGCCATGGCTGAATCAAGAATGTAGCATCTTGAAAAGGATTTTACTAGAGTAGACTCTGGATCCAGAGACGGCTGGAATAACTAGTCTATGAAACATTTGGACTGATTGGTTGAGTTTTAGATGTTAAGACAGATAATGTAAAGGCTTCAAGCAAAATACTAGAGAAAGATTGTAGGGACAATACAGAGAAGGCAGGATTCCATTTGAAGAAAGTAAAGTGAGTAATAAATAGCATTCATTGCTTTGTTATGGCAATGGTTAAACTAAAAACTCAATTGGAAAATACCAAAAGTATCAAGAGATTATGAGTTTCGGTTGCATAGGTGACAACCATTAAGATGACTGGAGTCTTTTTTTTTTTTGTAGTTCAAGAAAATAGCTCACATCTGTAATTCCAGTACTTAGAAGCAGAGGCAGGAGGATCACTATGAGTCTGAGGCCAATCTTGATTATATAGTGACTTCTAGTCTATCCCAGGTCACATAATGAACCCTGTCTCAAGCAAACAAACAAACAAACAGCAACAAAATCCAAATGTCAACAGACCAGTAAAGTGAGCAAGGAGACCTGGAGCTCAGCTTCTATATGTCACCTGTCCCTGGGCATAGGCATTGTGGAGGGTCCCCTGATGAGGGCCTTTCCAACTCTCTAGACTAAATGTTGGGGAACAAAGCCAGTGCTACTTAGAAGATGCTGAATTCAATGGCATTGCCATTTTTATATGCCTAAACATTCAGAATTTGTACTTCTTTGCAGATCAAAATTGTGGAGTTAAAAAGAAAAAATATATAGACAAACTAGATCTGAGAAATGTAATTTGAGAAAAATGCAAATCGGATGTGTCCTGGTATTTTTCTGCATTTCTTGGTTATAAAATTCTAACATTTTGAAGTGGATGTCACACATAAGATGACAGCTCATGGAGATGTTCTGCATCTTCACCTGAAGGAAATCCTACACCCATTACACCTTAGGCCTTACTGTCTTGACCCTACTTCAGACTTTTACGTCTCCTCCCAGAAGTGTTAAGGTCTTCAAGGATAATTACCTTATGGAAAATGAAAGGATAATGTCTCCCTTCTTTGTTTAGCCATGACTTTACAGCTCACAATTCTATAATAACATTGTACTCCTTCAATTTTTAAATCCTGAAGCATTTGAAATTATTTTGGGAGACAGGACATTTGAATACATGGGAATATATATGTATTCCCATATATATATGTACACACACACACACACACACACACACACACACACACACACACGCACACACACACACACACACGGACATTTTTAAGCATTTGAAGAGCAGACCTTATCTAGTCAAATACTCTCAGATACAGTGAACTTCAAAAATAGAATGCCATCAGGTGCAATCAAAAGGGTACTATATTCTTCCTCCTCATTTTGTAGATGTATTTTAGATTTAATTTAGCAGTCTTTAGGGTTCAGATATGGCTGTGATTGTCCTTTGCTTTTAATTTTTTCTTTATTTTTGGAAATTTTATGCATGTATACAAAGGAAGTTGAACATTTCCCTCCTTCATTTATTTCCTTAACACCCCTCCCAACTTCATGCCATATATATATATGTGTGTGTGTGTGTGTATATATATATATATATATATATATATATATATATATATATATACATATATACATACATATATATCCAACTAGTTTCACTTTGTACTCATCATATATGCGTGGGTGTGGGATTTGTCTTTTGCTTCTAATTCTTCCTCCTTCATTTGCTCTTCCCCCACATGGGAGGAAATGAAACAAAAATAAGGTTGCATAGGGTTCCTGCTACTACTTAAGAGTTTCAATTCAGGAGACCACAATATTTCTCAGTTACAGATACCTCTTGGATCAACAGCAAACACGAAAGTGGTTTGGTTCATTTCAGTAGATGGTTGGCCACTCAAATGTCTTTAAACCTTGCTGCTGTTAATGATAAGCCCACTCAAGCTGTTTCCATGAGTAATAGTCAAATTGATGTTTCATAGGCTGTATATTCCTACATTTGACCCACAATAAGTCATTTATTAACTTTATTATACTTTACAAAGATTACACAAACCAGAACTACTTTCAGTATATATTTAGACAATGTAAAACAAAACCAGCTGCAGGAAAATGTTTTTTTTTTTGCTATATGCTTATTTTATACTGTATGCAAATAACTTTTAGAGTGAAGGACATGGCTCAGTGGGTAGTACTTGCTGCTCATGCATGAGGATCTGAGTCCAGACCCCTGCACCCACTGAAAAATCCAGCTTGGGTGTGCTTGCCTGTAATCCCTCTGCTGGGAGTTGGAGACAGGAGGGTCTTGGAGCTTGCTTGGCAGCCAATCTAGTGTAGTCAGTGAGCTTCAGGATCAGTCACCAGCATCTTCTAACCACTTTAATTAACATTTGGTAATTAGATTGTTCTTATTAATAATGCATATTAATAGTTCTCATGCAGAATTACATCCATGGGGTTTTCAGATACTAAGGTCATTATTAGCCTCTTCTATACTTCTATATTATTATTTCTCCTATATTAAAAGCATTTTAATATTTTTCTATGCCAAAACTTAAATGTTCAGAAATTCTTAATTCTACTCACTCATCTTAGATATTTAAGGATACTAAAATTTTTTTTAAAAAAAAATAGTGTTCTGAATCTAGCCACAAAAATAACATTGTTATCATTTGTGCAGAAAAATTGATTAAATTGTTTCAGGAAGCTTGCTCTATTGCAAAAAGCAATGTTACTCAACTCTGCTGTGTTTCACAACCACACAGGATCACTATTCAGGGAAGAATATATTTTTTCTTTCTTAGAAACAAAAGCAACCATATTAGGAAATAGGTTAAAAGATTGGTACATCTGAAATGATCTTAAAAAATTTAGGCTTAAGTCCTCAGTAATGTACATTTCTTAGTTCATTAATGCAGAAATACTGCACATAGATTTTAATCTTAGAGTTAATAATAAAAGCAATTTTCACTAAAAATATAAAAACTGTAATGGTAGAATCATGATATTGCATTTAGCTCTCCCACAAAAAGTCACTTTATTACTTTCTTTTGACACTTATTTTCATTCTGGGATTAATTTTACTATATAAGGGCTTCTTAACTATTCTATTAAAATTTCTATTCAGAAGCAATAATATCTAAGAGTGAATAATAGTCATGTAAATCATTATTTCATATTAATGTAAAAGATTTTGTAAGTTCTTATGAATTCTGCTGACATGCACAATTGTGAAAAGGTTATCTCCCTCTTCTACAGTGATATGCGCTGGAACAAAGGAACCATTCTGAAGGCATCAGTGGAGTACATCAAGTGGCTACAAAAAGAACAACAGAGAGCCCGGGAGTTAGAACACAGACAGAAGAAATTGGAACAGGCTAACCGGCAGCTTGTGCTCCGGATTCAGGTTGTTATGAAATGGTTGCCACGTGCTGTACAGTGAACATATGACTATCCTAGCAGTGCTTTCATTCACTGATCTCATTTGTACACTTTCTTATTAACAAATTTTCCCCTTTGAAAAAATAATTTTACTGACATAGAAGCTTCTGAATTGGGTTGTTTCAATTTGATTTTGATTGGAGATCTATGATCAAGATGTCTTAAATAGACATAGGATGGATGAGAACCAATCAGCAAATGAAGAAAGTAAAATGTTCATGTAACACACAGGATATCATCATCACACACACTCAGCACTGAAAAACAGAAACAGACCAAACAAAGTGAAGCATTTGTTTCTGTAAGATGATATTGGACACTAAGTTTCTCCTTCCTCTTTAATTTCTTCTACCAGTTTACACTGTTACCTTTCATCTGTTCACATGTGACAAAGTATTGAAATATGGGCTTTATAAACAAACTGTATCCCTTTTTAATACAACATGCACATGGTCAAGTCATATGCTTTCCTTATTTCAGTGAAATGCTCTTGAGTTATGACAGGAGATTAACTGGAAGACTTTCTACAATTTACATATCACACTATTTAGCCCAAGTCACTATGCTACCTCATATGCCATGGAGTTTACAGACACCTCGAGAACTTTTTTTTTTTTTTAAAGGAATTTTTAAGCATTGCAAGTACACCAGATTTCTTTACTTGTAAAATGTTTTTATAGTTTGCACTCCTCTTCATTTTGATCATTAAGTGACATTTTGTTTTTGGTTTTTGTCCAGTTTGATTTCAATAATTATGTCAGCTTGTCCAGGGCATTATTTAATCATTTATAATCTCTTGTTGGAAATTGCAGGAACTAGAAATACAAGCGCGTGCTCATGGCCTGCCAATGCTGGCTTCACTTGGCACAGCTGATTTCAGTCCCTACATCACCAAACAGCAGGCCCATCCTGAGAAGAACTCAGTAGGCTGCTGCCAGCAACTGACTCCATCTCAGGGGACAAGCCCAGAGTTCTGTGAGCAAGCTGTGGCCTTCTCTGATCCTTTGTCTCACTTCACAGATTTATCATTTAGTGCTGCCTTGAAAGAGGAACAAAGATTGGACGGCATGCTACTAAGTGATACAATCTGCCCCTTTGGAACAGACCCATTCCTCTCTGCTACTTCCCCCGCAGTCTCCAAAGCGAACAGTCGAAGCAG
This sequence comes from Cricetulus griseus, assembly GCF_003668045.3. Classification (NCBI taxonomy): domain Eukaryota; kingdom Metazoa; phylum Chordata; class Mammalia; order Rodentia; family Cricetidae; genus Cricetulus; species Cricetulus griseus. The sequence continues at coordinate 209,710,160 of NW_023276806.1, forward strand.
CTTTAGCTCGGAGGACAGTGATGAGTTATAAGCCATAAACAGGCTCAAGTCCTCAAACCGGAAGCAACTCCATGCTGGTGCTATGCAATCACGATCTGCATTATTTTCACTTAATTCTCTGCAAGGAATTACGTTGCCCATGGCGGGGAAAACGATTAGAAGCAATGGGAGGATTCATGGGAAGAAGAAACAAGGTGTTAAGGAGTCGCTGAAGATCACAGTCTTGTTCCCCCCTTTCTCTAAAGACTCCAGATTTCCTTAAATTTGATTTTCTTGGAAAGTTGCTCAACTTAATAATGGCCCTAGTGGTATACCTTCAGAACACAGTGACAGGATTACTGGAACTATAGTCTTTAAAGAGACTGCAATATACCACTCTCCTGTCACTCCCATATTCTCTGTCACCTCTTATAACATCATTTCTTTGTTTTTTTTTTTTTTGAAGAATCAAGACTAACGAATTAGGTGATAATTTCCTTTCCATTGTCTCGTGGACATATTGCATATGTTTGAATACTTGTCAGGAAAATAAATATAAAAATGTGTACTTTTTTGTCACATACTTGAAACTCTGTAATAACATGAGAATTTTTTTCAAAATAAAGCAACGGACATTTCTAAAAATGTTGTTTTCTAAAATTAGATCCTGACTTTTTCAATCAGTTCAGTGAGATTAATTCTGAACATCTTCTTACAGATTTATGTATCTATGTTCTCTTCAGGAAAAGGAACATGGTGAGGACTCTCCTCCAGGACATAGTCCTCTGTTTTAACCATTGTACACAAATACACATAATGTAGGTGGGATATATTATTTTATTTTGCTTCATTTCTCTGATTATCTGATCAATGCCATAAACTATATTCCAAGTTTTCCTTTGTTCTTTAAACGGTGTATGATAATAACTTTTAGTAACTAAAATATAAAATGTCCCCAAACTAGAAAAATTTATCTGGATTTAAAATTTGTCATCATGACATCTGTGAGATATAGATTTCTTATTGATGTAGGTTATCTCAATCATTGACTAAAAATTGAATATTAGATCACCAATTGATAATCTGTTAGCTGGAATTACTATTATTTTATTTTATTAAATGCGAGTGAAAGATGAAGTTCTTTTCCCCTTGAAACTTATAGTGCCCCATGTTCTTCCTTTCTGTTACCATTTAGTGCAAGTATTTGTATATACAGTACTCCATTGCTGTTCTATTTTTTCTTGAAGTTGTCTCAATTTTGGGAATTTTATCAGTACACATATTACTATGTCTGGCATTATGGCTGGACCTCAATGAATGATCATGAATCAATCATCATTGATGCCGGAATAGTTATAACTGCAATGGGCCCTGTGAAAATGTTGAGGAGATAAGTACATGATCTAGTTCTTGAGGAGACACTTAACAAGACAACATTAAAACAAAACCAAAGAGTAAAGGGTGTACAGAATTAAAAGTTGAGGGGAACTGGGCCATGTAAAATGCACAAGATGAATGCAAGGGGGATTAATAGAGGGGACTAATATCAACCAAACGACCAAAGAAAGTAAGTGGGGAAATGCCTTCATGAGACACTTGATTGACAGATCTGTATACATTTCTTCAGGAGGTTTTAGAAATTGATGTTGACATCTGGTTATAGAGACAAATGAATCTAGGATGTCATAATAAACTAGAAGTTAAATTTGTTACTAGAATAGAAACTTAAATAACAAAATGTGTAATTCTTGGTTGAGTTGTAATATCTAAAATATTCAAGCAGGTTTAGTATTTTGTTCACAATGTATCACCAAAAAACTTTCAAGTCCTTATGCTAATGAAAAGTGGTAAACACTAACTCCTTCTGGATATCAGTTGTCTCTTGCTTACCATTTTTCAGTGCTGATTTGGGAGTATTAAAATAATTTTATTGTTAGATTTAGAAAAATAATTCATAATTTCTAGGAATGGCCATTAGTCAGATGGATTGGTTCAACCTAAAATGTGTCATTTGAAAACAGATTTTCTCAATATTTTTCAAGAGAGCATTTAACACTTTTAATAATGATGACAAAAGTTTCCCTCGGGGGTGATAATTTGATTTGACTTCGAAAATCATAGGGAAATGGCTGTTTCGTGGCCCATGGGAACCATACTGTTCTAGCTAGAGGATTATTTCTTTTGTGTTTCTGGGGTCCCCTTTCATCAAATTCTAAGGCTTGTGCAGGTGATGTTATTCTGACATCATGTTCCATCCTCTTGAAGTGATACAGCTTGTCCATGAAAGGAAGGCCTCATAGTATTGGGTAACATAAGGACTTGGCACAGGTTGATAATTCTGGAGAAGAGGGTAATAAATTTAATGTTCCATTCAGAATACGTGATTTCAGGGAATTAAAAAAGTGGGCAAAGGTGCTTTTGAGACAGAGTAGAATGCTTTTATGCCCCCTGCTGACAAAAATAAGTTTAAAAAATTAGACAGCAATTTTTAACTTTTCATGGCATAGATGCATTGAGAACTTAGCATTTATTCTTGTGTTATGTATGGACAGTAATTTTCCCACATCATAAGTTTTTAAAGCTCCCTGCAACATTTCTGTGGACACCAAATGAAAAGTTTCTGTATCTATCCTCTGTTGGAACACAGGTATGGCAGACAGCACCTTAAATAGTGGAAGGACTACTTAACACCAACAACACTCCAATTCTAATGGTGTTGAGGTTGCATAGGAAAATAAAAGCTTACCAAACGTAAAATGATTTGTTAGAAGATGTCCATTCTCAAAGCAGTTGGCATTCAAGTAACAACCCTTACTCAACAAATTATTTCTCTTGTGTGTTGTACATTTAAAATTTAGTTTTTCTGTGAATATTAGATTTTTGTATACATCTTACAATAAAGTTTGGCATGACACATACATTTCAAGTTAAAAATAATGTAAACTAAAAAATAAGTTATTTGAGCAAATAGGAGTCTTAGAAAAAAACTGATGAATAAAAGAATATTGTTACAGAGTTTACCTATCAGAGAAAGTAAAATCATTTGTCAAAGAATTCTGTCAGAAAAGACTGATTATTAAATCACTATTAATAAATAATTTGCTAATCATGTAAAGAAGTAATGCACAATTTCACTGATAAGTTTAGTAAAATTTTCAAGATAATGACCAAGCCAATCTATTCTCCCATTTATTATAAAATGTTGGATTCTTTTTCGTGGATTTGCATTAATCAGCCTTTTCCATTTCCCAATTCTCTGACAATAATGAAGACCCCCAATGATTAGATGTAACTGTGTAGTTTTCATTTTCTTTAATGCTTGTTCTCTGGAACATTTCCTGTATCAGTTGGAGAACATGTGCCCAGAACATACTCTCTCGGTTGAAGGTCTTATCAGTGACCCTGGCATTCTCTGTAAAGGTAAAAATAATTCCTATGAAAAATAAATAGCCAAATGAGCTATTCATGCTCATATGTGACTGTACATAAAATGCTTTATAGGGCTTTCCTTAAAATATGGATAACATATTTCTAGATTTAATGTGCCTATTTACCACAAGCTTAGAAGAAATTATATTTCATAAAAGAAAAATTGTTTATCTTTTTCCTTTAATGTATGTAATATTAGGATTTTCTTATATTTTGTGCTATTATAAAAATGGTCCTTTTTGTATTATTACAAGGGATTTAAAAATCTAAGTAAATGGATGCCATAACTGATTACTCTAATTTTTAATTAAAAATGTATTATGGATTGTAGGGCCAATACCAGCACATTGTAAGTCTCAAAAAGAACTTGAGCTCATCGAACTCTTCTACAGTATCTTCACGCTGACATCTTCTCTCCTAACATCTGAGATGCGCATGAAACCTGAAATCCATTACTCATATTGCTGTTTTCAGCATTAGATCAGGCTGGGCATGTGAAAACAACAGAGGCTTGAATCTACTTCAGTATAGGTGAGGAAGAGTCTGGAGATGCTACAAAGGAGCATCATTTGGCCTACCCCAAGGCCTGGTCTCTTCATATGTTTACATCAACCTAAATGATAGATAGAATTCATCCCACTGCCTATCAAATGAGAGCTGCTGCTGTGATTAACTTCTCAGCATTATTAATAGCTATATATTTTATTATTTGTATGTTTTTTAAACTGGAAATATTTTTTTTAAATTGAGGAGTTAAGAAACCTACAAAAAGCTATCTATCATCTGGAACTTGTGGTACACCCTTGTAAATAAGAGTACTTGGGAAGCCGTAACAGTTGAAGCAGGAGTTCAAAAACAAGGAGTTCAAGATTAGCCAACATAGTCAGCTCCTAGTTTGTTGTTGGTGGTTGTGGTTTGGTTTTACAAAACCTACTTCACAGTTTCTGTGTCACAAGTTCAGTTTATTTTCTGTGAGTTTCATGTAGAATGTGAGTGTATGAAAAGTTATCAGAACTGAGTTATTTTGATATAAAAACAACCTCTCCTAAAATTCATTTAATTTGAGAATAAGATGCCCTTGTGTGTACTTTATACACAAAGAGGAACTTTTTATCCTCATTGAGGGTCTCACTTTGTGTATTTTTTGCATTGAGGGCTCATTTTGTGTATTTCTTAACAAACACATGATTTTTATTGTTTCTGCTGATAAAATCCTCAGTAAAATCCTGGTTTTTACAGCTTTGATGGTTTAAAGAGTAAAAATGACTTTGCTGTTTGAGAAATTACAAGCCTATTCCTATGCTACCTTTAAAGTCAAAGATGATAGAGTTTTCTACCAAAACAAACTTTATAGTTTATTTAAATCTTATTTTGTGTAACAAATAAAATAGTTCAAAGAAAGAGAAGATCATTATTTTCCCAAAAGAATTTTAAAGCCATAATCTCTTATTTTGAAAAATATGAGTATGAAGGTTTAGACAAACTAAATTCCAGAATCTTATCTAGCAGCAGAGGTTGCATATGGCATGCAAAGCTAAAAATTAATTCAGCTATTTAATCTTAATAACAATGTAGTTAAAAATGTTTGACTGTAATAGCATTCCATATATATGAATAGCTGAAGTAACATTCCAATAATTTTAGTCTAACATTGGTTATATCAAGAAAACAGTGTTAATATAATAAGACTGTAGAATTCATAATTATTGCTATTTTTCATCTTAATAACAAAGTAATGTGTCTTATTTTCTATGAAAATGAAGAACATTGGTGTACTTTAAATGCATACATGAATTTTTGTACAAGTACTTTTTAAATGCACCAATATTTTCTTTGCATATATTAAGTGAAAGAGCATAACCATTACATGTTATAATACACTTCTCTTTATCCTGTCTTTGTATGTAGACTGCAGCAGGAGATGCCATACAGGTTAATCATCTGACAGGATACTTAAGTGCCACAAGACTTCACAACTGACAACTGCTTGCTACACAGGCCAGGCTGACAACAATGATCCAATATTTTTCCATTATGGAAAGTAACTGTTAATTCTCTAATATGGTCTCCTGCCATCTGCTTCTGCATGCTGTTATGGCTTTGATTTATGGAAAATATTTATCAGGATGTTGCAAAATTGCTAACAGGCATAATGGTAGCAATGAAATTACCACAAACCTGCAAAGCCTTAATACACTAGATACTCCCCAGACAATCTGGGATAAATAGAATACTGTATTCTAATATGTAAAATGTTTTAAAGCTGCTAATTGCTATTGACTACACCCATCCCTTGATAAGGAAATTAATAAGGAATTCAAAAGTGTTGACTTTCTAATATATAATACCATGTTTATGGATTTTTGTTCTTATATATTCGTACCCAAAATGATAAAACAGGCCCATTTTAAATGAGGTATAAAAGGATACTTTCATTGAAATGCTGTAGAACACTATCAGTTCTCAAAACACAGGTCAATATGATTATACTTATGTATAAAGAATAGCCAATTTAATACACATGAAAATAAACCAATGATTTTAAAAACATAGACTAAAAAGTCAGATGGCAGGAAGGATTTTGTTTCTGTCTTTTGAATGTATGTGTATATAGATGGTGTGTTCTTTATGTAAGAGATTTTCTTTATATTCTAAGGATTTTGGTACAAATGAGTGTGCTATTTTTTAATTGCTATAAAATCAGACATAGAAGAAGCATTTGAAGCCATCTTTAAATCTCTTTTATTGGAAACACACACATACATATACACACAATGCACTCATGAGACACACACACATACATGCACACCAAGGTATACATACATGGAGGCACACACTTGAATGTGCGTGCACACACAAACACACACACACACACACACACACACACACACACACACACACACACACACACCTCTGAGTTAAGGCAAAAGTCGAGAAAGCTTTAACACCCTTTAGTGTTTCTCACTAAAATAATTGATGTTTGTAATTTTAACACATGAAGATATCATATAAAATGATGATTTTGTTAACCACCAGAAAGAAGGTTAAAAACCACTTTGAAAGCTGATGAAAATTAATCACCTTCAGAGTTCTGAGTATGCGCTGGCTAAAGGGTATGTTATCACTTACTTGTTAGGTAATGGACCTATCCTGTTAAATAGGTATCAGCTTCATTAACTGGCAACCATGAGACAAGATTACAGCCTTCTGGATGGTGAGGATTTTGAGAGAATCCACCACATTGTGGCTAACTATATGATTCACATAATAAGAAAAAGTTGCCTCTGGGCTATTGTTCCTAGCATGGATTAAAATTTACATATTGCTTCTCCTTATGTCAAAACATCTGCTGCCTGCAAATGCTAATGTTTCCTTAAAAAGTTTCACAAGCCAGGAAAAGTGGATTGGAAACATTGCATTCGAATCATTTAACCATTATAATAGAATAAGAGCTATGCTCCAAAAAAAAATTAAATTGCTGCAAACAATACTAGAGTCAAGATTGTAATTTATTTGCTTACATGTGAAAAGTAATGTGTGTGTATATAGAGAAAATGGTGTTTGGTATTTGAATTGTATTTTAATCTCTTTAACATACTTATTTTGTATAAGTATATGGAACAGGTAGGTATTTTGTTTTTGTTTTTGTTGTTTTTCCAGACAGGGTCCCTCTATGAAGCCTTGGCTGTCCTGAAACTCAACTCTGTAGACCAGGATGACATCCAACTCACAGAGATCCACCTGCCTCTGTCTCCTGATTGCTGGGATTAAAGGTGTGTGCCACCACCTGACAGAAGTGGTAGATTTTGTAATATCTTCAAGCTTTGCAGTCACTTTAACAGTGTTGGAAGCTGTTCACAGGTGCATAAAGCCCATTCCTATATGAATGGGTCAGGGTTGGGAGATATCCAAAGTATTAGCTCTGGAATTATATTTCTTCTTATTCATGGGTAAACAGGGGAATTTCATTGGAATATAGACATATTTTCCATGTAGGTCCTCAACTCAACACTGTCAGTCTTTGCAATGACTGCCCAAGTCTGTTTATGTTCTGTGTCTAACAAGGCCATTTAAAATTTTTCCATTTGTAGGGCTTTTTTTTTTTTCAATCACAGTAGTTAGCAGTTATCACCGTCAAAATGCTCTCTAGATGTACCAGTCAGGTGACCCTCAAATTCTACTCTTGGATTGCTGTCTAATGCATACATTATCTATGTGGTGAATGGACATAGATGCAAACACATATGTACTTGCACATATGTGTCTGTATACACGGGTGTTTGTTTACATGTGTGTGTATGTGTGCTTGCATACATGTTCCTCAGCTATCTCTCTCTTCTACATTATTTGTCATTGTGTTTTGCTTAACACACTGTACCCATAGTTAATGATTCTTCCTTGCTGATAAGAGAAGTGCCTGTTTGTCAGATGTTTCAGATAATAAGACAGTGCTTATTCAGGACTCTGACCACCCATTCCAGACTTCATCTTTCCATCATTCCTACAGTTTTTTCCAATGCATTGAGTACATCTCTGGATCTTTTTGAGGATTACATGAAATACGACTCCTAGAAATGAAAATAACATCAAGTATTGTAATAATAAAAGAATACAGGAAATTTTTTCCTAGAGTATTTCATTTATCTCTTCCTTTCATAAACGTGACTAAAGAGAAATGCTTGCTATTGAAGAGAGCATAAAGTTCCCACAATCCAAATTTTGTAGTAAAGTGTGGAAGTCGAATGTTTGGAGACTCATGGGTATTCTTCAAGTGCAGATCAGAGCAGCTGAATTTCCCTTAGGTTAAACTGAGATCTACAGGCAAATGAGAGCTAATTTGGTATAGTGAGCAGGTGGGAAAGGAAAAAGTGAAGAATCTTCTATGTGCAGACAACCTGTCAGGTCACCATTCCTCATTCAGGCCACACTGTTACTTTTGATGTATCAGGCTTTAATTCTTTGGGGTTTCAGAATATTTGAATTTACTGAGAGAACTGCATCTTATGAATACCATATTTATTTATTTTTATTTTAAAATACATTTTACCCTAAAATAAAATTACATCACTTTCTTTATAGGCAACTAATGACTGATGGAAGAAGAAGAACTAGCCTTTCTCAGGATTGAGCCCACTTAATGGTTATCCAGTACAGAGTGGCTATATACCATATACGCATAACAGAAATGGACATGGAAAGTTGTATTTATATATTTGTATGTACATATAGTGTGTGTGTGTGTGTGTGTGTGTGTGTGTGTGTGTGTGTGTGTGTATGTATTTAACTATTAGTAAGATCTGTTTAATTACAGAGAATCCATGTTATCCAAGTTATTCAAAAAAGGGGGAACCTGGCTAGAAGTTCTTTTTGATAATTTTCTTAGGCCACAAATAATACCTTTCTGTGTTTCAGTCTCAGTCTCTCTTCCTTCCTTCCTTCCTTCCTTCCTTCCTTCCTTCCTTCCTTCCTTTCTTTCTTTCTTTCTTTCTTTTTTTCCGAGACAGGGTTTCTCTGTGTAGCTTTGGAGCCTATCCTGGGACTTGCTCTGGAGACCAGGCTGGCCTCGAACTCACAGAGATCTGCCTGCCTCTGCCTCCCAAGTGCTGGGATTAAGGTCTTGCACCACCAACGCCCGGCTCTATCTCTCTTTCTAATATTTGTATGTATATACATACATTTCTGTAGAAGATAGAGGAGGAGGGGGAGTCATGCTTATATATGGAATCTAGAGTATGGTTATCAAATATCTCTACCACAACTCACTTCCCCTTCCCAGACAGAAAATATCTTCTTACTAGTACTATCATATTGTAAAGCCTATTCCTCCAGCCAGTAGTTCCCCATTTTAAGCAACTCACATTAATGATGCAGGCCCAGCAGTAAGCAGTAAAATCTTGCTTCTCTTTATCAACAGTCTTCATATTTCATTTAAGAAACTTAATGTAGAAAGATGCATCTGAAGAAAACACAGAAATGAAGGAAGATAAAGACCACCCATCAGTAACATACATCTCAATATCTCACCAGTCAAAACTGTGGCACTGTACATGAATGAACAATTCACGGGACAGAGCCAAAACCAAAGAAATAATGACATTAACATAAGGCAAGCATTATAAAGCAACCCAGTGGAGACAGTTCTGGAAATGGCATCAAAATGACACCAGATATCTGTCAGGATAAGACTTAGGGATATTCATTCAGTGGAATATTGTGCCTTGTCCTGAGAGAAGAATGATAAAAACTGCTATGGTCTGATATGGAAAAATATTGTAAGAATAGATTATTTTGACTTATTAATATATGACACAGAACTACAAGTAAGGGGTTTTCTTCTAAGTGATGACAGGAAAACAGAAGTCTAAATAATAATACAGAAATAAAGTGTAGAATAATATACAGGAACTGTACATACACACACTATATATATATATATATATATATATATATATATATATATACAAAAGTAAAACTAAGATTTATTAAATTTACATTAATGGTTTCTTCATTTTCCATCTCCTAGAGTACTTTCTGTGCTGTCAGGTTTTGAGTCCTTCTGGCCAGTGATCCTTCTAACCTGTATGTTTACATAAAAACTGAGCAGCAGAAACAAAACAGACATGGTCTACTTGTACTTATTTTACGGGACAGTTTTAGGAAGAAGTAGATCTCTACCATGACATGAAGAACTAGCTTTCCTTAAGTTGTTAAAAAGTGATGACTAGTTGTTAAGACACAAAAGATAGCCTCATTCTTACTGTGAACTGGGTTGACTAGATTAGCACGTGGTAACAAAAGTCTCTCAGTTGTCTTTAAACTCAGACCTTTCAAGTGAGAAAATGTCATATTGTGGTGGATCCAAACTGATCACATGGGACCTTTGAGGCACCTGTGCTCAGAGTGCCCAGAAACTCTCCACTCATCTAAGATGGGAGTGGCGCAACTTACGGTTTTACAGAACTAGATCTAGGACTAGAAACCCCGGCTACCATGCTGTCAGGCTACTGTGCCATTTTGCAGTTGGTACCAAATCAGCTGACATGGTGTTTGGAATGCAGTTATTTTCTCTATTAAAAAGTCACTTAATGACTCCGATTTAGAGTTTCCATCTGAAAAGTCCTTCCCAAGATTTCAAATCTTGGAGGTGAAGGTCACAATGATGACACAGATACAGATTTTGAGTAACGGATTCTAGGGTAGAGTGTGATAGTTGAGATTTTCTTTTTCCACATCACTGAGAAATCTCGAAAGATTGTATCTTAGTCCATTAAAGCTGTTGTAACAAAAAAGTACCATCCATGAGGTTTTCGACAGTAGAAATTTATGTTGTATATATGTCAAAGATGGAGAGTTTAGAATGAAAACACAGGCCGGGCATTGATGGTGCATGCCTTTAGTCCTAGCACTCAGGATGCAGAGGCAGGCGGATCTCTGTGAGTTTGAGGCCAGCCTTGTCTACAGAGTGAGTGCCAGGACAGGCTCCAAAGCAATACAGAGAAATCCTGTCTCAATCCCCCCGCCCCCCAAAAAAAAGAAAGAAAGAAGAGAAAAAAGAATGAAAACACTGGAAGACTAAGTGTCCCATATGGCCTGCTTCCTTCCACTTAGATCTGTTTCTCTTTCTTGTGCTCCTACATGGCAAGACAGCTGAACAGGTTATATGTATTCTTTGTCATAAAAACATGCATTCCACTCAGAAAGGCCCTGCTCTTGTGTATAGCCTTCTAAAGGTCCCATCTTCTACATGGCCAGCTTCTATGTATGAATTTCAAGGGTACACAGACATTCCATCCATAGCAGATTTGAGACTTTGCAATGCAGAATTGTTATTTGCCTACGACAGTAGGTAGTATCTTGGAAATGTAAAACAGAAAAAAATGTAAAGAAACAAAGTATTAAAAGTAGCAAAGCAGAGGGATAATAGTGGGAGCAAAGAAAAAGACAAGATGAAGGGAGGGAAGGGAACTGGAAGGGAGCAGGAATGAATAAAGAAGAAGCAGTAATGAACACAGCCTGTGGAGTTCCCTTAATTCTTCCTGAGAAGGAAGGAAGGCTGAGGTTCTACATGACTCCTTTCTCTTTGAAACATACTTCTCTACCTTCGATTATTTTATTTTATTTTTATTTTTTAAAAAAGATTTTATTTATTTATTATGTATACAGTCTTGTGCCTTCATGCCAGCAGAGGGCACCAGATTTCATTCAGGGTGGTTGGGAGCCACCATGTGGTTGCGGGGAATTGAACTCAGGACCTCTGGAAGAACAGTCAGTGCTCTTAACCGCTGAGCCATCTCTCCAGCCCCCCTTCGATTATTTTAAACAACAGTTTTGAGTATCTCATTAATTTAAGATGTTTTCCCAAACACATCACATCCATTTAACAATAGCAGTCATTCAAAGGTCTCTGTGATGAGCTGCCAGGAACGCGCACAGTAACTGTGAGGCAGTGTGTACCATCTGAGAGCTCACAGTCTCTCCGTCAGACAGGCTTGAATCGAGTTCTTGCTCTCCATTTAGTGTCATGTGACCTTGATGCTGTGCTGGGTTGCTTAGTGAATGTCTCATGTACACACAACTTTAACAATTGCACTTCAGGTCCTGGCTTGGCTTAAATAAAGTAGGACAGAAAAGCCCACACCCGTGTAGATGGCATAGTGTCAAGTAGACAAATCTGGGAACTGTTATCAAAGAAGACAGTTTCTCTCCATGGCTGTCTCTGAACAGAGTTGAAATCAGTTTTTATAGGAAGTTCTTGGTGATGTTCCATTTCCACAGCTTCTATGGCACATACTAGCTCTTCTTTCCATCTGCCTATAAATCCATTCAACCTTCTACACATCCATCCAACAGGATCCTTTTTTTTTTGGTTTTTCACAGGGTTTCTCTTTGTAGCTTTGGAGCCTATCCTGGCACTCGCTCTGTAAACCAGGCTGGCCTCGAACTCACAGAGATCTGCCTGCCTCAGCCTCCCGAGTGCTGGGATTAAAGGCATGCGCCATCAATGCCCGGCTTCGAACAGGATCCTTATTGTGGAAAGACACTCATATGCATAGCACCTTATAATTTTCAAGGTATTTACTCATTCTTTTACCACTTATATATCACAGGCATCCAGAATCTCAGCACAAACATGATGAACATTGCACCATCTTATATCCTGTAATTCAGATCACAGCTTTTAGACTAACAATTTATTTGTACTTTTTTTTTTTAGCACAAAAGGTCTTACCTGTACTCTGTTAAGCATCATTACATATGCAATATACAATAATAAATAATAATAATACTCTGCTTTCATCTAGTTTACATTTCAATTTGAAGTGTAGACAATTGATAAATATTAAGTACAAATGCATTGAAATTTTAAGTGTTCTATAACTATTCCGACGAACACAAAGGAGGATAAAAATGGAAGACATGGCTGGCAGTGGAGATAACTCTTTGACAAGGATTGGTGAGGGCTTCCATGCCAGGTGAAACTAGAGTTGAGCTCACCAGATGGTAAATATGAAACCTGTGTAAATTGTCAGAATACAGAAAAAAAAAGTGAATTTTAAAGGGGATTCAAACTACATACAAATGAGCTAAATCTGAAGAAAAATTAGAAGCCAATGTGGGGGTTATATGATTTTGTGCACATAAACCTTACTGTGAAATGTGAGGGTCAAAATTCCAATCTCCAGAAACCACACAGCAGTGTAATCGCAGTTCTACAGTGAAGTAGGAGACAGAGACAGAAGTTCCCAAAGCCTTGGCCAACTACCTTAGAGCCCACATAAGCAAACAAAAAGGAAAATCCCTGTCTGAAGCGGGATGGAAAGCAAGGACAGATCCAAAATGATATCTTCTGACCTTCACATATGCATCAAACACACACACACACACACACAGAGAGAGAGAGAGAGAGAGAGAGAGAGAGAGAGAGAGAGAGAGAGAGAGTAAATAGACTGAAATCCTGTTTAAAAAAGAGTTCCAAAGTGCTATACACTAAAGAAATAAGAATACATTAGGCTTCTAGGTATGCAGGTATTATCTGGGTGCATTTATGATACAGATTATTTCTCAAAGCTTGTCACATAACAGTATAGGTCTGTTTGGACTTACTCATGTTCTAAGAGTGTGCATGTGTTTATAACACTGTTTTCTTTTCTCTGATTTTGCCATTATTGGATGCTATGTTTGTATATGGAAGGCCCTCCAAAGCTTGGTGTGCTAAAAGTGTCAAGCCTTTAAGAGCTGAGGACTACTGGGGAGGTTTAGGTCATTGAGAGTAAACATTTAAGGAGATTTGAAGACCTCTTTTCATTCCCTTTTCTCTTTTACATCCTGTCCATCATCTAGAACTTTACTTTCATCCACTCTCCACCATGCTTTGTTGTCATCTTTTTAGTCTAAAGCCTGAAACCTCCATATCTGTGAGCCAGTTATACTCCTTTTCTTTTTTACTAAATCAAACTTGTGCTTTGACAGTAGCATCTGTTTATATCAAGCATTCTGATTACCTTCACTCTCCATTCTCTTATCCCCCCCTCCCACACCTGCCAATCCCTACCCTCTTCCTTAAACATCGCTTTCTCACACTTAGGTCCTTTTGTTTTGTTTTGTAACCCACTAAATCTAACCAGGGCTGTCCTTGTGCTGCTAAGCTTCCAGCTATCCAGTGAAGCCCAGAGGGCTCACCAGTGGGTACACAACTGATGATAACAACTACTTTCCCAGCTTCCAACAGTAGTCAATAGTTCTTTAGGGAGGGCTAGAGCCCCATGATCCTCTTCCTCATCTGTAGATTGACTCTTGACAGGACCTGTTTTATGCAAACCCAGTACAGGTAACCACAGCTGCTATGAATACATGATGATAATATCTGTATCATACCTAAGATGGCATTTCATGCTGCTCTCAACATCTTCTGTCTCCTACAGTCTTTCTGTACCATGAGCCTTAGAGGAAATAGTAAAAGTATCTTTTTATCATTTATTATTATCACTTATGGTAGCTGTGAGTCTCTGCATTTACTGAATCAAAAGGTTTTCTGACTAAGCCTGAGAAGAGCATTTGCCTAAGGATAGAAACAAATACTTATAAGATAATTTGATACCCTTTTAGCTAAGCAACAGTTGTCAGTTCCTTCCAGGCATTATGACTTCTCTAGTTGTGTGATTTTTTGATCTGGCATAGAGTACTAGGCATAGTTTCCTGTGGAGCAGACCTTGAATACAATCAGAAAGCCATTGGTTACTCTGATAACTACCATGTCACTATTGCATAGGTAGTATCATCTTGCCTGTTGGGTTGCTATTGAAGTCCTAGGACTTCAGCTGGTTATATTCTTATAGATAGGTAACAGTAGGCATGTAAAACTTACCCCCCAGATATTTTCTTATAAACACAAGCTCCTTGTACCATCTTCAACAATGAAAATACAGCATTGACGCTCTGTCAACTCAACCCTTACTAGGTAATATTTGTGGGGATAATTTCATCTGCCTTTCAGGTATGGCTTCTAGCCATATGTCTGGGCGTCTCAGGTTTAAGCATCTCAGACATAAAATAGTTAATGATCTTTTCTTAGCAAGATACTTGGTTGCTTGGAGGTTTATTTTTCAGCAATCTCAGAAATTTTAATGATGCTGCAAAGTTGCTTGGTGTTTGCGTTTGTGAATGAAGCAGCTGAAGGACCCACATTGTCAGACATCTTCTCATCTGGACAAAAGTACATCTCAGGGAAAAGCAGGTGGATTTGAGGAGAAAGGAGAGCAGAGAATTTCAAAGGAGTTAGATTGGAACTCTAATTGAATCCTATCAACAGCCTGTTCTAGCATGTGTCTTTTAAACTTCACTGCACAGGGAAGATGTCTTTTAAAGTGTTTCAAAAAGTTTCAGCTGGAATTTCTACTGTGAAATGAACATATGCTAATGGATGTCCTCAGACCAAGAATATGCTCCTATTCTTTTGATAGACTTGCAGCATGTGTGAGACACAGCCACCTGTAGAACCACCAAGCATGATTCTCATGTGGTCATGTTTTAAGTGACCAGCAGGAGTTCCAGAGTGTTTCCATCGGCGCCAGTCCTAGACAAAAGCAATCATTCATTTGTTGAAACTCTCAGTTCCCATGATTAAGGAATATGCATCCAGTGTGCCAATTTCCTTTTACTTGAGATCTGTCGCTTGAAGAAATTGAGATGTCTGACAACCCTCTCTCTCTCTCTCTCTCTCTCTCTCTCTCTCTCTCTCTCTCTCTCTCTCTCTTTTCAAACAGAGCAGAACTTGATCATAATTGCTATTCAAATAGTTCTTAACATGACTTGATTCTTTCTTCTAATAGAAAAAATCTTTATGCAATCTAAAACGTTAAATGGTGACAATCACAGAATCCCATGGTATTTTTGCAAAGAGAATGCAGAGGTCAATTTGAAACGTGACTTCTTCTAGCCAACTGGTCCAGCTATGGATACACCGAGATGAGATTTCTTTTGTTGTTCCCTTTAAGGAATTTATTTTTGTGAAAAGTAGATGAATATGCTCACTAGTAAGCAAGTAACCACAGAGGAAGCCTAAGTAACCAATACTTATAGAGAATGAAAAGAACTCTTATACTTTTGGTTGTGAGTCTAGCCTTTAACAGCTGAGACATTGCTAAACTCTTTTTAGGAGGCTTCAATTACCTTGGTACCCAAGCCACACAAAGACTCAAATAAGAAAGAGAACTATAAACCAATATCCCTCATGAACATTGATGCAAAAATACTCAATAAAATACTGGCAAATTGAATCTAAGAACACATCAGAAAAATCATCCAACACGATCAAGTAGGCTTCATCCCAGGGATGCAGGGATGGTTCAACATGTGAAAATCTATCAATATAACCCACCATAAAACAAACTGAAAAAAATCCACATGATCATCTCACTAGATGCTGAAAAAGTCTTTGACAAAATCCAACATCCCTTCATAATTAAGGTTGTGGAGAGATCAGGGATAACAGGAACATATCTGAACATAATAAAATACAATATACAGTAAATCAACAGCCAACATCAAACTAAATGGAGAGAAACTCAAAGCTATTCCTATAAAATCAGGAACAAGACAAGGCTGTCCACTCTCTCCATACCTCTTCAATATTGTAATTGAAGTTTTAGCTAGAGCAATAAGACAACAAAAGGAGATCAAGGGACAACAAATGTGAAAGGAAGAAGTCAAACTTTCACTATTTGCAGATAATATGAGAGTTTACATAAGTGACCTGAAAAATTCTACCAGGGAACACCTACAATTAATAAACACCTTTAAAAATGTCAGGATACAAGGTTAACTCAAGAAAATCATTAGCCCTACTATATGCAGATGATAAATGGTCTGAGAAAGAAATCAGAAAAACATTCCCATTTACAATTGCCACAAACAACATAAAATACATTGGGATAATGCTAATCAAGCAAGTAAATTACCTATATAATAATAACTTTAAGTCTTTAAAGAAAGAAATTAAAGAAGATACCAGAAAATGGAAAGATCTCCCATGCTCTTGGATAGGTAGGATCAATGTAGTAAAAATGGTAATCTTGTCAAAAGCAATCTACAGATTCAATGCAATCCCCATCAAAATCCCAGCACAATTTTTCACAGACCTTGAAATAACAATACTCAACTTTATATGGAAAAACAAAAGACACAGGATAGGCAAAACAACCCTGTACAATAAAGGAACTTCCAGAGGCATAACCATCTGTGATTTCAAGCTCTATTATAGAGCTATAGTCCTGAAAACAGCTTGGTATTAGCACAAAGATAGACAGGTAAACCAATGGAATCGAAATTGAAAACCATGCTATGGACCCAAACACCTGATTTTTTACAAAGAACCTAAAATTATACAATGGAAAAAAAAGTATCTTCAACAAATTGTACTGACATCATTGGATGCTGGCATGGAGAAGACTGCAGATAGATTCATATCTTTTACCATGCACAAAACTTAGGTCCAAATGGATCAAAGACCTCAACATAAATCCAGCCACACAGAACCTTTTAGAAGATAATGTAGGAGGTACCATCAAACGAATTGGTACAGGAGGCTGCTTCCTGAAAATAACACTAGTAGCACAGAAACTGAGAATAACAATTAATAAATGGGACCTCCTGAAACTGAGAGGTTTTTGTAGGACAAAGGACATAGTCAGCAAGACAAAATGGCAGCCCACATAATGGGAAAAGATATTTACCAACCCCACATCTGACAGAGGTCTGATTTCCAAAATATACAAAGAAATCAAGAAGCTAGTCACCAAAACACCAAATAATCCAATTGACGAGTGGAGTGCAGAACTAAATAGATAATTCTCAATAGAGGAATCTAAAATGGCTAAAAGACACATAAGACAGTGTTCACCATCTTTAGCCATCAGGGAAATGCAAATCAAAACAACTTTGAGATACCATCTTACTCCTGTCAGAATGGCTAAAATAAAAAACACCAATGACAGCTTATGCTGGAGAGGGTGTGGAGAAAGGGGAACACTCCTCCACTGGTGGTGGGAGTGCCAACTCATCGAGCCACTTTGAAAATCAGTACGGTGATTCTTCAGGAAAATGGGAACAATCTAACACAAGATCCAGCAATTCCACTCTTAGGCATATACCCAAAAGAAGCACATTCATACAAGGACATCTGTTCAACGATGTTCATAGCAGCACTTTGTAATTGCCAGAAACTGGAAGCAACCTAGATGCCCCTCAACCGAAGAATAGATAGAGAAAATGTGGTACATATACACAATGGAGTACTACTCAGAGGAAAAAAAAACAATGGAATCTTGAAATTTCCAAGAAAATGGATGGAACTAGAAGAAACCATTCTGAGCAAGGTAACCCAATCACAAAAAGACAAACATGGTATGTACTCACTCATATGCGGATTTTAGACATAGAGTAAAGGATTACCAGCCTACAATCCACACTGACAGAGAAGCTAGTAAACCAGGAGGACCCTAAGAGACATACATGGTGCCCTGGAGAAGGGGAAAGGGTCAAGATCCCATGAGCTAACTGGGAGCATGGGAAGAGGGGGAAGGGAGCTAGGAGAATGAGAAGGGGAGAAGAGGAGGGATGCAGAGTACATGAGGGAGCAGGAAGATTGAGTCAGGGGAATAATAAAGGAGAGGAAGAAAAGAGATACCATAATAGAGGGAGCCAATATAGGTTTGAAGAGAAATCTGACATTAGGAAAATGTTTAAAGATCTATAAGGAAGATCCCAACTAACAATCTAAGTAAGGGTGGAGAGGCTACCTTAAATGCACTTCTCCGATAATGAGATTGATGACTACCTTGTATACCAACCCAGAGCCTTCATCCAGTAGCTGATGGAAGCAGAAGCAAACACCCACAGCTAAACACTGAGCTGAACTCCTTGAATCCAGTTGCAGAGAGGGAGGAGTAATTAGCAAAGGGGTCAAGACCAGGCTGGTGAAACCCACAGAAACCTCTGACCTGAGCAAGGGGGAGCTCATGGACCACAGACTGATAGCTGGGAAACCAGCATAGGACTGATCCAGACCCCTTGAACATGGATGTTGGCTTGGAGGTCTGTGCAATCTATGGGGCCACTGATAGTGTCTCAGTATTTATCTCTAGTACAGGAATGGACTTTGGGAGCCCACTCCACAAACAGGGATACTCTCTCAGCCTAGACACATGGGGGAGGGTCTAGTCCCTGCTCCAGTGATATGATAGACTTTAAAGATCCCCCATGGAAGGCCTCCACCTCCCTGGGGAGCAGAAAGGGGATGGGATAGGAGTTGGTGGGGGAGGAGGGAGGAGGCAGGGGAGAATGGAAGGGTACAGGAACTCGGGATTGACATGTAAAACAAGCGTGTTTCTAATTTAAATAAAAAAGGAATGAAAAGAAAATGTTTAGTGTTTCTGTGCTGAGTTGTGCTGTGTTGTTTTAATGTTCTTAGAGTTTTAGACAGAAGTATTTCATTTATTTTTATTTGGTGGGAGTATCACATATTATGTCATTTCTCCTTCCAGGTCCCCTCTCTTAGCACTCCCGTGCACTCCCTTAATCTCTTTCAAATCCATAGCTTATTTTTAGGTAGTTATTCTCTCTCTCTCTCTCTCTCTCTCTCTCTCTCTCTCTCTCTCTCTCTCTCTCTCTCTGTGTGTGTGTGTGTGTGTGTGTGTGTGTGCTGGGGAAACATCATTCCTCTAGATCTCAGACATCCCCTGTTGCCTGTAGTCTTTTTCTACGGTGGAGACCTCCTGGTCTTTCCCTTGTCTGCTTTAGCATGTCTACTGTTACTGTTCTTCCTTGGCTTGTGTTTGGGTGGTCATGTTGGTGAGACTTTATGTGTGTAACTTCTGACATCCCTAGGAGACAGAATCTTAGAACAAACTCCCTATTCCTCTGGCTCTTACAATTGTACCACACTTTTTTCTACAATAATGATCCCTGCACTCTGGGTTCATGAGTTGTGTGGTATATATCACAGTTGGGACTAGGCACTACAATTCTGCATTTGCTTTGTTGTGGTTTTCTTTAAGAGAGGTAAGATAAAGTACTTACATTCTCAGTGTAGAGAGTTTATCACTTTCACTGGCTTTTTACTACCCAATTATCTTACAATCTGAAAGAACAAATACAAACTTAGAAGTAATTGTTAGTAATGTGCAACAATTCTCATACCAAAGCAAAGATATGATGCGAAACAGTTTTGTCTGCTAGTCATACAATTAATTCCAATTATGATTGTTATATGCCTGTAATAATGTTGTGTTTATTTTTTAAAAAATAGCATTTGTGCTGTTTATTTTGACACACACTTGTAATCCTATCATTAGGTTGGAAGGTTTTGAGTTCCAGGCCAGCCTGAGCTACACAATGAAACTCTCTCTTAACACAGACACATGTGTTCAATACATAGTACATGGAATGAAATCAGACAGCTTTGAGAAGTATCTAGTCCTCGATTGTATGTTTGCTGTAATTGTTGCATAAATGTGTTTACCGGACAAAGGCAATTTGCTTCCTTCTTTGGTATCTATTGTTGCAACAAACCTTACTGACTTACAATAACAGCACTACTTACCCTGGAGTTCAGTGGGTAAGGTTGGTGACAGGATTGAGCTGTAGCATTTGATCCTTGGTCTTTACAAGTCTGCTATCCTCTCAAGGTTTATCTCAAAATGCTCCATCTTCAGGGCACTCACATGCCTTATCCCAGAAGAAAGTTGAGTCACTTGTAAAATTTTTGTTGCCTTTTTCTTGATTTGTGGATTTTGATGGACAATCTGTAGAAATGTTTAAACTATCCTATTTATTTCTTCCAATGTCACCCTCACTCTAAACAAGCTCAGTGAAGAATGTCTTTACTTTTTCCTTTCTATGTGGTTGGTGAGAACAGGCACTCTACAGCCCTTTGTCTGTGCTATGAGTTTTCAATTTGATATCCAGTCATTCTTTCTCTTGGCTTGCAGCTTCCTCGGGCACATATGTTGAACAATGTCCAACCCTGGGCATCTCTTGCTGTCTAGGACTTCCCTTACTAGCACTCTGCAATTTCTACCTGCATTTTAATCTTTAGATTCTTAGGTTTCTCTCCCTGACTGAGGTCATCCCTAAGTCCCACCTGGACTGCCTTTTTTTGTACCACGGTCCCCAAATTCTTCAATGTATTGATCTGGGGCAGTCACAAGCTGTTTCATTTGTATTCTGTTCCTCATGCATGCTTGTCTTGCCTCCTTATATCCAGTGTCTTCCTAATTGTTTTTTTTCAACATTCAGATTGCATTTTAAGAGAAAGCTATTACTTCAAGTGGAAACATAAGTTTATTTCCCATGCTTTGTATTTATCTTTAGTTGTGAGTTGCTTTATAAAATTTCATGGAAGGGGATTTATGTAGATAGTGACTTAGGTAATAGAATAACAAAAACAAAACAATGGAATGTACAAAGTATTAGATCATTGCAGAACAAGAGTTGTCTGATAGAAAATAATTTGTGTGTCTTAATTTTTCAGATAAAATATTCATTTATGACACCCAAAAAATTCTTTATCAACTCAAATTTCCACCTAGTAATTAGGTAGTAAGCCAGTCATAACAACCAGTACATAGTTACCAAACTTTAAATACTTTATTTTCCCCTTTCAGTGTACACATTCTGCTTGTTCGATTTTTATTTCATGATAGCTGATCTTAAACACTATAGGGTTAGTGGTGTCAGAATTAGTTTCCCTTTACAAATACCAACACATCTTAGCTAAAACAAGTGGCGTAACTCTTTACAACATTGAATAGCAATTAAGAAAAGTTGTTATAATTTTTGAAAATGTGAAAGTCCAGAAGTTGCTTTTCACATTTCTGAAATACAGAATTAGAAATTGATGAAAATCCCTTTGGGGGAAGAGGCAGCTAGAATCTAGGGCTGGAATGTGAGACTTGTAGATTTGAAAGGCAAGTACCAAAGAAGAGCCATTGTCTAACAACAACCAGATAAAACCCACCTCCTCTTAGCCAATGCCTGTACTGAACATGATGTACAGAACAGGACTCTGGAAAGTACTTCATAAAACATTTGCAGATGCTTTAGAGAGTTAGGTATAAATTACATTATGCAGAAAAATCTATAGAGAAATTGAAATTCAGTCCCAGATAAAGTGGGGTATTAAAGTATCTTTAATCAGTATCTGGCTTTTAGTCCAGGAAGTCTATGCCCTGGGTTCAGAGATCACACCATGAGAATTGGGTTGGATTTTCCCACTTAGCTGGTCTCACTTTAAACCTAAAACCAGGGCGTAGCAGATCCAAATCACCTTCCAAAAATTTGACAGTCTTACAAAATTCAATAGTAGAGACAAAAATAAATATTATGCTCTACAAAATAACATAGTCCATAATTCTGCTGCTATATATTTTAATGTGTTTGCACTAGAATATAATATCACTTTCTATGTAAAGAATAAGAAAAAAAAAGAATCTTCAAATTCAGTAGGAGAGAATACTAGCACATCGCCCAATTCCAGCACTCAGGGAGCTGAGGCAAGAAGATCTGGAATGCCAGGTTAGTCTTGGCTACACGGTGAAACTCCCTGCAAGTTAAACTTGGTTATAATGTGATGTAAAAAAGACCCTGGCACATCTGTGACATGTTCACTAGAGAGAACTCACTGGGGTGGAGGACTGTCTCTGCAGGTGGGTGTCACCAACCCATGGGCTAAGGACTCATCTGTAGTAAAAGTGTGGGAAGGAGCTAGGCTGAGAACATAGCCTTCTGCTTCCAGCCCTTATTGGCTGTCATACTGTACACTTCTCTGCTCTGTGCTACCTCTCTATCGTGATGCAATTAAACTTCTGAAGCTGTGAACAAAATAAATTCTTGAAGCTGTTTGTCTCAAGTTTTTGTTACACGAACTAAAACAAAACAATATAAATAATGCAGAGATCCAAAAATCCAGATGTTGTATCTACCAGAAACTGACACTAAGACAGCTTCAGTTGCCATTTAAAAAAAATATGCTACTTTAACAGAGGTGAGAGTCTGTTTATAAATATCCACTGAAACTACAAGATGTGATGTTTCATTTTGAGAACACATTAAATAGGCCAAAGAACATGAGCCCAAAGCACAAGGTAAGGTTTGAAAACCTAAAGATATGTCAATGTAGTAATATATTAAAACTCCAGCTAACAGGAAAGATACTTTGAAAATCCCACAAAACAAAACAAAGCAAAAACGAAACAAATACAAACAAACAAAACATACCTGCATCAGAAAAGTTTAAATACTTTTATAATTCTATATAAATCTTTGTCCATACTTGCGAATGGTTTCTTAAGATATATTCCTAGAAAGGCCCAGTTTCTGAGTAAATAGTCACAGATAGAGAGAAAAAAAAGGAGATCAGAGAAAAGGTGATGTCCAAAGAAATGAAGGACAAGACATTCCTAACTTGTGTGAAGCAAAATCCCACCCAGAAGTGCAGAGAACTCTGAGGAGGAAAACAGCTAAGGAAAATTCTGTATGATGTGTGTTCTGTGGTTTAGGTTGACCTTTCCTAGCTTAAGAATCTTTTTTACAAATATACTGTCTCTCTCAATAAAGCGTAACTTTCTAAGTATTTTAAATTCTTCAAAAATACTATTTTGATTTAAAAGTAAAGAAGAATCTCTTTTTCCTGCTAACATGCTCACAGATGGATGGATTGCTGGCCTCTGATAAAGGGAAGAGACTTGTTAAGGACATGAATGAAACCGTTCATTAGTAAGGTTAACAGATATTTTATCCAAGCCCAAACTGAAACTTTAAATACTAATGAATGATGGCAGTACTTATTGAGACAGCTTTATTTATCACTTGAGGAAAATATAATTTCTGTATATTCCAGCAACACATTATACAACAGAAATAGGTAAATCTTTAGTGTATTTGACACTGATTCCCCAAACGTATCTTGAGAAAACATTTAATATGTCTTAAGAAAACACTTCCATTTTTACATTCCATGTAAAAGTGATTTATATGTAAGTATAAAAGTATTTATATGTAAATAGAAATCGGTCTTATTAGCAATGACAAAATATAAGTAAAACCATCAATTACCCATGGAGTTGACAGGAAGCTAAGATACGACAGCTTAGAATACTGATGATGGTGCATTAATCATATTCATAAAGCTATGTAGCTTTAGGATATTTAGTTTTTTTAAAAGCTGAGTGAGATGTAATTAGAATTACACAATTCTATACTTAGAAGTAATATGTATAGGGAGTTGGAGAGAAGGCTCAGAGGTTGAAAGTGCTCGCTGTTCTTGCAAAGGACTCAGGTTTGATTCCCACCACCCACATGGAACCTCACAACTGCAATCACACAACTATAATTACAGTTCTAGGGATCTGATGCCTTTTCTGGGCTCTGCATGCACCATGCATGCATGTGGTGAAATACTCATCTACATAAAGTATATATATATATATATATATATATATATATATATATACATTTAAAGTATAAATATAAATAAATATATATGTTTAAAGTATAAATATAAATTACATCTACTGTACTATCAATTCAGTGAAATTTATGCATAAAATAACCTGAAATATAAAAATATTAATACTTATTGTTATTAACTATGGTGCTGTCATAAAAACATGCTATAGTCTACATTTCTATACTTTTACAGTATTCCCAGAGAAGTCTCCTAGTCTCTTGTTGTACACCAGAATATCCTACCTTCCTGCTCGGAGGCCTGACTAATCAAGGCTCCTCTAGGATGACTGTGCTTATCTCTCTGTGCTGATTAACATTCATAATTCTCTTAGATTTCCCCTCCTCCCAGAAGGATTCCATGGAACCTCTAACAGGAGGGTCAGCTTTATCGTGCTGGCAGTGTCAGAGTTCATTATTTCTGCCCTTTAAATCCTTGGATTATCCCAATCTAAGTTACTCCTAGTAAACCATTTCATAAGAATCTACATGCCACTGTAATCTTGGGTTGGAAAATGACTGTAGATAGTTTATTAGTCAGTGAATTATTATCTTTGCTTTTAAGCAATGTTACTTGAGTTAATTTCTTTTGAAAGAGAATGGTAACAAAAGCCCAAAATGGTACCACTCGGCTCTGACAGGTGATAAACCAGATAAAATGTCAGCAGTGGGCTATTTTTTTTACTGGGAAGTTAGAGAGCATCTTGCCATTGTTGGGCAATGCTGGTCATAGCCTAGGAAAAAAAGGGAGGACATCCTCAAACCTTGACCTCTTTAGACTTAAATAAGGGTTAACTTCTTTTAGAGAAATTAATATGAAAACCCCAAGACCCATCTAATTATAAAATTATAAATTAATATCGGCAATCTACTGTGTGTCATTTATTTCATTTCTTAGAAGAAAAGGCCAATAGCATTTGGCAAACTCTCTGGACATTAAATTGGTGCCTCTTGCTTAATTTGACAGATCCATCCATGGGACAACTGACTCACAACAGAAGCCACGACAGCTAAAAGAGATGGCAGACTTGAATTCCTCTTCATTATCAAAGAGGTGCAGAGAATAGCTGAACAATTGCCATTGCTGTTTTATCTTCCTCAAAAAAGAAAACTGCATGTCCAGAGCTTCATAATTCCTGTGTGTACAGCTCAGTGTACAAAACCTAGTCAGTACAGTGCAAGGCCCGCAAGAAATGTGATTTTCTCTTTGACTGACCCATACTAGGTTGATCAGCCATTCACTGGCTTCACCGTATGTACAGAACATCACGCTGCCACACTCAGTGGGGTGTGATTTAGTTGAATACTAACAAACATCCCCATGTTTGCTGATAGCACACAGCCAATGGTCTTTTGTGCTTCTAACTCTTAGGTTCCATGTGACCTATCAGAATATGTTCTGACTTCTATGGTCTACTCCCAGCTTACACAAATTTTCCCTTTAAAATGGCTGGTCTACAGCCCCGGACTTTCAATTTGTGGTCTCAAATACATCTTCCTGAATAAAAGAAGCTTGTAAGTACTGAGGAAATTATGTCCCCATTTTCATTTTTTACACTTTATCCTTAATTACAAATAGCAGTACCTGCATGTGGTTCATAATTCTAATAATATAATGCATTCTTCAGGTTTTACTGCCATTCATAAACTGCTTCAACAGAACTACTTGTGATTTATGGAATCAATAGAACTCTTTAAATTACATCCTACATTATGTTGTAGGGCATGTACTGCCCTATGATTTCACATGCAATGTCAGAGACAGAAGGAACGAGAAGTGTAAAACTGATTTCACTGTAAATCAAGTCGTAGGTGTTGTTTATGAGCACTGGGGATTTAACACATGATACCCTTTCGTTTATTTTTATTTTCTCTAGAGCAGCTTACCTGATTAGGGACAAAATTTAAGTGAATGAATAATGCCTCACAGTTTAGAGTCATCAGTATTAATACTAATATTAATACTTATAATACTAAATCTAGTATTTATTTAATATTAATATTAAATAATAATAAATAAAGCTGGGTGTTAGAGATATATTTTCTTTTCTAACAAAATTCTTTTATTTGTTTTAAAATGCTGATCACATTTTTCCTGTATAAACAAAAAGACTAATGGTGTAAATGTACACAGGGTGAGTATTCTTGACTTTTACATTAGTTTTAATAATAATGAATATAAAATTAGACTTTTTATCTATTAGTATTTAATGTAGGAAACAAAAAGATCAAAATTGTCCTGAGGAAGCTGTACTTAGCCACCAATAAGCTAAAAATATTCATTTGAATTACGTGGTTTGATAAAATAAATCACAGACTCTCAAACAAAAATAATTAGATTTAGAGAAGACACCAAATTCCTCATGTGCCCCAATATTCTAGGGCTAATGTCGTCTTTGGTAATGTATTTCAGAGTCAAGGTAAGGACTGCAATTTTTTTAAAGCATTTCAAGGGAGAGTGGTGGGCTCACCTTGCTGTTTCATAGACTAATGAGTCTTTCGATCCCAAAAAATTCCAACCATGAGCTTAGCAGTGATCCCAAGTAGTTAGAGATCAGGACCATCGAGATTCAAGTACAGTCCTTTCATATGAGCATCACCACATGAAGGAGATGAGCTAAGACTGGGAGAGGTCGTCAGTGAGGTCAAAGATGCATAAAAGAACCAAACACATGACTTCTTATCATGACCATCTCTTAGCATCTACATAGAATAGCATTTGCTTCCCAATGACTACGTTGACTTTTTCATTTGTAATATGGTGTGTACTTTGAGGACATTTTATGTCTCCAGTCCCTTATCAGATCATATTACTGTAGCAACCATAGTATTTCTAACAAAAATTTCTTTATCTATCTGCCCGCATGTATCTATAGATGGAGATAGGCAGATATATAACAGTATTTTAAAATTAGTTTTATGGGCCTATTTGGATTCAAGTAATCACTAAGAAACCTACTTAAGAGACCAAAGAAACGGATGAGATTATTTCTATATTCTGTGTGTCTAATATTTACCTGCAGGCATATATGAAATAATTCTTAAATATCGGGGGCTACTTAAAATTTACAGAATTCACCCTCTTCACAGAGACTTGCTCTTCAGCTGACAAAAACCAGATAGTCCCCTAATGTGACTCTGAGGAGTTTAAACTGACTCTGTTAAAGCTGAGGTTATTTGCCTTGGGGATGCCTAATGGAAGGGTTATTATAACACTGTCCACAAATAGGGGCCTTGAGAGAGTAAGTCTATTGCACTCCATTGACAGCTAGTAGATTGGGCCGTTGCCATGTCACACTGATCTCCAAGGCCATAGGTCATATCTCTCCCTTAATATTTAAATAAAGATACTTGACAAGAGCAAAATACACCCAGTGCATGGCTGGGACTCGATTTCTAAGAACCTTTAGAAAGTCATGCTAATTCCTAGACTTCTTAGAATGCAAGGTAACCTTTTATAAATCCATCTTTTCCAGATGTCCTTGGAAATGACAGTTATAAAACTATAAATGATTTGTAATGCAGAACATGACTGACAGTCTTGAAGATAGGATGCCCTGTACTAATAGGATGAAGATTATAGCTAACAAAAGGCATAAAATGCATCAATAAGTAGCTACTGAAGTAACATGAAATTTCACCTCATAGCCTCAGCAAATGCTATAACAAAAACAAATAAGAGAATACAGGCTTCAGTATCATAAGTAGAAATTTACTTTATGAACATGAGGGTAAAGAATTCCTCTGTGTCAGCATCTGGATGAAGGATTACAACCTGCCATGCTTTCTTCAGGGAGTGAGTCTTTTTTAACATATCATAATTTTTTTAAAATAAAGATACATATAAATTTCAGTTTTTCACAACTTTGAGCAATATCAGACTCATTGAACTTGATCATATACTCTTTGCATTCAACTTCCAAAAAATAATGGTGCGCCTCACATTAGTGAAATATTGAGGATGAAATGGACATTAAAACTACTAAAAATCATTTCCTTCACCAGTATTTATTACAGGTTGGTCTATATAGCCCTGGGATGTGCTGGGGTTGTGAGCTTAAGCAATACACACCAACTCTCTTTAAATGCTTGTTTTTATTTGAATGTGAGTAATCTGAGCAATTAGAATGCTGCAGATTGAGCCTTTGGATCTTTTAGAATTAGCAGACACGTTCTATTGTTTTGTATAAGTTTGAGGAACCTGGACAGTAGGCCACGTACCCTGTGACACTTTAAAGCCTCAGGCATCTGGCCTGTCTCTGAATCAACTGGACATCCTAGGACTATGAAGATCCCATAGGCCGCACTGGAGAAGATGTTCACAGAAGGGCCCACCAACAGTTGTCCACTTTGCAGGGTCTCTTATTGTGCTCTTCACTGAATTTAATTCCTCCCATTTTGTTCTCAGGTTTTCCATTCCTAATGTCTTTTTTAAAAAATGAGAAAGAGCCCATAGCTATAACTAGGTTTGGGCAGATCAAAAAACAAAAACCCTTCACATCAGTGCAAATCTTCAGGTTCCTGTGCTTTCTTTGAATTCTGAGAGCCTGAAAGTGAGTCATAAGATGTTCATGACCTAGGACTAGAGTTAGAGTAAAATCTTCCTTGCAAAAAAGAGAATATGTTGTTAAAATAGGACATAATACGTTATCACAGAATCGTTGAGGTTTTATGTGACTAGTTGTGTTTGTCAGATAAAAGTAGGAAGTTCCTTTATACACATTTCTGAAAGTCATTCTCATGCTAAATTTAGTTGACTATAAAAAAGATATGACAAAAGCATGGAAGAAAGTTTTTTTTCAATTGATTGCTCATTTCTTCCTTGCCATATAATGTGTGCACATGTTTACAACATTACAAAGTGTTGTCATAAGCACAACACAAATGCAGATGAATTTTTTTAGTTGTAGATTTAAAACACCTCAGAGCAAATGAGCCCCATAAACCCAAATGGTATTTTGAGGCAGAGGATGACAGTGGGCAGGATAGGCCCAGGGTATGTTTTCCTCTCTCACATGGTCCATTTACTTTTACTTTCTCAGTCTATCCTCTGAAATGACTAGATACCTGGGTGAGGGAAACTGTGTTTGTGAGCTTGGGATACTCATACTCCTAACTAGCTTTTTCTAGATTATTTGAGCTTCAGGTCTACAGATTTAATTTTATTTACTTACCAACCAATAACTTCATTGAACGGAACTGGGAAAAACAGTCACCATCACATTTTTTTTGAAAATTAGATCTGCAATGTACATTCATTCATCTATCCAGTCATTCTTTCAGTCATTCTAAATGTATCAGCAACTCTTCTAGATAGTGTAATCTACCAAGATGATGAATTCAGAGCATCTGCTTCTGAGAACTTAGCTTTAAACCTCATTTGATGGCTTGGCCACCTTCATCTCAACCTGTCATCTACATTATTAGTTACATGCCCATTGAAAGAAACTATTGTGTTAGGCTTTGAGCTGCAAATTTCAAAAGAGAAAGAGAAATTCTTCAGCATTTTTATACTTCCAAGGTAAATGTTGAACAAAAATTGCTGAATTAATAAATTAGAAAAAGAATGAATAAGCTAATAAATGGGGCAATTGACTGTAGAATTATATTTGAGTGTGATGTCTTGCTAGGTTGCTTTTCAACCCAAGACATTCACACAACCCATGCCACAGTATTTCATACAATCCAGAACATGATTCCTTTCTCTAACCTTGGTGTGGGCAATTTTGAATGCAACAGAAGCTGGCAATTCAAATGTAGCTGACAGATGTCTTTGCTCACAACACAGCTATTCACCTGGGAATAAAACTTATTCAAAGTCAGGATGAGATTCCCAGAACGTTCTATACAATCTACCAAACAAGATCTGTTATGTTGCCTTTCAAAAATTACAGGCTTTGCTTCAACAGTTCTTCTGCAGACAGTTCCTCCCGCAGCTGTAAGATGGGTCAATCTGTTGCTGATGCTAATCAACATGCATATCTTATAGCCTGATGCTCTTCCGTGATTCTTTATACTTTTTTCAGTTCACACTAGATGACACCATTTTCCAGTCTCCCTTTCCACCTCCCCTTCTGGTTGTAACACAGAGGCCTTTTGAGTAACTATTATTCTTTTTTTTTCCCTCTCTTTTTAATATGAATCCAGCCTGGCAGGCCCAGTGTGACGTGTAGACTGGATTGGATCAAAACAGTATTCTCCTTCCTTCCGTATGTGTGTGTAGAGGAAGTGATACTAACAAGAATCAGATTTTCCTGGACCTGTAACAGAGCAAACAACTTCTGGCATCGTAATTCTTTGAACTAGAACCACAGGGGTATGTAGCAATGCCTCCTTTCCATCACATGCACAAAGGGCAGAACTGTTGGTTTCTTTCTTCTTTTCCTGACTGTTGAAATGGACTGGCTCAAATTTGCGGTGCTAAATGTTTGGAATTAAGTGAATATTTTGATTCATTTTGAAAGCTTCAATGTTCACAATTCATCTGGTCCTATGAGGAGGTCCAGCTCTGAAGGTGTGTAATTTACTTCTGGAATAGATTTAAGAAGGAGGTAGGAAGATAACTTATAAGTATTTTCAGAACTTTTGTTAAGAAGAAAAAGACATAAGGCAAATAATTCAACAGTACAAATAACCCAATAATGGGAAGTTGGATTAGCAGAAATCTTCATCACCTACCCACAGGATTTAGAGAGAAAGCTGGAGCCCAGGATCTGCCACTGAGGTAACTGGATCCATGTAACTAACAGCTTTGAAACTCACTTCCATCATCTGTAAAAATAGCAATAGTTAAAAAAATTTCATCCAGGTGTTCAAGGTCACAGTGTGTCATGGGAGTATAGGTGCTTTTTCTATTTGTCTATTTGTTCAAATTATCTCAAATTATTTTTTGTCCGTCAGACCATGAGATCTACTTCAGCTGGGATCATATTGATTCATCTTCATACAAAATTATGCAACACTATGCCAGTCTGTGGTTCATGCTTAATAAATGTTGAGGAAATGTATGAATGGATAAATTCAGGGTACTGGAGCTACATAGATTAATAGGATCCCTCCTCTTAGCAAACCCATAATCAAGAGAGGCGATGGGTAGAGATGCAGTGTACTGTAACATAATTTGAAATTATACCTGTACACCTCTCTGGTATTTTCTCTATTCTTTCTTTTCATGTGCAAATATATATATATATGTATATATATATATTCACAAATATATGCAAATACACATTAGAGCTCATATTAACAGATAAATTTAAAACTCCTGTGAATTTTAACCACTTGCAAAAGAATAATTTGTTTTCTTGAGTGGAGTTTCACTGGGTAGATAAATCACCCTTAAGACCTGGTCACATATCCAGCAGTAGATGCCTAACAGAAGAAGAACTCAATGGTATTTTTGTAGATTTCTTTTTTTCATACTGCTTTGTTTGCCTTTTTTTAAACCTCACTGGTTTTTTTTGTTTGTAAAATGTATAATTTTGTGCTTTTATGGTTGTTTGTGTGTGCTTGACTGTGTGTGTTAAGTATGTGTTTCTCATGCTTTTTTCTTTGTATACTTTTATTTTATTCCTGTTTGTTTTCTAAACTCAGAGAGAAAGAAGACATGAGAGATGTGATAGATCTGGGAAGAGATAAGGGATGAGAAATTGTGAACAGAATATATTGTATGAAAAACAAACTATTTTCAATATAAACAAACAAAACTATGAATTGGGTCACATAAGCAAAGAATAATAAAGTCAGAGTTTTTTCTTTTAGAGAATAATCGTAAAAATTAAGACGGTATGTTTAGATGTATGGAGTGGGAAAGTGTGTTTGTTAGTTTTTGCCAACTTGACACTACTAGAGTCTGCAAAATAGAAAGCTTCAACTGAAGAATTGCCTTGATTGCTAATGGTCAGGGGTTCACCCAGTCTTCTGTATGTGGTGCCTTCCCTCAGGTGGATCTGGTAAGGATAAGGAAAGTAACTAGGTAAGCCAGTGAGCAATGGTCTTTTCTTCAGTTCCTGCCTCCCGGTTCCTCTTGAGTACCTAACCCCTCTTTTCTCCCAAGGTTCTCTCAATCATAATGGCTATCAAAACATTACAAAGGTAATCTAGGATAGGAAATTAAGTCTGCACTGTTTATGTATTCACTTCTATTTCTTATTTCCTTGTACTAGAAGCAGAAGTAGTGATACACTGATTATCCTTTGGATATCTCATAATAAAGGTAAAATAAACATAATGCTTAATCATAATGAAAATATCTTACTTTGGTTAAGAGCCAGTTAGAATAATTCTATATTAAGAAACATTTTCCTCCCAGATGTATTCTTGTTGAAAAAACAACAACAACAAAAAAACAAAAACAAAAAACAGAGATCTCTGCTCTCTTAGTAGCTGCTTCAGGAATTTCTTTGCCACAAATGGAATATACGATCTTCTAGGTTAGGGATTCCTTGAGAATGAAACACTATTAACTAGTGGAAGCCAGATCCTCCATCCCTTCTTGGATCAAATGCAACTGGGACATAAAGCCAACATTGTACAGCAACGTTGAGCACTAGTGGGCCACAGAGTCTCTAAAAGAAGGAAAACATGACCAGGTCAACTAAAAATACTGTTTAGTCTCAGTTATGATTCTGTTCAGTCATTGATGAGATTATAATAAGGTTCGTGAACCAAAAAAAAAAAATGGGCACAAATCTAAGCTAAGAGATTTAGAGCTGTGTCACCATTTCTCCAGATATAGCACTCTTGTGACTGCTGTTTTCACTTTGAGACACAATGGATCTTTATGTTTCCCAAATACTTTATTTTTTCATTGTTATTCAGATAGCGGAAATATTTATAGCAAAAACCTGTGACATTAGTAGAAACAACTACCTAGCCTTGTAATTGCTTTTTAATAAAAGTGTGTGTGTGTGTGTGTGTGTGTGTGTGTGTGTGTGTGTGTGTGTGTGTGTGTAAGCCATAGATCATCATTGGATGTCCTCTTCAATCTCTTCTTATATTAGTTTTTGTGACAGGGTATGCCACTGAACTTGGGTCTTATCAGTTTCACTGGGCTGGGTGGCCAGAGAGCTCTTGGGATCCTCCAGTCTCCATTTCACCTGGGTTGGTTTCTCCCCAACTTTTGCTGTGTAGAGCAATGATGTCCTGAAGTCTCAAGCATTACAGTGTTGTAACCAGATAGTGAGTGTCTCAGTCTCTTGAGAAACAGAATTGTGACTTCTGTGTGTATTCTAGCAGACTCTGATGTTTTGTTTCTGCCTTCCTTTTTTCTTAAATCTTAAGTTTTGAGAGTCAGTTTTTCATAGAGAAAGAAGAATGAGACCTAGTCAGACAGGAAGGAAGACAGGAGAGGACTCAGGAGATTCACATGCCGGTAGAGCCCATGTTCCATAGGCTCTGGAAGGGATAGGAGCAGCTGTGAACTGAAGTGTGCGAGCTTATTTAAAGGCAGCGCAGCGGCACAGTGAATTTAATTCAAGTTTAAAGGGTGATAATGTGCAGGAGAACAGACAAATATATGTAACATGTTTTCATGTCTCGAGGATATTTTCTTCAGCCAGCATGTTGATTTAGATAGATAGGAACAAACAAATGTCACCCATATTTTTGAAATTTTAATTTATTTTCTTTTTGTTGTTTTTTTTAATCTTTCTTTACCAAAAAACTTCTATCCTAAACTGGGAGAAATAAAGTATATGACACTCATTAGTTCCCGTCTTCCTTTTTTCCTCTCATTTAAGTGGCTCCCAGTCACCAGCTCAAATCTGAAGAGTCGTGAACTGTAGTTCCTCTGAATAATGATGTCCTGTTCCAAGACATGCTTCAACTTTGGTAAGAGTGGAAAGGTGGGCCTCCCCAGAGCTGGTGGCGATTCATTAACCAGGCAAAGAGCTACCTGGTACATAGCCTCTAAACTTTCATCATCATGAAATTTCATTTCAGATAGAGTTCATTATTTTTTTTAAAAAAAAAGGGCAGAAATAAAAAAATAGATAAGCATCTAGGGTACTGACAGAGAAAACAATTTTGCTCTCAATGTGTACAACACAGGAGAGCAGTTGCAAACCTTCATTGGGATGGGGGGCACTGCTGCTGGTTACGTGTGCTATCACCATAGAGTAGAATATGAGGACTTGTTATGGTAATCAACTAGTTCTTACAGCCAGAAACTTTCTCCTCAAAGCAGAGGGAGACCAAGTCCGGGGCTGTGTTAACATGATAATGCTGGATCCCCAACTGGTCTCAAATACTTCCTTAACCCACATGTTTTTTGATCACATTGTCCCCCAGAACTAATGCTCATTTAAGACAGGAGTTCTACTCCCTCCCACTAGTAAACACCGTGATGCAGATTTCTTCACAGTTTAGTATTATATCCCTAGTCAGATACTATGCCATAATTTCCGTATTCATCATTAATGCTGCTTAAAGGAGTTTAAAAAGCAGTTAAAAATTAAACTATATGTATCAGAGGATGACCTAGAAGCAGCCGAGTGGAAAACAAATGAGAAATAATGTTGGAATGCTTTGTCAAAAGAACTACTCTGATTCAGAGGCAAGGATTTTCATCAACTAACCTCTACTTGGCACCTCTTTAGTCTGAGTGCCAGCGACTTCATGAGGTTTTTTTTTTTTTTTTCTTGAAAGTAACTTTGGCTGGATGGCTAACGTATTCTATTATTGAATCTATTATTTTGAAAGGCTGGAAACCCCTTCATCAGCAATGTACTTTGATGTTATAATAAGTAAAATGAATTATCTGCAGTCATAGCCTAGCTTCTACACAGGGAAAAAAAAACAAAAACAAATCAAAACAAAAACTATGACTTGTAAAGGACTGAGTTCCTCCAGTGTCTGGGTACCTCTTCTTCACACATCTCAGACACCTGTAATTTAGTTTTCAAAATCTAATGGCTAAGAAGTTGAGCGTCTGGGCTCTAAGGCACGTTCACGGCTTTACTCAGAAAAGCGTCATTGGCGTGAACAAATCATCTGCGCAGAGCATTCAGGAGGCATTTGGCTGGCTCCCTTGTGGACGCTACCTTGAATAACGTGAACAAGCTCTGTTTCTCCGACGAAGCATAAACAATAAAACGGGTTTCCAAGACACTTGCGTGTTTTCCCACTAGAGGTCTCTCTCGTAACGGCTTTCCTTTTGTTGGACTCATTAATTATTTTACTCAAAGGAACAATTCCACCTTTTAGACTAGAATGCTGCACTTAACATGTTATGCTAGAGAAAGATAGAATGCCGCCTTCGCTTCTCCTCCTTGATGAGTAGATATTAAGGTGACTGAATGAATCACTTTGGGTATTTCATTACACAATGGCAACACTTTAGGAAAGAAGTATGAACTTTCCCCTATGTTTCCAAAAGTTTCACAATTTGACTGGTTAAAACAGTTTGCCAAAATAAATGTTCCTCATCAACGAGTACGAAATGCCAGGGCTTTGCATTCCCCTGATCATACCCAATACACGGTGCCAATGTAGATCACAGAATTGCAAGACTGAACTATTTAATGTTCATTTCTTTCACTTTTAGGGGTGGAAAAAAGAACATGTTCCCATTTGTATAGGAATATTCAGGGTTTTTTTTTTGTTCCTGATCTATTTCTTGCATAGACAATAACCTATTAACTCCAAGGCAATCCATATATTATTATGGAACTCTTGGGTTTTATATATATATATATATCATTTGAAGTAAGTACTAATTAGAAACTTTGATTTTAATCAGGAAAAAAAGAATCCCATAACATTAACTTAGTCACATAGACCAGTACATTCCCCGTCAATTTAAAACAGAAAAAATTTAAAATGAAAATAAGCACAGAAAATTGCACAGAGCTCATTAGTATAGAATGAGACACAGTGACATCTGTCACAAAGCTATTGAAATATTCAGAAAACCCAAAGAATGTTCAGATGTCTGAGGACGGAGGTAGAAAGACAGAACCGTGTCCTCGACAGGAGGACTTCAATGGGAAGATGTGAAATGTGGGGAAGCAACCGAGTACCTAGCAAATCAGCTGTAGTGTTAGGCTGAGGGTAGAGTGTGTCTGCAGGAACTGGTACAGTGGCTAAGTACAGAGCAACACTGATAATGAAAAAGGGTGTGAGTCAGCAAAGGAATTTGACAGGCTGCAAAACGTACCACAGCCTGGCCAGGAGAGCACAGACTTGTCAAACAACCATCTGGGAATCTGAAAGGGTTTCAGTTGTAGCAGAAAATACACAATGCATTGTTTACATTACTGAAGTTTTATTTTGGCTCCTCTGAGAGGGCACCCAATACCCCTTCCAAGGACTGTAAATTATTAAGCAATTAAGTACATATTCCTATCAATACCATTTTAGTGTACCACTTAGTGGTCAGAGCTGAGCCTTCAATGGCTGGAAGGTTGATTGGTGACTAGAAACCCTCAGTGCTATCAAATTTGGGACTTGTTGAATATTTATACATTTATGAAATTGAAAGCCACATATTTTGCTTTCCAATGTTTTCTTTATTTTTCTCCTGTGTTCTTGATAGATACCCGGTGGTGGTAGTCCAGGCAGAACAGGTGATCTGTTGGAACAATTTGGTGCATGGAAGAATCCGGAGACATCACAGACTCATGGAAGTTTAGTTCAGGAAAATACAGCTTTGTTCATTTTAGTTTTAAAGTCAGCAGTCAATACAGTATAGCGACCATTAGAGGAACCCTCGATAAATAGATTATCCTGCTTGTTGGGAGAAAAGATCCAACAACTTAAACAAGAACCAAGCAAGCATACAAAAAAAAAAAAGGCATCAGCATGGCAGAATCATAGTATATAGACACCACAGAAGCACACAGTACTGAAGGCTGAGGCTTAAGGACATGCCAGTGGTATTTTAAGGAAGAGTACTTTTTTTTTTTTTTAACAAAAAGATTGGCTCATTTTAGTGAAATGTAAAATAAATGTGATCTTTAGGAAAAATGGGCTTCCAGGATAGTTATTATATCCAGGGGTTGGGTGTGGTTATCAATTAGTGGACATACTGCCCTTAAAGATACATTCCCTGAGAGTGATGACTACTCTCTATGCTATCCTAGAGTCTTCATCCAGTGGCTGATGGAAGCAGAGACAGACATACACAGAAATACACTAAGCTGAATTCTGGAACCTAGTTGAAGAGAGGGAGGAATGAAGAACGAAGGGGTCTGTACCAGGTTGGAGAAACCCACATAAACAGTTGGCCTGAAAAAGGGAAAGCATATCGACCCCAGACGCTCTTTGGGAGGCCAGTACGGGACTAATCCAGCCCCCTGATCATGGATGCCATCGGGGAGGCCCCTGCACTCCTGGGAGCCTCCGGAGGTGGACTGGCTTTTTGCCCTGGTGTATGTGGGGGACTTCGAGAGCCCATCCCACTTGAAGGGATGCACTCTGTCTCTGAACACATGGGGAGGGACCCAGGCCCAGCACAGGAAGATTTGGTGGACTTGGTGGAGCCCCGGTTGGGGGCCCTACCCTGCCTGGGGAGTGGTGGGTGGATGGGGTGGGGGGTAGGTTGGAGGTGGGGGAGAAGGAATGGGGGTAAGGGGAGGGAGAGGGAGAGGGAGAGGGGAATTACATGTGAAACAAGCCTGTTCCCTAACTTGAATTAATAATAATAAAAAGAGAGAGAGAGAAAAAAAAAGATACATTCCCTGCGTGTTTCCTTCAACAACTTGTGAAATGGTATGCACACCTTCAAGCAGTTATTGTTATTTTTGTTTGGCAAAGAATATTCGGATTGAGAACAGAGGAGGTTAACTGGTTGGTGACCCTGCTTGGACAAACAACAAAATCCATTACATGACAGCCAGAAGAGCTGTGCTGTTGAGTAAGGGTGCCCTGCTCGCTTTTTTGCCCAGGCAGCTTGTTGCTCGGGTTAGTCCATATCCAAAACTGTACATCTCCAGGCTAAATTTTGAAAGAGGAAATGCAAAGTGTACTGTATTAAAACAAGCCAGCTGAAAGCTTCTGTAAGAAAGATAAGAGTTTTGTTTTGTTTCTCTCTGAAAGAATCCAGTGCTGTGGCTTCCTGGGGTCTGTCTCTACATATAATCCATAAGCAGGGCAGCTAATGGTCACATTCCTGTGTAGTTACTTCAATTTAGACAAAAATCTGACGTTCTTCTACTAGACATAGCTTTTGCATGGGGAGGAGTGGGTATAAGCACCATTTAAACCTTTAAAATGATGCATTGCTCCTTTTGTCTCAGTAATTGTTTAGATACAATTTGTTTTTCTTTCTGACCAGGGAATTATAAAGGAATGCAATTGGGTTGAGGTAGATGGATTCAGGCTTGCCTGTAGCCTTTATCGTCAGTATTTTTCTTTTCAGTGTGTTTCAGAGTCAGGTAAGACAAGTTGGAATGTAAATAAGGTTTTTCTCATTTCCCCACCCCTGATTATTCCCTCCTCTATCATCTAATCCTTCTTTTAATTCTCGTTTCCTTCATTATCCTGTGACATTTTAGAAAGTTATTTACTTAACTTTTGTTCACATCTTCCATTTTAAATACTGGATGAGTTTCCCGAGGTCAGCGAAACCTCTTGCAAGACAATGTAAATACGTTCTAGTGATTTTTTTTAAAGTATGTGTTTTTTAATTCATATCTTTAACTTTTTGAGTCATGGTAGAAATTGAACTGTTGAGATATCCCTTCTCTCCCGGTATTAAATTATAGATCATAGAAATAGCTGGTCAGAGATGAAAATGTCAAGAAGATGTGTCTCAGCCATGTGTTTCTCTCCAATGAAAACCTTTACAAGATCGTCCAGGTGATAGGATGCTTCTGATCTTGTGCGGCCGTTCAGGTGCCTGTAGTTCGGAAAACAGACCATGAAGTTGCTTTTTGTTTTCCTTTTGGAAAATTTCAGTGTTTTTCTCTGAACATCAAGCTTTTAACAAGTGTTTCTCTTGATGGAGTAATTTACAGCGGCTGTGAGAGTGGAAAGGCGCTCGTTAGCCTGCCTGGGCTGTGAATGTTCACTGCTTAGATCACAGTGAAGTTGCTGAAGGAAGAGCAACAGGCGCTCCGGTACTGACTCTGACTTTAGTGAACTTAAAAGGAAAATGTGGCTCTTTGTTCTTTAAAGGAATTTTTTCTTAATGGACAAAGATTGCTTTTCTGAAGCAAATGTTTGAACCGTCTTGTTGACAGTTTGGAGGAAACTAAAATGGCACAGAAAACATATAGAAGGGGTCATTGCTTGGTTCTGCTTTTAGGAAGAGCTAATTCATTTTCTTAAGGCTTTGACATATTTATGTGATATTTTTCCCTTTAAAGTATATATGCACAGCCCTAAAAACACTGTCAATGGCCACCTGATACATCATTTATATAACTAAATTCTGGTAAAAGAAATAAATACGAATATTAAATCAGTACAAATGTCTGGCCCATTTGGTGCTGTAAATCATGCATCGATTGACATCAGGAGCTGAATGAACTCTGTTGGGGAGCATGTTTAGTGAATCTAGTCAGAATAATGAGTAATATGTTAATGCTCATGCCTTCCTACCAAACCCAAGTTATTTACAAACCACAGTCTGTGTCTCAAGAAGTTTCATAAATGAAGAGTACTGTATTTACCAAAAATAAATATGCTGGTTTTGCATACCAGTGAAAACTTGGAGCAGAAGAAA
The DNA here is from genome assembly GCF_003668045.3 of Cricetulus griseus. NCBI lineage: Eukaryota > Metazoa > Chordata > Mammalia > Rodentia > Cricetidae > Cricetulus > Cricetulus griseus. The sequence goes on from NW_023276806.1 coordinate 209,750,235, forward strand.
AACATGGACAATCCAATAAATGAGACTAAACATCTAAAATGTGATATTCAATTTTATAGTTAATTTTTCATTAATTTTTTTGTATCAGTGTTTCTTGGTGATCTTATTCTGTTAGGTTCTTAGAGATGTAGAAAGGCCATTTGGTTTCATCTTCTGGTTTCTGAAGCTCAGCTCAAACATACACAGACAAGGCAGATAGACAAGTTACCCAAAGAACTGCACATGCGAGAATGCCTGTGATGATGTCTGTTACATGCATGTGTGATAAAGCATTTGTGCCAAAGTCAATCAACATGTGTGAAATGCCACTGTCCTGCCACCAGGACATAGATGCCTTCTTCAAGGACAAAATAGCCAACAGGCATGCCAAGACTGAGCCTGGAAAACACACAGTTTCTTTTCAATGACCTTGGAGTTCTCATGGAAATCCCTTCGACTTCAAATTTAAGATTCCTGTATTTGGGTTAGCTACAGATTTTCACCACTGCACTCACCTTTTCTGCCTCCTGTTTAGGAAATCTCAGTGCCATTAAAATCTTAAGTGAAGCAGCACAAAGAGTCATCATTTACATTTTAGAGAATTTTACTTGCCCTGTGTCCTAAAGTGACTTCAGGAATTACCCATGCCTGGATTATCTTGATTGTTCTTAATCTCCTTGGGCATGCATTTGCACAAAGAATTCTTTCAATAAAGGCAGAATGAAAATCTAGGTCTCTATTTGATGAACTTCATTCTATGTTGCAAAAATAATTGATAATAACTATGCACATGGTGTAAGCATAGCATTTTAAATGTAGCTTTGAAAGAAATCATAATAGCTGATTAATGAGTTATGATTTTTACTAGGATTTGAGTTACTGCTATTTTCTACAAATGTCTAAAGGTAGCTGATATACATTGTTACAAAAGTATTGTAGCAAACTACTAGATTTTTTTCTCCTTAGTTAGTCTAGATCTTCCCTGATTCACCATCAACCTTTTTCTTTCACCAATTTTACAGATGGCGCATGCATAGGACGGAGCCTGAGAGAAAGGAGGGAGGTCAGGGAACTTTATGTTAAGAGAGCCTATTGGCTATTTATCACCAGCACACAGATACATACTGGGAACGGTGTGTTTTAAAGTATTCTCTTTTGTAAGTTCTCATTTTAACCATCATCTTCCAAAACAGTCATTAAGTAGACAAATATAAAATTTAAACTCACCTTTACTTTTAGTCCTTTCAAGCTTACTGATGGTAAACTATAGTATGTCTTTGTAAATAAATTAGTTCTATAAAATCTACTATAAGAAACCATTAGAACTTAATATGAAAATATGCCATTGATCAAACTTGATTAAGAAAAGTTAATGCTTCCATGTGACTCCAAAGATTTGTGTTTGTTTTTTTTAAAAAGTTTTAAAATATAGTTATAGGATAAAGAAAGCAAAATTAGACCTTCCTTCCTTCCTTGTATAAAATTGATTCATTGAGGTAGATATGTCAATATGAGATGGCATTGATATTTGCAGGAAATTATTATTTGAGAGACTGCTGTCTCTGAAATGTATTCATGGTATTAACAAAACTGAATAATTATAAAGTTTAAAGTACTAAACAGTATGTAAAATTAAAGATTGGGATAATTTTTTATTATGATTTCTTTTGTTCTTATCGAGACAGGATTTCTGCGTTCAATTTTGGTTGTCCAGGAAATTGCTCTGTAGACCAGGCTAGAATACAGAAATCAGAGATCTGCCTGCTTCTGAGTGCTGGAATTTAAGATATGCACCACTGCTCAGCTTGGGATGATTTTTAAATTCGATCTACATGTTTACTTTTATTTGTATATTGAATAAATATTCATATCAGTTTCAGTAAAAAATGATGCTTATATCCAAGAATTTCCTTAGATTTATTTCCATTGAAAGAATTATAACTTTTTAAATTGATAGTGACAATTCTTAATGGTACAAATTACAGTGACACATTTATCACTTTATAATTGAACATTTTCATGTAAAAAGGAAAGTTAATTTTCTGATTTCTGGTTCTCAAGTATTATCAATAACTCACATATTTGCTTATAATAAAAGGTAATCATTGGGGAAAATAAAGGGAATTAATTTTAAAAATAAGTAGGTCTACTTTCTAGATATAATGTATTATTAAAACTAGAAATACTGTGACATCTATCTGTCTGTCTATCTATCTCACAAAAGAAAATCACTAACTGTATTCTCCCAACTGAAATTACTGCTAGCAAATGAAAAAAAAAAAAAAAAACTTAAGGATCTGTAAGAGTCATTAGATAAGCATGGTCTTGACATGTCTACTCTACAGTGTTTTTAATGGTCACTCAGACAGTGAATTGATGAATCTGACTAGCCCTCTCTTCCAAGTGAAAACCTAAGGTTTTCCAAGTACTAATTTGAACGTGGACAATGAAATTAAAGATTATTTTTACATGCTGTTCAAGGGGAAAATTTTTCAAATTATTTGTGTTCATCATAATTTTTTGCCTCTTTAAGACATATGTAAATCATGTTCTTCATTTTATTATATTATTAGTGTATAAACGTATTTGTGCACATGTGTAGGTGTAGGGATTGCATGTGGGGAGGGCACGTGTGTGTGTGTGTGTGTGTGTGTGTGTGTGTGTGTGTGTAGGTTAGAGGTGGATGACAGGTACTCCTCCTCACCCACTCTCCACATTATGTTTTGAGATAGTGCCTCTCAGTGTACCTGGAGTTCAACATTACATCCAGAGGGCAGGTCTGGAAGCCTGAGGATCTGCCCACTTTGCCTCACCCAGCACTGTGTTTAGAACTGACTGACACAAGGAACTGGGGATCTGAGCTCAGACCTTCAGGCTATGTAGAAGGCATTTACCTGCTAAGCCATCTTCTCGGCCCTCAACCTTGTTAATTATATTCTATTTTTATGTGAAATATTTATATTCAAACAAATTTAAAGAAAATATTTTCCTGCCTATGAAGCCAGTTGCAATCCAGATAGGATATAAATAATGAAAAGTATAGTCAATACATTTTGTGCTGTTTTTATTGGCCTTTCAGTGTTGACTGTAAGTCCATGGTGGGACTTTGTGGACAGTGCTTCTTAATTGAAAGGGCTCGCACACAATAGGAGAAGGTCTACACTCATGTGAAAAGTTAGGAGACTTACAAAGACTCATTGACCTTGGCACAGAAATACGGCATCATTCCAGGGACTTTGACATATGAGGCTCATTTCATAAATGTAAAATTTGGCTCTCAGAAAGACGAATGGCTTTTCTAAGTCCAAATACCAATTTAATGAAAACAGAACTAGAATTAGAGATTTGGATAATTTGGGCTGGTGCTCTAGTCTCTCACTCCCATACCCTCAGATGCATGAGGATGTATAGTAGTCACTTCATTTAAGTATACACATATTTAAAATTAAAGTAATTAAACTGCACTTCCAAAAGGATTTATTTTGCTTTTATTTGTGTGTGTATATGTGAGTATACATATGTAACTGTGTATGTAGAGGCCCACAAAGGCCAGAAAAGAACACTGGGTTTCCAGGGTGGGAATTACAGGTAGTTGAGAACTGCCCAATGTGGGCACTGGGAACTGAACTTAGGTCTTTTGAAAGAGTGAATCATCTGCACAACCTGAAACAAATGAGAGCAAGAAATATTGGCTCCGTGTACAAGGTGGTCCCAGCTACAGGATGCAAGAGACACAACTCTAATAGAAGCCCCCCAAAAGGCTTTGCTAAATCTTTAAGCAGGCAAGACAACGTGACTTTCAGAGGGAGCCTCACAACCCCAGAATTCACTCATGGGAGAAAAACAACAAAACAAAATCAGGAGAAATCAAAACCAGAACAAAACAATAGGGGGCTGGACAGATCAATCAGCAATTAAGAGAACTGGCTGTTCTTTCAGTAGACTTGCCTGTTCCATACCCAGCACCCAATGGCAACTAATAACCAACTGTAACCCCTGTTCACGGCAGTCAGTGCCCTCTTCTGGCCACTGTAAGCACCACACGCATGCAGTGCATGAATACATATGTAGGTAATACACACACACACACACACACACACACACACACACACACACACACACACACACACACGCACCAAACCAAAAACTTAAAACAATTTTTAAAACAACAAAAATCATTATCTGCCTAAATGTCTGTATCAGAAGCTGTGTTGCTCTGAAAGGAGATGTTCTTGACCCTTTCAGGGCTATGCTGTTCAAAGTTTCCAACCCAGAGTTAACAGTGCAGCCATGTGGGTAGTTGTCTCAATGTGTATTCAGGAATTTCTCTAAAACCTTTGAGGGCTAAGGACATGACTGAGCTGGTAGAGGCCTTTGCTAACGAATCTTGACATTTGTTCCTTGGAACCTGCATGGTGGAAAGTTTCAAGCCCAACTAGTTATCCTCTGAGTGTGCACACACATACCCTCCCACATAAACTGACTTTGAAAATGTAATAAAATTGCCTAAAATCACTCAGAGTTTCAAAGATGACTTGAAGAAAATCTCAAAATGTTTTTAGGTGGTAAAATAATAATCTGACAGCAGTTGCTTTTCTCAAATTTGCTTTCAGAGATCCCAGAGTTTTTGTTATACTATATATGTGTATGTAAGGTCTTGGTTTCCATGGTGATAGAATTATTTGTTTTTCATACCTATTTCTCACAGAGATGATAGAAACATACCCATTTCTTTCAAAGAAGGCTCTTGTCGTTCTTAGTGGTTGAAGTTAAAGCCGGTTTACTTCTGTGAGAGTTTTAAACAGATCCCTCTGTCACCAACACATGAGGCTTCATGGGTAGTTTGTTTCCTACATGACTCCTGGACAGAGTTCCTGAGAGAAGACTGCATCTTTTTCTCTTCTGGAAACACCACAAGGAATCCCAGCTGGGCTTTGCCAGCACCACGGAATGCACAGAGCATAAGGCGAAGCCCTTCAGTTTCACTAGCACGCCATTCTGAAGACTCTGCATGCCTTGTCTTCTCCAATACTCCAAGAGTGATGAAGTTTTGGCACAGTGTTACAGCAATATTTCCAGAAGTAAAACTCTTAACTCTTACTTTTTCTTGAACTTTGCAGAGGTTTCTTTTCCTATCAAATTCCTTTTTCTGACTACATAATTTTATCATTAAAATTCTTGCTGTATCAAATGTAGCTTCTAATTAATGGTGTTCTCATTATGTGGTCTAAGTATCAAGGTTAGCTTATTATTCAACTCATTTTTTTTTTCATAGCATGGTTACCCAAATGAGAAGAAACTCAGTTTGATGGTTAATAGTTATTAACCTGATTTTGTTGAAAGGCAACCATCATATTTAAGAAATGAATTTAGCCGGGCGTTGGTGGTATACACCTTTAGTCCCAGCACTGGGGAGGCAGAGGCAGGCGGATCTCTGTGAGTTCGAGGCCAGCTTGGTCTCCAAAGCAAGTGCCAGGATAGGCTCCAAAGCTACACAGAGAAACCCTGTCTTGAAAAAAAAAAGAAAAGAAATGAATTTAAGTGTTGTTAATCCATAAATCAAACCTGTTTTTAGAAATCTTTAGAAAGCATCAAAACAATACAGATGTAAGTACTGAGAGTGCCCACAAAAAGAAGCTGAATGACATGGAAAGGTCTAAAGTGTAATTCAGAAAAACAGATATGATGTGGTGTCCGTCAAAAGCCTCTACCCTGTTATAGCAAGGTGTTTGGCTGCATTTGTATTGCTTCTTCTAAGGAGAGATAGCCGGGTGTCTTAGGTTACACTTTGAAGTGGATTTGAGAAGTGTCCCTAGGATGACAGGCTCACATCCAGTGGTGTGCCACATCAACTATGCACAATTCATATGCACAAGTCTCCTGGAGGCTATTTTCTTTTAGACAGCATTCAACAATATTTATTGACAACAATTAATATTTTGGCAGGAGTGGTTAAAATGATGAGGCTTTTTGTCATTCCATGCAGACTCTAGGATGACCTAGACATTTTGGTATCATCACCAAGCCTTTTGAAGCTAAGTGGTACACCAGGAGAAAACTTTAAAGCTATGAAAAACAGAATATGCTGCCCTAAAGTCTATATTCAAAAGATCATGTCCTTATTAAAAGTCACATAATTAATCACAAAGATGTTAGAAAAATAATAATTTTGAATGAATCCAAGGTAAAAACACTTGAAGTGGAAAAAATTAGGAATAACAGAGAAATATATTTTGGTTAATTTTCTTCTAGATAAACAAAATCGTATGCACATCCTGTACAATATAGTAGCATACCATTTAATGATAAATACCTGATAATGTATTAGGTACACAATGACTTAACTATCAGTAAAACTAATTTTTAGATAATTAAATTAGTATACATATGTATTGTTTAAAGAATTCAAAACAATGTAAGTTAATACGAGTTTACTTTTATCAGTGAGACTAAAACACATAGAAATAAAATACGTCAGATCATAATGTAACGTGTGATGAAACAATGAGAAGAAAAATATATTAGAATCTGACAATATTGGATTTTTCCGTGAATTCACAGGAACAATGAAAAGAATAAAAAAACTAACATACCAAACCACATAAAAATATTTGTTTTGTTGTCTTTGCTTCTTAAAAGGTAAAATATCCTAAATGAAGTAACAATGTTTCATCTATTTTCAGTATACTTAAATGTACAATTTATAATAGAGATGAGAAAAGTGATTTAGTGGCAAAATTTCTATATCACACTGATAATAAAATTTATAAATGTGATGAAAAACCTAACTTAAATCTATGTTGACAATTAAGCCAATATGAAAAATGAATATATAAAGTTAAATTTTCTACATGTGTTAAATTATTATACAAGAAAACATTCTATTAATTGAAAAGGTAATAAAGAAGAAGGAAAGGGATGGAAACAGGCATAAGATTCTAGGAAACACACATCAAAACAGACCAAAGAAATTCAACAGATAACATTAATATATTAGTTGAGAATGGATTAAACCATCTAATCAAAAGAGTCATAATGTAAAGTGAATAGAGCAAAAGAAAATCCATATCAAGAGAGTTAAAATGGCTGTGCTAATATCAAACAAACTTTAATACAATAAAAAGTGGTCACAAAGATATATAAGTTGTTTTTTAATAAAAAGAGGATCAATCTATCAGGAAGATTACAATAATGATACACATATATGAACCTAGCAACATAGCCCCAAGTTAGAGGAAGTGCAGACTGAGTCAGCAAAGTGGAACTTTGAAATCATATAATGACAGCTGAAGCATCCAGTACTTCAGTTTTCTTCAGCTTTGAGAAATAGAATGATTAAATGACCAATAAAACATAAAAACACAACAGTGGAAGCCAGCAGCAAAATTTACATAATCTCACATATATTTAACAACATAAAAAACAGACTCTATGTTAGTCCACAAACACTAATTTATGTAAAATTACTGGATTCATTAAAAAGAATGTTTGGGAACATAGAGAGACATTAAGTTAAACATTAATAAGAAAAATTTTCACAAAAGTGAAATTAAGAAATATTTAAATAGCTGGGTGTTGGTGGTGCACACCTTTAATCCCAGCACTCGGGAGGCAGAGGCAGGTGGATCTCTGTGAGTTTGAGGCCAGCCTGGTCTCAAGAGTGAGTGCCAGGATAAACTCCAAAACTACACAAAGAAACCATGTCTCGAAAAACAAAACAAAACAAAACAAAACAAAAAATTTAAATAATCAGTGGGTCAAAGAAGAATACAAAGAATCTTAAGAAATACTCTGAAATAAATGAGAAGGAAACCCATAAAGCCAAGCATCTGATGTAGCTAAAGGCTCACATAAAAGGAATTTTAAAAGAGAATATGCCTATTCTAAGGATAAAATAACTCAAGTCCTAAAGTCTACTTCCAAATTTAACTTGAATAGTGGTGACAGTTGGACAACTCAGTGACTATAATAAAAATCATTGAGTTGTATACTCAAAATACTCAAATATTATGGTATGTGAATTATATGTCAGTAAATCTGTTAAGCATAAATCAAGAGTATTTTCATTTTAATAAGATGTGACATAACTATTACACATCTTCCTTCAAAATTATGTTTGTATATTTTGGCAGTAAAACATTGTGGGTCTGTTCTATAATTTATTTAACTAAATGCACTTCTGAATTGTTTTAACTGTACATGCATGTTAGTAAATTTGAAATAAATATTTAGCAGCAGTTGTAGCTCCTAACTACTTATGAGTATTCATTTCTAGATGATGGGGAAAGTACTTCTGTGTATGTTTATTCTTATTGATTGTTTAATAAAGTTCTGCTTGGCCAATGAATCAGCAAGTTAGGAAGGACTAGGAGTCAAAGAGGATTCTGGGAAATGTAGTAGAGAAGTGGTGATCCAGGCAGGAAGTGACATAGCAAGGAGACTCATATTTAAAGAAGGAGAAACAGGAAGCATCTCTTTTTTCCCCTTGTTCCTCCAGCAGCGCAATGTGATCCACCAGCAAGGAGGGACGCCAATAAGGCATCCGATAAGATAAGTCTTATAAAATATATAGATTTATGATAATTAAGACTGAGCTAACACATGAGAATCCTAGTCATTGGCCAAGCAGCTTTGTACCTAATACAAGTTTGTGTGTATTCATTTGGGACCTAACTCAGGCGGCGGTTGGCGTAAAGCTTACACGTGGAGGCGGGGCTCGGCGGCTTTTGGCCGAAAGATTTATCGTAACATCTAGATATGCATTTATTAGTTGAAAACTCATTCAATTGTTGGGTTTTGATTAATTCTGCCAAATTACACTTAAAAACCTGTTCTTACAAATAATGTTTAAGATCTGGATTCTGATTATCATGAGAATCTTCAGTGTGTGCATATTTAATTTTATATAACAGCCTCTTTATTTGCACACTAATGAAGGTGTTATAATTTTAAATCTTCTAACACAAATTATATATGTGCAGAAAAGTACATTTTTAATCCTTTGGGTACTGTACAATTTGTATTTGGGTTTTACTTATCAAAAATGTTAATGCTTATACAATTTTCAATTGTGTTCCTTTCTATCCAGAAATACATTTTATTCCATTTATTTAAATATTTTAAAATAAAATTTAGTAAACCTCAACACATATTTGTTACATTCTCATCAACTTTGTTAATGCTGAATATAGTTTTAAAATAAAATATATTTATTATAATTTGCATAATCATAACAGAGGCTCTTACAATACAAAATAATTTACTTATATTATAAAAATGATAATATATCTATATCAATAAACATCACTTGAAAATTATGTGATAAAACAGTAAAGAGTATGTTCTGGTTCATTGCTTATTGTCTTAGAACTTGATTTCCTATTCATAAAGTTTATTAACATATACTTTATATCATGTGCTATGCTACAATCTGATAATATTGGTTTGGATCCATTGACATAGCTTTGGAATTTGTTACCAATTTCCTGAAAAATTATTAAATCCTCAGACATACAATTCTATATCAATGTTTCTAGAATTGTTATACTTTGGAATGTTTTCAAATGTTTGTTTGCCTCAATTTCTGTATGATTTTAACAGCTCTTTCCTTGGGAAGAACACAGTTAAGTATTTCTACTCTTATTAAGATGGGATTATATATGTTATTTTGAGGGTTAGTTTTTAATGACCTGAAAGTTTATGTTTATTCTTCCCTAATCTTCATTGATTAAACTAAATGGATTCTGAGTATGTGTACTATTTCTAAAGCCAACTTGTAGATATCAATTTCTTTTTTTTAATTTATGAACTTGTATTTTTTGCTGCCTTTTTTCTCTTTTATTTATTAGATTAAAAACCAGTTGGTTTTATCTAAAACAATTTTTGAAAAATGCGGTTTTGTGTTTATTTAAGTAATAAAGCTCTAAAAGAGACAGATTTACTGGTCATATGCAACTGAAGAGTCAGGTGTAATTAAGAAGAAACCATCATGGAGGTGAAATCTTCTGAAACTATATCCTCAGGGTCAGCAAACAGAAGGTATAGTTTAGAGGGAGCTTAGACTGTGTCTCATGTTGTAGTGTTAAGAATTTACCAGGTGAGCATATTTTGGAGACATGAACAAGCCATTAAGAGCAGCTGCAGCTTGGCCCGGTAACATGCCAAGACAGCCTCCATAGCATTGAAAACTCTGGAATTGAAGCAATCATAAAGAGTGACTGAGGCTTGGCACCATGTGACAGCTTCAAAATCCCAGAAAAGAATCCAGGAGAGGGTATTGCCAGAAGTATAGCCCACTTGCTGTAAAGTTTCAGCCATTTTGGGGATGCCAGTTTCATGGGGTGATCACCAAGAACAGCAATGTAAGTGACTTGGAGTCACTTGAGCTTAAGGAAACAAACTAAGTGTGCTGTAGACAGAAGCCCAAAGTCTTTGGAGGATTCTAGAAGATCATGAGAGAGTTCCAGGAGTCTCAAACTGAGTTTTAAACTGTTGAACTTTAGTGCATTTTAATTTTATTGTGACTGTACCCTGGTTCTACACCCTTGGAATAAGAAAATATGTAGCTTACTTTTTATTTTACAGAAGCTCACAGTTAGTAGGCTGGAATTTTACAGAAACTTTGGAAAATTGAGAGGAAACTACGGGTATTTTAGAAACTTTCGATATTTCAGAGAGGCTTTGAACAATGAAGGAGACTTTGGGTATTTTAAAGAAATTGAATTTTAAAAACAGTGGGGCTTTTACAAAGTTATGTTTTACAATGTGATATTAGTAACAACATCTTGGGGGCAAAAAAGAAAGAAAAGGTTATTTCATGACATGTGATGTGTTTGTTTTTCAGATTGACTATGGATCAATTGGGCTGATTGGTTTTGTCAACTTGACACCAACATAGACATATCAGGGAGGATAAAATCTGGAATGAAAAAACAAATATCTCCATAAGATTGGCCTGTAGGCTGGTCTGGGGTATTGTCTTGATCAATGATTGACACAGAAGGTCAAAGCCCCTTGTGGGTAGTGCTACCCCAGGGCTGCTAGTCCTGGGTGCTATAAGAAAAAAGGTTGAGCAAGCTGTTAGGAGCAAGGTAGTAAGCAGAACTCCTCCAGTTTATAAATATTTCAGTTCCTGCTTCTATGTTGCTGCCTTGAGTTCAGGTCCTGCCTTCTCTTAGTGGCAGAATGTTGGAAGATTTAAATAAAAAATTAAGAAAAACAAACTATTTCCTCCTCAAGTTGCTCTTGGTCATGATGTTTTATCGCAATAATATATACCCACAGCTAAGTAAGATACCAGCACAAACTACAATGGATGTTAAATCAGGTAAAGGCCTTATAAAATCACCAGTAGGTTTTATGAAGCAGAGCAAAGCTGAGATTCCAGGTATTATTGTTCATCAGCATTCTGTATAACCTGCTGACCATCAGAGGTAATCTTTTTTCTGGATGAGAACACTATCTTCCCACATGAGTTATGGCAACTGTGGAATTAAGACTCTTGCCTCCATTACTGCAATTCAAAAATCATCCTAGTCAAGATAAGGAAATTTCCCTGATCATCATACCAGCCCCAAATCAATACTTTACAATTTTTTCATTAAAGCAGATATGCCAAGTATCCTACCTGATTGATCTCTGCTTACAATGCAGCAAGAAAAAAAGTGCATACCCCTGTCCATGGTTGGCTGTAAAAAAAAAAAAAAAAAAAAAAATCCCCTTTACTTCCATCCCTCTAAAAACAGCCACTAGTTCAGAGTATTTTCTAAACAGCAGACCATATTCCTATCCAGAATCTTAGTGCAGTCTGGAAATTAACTGTGATTTTTGTTGTTTGCTTGCAGCTTGGATGCTGGCAGCTTTTTGAGATAGCTTTACATAGAAGCTGAGTGCGGAGAATCTGTTATCTACATGAATATACCTTTCATATGTGAACTTGATGTGTAACATCCTTTGCAAACTTATGCCCTCAGATGACAGCAATAGAGCAGCAAATGCTTCTGACCACAAAGCACCTTTACTAATGAGGTCCAACTAAAATCAAGTCTTCTCTTTAAAAAAGAAGGTCTTGGGCTGGAGAGATGGTTCAGTCATTAAAGGTAAGGTTCACAACCAAAATAGAAGGTCTAGAACCCCATCGCCTCTGTCTCATATGCAAGTTCTTAATGCTTATAGCTTATTTCTACTTACATCCAATCCTCTTGCCATGATAATCTTAAATTTATGAAGAAAAGTTACAAAATTAGCACATGATCATGTATACCTGTGTGCTTGTGCGCACGTGAACACACACACACACACACACACACACACACACACACACACACACACACACACACACACACACACACATTCATACCCTGCTGTGACCGTGTAGCTTGGGGCCTGGAACTCTGGCTAAGAGTAGTGAGGAAATGAAGAAAAGACAGAGAAGCAGGCACGTGTACGGTAAAGCTGTGTTCCGGTGGAGGTGTGCACTCTGATGGAGGATATCTCCCACCCTGAACGTCAGTGTGTTTAGCAGGTAGAAACATGGAGGAGCCATTAGCCATTCTCAGTGGGAGGCAGCTGCAGATCGCACCCTCTGGTTGTGAACACCTAGGAGGAGAAAACTGGGCTTCCCATCTTTTGTGCACATTGATCAGTCATCCGTGAACACTTATTCCTGGACTCCTGAGGATATCTTTGCCATCCCTCTTGAGCCTGGTCCATGAGAGGAAATAGACTTGACAATTTTGGATGGGTCTGAGGCCTTAGATTGCTTGACATGGGTATATCGATGTCAATAATACAAATTCACTCAAGGTTTCACTCCTTTTGGGATTCTTCTGCTTTATCCAATTTTTCTCACTTTGATATTCTTTAATTTAAGGGAAAAGTTATAAAGCAAACTAAAACACATGCACAGACACCTTTGTAAAGTAACAAAAAAATGAGGAAAAGAAAAATTTTAACAGATAGATTAGGAGCTCACAAATAAGACTATACAGTTAGTCAGTACTTCTGCTTTTGATGTTGAGACCAAAATTATTATTTCTGATTTCTATCTATCAGAAATCCTTCCAAGACTCAGATTCAGAGAGTTCTTGGTATGTTCTTAGTGAAAGTCATCGCTCTCTCTAGGGCACCATGACCTCTAAATTTACAGAGGAACAGTGGCAGAAATGACAGACAAAAAAAAAATACCACAATAGGATCATCACATGTACAACACAACATTTGGGGGCTTAAGACATGCATCATCCAGTAGGTACTATTTTAGCTAAGATTTGGATTGGTAATTTTCAGGTGTCTAGTCTGTCTCTACAAAAGGCCTGTTGTTTCTAAGTGCAGTTTAAGAGTAGTAAACCCTTTGTATGACAGCCCACTTTCTCACCTTTTCTTCATATAAAATTAATTTAGCAGTCAGTTGGGCATTGAATTGTGTTGTAATTCCAGGACTAAAAATAAACTTTGCAGTGAATAAAGAGATATTGCATTGCACAGTAGGAAGTCAAAGAAAATTTATTCCCCAAATAAATATACATTCTAGCCAGTAGATTCAGCTTTTCACATGGGATAAAGGAACCAGTCGAATCAATCTATTCTGAGCTGCTAGTAGCCAACCTGGCAATGTAGCTCTCTGGATTCTGTATGCCCACAACATCAATGGAAATTCATAATGGTGATGCTGATATATATATATATATATATATATATATATATAATATATATATATATCATGGCTTGCCATGATAGGCTACTTTCTAACACTAACACCACTGTGTCCTGCAAGCTCAACCAGTTTAGAAAATCAGCATGTAGTCCTGCATTATTTGATTGTTTCCTATAACAGGAAAGTGTACTCATCACAGTACAAATTAGAAACTGAAACACCAATGCAACCCAATGGACCCTGGAACTTTTAAGTGGTCTGAGGGAAATGGTTACTACACACACAGCCTCCCTCTCAACAACCACCTATGCTTTATAGGACATTGACTAATTCGGCTCCATGAAAATAAATATTTCTCCTCTGGCACACCTGCAGCTAATGTAAGATAAATGCTACCCTGTTTCTCAGTCTCACTTAAAGCAGCATGCAATTGTGAAGTCTAGATATTCTTCGAAGTTCAAGGTGGAGAAGTCGAGGAAACTTTCTAAAGATTTCTACCTTAATACGGAATGAGGAGGTACAGTGAAGAGAGTTAAAATGCAGTACCAGCCTCCTATCAGCAGCCCTTTCCCCCACACGAGTCTCCTCCACCTTTGGGTTTGTCCATTCACTTCACAACACTTGCCCGTGCTACCATCTCATGAGTTGCAAGACCATTCTCTGGGTTATATGGGAACATCCTTTGCTCCTAGTAGGTGACCTATTACGATTAGGTTTTATTGGAGTTTTGATAGACCAAAACAGATACCATTTATTTCTACCTTCACCTGAAAGACAAAGAAGAAGAAGAAAACCATTTCCTAGTGGGTGCTGACTTGGGTATCACAGAGTCTCCTTATATTTTCAGCCTGGATTCTGTTACTTCATTTAGCCCCAAACAAAGAAGCATCATAGCCTGGAAGTCTGTTCAGAAACAGCTTTTTGTTTTAGGTCCCCAAATTATGTACTCAACCGATCTCAGTTGTTCAGTTGCAGGGCTGGTGAATGCCAGCTTATATTTAGCATGTAGAGGCCTACTTTTCCCAGAGACTCAAAGAGCAGGTTCAACACTCAACTGCAGAGCTTGACTGGCAAAGGAAATCATTCACCGAGCAGTTTCTTTTTTTCAAGCAGGATACAGTGCTCAATACTCTGAGTCATCCTTATGGCAAGATGTTACTAGGTTGCATCATGACTACTTCTACCATGCCTGCTTCCTTGTGTTTAGTGACAAGGAAGGGCAGGTGAAATATTGAACAACAGATTACAATTTAACCAAATTAATGAAAAATTTAAAAATATGCAACAGTGATAGTGTAGTAAATGTTTATTATTTATTTCAAATATAAGCCTGTGGTATCCTGTATTAACTGAGACATGTGACAAGACAGTGCCCCACAGCCTGTGGGGTCCTTTGTGCAAAGTCAATAATCCAATATAGAGTATGACACTTGTGAGTTATCCAATAACTTACCTTCCAAATGTGGAGGACATTAGTACATACAGTCCCCACTAAGCACTGAGCATTTAGAAAAATAATAGACCATAATAAACCTCTATAAGTATTAGCTATTAGTCATTAATTTTTCTTAGAAGGAAAATTCTGGCACCTCCCCCAGAGCGCTGATTAGAAACACGATTTATCTAAATAATGAAGGGAATATTAAAGGAGGCAGTCCATGGGTTTGAAAGGAGAAATCGGAAGGGAGGAACAATGTAATTATATTTTTTACAGTTGTCTTAAAGTGTCACAGATCACAAAAGAGAAAGCAGTAATACTAAACTTCAGCTCACCACTTTCCCAGAGATGATTCTTACCCCTCCCCCATACCGATGCTCAAATTAAGAAGGTCTGAGTGGCGGGCCTGGCCTCTTTTCCATTGCACCAGAATCTGAACCACTGTCTCCAGAGGAGAACATTGAACTGTCATTTTACCTGCACTAAATCCAGCAGAAATCTTCGGCTATTTCTGACAATGGAAATGATAACCCTTGTCTGGTCTTTTAACTGATGCAGATTAGTGTCTATTTTTATATCCCTTTGGTCATTTCAGGAGGCATGAAAGAGGATGAAAATTAGACCCCTGGACTCAAATTATCAGCTTTCTCAGTTTTGTGAGCATAAGAAGAACCTTCATTTTGTTTTAATCACTTGGCTGTATTGACAGTTAATAAATAACTGACAGGCCACTTAAAATTCAGAGGGACAACGTGGAGCAAGGACTGTTCAGTGTGAGCATCGATGACATGCTTACATCTGTGTTGTTTATAAATGTGAGCTCAAATCTCCTTACTAGCTCTTTATGTGTTAATATATGAAATTCCCTTTCTGTAGTTAATGTAATACAGATCTAATCCGTATGCAATGACTCTAGCCTAGGACTCTTTCCAGGCCTCTGGAGTTATTTATATGCAATTTTCAAACAGAGGTGATCTTTGCTATATGCACTAATAATATTTACATTTTTAAATGGAACACAGACTGAAAGTTGAGGTGGAGGGTTACAAGGTCAAAGAAACACAGAGATTAGATCTTTAACCAAAACAGACCATTGCATATTGAACATATCGATATCATGTTATTGAGACTTTGGTGCTCCCATTAGAGACACAGCTGCCGAGCAGAAGGAAAATTTCTTTTTCAAAAGAACAACTGTGTTTGTCAACAGCTATTAAGTAGAAAATATAAAGATCCATGGCCACTAAGACAAAAACACATCCGGAAAACTTCTAACAATGCAGTCTAAAATGTTGGCTAAAAGGGAGTGGGATAATGTATAGTTATTTTTAAACCATCACCAAAGGAAAATCAAACACAGAATTTTAGTTACTGAAGCCCATAATGTAAGTTGAAGTTCAGTATTTGCATTTCAGCCAAATAAATAATAAAAGATGACGAAGACGAAGTTAATGGCGTTGCATACAACTCTTGATAAATTAAAATCTTAAAACAAACAAACATCATGGGATGAACCCAGAAGCAAAGCAAGCTCTGCAAGCAAAACACAGAACAAACGAAGGCCATCCCATCCATTGCTAATTCTGGGGAGTCTTCCTGGTGAAGGATGGAGTGGTACCAAAGAGCAATGGGTAGACCCGCCAGCGTGCATGGACCTTACTGCCATTTCACATTAGAATAAGCCTTGTATGGTTTTGTGCAATCACTGATTACTTCTGCTCTCCATTTGGTCTTTTATAGAGCTAACAAGCAGCCCCATTGTGTCTGTAGCACAAAGTTTGCTGCGTTGTAGCTCAAATGGAGTCTTGTGCTATAGCTTTTGAGATGGGATTTTCTGGTTGTACGGGCTGGCTCTACCTCCCTCTCTCCCTCTCTTTCTATGTCTCATACATTCACCACACAAGCACACTCGTGCGGGCACGTGCACACACACGCGCACACACGCGCGCGCGCACACACACACACACACACACACACACACACACACACACTCAGGTGGAGAGAGAGAAAGAATGAGGATTACAGGTTATGACATCATGCTCTCTCTATCTGAGAAATGTTATAACCAGCATAGGACCGACTCAGACACCCTGAACTTGGGTGTCAGTAAGGAGGCCTGGACGATTTATGGGGCCTCTGGTAGTGGATCAGTATTTATCCCTAGTACACAAATGGACTTTGGGAGCCCATTCCACATAAAGGGATCCTCTCTCAGCCTAGACACACTGGGGAGGGTCTAGGCCCTGCTCCAAATGATATGACAGACTTTGAAGATCCCACATGGAAGGCCTCACCCTCTCTGGGGAGCAGAAAGGGGTTGGATGGGGGTCAGTGGGGAACATGGAAGGAGTGGAGGGAGAGGGAAATGGGATTGACACGCAAAACAAGCTTGTTTCTAATTTAAATTTTAAAAATTAAAAAAAAAGAAACGTTGACTGTCACATTCACCCTCTGCATGTAAGTCTGGAGATGATTGTGTGTGTATGTATCTGCTGCAATAAATATTTCATATAGAGGTTAGTCAGACTTTTGCTTTACTGCCCAGGTAATACTTTAAGATCCAAGGGCTACATAGTCTTCACTGTAGTTCCACCATCCTGCCATTTATGTGACTATGCCTTATACAATATGTAAATGAGTAAAGGCACTGACTTCCAATGAAACTTCATGGTGGGACTTCATTTTTTCACCCTTGATATTAGAATCTCACTTAGAGTGTCTTGTTTCTTTTCTAAGCTAAATCTATCTATCTAAACAGACAAACAAATAAAGGTAAATCACAGAATTATACCTTTGCTATATATATATATATGTATATATATATATATATGAAAAAGCTATAAGTTATCATTCAGTTTATATAAATGAAAAATTCAAAATTAGGAGGAATGTTTTCTAAATACAGGCTTTCAAACCTTCTAATTTTTATATTAAAGGATCTCTCTGTATTTCTTTCATTTTTATTGAATTTACATAAATAAAAAGAATAAAGGGTAATAAAAATTTTTTAACTTTAGGAAGGATGGTCTAAAATAAACACAGTGGACCATTCAGAAGCCCTCCCTGATGTGAGAGAGAAAGCCAGAGACGTGAATCGAAGCTATTATCATATACCATCCAACACAGCTTATGTAACATATTGACTAAAGTGTTCAGAAGTGGAGGCAGAAGAGTAATGAAGAATATGTAACTTTTTTAAATGGAAACAATCCGATTCCATGCACCTGACATATGAATAAATTCCATTTAAAATTCTCAATAGAAGCATCGTGGGTTAAAGAACAAAGGAAGCAGCTTCAGGCTGTTTTTCATAATTTTTCTAATTCTTTGTTTTAATGGAATAGAAGAGTTTCGTGGGACTGAAGGAAGAAAAAGAAGCCCTGTCTGATGACTTCTGCATTTGCAAATAGTACCTGCCACCTGAATAAAGTACAGCACTTTGAATGATGGTGATATTGTCAATGATGTATTTTAAATCAATGTATCTCTAAAGAAGGCAAGATCTTTTCTTCATTTCACATTAATGTATTTACCATTTTTCTGGGCTTCTCCTAGGTCATAAATAATAGAAGAACTGATATTAGCAAAGAAAGGCAGAGAATTCTAAATCCTAGTTGTATTAATAATAATTACTGTATTAATACCTGTAACAACTATTTAAGAAGAAATCGGAGTTCTTCCCTGAAGATTAAAGCCTATTCTAATATACATCCATGAGAAATGCCTTGGAAATTGCAGCAATCCATTTAGGAAAGATGGTCCAAGTGTCCTTCCTTTTATAAATGTAAAACTCCTACAGATTTCAAAAGGAGACTTCCAATATGCAAAAAAATGCAGAATTTTTAGTCTGGGCAAATACATTCTACCAGATCATTTTTCAATACAATGAGCTGAATCTCATGAAGAAAAGAAAAGGTTACATGGGTCACCCAGAGACCTTTTTGTAGCATCTTTTGTCAGAAAATAAGACACAGAATACACCAAGGGGAAGAGGATGTTTTCTAAGCCATATGACTACAGAAACTCGGCACCACGATATACAAAAGAACTCCACTGAAGCAAACACAGCACTTTTGTGACAGAAAGTGTGTGTTAAAAAGATCTGGGGAAAAGAGTGGGATCGAACGTGTGACTAGCTGAGCAAATGTCTTTTTCCCCATTGCAGCAAGTGCTCACCTTAGACCTCAGAGCCAAATCAACTGCACAGTGCCATTGTCAGGTCTGGTCTCTGCCTTCTAATAATTAAAAGAGACTGGAAAGCATCCCATATCCTAGATTCACTCACTTTCCTGTTAGGAAAGTAGAGAAATATGCCTTGTGGGGGAGCTCAGTGTGCTTCTTGATGAACCAGAAACCACAATGGGATTTTGATACTCAATTTTAGCCCTAGGTTAAGACAGGAAGAGCAGTGTCTCAAAATTAGAATAAAATAAAAGAGCTCATTAAAGACATGTTATAACCAGGAGCATTTAGTCTTAGTTAGATAAGGCTTTGAAAGGAGGTTATAATAAATAACTTCCACAATGTCAAGAAATATAGTTGACTGCTGTGTAAGATACCAGCACTTAAGTAAACCCGGTGGCCATTCATGTAAAGTGTCATATTTTACATTATT
Organism: Cricetulus griseus; assembly: GCF_003668045.3. Lineage (NCBI taxonomy): Eukaryota > Metazoa > Chordata > Mammalia > Rodentia > Cricetidae > Cricetulus > Cricetulus griseus. Next base: position 209,769,921 of record NW_023276806.1, read on the forward strand.
TTATTGTCCTCCTATAATAGAAAGTCTATTTTGCATGTAGAAATTCTGAATTTTGTTTTACTATTACTGGCATTTTCAATAGCATGGGTCTTGCAGTTACTGGAGACCATCTTACAGACAGATAAGTAGATGAATTTAGAAATTCTGACTCTAACTAAAGAATGAAGGAAAGTATTATTGTTTTCAAAATTAAAAAGTAAGGAAATGCACTATGAAAAATGAAGCCAACAAAATATATTTAAAATGTACATCATAGATGAAAACATTAGCATACTATCTGAGATAACAAAATAATCTAATTTAGTTACTGGTGTTGCTAAATTAAACATCAGTGCTGCAATCATTCCTCAAGTTTCTTCCTTCAAAGGTGCTCATGTCAAAGAAAGGTAGTAGTGTTTCTCTTTTGTCTCAAGCAATAGCTGAATAAACAAACACCAATCTATATCTCCATCATATACAAGGTTAAAATAGAAACACAATAAACATGTTTTATTTTTCTTGTTCTCATCCCCAGTGAAGGGAGACAAGCATTTGGAACTGAGATGGTTATTATAATCCAGGCTCCCAACTTCTCTTTCCAAATTGAAATTGGCTCTGACAGAAGATCATTAATAACAATGAAAACAAGCTTGTTTCTATTGTTTCTACACCACATGGATGGTTCATATTAAGTGCAATGTGATGAAGACTTAAAGACAGAAAGCAGAGGAAGAACAGAGGGGACGGATAGCACAAGGGAGACTCTTCATAATAAGGTTGTTTCTGCCTATTCTACAGATTAAATGATCACTTGCTTAATGGAATCAATTTTGTTTTGAGATACTTAATGACAAAATGGCACAATATTGCCATGAAAACCAATCTGTGGATCAATGGAATAAAGGACCCAACAATAAATGTACCCAAGTATACTCAGTTCTCTACAAAAGCATGAAAGTCACATGTAGAAAAAAAGATACATGTTGAGGGGAAATCTGGATGTCCATATGAAGAAGATGGAAACTGGATCCCTTTTTCTCACCCTACTCAAAATGGGTCAAATACTTTAGGGTAAGACCTGAGAGTCTGCGACTACAACATGAGATTATAAAATACCTCTGAGTAAACACAGGTAATGATTCCCTTAGTAAGACTCCCACAATGCAGAAAAAGCATGAATTGATACAGAGAATTGCATAAAACTAATAAGTTTCTGCAGAGTGGAAGATACTGTCAATAGCCTGAAGAGAGATCCTGCAAACTGAGAGAGAAGTTTGGCCCCCAAAATTGACTGAGGATATGTATGCAGAATGTATTGGAAAACGCAAACAATAACAGCAAAGACAAACCCCTCAAAACCTGGCATGATGTCTGTCATTAATCTTTTTGTTTCTGTGACAAAATATTCTGACAAAATTAAACTTAAGGGAAATTTTGTTTATTCTGACTTATCATGGCTAGGAAGTCACAGTGGCAGAAGCTTAAAGAAGCAGCTGGTCACATTGCACTCTCAGTTATGAGCAGAGAACAATGTGTGCTTTGTTTAGTTCCTTTTCTGTTTTACTCAGTCGAGGACTCCAGCCTCCTCTGGAATGGTGGTGTTGACTTTTCATGTGGGTCTTCAATTAAACTAATCAATGTAATAGCTCACAGGCATGCCCAGAGCCCATGTAATCCTTCACAGGTGTAGTTGGAGACTTGTCTCATGGGTGATTCAGATCCTGCCAAATTGACAATCAGTAGTAACCATCCCACTGGTGAATGCTCTAATCCCATCACCCAGGAGATAAAAGAAGGAAGAGCAGAAATTTAAGAGCAGCTGCAGCAAAATAGCAAGTTCAAAGCTAGCCTGGATTGTGTGAAATTTTGTTCTAACGCAAAATAAAACAACCACAAAACATTTAATAACAAAATCAAGTAACTCAATGGAAAAAAAATGGACAAATAATCTGACAGATACTTCTTCTCAAAAGAAGAAATACAAGTTACTAACAATATAAAATAATTAACATATTTAAAGATCAGGAAAATGTAAATCAAAGCTACATTCTACCTTAGCTCTATCAGAACAGCTAGTAACAAAAATAAATGGTGGAAAGGCTATATATTAAAAAGAAGCTTTATGTTTGGAGTACTGGCCATTTGTTATTGGGTAACCAGTTGGAAAACCATTTGTTACTGGATAACCACACTGGAAGAAGCAGTGTGTTCTTCCTGGGGGAAGACTATCTCCACTGCCAGCATTCCTTGGTTGACTATAGTTTCTTTTTATAGAGTTGAGTCCTAGTGGCTTGACTGTCCACAGTACCATGTGTATCATTGTTGTCCCTTTTCAGCTTACGTTACTTAGTTATGTCAGTGAGATGAGACACAATCTCACAGCAAACTTCTCCAGTCTTCTGGCTCTTAAATCTTTCTTGCTCCTCTGAGCCTTAGGTGTGGAAGTTGTATTGTAGATTTGAGGCTGGGTTCCACAACTCTGTATATGGTTAATTGTGGGTTTTTGTAATAGTCTCTGTTGGAAAGAAAAGTTTCCTTGATGTGGGGTGAGAACTACTCTTATCTGTGTGTATAAGGATAAATATGCTGGATGTAGTTAAGAATTCTGTAGGAACACACACACACACACACAGAGAGAGAGAGAGAGAGAGAGAGAGAGAGAGAGAGATTTTGAATGACAGTGAAAAACAACCACAAATTTAAAAAAAAAAAAAAAACAAGCAAGGAGGGGTACATGGGAGGATTATGAGGAAGGAAAGGGAATGGGGAAATTATGTAATTATAATCTCAAAAAATAGGCTGGCTCACGCCTTTAATTCCAGCACTTGGGAGGCAGAGGCAGGTGGATCTCTGTGAGTTCGAGGCCAGCCTGGTCTCCAGAGCGAGTGCCAGGTTAGGCGCCAAAGCTACTCAGGGAAACTCTGTCTCGAAAAAACAAACAAACAAACAAACAAAAACCCAAAAAACAAACAAACAAAAGAACCAATAATCTCAAAAAATAATAGAAAAAAATAAAAAGGAAAAAAGGAAACAAGTATACATTGTTAGTGGGAATGAAAATCAGTCCAGCACAACAGAAATAATTATTATGGGTCCTCATGAAAGTAAAATCAAACATTCCATCTGACCCAACTATAACATGTTTTGATTAAGCAATCTAAGTCATTACATGGGTTATATATGGTCAGTACTTGAATGCTCTTATTTACTGTAGTACTATTCCAAACAGCCAAGACAGGGAATCTTAGGGGTTTGATCACACATGAAAGGATTAAGAAAATATGAGCCCTATATAGAACATGGTTTCATTATGCCATAAAGAAAATATTATTTGATGGAAAATGGGTCAAATTAGAGCTCTCTATATGAAGCAAAATAAAGCAGACATAGACAATATTGCATGTTTCTCTGGTATATGAACACAGAAAAGAAAAAGATACTAGGAATGTAGTAGAGGGCATGCTAAGGAAGGGTCAGGAGCAGAGGGAGGAGCAGGAAAGATGAAGAAAGGAAGTTGGTATAGACAAAGCACAATGTATGCATGTGTGGAAAGGCACAGTGAAATCTATTGATGTATATAGTTAATACACAGTTATAATTTTTTAAAGAATAATTGCAAATGTTTAAAATTGTTGGGAAGACCACTATTTGTGTTTTTCCCAACAGGTTAAAGACTTGGAACTCTGCAAGAGAATGGTATGTGGAATGACAGAAGCATAGTCTAAAGCAGAAAGGTATATAGATGGAAATATTCATGATGCTAAGAAAATAGTGTAGGCTGTTATTAGGAAAGAAACTGAATGTCCCACTTAAATGCCAAGCGTGCTATCAAAAAGACTCATGGAAAGACCAGCTTGCTCTACAAGAGCTGGTTCCAGGACAGCCTCCAAGGACACAGAGAAACACTGTCTCAAAACAAACAAACAAACAAACAAACAAACAAAAAACAAAAAAACAAAAAAAAGACTCATGGATCCTAGATTTTTAAAAGAACTGCACTAGCCCTCCCTCACACCCTGATCTTAGCCTTAATATTAAAGAATCTGTTATGACTTTGTTTTGCTAGTAGAAAGAGCTACTTAGGTACCAGATTTTCAGAGGTTAGTTCTTTTTTTCAGTATTTCCCAGGTGTGGAACAACTTTCTACTATGTCTGTGTGCAAGTTCTATCTTACTTTGTAATCTATGCATTGACTTCAAGTGCTTTATAGCATCTGTATGTGTTCAGATGGCTAAAGTTTTCTTTTATTGTTAGTGAGTTGCACTGTTTTGGGGGATCAGGATTGGGCAGAAGCATAAAGTAAATGGGATTATGTTCTAGACAGAGTAGGGACAGTACACCTCTTCATTCTTTTTTTTCTCCATAGGTGATGGAAATGGAACACAGGACTTTTTACATGCTTCATAAACACGCCACCACTGAACAATGTCTTAAATCTTGTTCTAATGAATGAGGTCAGTAAAAGGACAAAAGGAAGGTTGTGGGGTGATGTACTAAGAAGGGCTTGGAAAGGTGACATTAAACAGCTTTAACAAAACCATAGTCTTTTGTCATGGACAAAATATAGTTTTCCTACAATGTACACTTTCCTTCCTGGTATGGATCAAGTCTCTGATCCAGATTCCAGACTACCACTTCTTTTTTTTTTTCCCTCTTCTTCTATTTTTCCACCTCCTTGTTTTTCCTCCTCTTGTTGTTGTTATTGACAGTACAGGGGATTGAACCTAGGCTTCATGTGTGCAGAGCAATCACTCTACCACTGAGCTATGACTCCTAGGCCCTGACTCACTTACCATCTACGTGTTTGTGCCAAAAAAATAGTTAACAGCTGCAAAGTTTCTAAATCAGCCTTTAATCTCTTGCTAGGGAAACAGTAAGGAAAAAAAGTGTCTGAGCTTGAAAGCATGAATTTTTCTGATAATGGGTACTCTATGGGAATAAGAGGAACATTTAAGGTGCTTGAATGGTCTCACAAGTATCAGCCTTGGAATAGGCATGACATAGTCTCCAAGGAAAAAGTTGTGCTTATTTCATTGACAATTAACCAAGCAAGAGGCTGTGAGGAAGACCACATTTAAGTATGAAGAAATTCTAGAAATGGGTCTTGATTTAAAGAATTGTGAAGGTAGGTATCAATAGTATCATTAGCTGTTGTTGCTAATGACATAATGCTCCCATAGAATCCTAACTTATACCTCATCAAAACTACTAAAAGCCACTGCTGATAAAATAATGTTATAGCTTCATTTTTAAGATTATTAAATAATGTTCCATCAATGTTTCAAGAAACAGTCCAAATAAACTCTTTCAGTTAAGTGTAAAAGAAACCTTAATTTAACTGACTTGTTCAAGTGGTGCAAAAAAGTGTGTGCCATGATGTAAATACCCATAGGAATGCTGACTCTAGGGATCTTTTGAAATAGAAGTGTGAATGCTCACACAAGAACCCAGTGTATCTATCATTGCTTTTCCTAAGTGGAGCCCAGTGTAGGACATATCTGAGGCTTACGGAATGGTCAAGAAGCTCACAATTTCCATCACCACTCACCAAAAATCATCCAAAAGAGAAAAAAAAATGAAAGGAAGGAAGAAAAGAAAGAGGGGAGAAAAGAAGGAAAAAGAAAACAAATGTCTTTGCTTCCAAATACTCTAACATCTCATTGGCTATCATTGGGTCATATACCTTCCCTGAACCTCTGACTGGTCCAAACAGTAATACATCTGTTCATAAATACTCAATGATCTAACCTGAAGCCTGGAAGACCAGGTCATCTGAGAAATCTGGAGACCAGGAGAGGTACTCTCTGGGAAGGATGCTTGTTCAAAGTTTCCTAAAAAAAATTTTAAAAGTTAATTGATACATAGACAAAGGAAGAGATTGGCAAGGGTGATGGACAGATAAATACTTCAGGAAGAAAGAAGGAAGGAGTTCTCATGGGGGAGAATGAATAAGAACATCAAGATAGAGTCTACAATTTGGTTGGTGTAATAAGAGCAGAAAGAGAAAGATTAGGAGACCAGACTACATAGAAGAGAAATGAGATGTGAAGTATAGACTATTTGTGTTTAGTACTGAGGCATTGGTTAGCTCAGGACTTTTGGAAGATAGGGTTAAATTTTGTAGTTCTTTCACTCTGCAGTACAAGATAAGACCAAGTTTCTAGAGTTGTTGGTTAAATGAAGTGTTTGGAATGTTATTTATTATACAGACAATAGTTGAATGGTTACTTGTTGTCATGAACTGCTAATTGCAGTAAAATTTGAAAACTATAGGGTTATTATTGTTGTTTACAATGAAATTAGAGAAAGAATGAGATTAAATCATCTTTCAAGTCACACAACTAGCAAATTACGAAGCTGGAATCTAAAGTCAGATGCATTACTACAGATGGTGTCAATCATAAATTAAAACATTGGACTATGGAGTTTCTTCTAAAATTTACATCTCCCTGAGTGTAGAGGAGAGGTTGAAAATGGGCATGCTCCCTCTTGATACAAATTCATCTTAGGGATTAAAAAAAAACTAATATATTTTCATTTCTAATTCAAATTTTATCACTACCTGAAAATAATAGTGACCAGAAATTTCACCAGAGAAGCTGACTGATTAATCAACCAGGTAGCCTACATACTATACTATTAAAGACCTAATTTACCAGGACCAGGAGTCCACCTTTTTCAGTTAAAACAAGACTAATGCTTAGCATATCAATATTTAAACTGAATCTATTTTTATTAATTAGAATTTGAAGGTTGTCAGAAACTCAGTACAAATCGTCAATTACCTTGTACCTGGGATGTCCCTTATAAGAATATCACATTACTTGGCCATAAAAAATTCAGAGATGAAGTAGAATGTGCAAGAAAATCTTCATTTAATATTGAAAGAATGAAAATTAACCCTTATTCTTTAAGCGGCCTTATATTTAACTTGTGTCTCTCTGGTTTTGAAACCATTAAAGAACACCGTAGATGCCAGCTCTTTTTTGTTCTCTCTAATCCAATGGAATCTACTTTAAATAGCCATAATTGGTGATTTTCAAGATCAAAGGTCTTCCTCAGATCAATGGGCAGAGCTTGTCTGTATTGATTACCAGCCATGCCTATGAAAATATCATTCGTTACCTCGGGAATGATAGTGGAATGAAGAGGCCAGCACCAAATTGGAAGGAGATCGATGAGTTTCATGTAGATAAAAATAAGCATGTTACCTGAGAGAAGAACATCAATTTTTTATGGACCCTGGACCAAATAGCAAAAGGAAAAAATTATCTAGTGGGTCAGACAGTCCTCTGATTGCTCAGAATAGCTTCTTCTCCATAGTAGTGCTTGTAACCTTGCAGAATTTTATCCAAAAAGAGAGAAAATAAAAGGCCTGAAAATTCTTAATTTGTAAGTGCAACGAAACACTTGTTTAAATTTTTAAAACCTGTTTCTCTCTCTACATATTTATAAGAAAATAACTATTAAAATAATCAAAATATCTGTTTTCAAAGCAGATGTTATTTTTCACAAAGCTATTCTCATCTTGACAGTTATGGCATCTGCTGAATTAAATCAACCACAGTTTTATGGAACCAGCATAGACTAGGAAATCATTGATGCAAAGTGTTAGTTTTGAAAGATACACTTTAATTTTCAGAGAACTTTACTTTTCTTCCAACATGGTTATTGCTCTCTGAAGGTTAAATCACCTTCACTCATATTACCTGTTAAACCAATGATAACCAAGCTACAATCCACAGAACCACAGACGTTAGGTATAAAGTAAGGGACTAGGAGGTACAAACAGATCTCATTAGAAAAGGGAAATAGGATCGATAGTTATGGATGGGTGGGGTGGGGCCTGGAAGGGGAGATGAGGATGAGGAAGGAAATATGGGAAGAGACGTGAAGGGGAATTGGGAACCTAATACAGTAGAAACTTCCTAATTATATACATATATGAAAGTGATCTAAATGAAATCATCAAAGAATGGAGAAGACAGAGTTCCAACTGGCCATCTCTTGTCAACAAATGAAGCTTCCAATACTGGGAATAGGTTACACATAATTGAATTGTTGGCCAAAGGGATTCCCCGGGAATCCCCAAATAACCCAGGTTGTTGCCAACACAACAGGTTGCTCTTCACGAGAACTTCAGACTAGACAACCCAAGGAATTAGGGTAAAACCAAATACTACTCTTCTAAAACAACACAAAAACTCCAAAACCAAAAAACAGCAACAACAAAAAAGTTGCAATAAAATGACTCAGAATGACATTCTTCTATACTCATAGATCAGTGCCTTGCTCAGCCATCATCAGAGAAGCTTCTTCCTACAGCAAATGGGAACAAATACATAAGCTCACAGACAGACATTATGCATAAAGTTAGAGATCTTGAATCACTCAGCCTTAAATGGGATGTTTCCATCAAACCCCTCCCCCTTGGAGCTCAGGGAATCCTGCAGAAGAGGAGGCAGAAAGAATATAAGAGCCAGAGGGAATGGAGGCCACCAAGAAAACAAGGTCCACTAAATCAACATGATAAAGTTCATATGAACTCACAGAGACTGAGGCAGCATGCCAAGAGCCTGCATGGGTTTGTATCATATCCTGTGTGTATATATTATGGTTTCCAGTTTAGTTGTTTCTATGGGATTCCTGAGCATATGAACCAGGGGACCAGTGGGTGTCTTGTGTCTTCTCTTGTGAACAATTCCAATGTGTTAGTCTTTGTTTTATCTTGTGTGTGTGTGTGTGTGTGTGTGTGTGTGTGTGTGTGTGTGTGTGTGTGTATTTGTTTTGATTTTTGAGACAATGTTCCTCTGTATAGCCACTGCTGTCCTAGAAGTCACTCTGTAGGCCATGATGGCCTCAATCTCAGAGATCTACCTGCCTTTAACTCTCCAGTGCTGGGATTAAAGGCATGCACCCCAATGCCCAGCCTCATTTTATTTTTTAAAGAAAAAAATTATCATTATCCCTTTGAAACTTGTTTGTTTCCTAATGAGAGACAAAGGGGAGTAGATGGGAGTGGAGGAACTGGGAGGATTAGTCAGAGAGGTGTTGGAGGCCATTCATGGGGCTCAACAGGCATCCTTGGAACTCATGGAACATGGTTGGGCAGTTGACAAAACTATGCCTGAGTGAGCCTTTGTTATGGAATATTTAACTATGTAAAGATGTGTTAAATTTGTTTATGCTGAGGAATATTACTTTAACTGTGTAAAGTTGTGTTACATTTGTTTATGCTGCATTTAAACATGTAAGGATGTGTTACATTTGTTCCATCTTGCCTGTCTAAGACCTCTGATTGGTCTAATAAAAAGCTAAACAGCCAATAGCTAGGAAGGAAAAAGGATAGGAAACGCTGGCAGGCAGAAAGAATAAATAGTAGGAGGAATCTAGAGGGAAAAAAGATTGAGAGAAAAAGAAAGAGGAGAAAGAGGGATATGCCTGGGTCCAAAAAGACAGTCATATATAGAGACAGCAGGAAAGTAAGATCTACAGACAGAAAGAAAAGAAGGCAAAAGGCTCCCAAACAAAAGGTAGATAAAGAGAAACAGGTTAGGTTAAGTTAAAAGATCTAACCAGAAATGAACCTAAGCTAGGCCAAGTATTTGTAACTAGTATTACATCTCTGTGTCTTGATTTGGGAGCTGGTTGGTGACCCAAAAGAAAAGGCTTGGTACAAGTCTTGGAGAGGCAAAGTCCCAAGGGCAACTATCCTGAGGACTTCATGCTGCTATTGAGCATAGCTCTGATTGTAGCCTTCGTGGTCACCACATCCCTCATAATCTAGAGTTGTATGAAAACTCTCAGGGGTCTCCTGCCCCTCTTGAAGTGTTACTGGTACTTACAACAATAGGGAGTGACTTTTTCCAAGCATTGGTGCTGCAGTATATTGGTGATTCAACCACCACCCTTAGAAAGAATTTAGACATATAGATTGTTAGCAGGGTTAGGTTAGCACGTTTTGTTGTTGGTGAACAATTTAAAGTTTATAAAGACACACTTTTAATAGTTCAAAAAAAGTCTCAGTGAGGTCAGGGGATAGGAACAATGGCAGCCTGGCTATTGCTGGCTGATATACCTTTCTTACTAGGATAGGTTGGTGATTCATTCCTTGTACACATTTCTGCTCTCAACTTTCTGGTATTAAAAAGAATGAATGGGTCTGTACCCTGAGGATTTAAAATAGAGCTGACTGATTTTTTTCATATATAAAAGTTTTCAACAAAATAAAAAATGATAAAATTTAAAAGTAGGTAAATAAATAAATAAATAAATAAATAAATAAATAAATCAGCTCCACACCTAGAAGGTATTATTGTGAGGCCCTCACTGGTACTGTCTGTCCAGAAACATCTTAAGCAAGTTAGAATTGAAGTGAGGCTTATATAGGTTATACAATGGAGTGACCAGATGCAGAGGGGCAGGCTAACACTTAATTAGATGACCAGAAGGGCATCTATCCCCATTCTTAGCTGAGAAGAACTTATGAAAGAATAGGCAGGCATTTTCTGAATGAGACAAAAGGAAAAACCAGGACAAGAATAAACAGAACAGGGGTGTTCCTCACACTAAAAATGGCAAAATGAAGTACAAAGGCAGCAGAAAATACTAAACAAAACACAGAAAGGAAAATGCCAACCTTTGTGCTGAAAGCATCTTCAGGAAGATGGTTGAGGGGTTCTCTGGCACACACAACTGACCTCTTGAGAATTGGTCCATTCTGTATATAAATAGAGCTGTGATGTCCTTTGCTGAGTCCAGGAGCCCTATAGATCTTTTTTCCTGAGGAAATCCTACTTCTGCAAAGCAGAAGCTTCCATGGGCTACATTTATCAAATTCTGGAATTTTCCCATGAATGATAGAACATTGGTATCCTTTAGGAATCTACACATAAGTAAGTTATACATTGGAAAAGATATTTGCTTCCAGCTTTAGAATAAAAATATCAATTCATATGAACATAGGCAATGTTTAGTTTCTGGTCTGGGTGTGGTTGAATCCACCTATAATTATAGCACTTGAATGACTAGGGCATAAAGATTTGCAATTCGGGCAAAGGATCATTTTGAGTTACATGGAAAGACCTTGTCTCTAATAACCAAAGTGATAATAATAAAGATTAATGACTAGACTCATTCTATAGACTAGTGTGTTGTTGTCTTAAGAGTTACATCTTTGAGCTCCAAAGAAGAGAACACAGTGCTCATTAGTATTTTGGTTTTCATGAATGCCAAACACCTTAGAAGCATCAATTGAAAGGGAAGTTATCTAAGGCTCTTCCACTATTGACAGCAGACAACAGACAGAGAACTGCGTTGTTCAAGCTGCAAGTAAAAATTGATAACAAAACATTCACATCCAATGTAGGTCAGCATCAAAGGTTGTTGTCAGAAAGTGGAAATGTGTTTTCTGGGAAGTAAGAAATCCTAGCATTAAATGGTTGTATAGGTTACAGGACAAAGAAGCCCATTCAAGGTTATGGAAAGACTTTAGAGACAGGGTCCAGAATCATAAACTAAGAACTCAAGGGCTAGATGAATTAACTATAGTGCTGGGAGACAGTTGAGGAGGAGCTGGAACCATGGGCAAGATTAGGAAGAACAGTCACTTTTTTCCCCAGGGAAACATGCAGTGCACAGCAATTCGGATGCCTGGACACAACCTCCTGTCCATCTACTAGTGAGAAGTAATGGAAAAGTTCCTGGTCAGTACCTGGTAGGAAAAGGTACCATAATGTTTCACATTATAAGTCTTCCTTGCTGAGCGCTCAGGTAGGGTTGTGGAAGGTGGGAATGAGGTTTGTGAGTCACAAATGTCATTGTACTTGCCAAAGACAAGAAATCACATTGGAGAGAGGGAAAGAGGTGAAAGCCTTTGTCAACTTAGAAAATTGAGAGCTGGGAACATTCACAGTGCTCTCAGATGACCCTAGAGTACATATATATATATATATTGGGTGGGGTTGAATTGGATTTATACATTTTTTCTTCTCTTCTAGGAACTATGCCTTAAAATATCCTCAATGAACACTTACTTATTACTGTTGTAAAAAGAAGAATGCCTGATTTTGATGGGAACATGTAAAATTTGGTATCTTGATAAAGAACAAATAAATAATTCAATTGATTGTTTGTTAAACATTTAAGTATTTATATCATCATTTTTCCTCTCTTCATACAAGTTGATTATCTTGATGAGAGAAGTATCGTACAATAAACTTTAGAAATATTTGACTATGATGGTAAACAACCAATTGCCAGTGTCAATTAATTCATTGAATCAAGAAAAATGAGTAAGATGCACATAGAGATACTGTTGTTTGTTGTGAAACTAAAGTAAAATGTCAGGAAGAATTAGAAAACAAACTGTTTCAAATTTCACTCATAGATTCCTTGGAAAGAAAACAAACTAAGTGCCTGCATGTCTCTATTATTTAATTAGGTTTTTGGATATTTGGCAACAGATGAGCAGTGGAAGAAAACCAGTGTTTGCATATGCACGTTTTTGGAATGATGCACAAACACTGATGTCATTGACTGCGTTCAGGTGAGGCAGTTTAAAAGACAGCAGATGGGGTACCTACGAAGGAAATTGCTTTGACACCACATTTGCAGTACCATTTAAATATTGAACATATTAATATACTACCTACCTAGTAAACAGACAAGTGCTGAAACGAAATGTGAATACCTAGGAAGCTGAAGTACCACTTGGATTATTACATGATTTTGAGGCAGAAGGTGGAATACAAAAGGAGGTTTCTCACATCCCTGTTACCTTTCAAAGGGAGGGATCCATTTGCTGCACCCAATGGCTCCAGTTTAGGTGTTTTTCTTATTTTGATTTACCTTGTATTACCTCATTTTGAACAGCAATGTGTTGTTCTGGAAGTCAACCTATTGGTACTAAAACGAATGCTACCTTTTATGACCACAGAGGTTACTGATGGGATCTTACACATAAGGAAAGAAATTTAACAGAGCTTTACTTGTCAATAGTTACGAGGTTCTGTTATAAATAGCCTGTTAACAGTCCCATTAATTGCTTAAAAATAATACATTTTATGACTTAGACACTAAAATAAGAGTGCAAATGCATCTCTATGTCACCCTCAGTGGTCCTTTTCTTCTGTGTTCTACTTCCCAGAAAGTTAGTGAAAAGTAGGAAAAGATGGTCATCCCAAGAAGCACTGGTAAAAATAACAATCAAATTCCCTTGGGGAAAGTGTTAAATAATTTTGAAAGTTTCTCTAACGATAATTGAGAGACTAGGTCTAAAGGTATGTAAAGATGGGATTTTTTTTTATGAAATTAGAAAGTATAGTGAAAACTATTCAAAATTCTTCTTAAATGTATATAACTCAGGTAACTATTCCAAGTAGAAAACTGACCCCTACCTCTGCACATTTATGGATTCAAAGTGAAAACAATCGTTTGGATCTTCTCATCTCAAGAGCAGAGTTGTCTTATTGTGCAATCACCTTACATTTGCTATTGTAGGATACCTTAAAACTTTCACCCAAAGACTTGGTTTTAACATTTTCTAAAACTGAAAATGAGAATCCTTTTATATTACACTTTGCTGACTGTACTGTCTTTTTAATGTATTGTTCAGCAAGGCTTTCAGATTCACACGTTTACCCCACATCAATATGAAGTCACTCCGAACTGCACAGATAGCTCTAAAAACAGGTAAAATTGCCTTTGAATCACATTAGATGCATTACAGCCCAAGGAGCATATACAATCAAACCTAAAATTATTTTTACTAAAAGCTTATGGCTCTTAGTGATTTTTATTTTCCACAGTGTCAGGGAGACTTCAGAGTAAAAGGTTTTCTGTTTCATTAGAGCCGGCCACTATATCATCATAGAGTTTGCAAATTATCCACAACCACTTCAAATAAATACTTCTCCACAGTGCAGTATTCTTAAAATATTTTGGATAGCTGAAACAAATCAATGAACTCATGCACCCCTGTGGGGGAGAAACTGAACAAAAGTTGAAAACATAAACACTACCGTGGCTTATGGAATTTTTAGTTTAATGTAAACAGGGTGGCTGAAATGCTAATCTTTTATTTATTTAAAACAAGGGAGAAGGTCATGAAAATAATTCACTATACTGATTCTGGCATGTAGAAGGAAAATGAAGGCCCTGTCAGTAAAGAAAGAAATCTTAATACTAAATTAGTGTGCTGGATCCAACTCAGGCTGTTTACTGTAGTTTTGACACAAGATCACTCTTTTTCTCCAAGGACAGAAGCGTTGGTGAGCTTTGTTCAATGAGTGATGCCTTCGTGGAGGCAAAGACATTGTGTGCTTTCAAGTCTCCGATTACATTTCATAATAAGCTATAAAGCCCAAAGTTTTCAGAAATGTTTTTAAGAGTGGTACATTTTACCTATATGCTACAAGACACTCTCACGTAAACAAACCCAAGTTAAATTAAGACGATCATTAATTTGATTAGGAACTCCCAACATTTCTATACTGCCTTGTTTCAGTCCTCGATACTAAGGGTTCCAAATGGAGGTCATGTGAGTAACTCTTGTTTTGTCAGGTGGATGGTCGATAGTGTACAGGGCACTGATAAAAACCAGCTGCTATGACCTGATACTGGTCAAACTGCAAAACCAGACAGTGCAAACAAATTCTATACCTTGGCTCAAAATACCCCTCCACATCTGCCAACAATTTGTTCTGTATTAGACCTCGAAAGGGGTGCTGAAAAACAGTATCAGATTTCAGAACAAGCAAATAAACAAGAGACCCGGCATTGTTCATTAACAAATGGCTATAGCAGAAGAGGCCCAAGACTGAAGCTCTTTGCTTACTCTGTAGTTCAGTAGACACTGTGGGCTGCAGGTATGTCGTGAGCCGGTAGTATCAACAGGTCACTGACTCAAGGGCATCATTTAATCATTGTTTATTATTCCAGATAGAAGGCGCCATTCAGGGAGATTAGAGCACTAACTCTCAGAAAAGATTTTAAAAGCATTCACATGTCATCAACTGACCTTTCGGGTCAAGATTTATGGCGATGATCAAATGGCAACAGATAAGAAAAAGGATTGCTCTGTCCCCCCTCCACCCTCATACCTATTTTCTAGCTCTCTATTTAACCTTCTTTTAAGGTCAGCACCACTTTGGTGGGATGCAGGATAGTCTGAGTTTTTAAGTCCTTGGCCCTGACACGTGGCTTTTACATGGATTGTTCCTGGGATGATGATCTACCGCATTAATTTGAAATCGCTTTCTAACCTGAAAATGGCAATTTTCCTCCGTCTTGTGCATGACTTGTTTTCCCATTCTGTTGAGCTGGTCCCCACAGGTATAAACCAATCTGAGCCAGGAACACCTAGAAACACTCCATACCCGGTCAAGTGGGCTGCCATTGTCTCCCTGCCACAGTCTGGTGACAGGCAGATTTTTCTTCAGCTTCCTGGCAAGCCCACCAGTATCTCCTTCCCTCCCTTCTATGATCGTAGAGTCCACCTCAAAGTGGTAAAACCACTGCAGGAAACCTGCTAGACTTTCCCCATCCTCGGGGTAAGTGCTACTTCTTCTGAAAGTCTCGCCCATCATTTTATGACTTTTGGTAAATCTTTCTCCGGCTTTTTTCCTTCAGAATTGTGGATGTATGATTACTCATCTGTCAAGTGTTCATCAAATTTATGGGGCTCTTCTAAAATGTCGTAAATCCACAACTCTGTCTCACTTGGCCCCTTCTTCAATAGCTATATATCATAGATACCTGAAGATTGAGGGTAAGGTAGAGAAACGGATATGTGAGTATGTCTTCTGTTGAAATACATTGTCTGCAGACTATGGGCAATTGCATTGGGTAGATAGATAAAAAGATGTCTTAAACAAATAATTCTTTCAGACACAATCAACATTTATTTAAGGCCAATATTTTAAATATCCATTAGTAATAAAGAAGAAAAGTTTGGCCATAGAGCCTCTTCAATGTAAAACGAAGATGGAATTTTCTATTCCTGTATTCCACTTGAAAGAATAATTTAATTAAAAGGCAAAGCCGGCAGGAACTTCATAATCTGCATGCAATGCAGGATATTATATAATGACCTTCATTTAAAACTCAAATCATTAAAACTAGTAAGTCTAACTGGTGACAAGGGAGATTTCAACATTAGGCCCAACAGCTTAAAAATATGAATAAAAATCATAGCTTAAATGAATCAGTCCATTGAGAACCCATTGCAAAGTAAAAATGAGAGAAGAAAAAAGTTACCTAGGCAATGAATCTTTCTGTAGCAACTTTTATCTTTTGGCCTCTCTCTCTCTCTCTCTCTCTCTCTCTCTCTCTCTCTCTCTCTCTCTCTCTCTGTATACAATAAACCCAAACCTATTTCCCAGTTTCAACAAGTACATATATTAAATATATTTAATATATAAAGTACATGTTTTATTTTTCTATCTAATATGAGTGTGTGTGTGTGTGTGTGTGTGTGTGTGTTTCAGACAGTTTGATTTGGATGTACCAGAGAAAAGAATCTTCAGAGGTAGCTCAGTCACTTCTACCCCAGCTTCATTGGTTATAAATGTCCAGTGGGCATCTGAGATACAGTGTATGTGTGTGTGTGTGTGTTGGGGGGGGCGGTGAGCCAAACACCCACTGAAGCACAGGGAATACTCATGGTGAATAATTTCTGTGCTTCTAAGCAGGGAGACGTCAGCTGAAAGATGACATGTTTAGGTTTTGTTACACCTACACAACATTGCAGTATTAGGGTGCTCTTCCAGTTGTTACATAGAGTTGGGGAAAAAGCAGAGGATCTGTAGTGAAGTCTTCCCTTCATACTGGACTGGTGATTCTTCACAGTCACTAAATTTCTCCCCTCTCCTCCCTCCAGCCCCCCAGTTCCTTCTGATCTGCTTTCATCTCCCTCCTCCTTTTCTCTTTTCCCCAGTCTCCTGCGCCCTTCTCCTCTCCCCCCCTCTCTCTGTCTCCCTTCTCTCTCCCCATTTCCTTTCCTCTCCCTTTAAGGCTCGGTGCTTTGTCTGTTTACTGTTTCCCTTGAGCTATTACCCTAGTTCCCCCTCTGTTTCCTCTAGGTCTGACTTCCCAGGCTGCAAATACAACCACCTTTCTTCACCGTGATGATTTCCAGAAGGGAACAAAGGAAATAAAAGAAACAAGTCACTTAGGGAAACACGGTCCAGGACACTCAGCAGAAAGATGACACCTACACATGAAGTGGCCATTTGGTGTCAAGTTGAGAAATTGCTAAGAGTCCATTAAAAATAACAATAAAAACAAATAAACCAAAAAAAAAATTAAAAATAAATTCAAACACTTAGCAACCAACTATTGGCAAGTTCTATTTGCCTGAAATTGATAGAACAAACTATAAAATATTTGCTCAAGCAGTGCTACATTACTTATAAACAAATAATCCATCAGACTAGTTAGTTGATCACCATTTGCTAAGTCGTTTTTAACCAATAATGTTGCCAAGTAACTAGTCAAAGTATTGTTTATGCATATTTGAGTAAGTAAATGGGTTTGTGTATGTATATCTGACACTAATATGATAGTGGCTAGTAAGTAACTTAGAAAAGAAAACAGGCTTTTAGGTCTCCGGTAAAGAAAACTATATCAAAGATGGTTCTACTGTGAGTGCAGAGGTTCCTCCATCTTGAAGTCTTGCTGGGGCCATTTTTGGGTTTAACTAAAATCTGATCTCCTTGATGGAGAATCCCACGGAAAATTATCCAACTGTGTTGTAGAAACCCAAGGTCAGGATGTCCTAGCTAACTTATCTTAGCCTTTGTTAAAATTGCTTGTTTGTGAGGAACCTCCTACAGGGAGTATTTTATCTTAGTTCCTCTTTGTGGAGTGGGTGGGCCTCCAGCTGGTTAACTGCCTATCTTAGATTCTGTTAAAACTACTTATTTTAAACTACTTACTCTGTGAAGCCTGATTGCCCCTGCAGAGGGAGAAGCCAGGAAGAGGTCTCTACCTTGAAAATCCCCATGCTCTGGACACTTGGGGCCACACCTAGGTCCTGATCACTTAGCTGTGGTCCCAACACTCTGGAATAAAGACTTTTTGTTGGCTATCTACTGTCTTTGAGTTCTTTTCTCTGGTTAGCTACCTGTAACACTACTATTTCATTACTGAAAGTAAATAGCCTTTAGTTTTAGGGAAAAAGGTATTTAAATCCTAATCCTTGGATATTTTGCTGGCATGATTCTTTGGACAAAGGATGCATAAACTCTCTGGTCCTCATTGTCTTTGTCACACAAAAGCATTGTATTAACTCGATGATATCTTGTCTGTTTTTATTCTCACCATCGTCTGTAGCTAGATATAATGTTAGGTTTGGAATATATGTCCCAAAGGGCAACAAAAATATGAAGCCAGATAGGTCCTTAAGTCACTAAATTTCAATGAATATGTATTACCAATTAATGGCATTGAGATTAGCATTTCATAGTTTATCTAAAAAAGGAGTATGTTTGCCAGTATGTGAAATAAGAAAAGATTACCTAACATATTTGATACTATTTAGTAAGCTAGTATAGAGTTTTCCTTGTTAAAATAATTCTCACAAATAATGAATTGGGTATTTCTATGACCCAATTTACAATAAAATAATTTAAAAAGGTAAGCTCATAAGAATGACCATAAGACAGAGACTCAGAATGACAAACAGAAGCTGGGTTATTTGGCATTAATTTAAAATTTTTGTTTCATAGTATATTAATACACAAACATATGAAATTGTATGTTATTGAAGACAAAGTGAAATGTGTTGTTTTTTAATAAACAGGCAATGCTATATTTGAAAGTAATTTCTAGCATATTATTTTTTAATATGGGTTAATAAAGAAAAATGAATTAAATTAGATATAGTAAAGTAGGGCAAAAATAAGTCAAATGTTTGAGGGGTGTTATAGTACATAGTATTCAAGTCGTTCATTGTGTGATCTTCAACAAGGAATCATTCACCACCTCACAATTACTAAAGACACTGCAAGGTGAGTGTATTTCTTGAAAGCATGGACCTTGGAGGTTGACACCATAGTTCTACCATTTACAATATTTACATAATACTTTGGCTGCTTCGCATTTTTCTCTGTTTTTCTTAATGATTCCTACCACATATCTATTGTGAGGATTGGGTAGAGTAATTCAGTAAAATAGGTGGAGATAAATTTTGGTGAACTGAATTGTAACTGCCTCTATCTTACCGCAAGGCAGGTTTTCTAGCAGGTGTTCATGCTTTGCATATGCAACACTTTTCATCCCTTAAAGTGGAAAGGACATTTGATATGTAGATGTGGGGATGTGAGCCTTCAGGATCCTTGGGGGGATGGCTGAGCAAATCTTAGAAGCATATATATGAGTTGGAAAATGACCATACACGTAATCCTATGGAATACCAATATTTCAAACTTCCTGGAAGTGGCAGATTGAGCTGGATGAATCACTAACGAAGAAATGTGTAGTAAAAGTCGAAGTAGATGGGGTCATTTCTCCACCTCCTTTAAAATGGATGCAAGGGATAGAACCAAAGCAAAATGCATTTATTTTCCTTGACTGTGCTTATTTGTATAATGTTATTTAATAATTATCATATAGAGAAAACCACAGAGTGGGCTCCAAAGCTCAATGAAAATTAGAAAATTTCTTCAAAGGGTTCCCTAACTTTTACAGAGCTTCAGGACAAGTAAAGTTAAAGACTGTGCTAGGATGGTAAGAAGAGTGATTGACCAGTGATGGACTTTCTTTCTTCATAAAGATTGATACGTGGGAAATGGGCAGAAGATCTGAGAATTCTTAGGAGTAGGCTTTCCAGCAAGTACATTGGGGTTTCATTCAAACAAGTAAAAACACTGCCGTACCCACTGGAGGTAGGAGTTACAGCATCCAAGGTAGACTAATTTTCATAACTTTGCCTCCCTGAAGCAATATTTGGCATGGTAGTAGCAAGAGCAGACAACCTAGTGAACTTGTATCTTTCTGGTTTGCTCTAATTTGGCAGGTATTCATTGATCTGGATTATCTAAACCAACGCAAATGACTGACAGAATTTGTCATGTCACTAAAATAATGAGCTTAGGGCAGAGATGGGTCAGTGGATACATGCTTGTCTTGCAAGTATGAGGACCTGAGTTTGATTCTAGACACCAAATGAAACAGTCAGGAGTGGTGATGCTTGCTCTTAATCTCAGCCCTGGAAACAGAGATGGATGGATGGATGCCTGCACACAGACTTACTGATGTTTGTCAGTGGGTTACTTGAGAAATATGGGAATGTGGGGAACTGGATATTCAGATGCGTGGACTCAGCACATTAGTGCTGTGAAGATATCGCAATTAGTTCTATCATTGAATTGTTAACACACTACCTAACTTAAAACAATTGCTTCTTCAAAAATAAAACGCAGTTCTTTATTAACAACCAACATTCCACTGTGTGACTTGGGCTTGAATTGGTTTTCCTTGAGAAAGTCTACCTGAACATTTGTGCAGGTCAGCTGCAGCATAAGTTTCCAGGCAATGGACTCTCATATTTCCCCTACTAGGGTAAAATTTGCCTAGTGCGTGCAGGCCATTCAGAGGTTATTGAAGGAAGCTTGACTGGTTTATTGGGGTGCAGGATGGGGGGAGTGGGAGGTGAGAGAAACTAATGAAAGCAGAATTTGGAGACCTTAAGGGATTTGAGATAATACTGTAATTTCTGCTATTGTGATAAATTATATTGCAATGGTAACTCTTGCCTACATGAAGGTTCCCTTACTTCCCACATAGTGACACACTTTTGGATGCCTAGAGAGAAACATATTTTAATACAGCTGAAATATTAGCTTGACACTTCTCAAAACTTTGTCCTATACAGATAATAAAAAGCTACATTCTGAATATATTAAACATAATAGCGGAAGGAGATTCATAAAATGTTTTTCTCATCTTCTACATGCATGGCAAGCCTATATGCTGGAAGCACCGAGGTTCAAAATGCTATCATCTCTCCCTGGTACTTAAAATAGTAGAAAAAGCACAGATCAGAACTGAACATTCGCTGGCTCTTGTCACTTGCATACAAATGAATTCGGATGACATAGCAGTACTTAGAGTAAATCTGGAGCAGAAATAACTCTGGCTTCTGACTGATTTCAGTTTCACTCGTCCCTGGTTTAGAGATAATAGATTAGTATTAAATGGAAATAAGTCAAGGTCATGGTTTTTTGGTCATAAGTGAAATTCATCAGGCTCAGCCTTTCCCCTATATCTCCTCTGACTTGTGCAGAAACTTTTCCTGTTCAGGTGACTTATGTTGGTGAATTGGAGTAGTATTTCTGTAGTAGGCTTCAATATGATATTCACGGTCCTTAGTAAGAAAATTACACTACCTGTCAAATTGATGTTCAAATGCTACCATGCCTTTATGGGACAGCTCTCCTCTCCTTTGATATTATATGTTTCCAATAGAGCAGACAGATTTGTTTCAAGTTGAGATGAGACATTCATTATTAACCCAAAAATGTTTCATTGGCCGATCAGTTTGCTCTCCAGTCAAGTTCTGAACACTCACATTTCTTTTAACTATTTTTGATCTTCTAATAATTTCTTTTCTAATAGCCTCCATTTTCCATCTTTCCATGACTGGAAAGGATTTATTATTTCCTTAATTAGCAGAGAGAGAGAGAGAGAGAGAGAGAGAGAGAGAGAGAGAGAGAGCACTTCCTGTCCTCTACCCGTTCCTTTGCCTACATGGTCTTCTATTTTTTTTAAGGCACCATTTGTTGAACAAAAATGCGAACTCCTACTTATTTTCTGCAATCTAGAGAAAGAATAACATGTGTAGTGGGGAAGAGAGGCTCTTAGACTTATTGGGTAACAAGATACCATGCTATTTACTCTAGTAGTTCAAGCATCCTTGCAGCCTGTGGTGGCAGAGTGGCAATGATCCAGGTAGGACAAAGCTGCAGCCATTTATCTGAAAATATTATAATTTTGTAGCAGCAAGGCCCCAGTGCAAAGCATTCAGAAGAGCCTTGAGTGTTGTGTCTAAGAAAGAATGGTTAATCCCATAGGTCATAAATCCTATCCTAGTGGAATGCATATTCTGACCCCTGACTACTGAGTGACCTTTGTGACTCCCATTTTCTACTCTATAAGGATGACAACATATGGATTCTATCTCTTAGAGGGACCTTTGTTTAAAACCCTTATTTTTCTTTTTCCCTTTCCTCTTATCTATAATTTAAAAAATGAGTGTCAGGACACGTATGGGAAGAGAAACACTCTTTAGCTCAGGTCAATAGTATTCAAATGAGATTTATAATAATGCATGGATTTTAAATTTTCTTAGAAAAGTTGAGGGACATGGTTGTACCTGTTAATTAAAGAACCCAGAAATTTGGGTGGGGTGGAGGGAAAAAGGGGGTACTGGTCAAAGAAAATGAGAAAGACAGAGCTAGGTGGAGAAAAAGAGAGGAGGGGGTGTGGGCAGATGACAACATTAGTTCGGAGGGATTGGCATTCCCAACATAGTTTGACTGTATGTATGTATGTATGTATGTATGTATGTATGTATGTCAAATTATCAGCTTATGGGATCAACTGCCTCATTTTTATTTTTCAGTGATTTTATAACCTTAGGTAGTTTACTAGTTTCTCTATACCTTGGTTTACACATTTATAAAATAAAGTTCATAGAACCTACTTCATAGAATTAAATGAAATGAATTGTGAAGGGTTGAGACCTAGGCCTGAGACCAAATATTAGACTCTTCTGGAAAATATCTTCCCAAAGCTTAAATTATTTGGAGTGATGGGGGATGGGAAAGAGATCATAGACAAATGTGGTATGAGAGCCAAAGTTATATCTTAAGTCTTAATTACTGTGCCTAAGAGATCCCTGAAACAAAACTGCCTATGGTCTTCAAGCCTGTGCCTAAGGACAGATGTTTGATAACAGTTGTGGCAAATATTTTCACATATTTTCACTTCCCTAAACAAGTTTGTTTGACCCATGTGTCTGCACCTGGTGTGCTTGATGAAACATGGACAGGAAATATGTCAGTATGTATGCTTGCCCATGATTGGACCTCATGGGAAATGTGATGAATTATGCGTTTTTGCCTTCATAGCTCCTACAAAAAACATGACTTGGGGCCATTTTCTGGGAAATCAGAGATGGACCTGGCCAGGCAGTCTGTCAACCTGGACAGTATTTAATTAAAGCTTGCTTCAAATTTAACCTTAAACTGTGGTAGTGGTTTTACTCTTGACTGGTGGGATTAACAATGGTAAAGAGATAGTTTTGTTCAGAAAGCTCAGAGGAGCTCTGACCATTTCAGGGATGGGCAGCTGCAAGCCATTGTATTATTTCTTTTCATTTTGAAAATAATAGTTACACCATGGCAATAAATCAATGACAAAAAATGTAATTGTTACAGACAATGTGGACTGAATCTAGATCATCACTATTCGGTAGAAACATAATTTGAGCAAGGTATGTTCTGTATTTTTTTTAGGTAGTCATAATTTTTAAAAGCAAAAGAATAGCAATGTTCATAGATTTTATTCAACCTTACAGCTAAAAATCCTTAATTTCAATACGATCAAGACAAAATTCTTAATGGTACAAACTACATCTTAAATTGTATCTCATTTTTAGACTGTATTTCCATTTGGGAAAGGCACATTTGAAGTGTCCAGTAACTGTATGTCATTATTGACTGCTGTATTGGAGAGGATAGTGTTAGATTAAGAAAGGAAGCATGCATACATGCCTTTGGCTATATGGCTAAATCTGTTCTAGTCATACATACACATCCATATAAACAAGATTAAAAGGCCAACTTTAAAATATTATTTTTCTCTCTCCGTCTATGACAGAAAAATCTGCTATTTTCCTTCTGGTTACATTTATTTACAACTGAATGTATGAGAAGAAATGAAGATACTGTGTGTAGAGATAGTTCTGATATACATTTAAGCATGTCTTCACCAAGCCACGGGGGTGAAACTTTAATATTGAAATACCATTGTCCTAAGCCTGGGACATTCTGAGAATTAGAAAAAAAGAAAAGTTATCTGCAGAAGTTTCGCATATATATATATATATAATATATATATATATATATATATATCAGCCCTGATTTTTGAAAAATGTCTGTTTCACAGTGTAAATACAAAGTAAACACTGAAAAAATGCATCTGTCTTGTTTAAGGTTTGGTCTTGCTGAAGCTAGACATTTCATATTATTATTTGTGTTATAGCAAATTTTTCATGTGACTGAATCTTCAGTTCTAAATGTTCATCTTTAAATTTTAACCCAAATTGATTAAAAATCATCTCTTTGAATTCCTTGTTCCATATAAACAGCATGGGAGTGGATACATTACCAGGTATCAACTATATCTCTTAATTTACTCACTAAATTGTGTACATGGGCAAACTCTAAGAAAAAATTAAAATAGGTTAATTTGTTCTTAGGTTAATTGCTTAGATAGAACAGCATATTAATTTTTTTCTTTGGCATTTTTTTATTTTATTTTTTCCCAATATTTATTTAAATTAGAAACAAGATTGTTTTACATGTCAATCCCAGTACCCTCTCCCTCCTCTCCTCCCCTGCCCCCTCTAACACTCTACCTATCCCATACCCTTTCTGCTCCCCTGGAGGGTGAGGCCTTCCATGGGGGAATCTTCAGAGACTGTCATATCCTTTGGGATAGGGCCTAGGCCCTCCCCCCGTGAAACAACATATTAATGCTACAATTAATTTCTTTAATTATGAGACTGTTTCTTATGTTTCCTGCATTGATATTGATGTCATGGCTGCTTATTGTTTCACCTTGAGCTGTATAGCCAGTGAAGTTCCTGAGAACATGTCCTTCATTGGTGAGGTGTTTGTATGGCAGTTTGTAACTCCCACATAACAGATGGATGAGTAGAATATTTTGAAACAGTTAAGGCAGAAATTAGATTTTAGCAAACATTGAAATGCAAGCAAAGGTTATACTATAGAAGATTTGACAGCACTCCAAGTAGCTAATCAATCAAAATGAGAATTTGGAAGATGCAGTGAGCTGCATTGTTCAGGGTCCACAGGAATCTTTTCAGAAGTGGTGGCTGAAACCTGAAGGCTAAGTAACTGAATTTAAGGTCTCAGAATTATTTGTCAGAATAAAAAATGATTCTAGGTCTCTTTCCAGAAATATCTAGAGGTTCCCCCCAGCACATTAGTGCTACTGTGCATTAATTTGGAGCAAAACAATGAATCTTCTGGGAAACTGAGGAAAACCAATTGAAACACTGAATCAAACATGTGCATTTCTGGGAACAACGATTGTTTCTATTTCTGTTCTATCCCATTTCTTATTAAATAAGATGATGCAAACACAGAGCTTGGGAAAATGTCTAGTATGTAGTTCACACTTGATAAACTATTATTTTTTATCATTATTAGGCATGCATCTGACTTTTTCACGTCTGAGAAGTATGAATGATAGCACTCGTATGAATGGATCTTCACTCTTGAAGGACAACAGCATATCTATTTGTGAAATAATCTGAAGCGCTGTAATGGGTGTCATTAAATCATGCCTACCTGAGGCAGTATAAATCATTCGGGTAAATGAACCAATTAAAAACCAATTACCAACACTGTCTGACAATGGGAGATTGAAGAATGGAAGGAAAGGCTGATATGGCCTCGATGAAACTGGTAGGAAGGCTCTACCCCTGAGGTTCCAGGGATGGATTGACAAGATGGTTAGATTGTGAATGTTCTTCTCACGGCCATTAAAACCCTCATTTTCTGTAAAACCCAGCGACTGCTTCTGGATGTCTAGTGGAACTGCACAAAGCAAAGGATCGTATTCATGAAAACTCTTCACTGGACACGTCGTTCATTTAGTGTGATGTCCACTTAAAGAAAAACAGATGTCCCTTGCAAATTGTCTGAATTTAGGTCTCTGACATAAGATCTTACATATGTCTCTTTTCAAGAAAAGAAAATGTGGGTTGAAGTAAATGGGCAGTCTTAATGGATGCTAAAGTTGCCACTTCCTTGAAAATTTAGTTGATAGATTTGAAAGAAAATTCAAGAGATATTTTGCAATAGTTACTTTGGTCTTTAGTTCATTAATTCAAACTGATTTTTGATTTTTTTCATGTATACGTTTTCATATAGACATGGATGCAGAGATCATCTGTTATTTTATGTACAAAATTTGGGTCAATAGTGCCCTTGGAAACAAAGACAATGCTATGCTTCATTATCGACACAGTGTTCCAGCAAAGAACCTGAGATTCTATCATTTATGAACAGTAAAGGTCTCCTTGTTGTCTTGATTCAGAGGTTTGAGGATTTTTTTCTGGGCCATTGGCAAGGTAGAAGGCTCTGGTAAATTTGATGTCTTCAGTGCTGTATCCTTCAAAGGAAGAGACACTGGTTCCTTAGAGGGTAGAAGGCATGAGGACAAGTGACTCTCTCAGGTCCCCAGGGAGGAGTCTTTACCAGGCAGGATTATTTATGATGGAATCTTTCTGGAAAGTCACAACCTCTTCACACTATTGAGTTAGTAACTTGGTTGAACATGAATTTTGTCTGGGACACATAGTTTCAGCTCCTAGTAGGCCCTATTCTCTAGCGGTGCTTTCTCCATTTCAGGATTCTGTGCACCAATAGAATGGGGAGACACTGCTATTTTTCTTTTGTATTACTTTCGTACACTCTAAGGAATGAATGGGGTTCATAATGTCATAGTATTATCTCTCAAAGCTAAATGTTTATGTTTTGTTTGATTTGGTTTGGTTTTTTGTTTTTTTTCCCACAGTGGGTTTGTAGCTTTGGAGCCTGTCTTGGAACTCCCTCTGTAGACCAGGCTGGCCTCAAACTCTCAGAGATCCCTTGCCTCTGCCTCCCGAATGCTGAGACTAAAGGCATGAGCCACCAACACCCGATTTTGAAGCTGAAAGTATCAGAGTCTTAGTGTCAACAATTCCTCTCAGACAGTGGTTTCCAGTCTTCAACCAATGTTAGAATCACATACATTATCCTACTAACGTTTTCAGAAATGCTGATGTCATTCTTCCCAGGTGTGGCCCAGGAATATGCATTTTAGCAAGTACTCTAATTGACTTTATGACAGATTTCTGGGGATAGTATATTGAACAGCCTTCTTTTCCAGAAGCCTGCTGAATCCTTTCCTCCCGCTCTCCAGGCACCATTGCCTTCATATATAGTGAGGTATCTGTCCTCTAGGTCTCTAAATGTGATTTGCAAGGTGGTATCAAGTCATTGTCTTTACGATCTAGTAGAGGCAGGATAACCGGCACTGAATGGACAGTGGCTGAGACTTTCCATCTACTCTGCAAAGTTGACTAAGAAGATGGTTGTTCCATCTGAAGACAGGGTTTTTTTTTATTGTTACTCTTTTATTTGCTTTGCTTTTGGCATTGGAGGGTCAGATAATTCGTGGGAATGGTTTTGAATTTGCTCCCCATATCATGATTGTTCATTTTAATTCTGGTCCTGCAGTATATACTGATGTAAAATCTTCTGCTCCCATTTCTTAGTCAGCTAATAGTTTATGAGGCTGGATACCAACAACTGGGATATGGCTGTGGTATTTAGTGTTCCATAAAAAAATACCGAAGATAATGAACTGACAAAAGAGAAAGTGCATATTTTTGTTCTTGATTCCAGAGGTATCAGGGTTCTGTCTAACTCCACCTAGCACACTTGGCCAGTGTTCTACTACTGCCCTCACCTTGCTCCTCCCCAAATTGGCCCCTCTCTAATTCCTTGGCTTCCATGGTTAATCCAGGTTCAGCACACATAGCTATATAGTCATTGCTAGAATCCATACGTGTACACAAACATGGAGTGCTTTTTCTTCTGGTAATGGATTGTCTTAATGGTGTGTCTACTTTAAAAATCAGTTTGGACAGGTCTTTTATGACCACTTTTTCTATATGATGCTCTGGTCCTTTTATGGTCTCAGACAGCAAGAATGTCATCACCAGGTGAGGCCTCTCTACCTTCAAGTAGATCTGTAAACCATAGTAAACTGCCCCCCCCCCTTTTTTTCTTTCAGATTTTTTTTAATTTGAATTAGAAACAAGATAGGTTTACATGACAATCCCAGTTCCCTTCTCCCTCCCCTCCTCGCCTACTACCCACCCCCCCAACAAAAACCCTACCTTTCACATATCCTTTCTGCTGCCCCCTGGATGGTGTAAACAACCCTTTTTTGTGACTCACACAATCTTTGGCATTGTTTTATAAGTAAGAGAAAATAGGCAAAATATTCCCTACCTATGCTTGCGTTATGATCTCCAAGACTTGATGTTTCTTAATACATACAGAAGAACAGAGTGAGGTAGACTTAATCGGAGAAGCTTCGCTGAACAGTAATGAATGCAGAGAGGTACTCTTGTCTGCTACAGGTGCTAAAAACATAATGCTCAGCCCTGAATAGTGCTTTCTTATCTCTACTTCTGTTTTTTTTGTTTATTGTTTTGTTTTGTTTTTTGAGACAGGGTTTCTCTGTATTGCTTTGGAACCTGTCCTGGAACTTGCTCTGTAGACCAGGCTAGCCTGGAACTCACAGAGATCCTCCTGCCTCTGCCTCCCGAGTGCTGGGACTAAAGGCATGCACTACCAACGCCTGGCTTTATCTCTCCTTCTAAGACTCAAGGAGCATTATGGGAAACCAGGTGGGAAGAATGTAAAAGCCTGGAGATGAGAAGGATTACAAAATGCTATCTTTGGGCATGGCAGAGTCATTGCAATCACTCTCTAAAAGCAGTTATAGTTGCCTTGTGCATGGGTCCTGCACAAGACTGGGCTATCAGCAACTAATCATGTATAAAGGAGTGGTTCACGTGTACTCAATCCCTGTGGAGCTATTGGCCATTGATGGATTCTGAGGGAGAGGGAGTAATTAACTTCCAATATGGACCAACTGGTGAGTCAGCCAGGAGCCACAGAATGGGCCTATACTCATAGCCACACAAATGGCCCCAGTAAAACTCAGTGTATCACAAGACAAAATACAAAGAAAGGAACATTGTACAGCAGAGGTGGAGGAGAAGGAATTTGCTTGGGATATGAGATTAATCAGACTGTGATACACACACACACACACACACACACACACACACACACACACACACACACACACACACACGAAATTTTAAAAGGAAAATAAGAATGGAGAGCATGAAATGGTATTCAGTAATTTTCTCTTATGGAGAATTAAGTAGGTGGGGAGTTTAGAGGTTCATATAACATGTAACTCAGTGGTGAGACAATACAGAAGTAGGAAGCCTCTCTTTACCATTGAAATAGATGGGCTTCATTTTACACGGCACTTATGCTTCATAGCCTTGATGGCCATTTCTCACTGGACCTGGCAGTAGCTTATTAATCAGTTTCAGTTGTTAGGTAGCGAGCTTTCATTGTTTTCTGGTCTTCCTGGATATATTCATAAAGGACTAGAGTGACCGTATTGGTGAGTGCTAGCCAAATTGCATTTTATGTGAGAAATCTCTTGAATTTTTAACAGACACTCAAGAGTAAGAGGAAAGAGAACAATAGAGAAAGAAATTTGCTATGATTCCGCACCTATGTTGCTAAACTTCTTGAATAATACATATTTCAAAGTATGATTTACATGTATTTAAATTTTTGAGATGATTAAATATATTAAATCCAAGGCAGTGCTCATATATCTGACTGTATGTTGGCCACAGTATTTTCTTTATTGGAGGCTCAGGCTTAAGATGCTGTGAGTCACTGTCTGTAGTTTAAAATGTATTCCACATTTTCTTTCTCAACATTTTTTATTAGCAATTTACATTGTCTTTCATTAGTTCTTCCTTATTTAAATTTTTCTTCTTCATTCTTTTAAAAAGACATTTTTAAAATGAGCTCAATATATCAGCCTTCTTAGTGTAATAATTAATTCTTTGCTTCCTCTCATTTATTAGTTACCCTATTTTTTCTTCTGTTACTGTCTTCTCCCTGATGTATCTGCTACACTGTTTTAAATTCTTCATCTTCTCACAATATATCAAGTCACACTCTTTATTTGCTTATTTCAATTCAATTGGCATATATATATATATATATATATATATATATATATATATATATGCATGATTTTTTTTGAATGGAGATGACTGAAAATAGATGGTAAAATTGACAATTATTCTCTTATTTGGTTTAATTCCTTCTATTATTTTTCACAATGCCTAATGCCTCATATAAAAGTATTTCTTCAATTTCTTTTATTCTCTGATTTTTTTTTCCCAGGGAAGTCCAGGATGCCTCAGGATATCAATTAACCCTATCTATAACTACAGAAAAGAGACTCACAGAAATATTAGGAAAGGTTGAATATTAATTAAGTAGAATTTTTTCAAATAAACCCCTTCATTACTATTCCAAGATAGAACTTTACATTTATTCCTTCCTTGGTAGGGCCTTAACTTAACACATAGATAATATGAAAAACATTTTCAAGCACTCAGGGTTATACAAATAAATGACAATAAGTGTAAATATTGTGGCTCATAATAGGTCATCTTTGGATCCTTTTAAATAAGCTCTTAATTCTTGGTTTGTCAGTCTTTAAACTAGTTGGATTTTTGTTTGTACATGAATGAAACTGCTAATTCTTATAAAATCTGAGAAACAGTGAGGGACAGTATGGTATAATAGAAAGAGCACTGCCTGGAGATTCAGGGAACCTGGGTTCTAGTCATGGCTCTTTCATTGACAAAGGGAAAAGGAACAACCTTGTAAAAGTTGTGTTTCTTTGTTTGAGTTTTGTCTTTTGCTCCATCTCTGAAATGACTCTATGTCTTATTTGTCTTGCATTATAGGTTTTGCAAAGCTAGAGTTCGAGTCAACTCTAAATACACGGTTATGAGATCTAACCTGAACCAACATAGCATGTCTTCATTCATCCTTTATGGCTTCAGAGAAAGTTAAATAAATACACAAGTCTCTTTTCTTCCATTCTTTTTTATTTATTTATTTATTTATTTATTTATTTATTTATTTATTTATTTATTTTTTATTTATTAGTTCTAGTTAGGGAACAAGCTTGTTTCACATGTAAGTCCCTTCTCCCTCTCCCTCGCCTCACCCCCATCCCTCCTCCCCCACTCCCAACCTACCCCCCATCCCATCTACCCACCACTCCCCAGGCAGGATAGGGCCCTCAACAAAGTCCACCAAATCGTCCTGTACTGGTCCTGGGCCCTTCCCCATGTGTCCAGGGCCAGAGTGTAACCCTTCACATGGGATGGGCTCTCAAAGTCCCTTCTTGTACCAGGGAAAAATACTAATCCACCACCAGAAGCTCCCTGGAGTACAGAGGCCTCCTTATTGACATCCATGTTCAGGGGTCTGGATCAGTCTTGTACTGGCCTCCCCAACAGCATCTGGGGTCGATGTGCTCTCCCTTGTTCAGGCCAATTGTTCCTGTGGGTTTCTCCAACCTGGTACAGACCCCTTCGCTCTTCATTCCTCCCTCTCTTCAACTAAATTCCCGATTTCAGCTCAGTGTATATCTGTGGATGTCTGTCTCTGCTTCCATCAGCCACTGGATGAGGGCTCTAGGATGGCATAAAGAGAAGTCATCAATCTCATTTTAGGGGAATGGCTTTTAGGTTATCCTCTCCATCATTGCCTGGATTGTCAGATTGTGTCATCCTTGTAGGTCTCTGGAGAGCTCCCTGGTTCCAGATCTCTTCTCAGACCTATAGTGGCTCCCTCTGATATGGTATCTCTCATTCTGCTCTCTCTCCTCTATTCTTCCCCCAACTCAATATTTCTGTCCCTCCATTTCCTCTCCTCTGCTCCTCTTCTCTTGCTCTTATTGTAGCAGCTCCCTCCCCCCTACTGTCATGCTCCCAATTAGTTCAGGAGTTCCTGCCCCTTCCATTCCTAGGGACCATTTATCCCTTATAGTCCTTCATGTTTCCTAGTTTCTTTGGTGAAGAGGATTATAGGCTGGTAAACCTTTGCTCTATGTCTAAAATTCATATATGAGTGAGTACATACCATGTTTGTCTTTTTGTGACTGGGTTACTTCACTCAGGATGGTTTCTTCTATTTCCATCCATTTGCCTGCGAATTTCAAGATTCCATTGCTTTTTTCTGCTGAGTAGCACTCCATTGTATAAATTTACCACATTTTCTCAATCCATTCTTCAATTGAGGGGCATCTAGGTTGCTTCCAGGTTCTGGCTATTACAAACAATGCTGCTATGAACATGGTTGAACATATGTCCTTGTTGTATGAACATGCACTATTTGGGTATATACCCAAGAGAGGAATGGCTGGATCTTGAGGTAGACTGATTCCCATTTTTCTGAGCAACCGCCATACTGATTTCCAGAGTGGTCTTACAAGTTCGCACTCCCACCAGCAATGGAGGAGTGTTCCTTTTTTTTCCACATCCTCTCCAGCATAGATTGTCATTGGTATTTTTGATTTTAGCCATTCTAACAGGTGTGAGGTGGTATCTCAGAGTTGTTTTGAGTTGCATTTCTCTGATGGCCAATGATTTTGAGCACTTCCTTAAGTGTCTTTCAGCCATTTCAGATTCCTCTGTTGAGAATTGTCTATTTAGTTCTGCACCCCACTTTCTAATTTCATTGTTTGGTGTTTTGGTGGCTAGCTTCTTGAGCTCCTTATATATTTTGGAAATCAGTCCTCTGTCAGATGTGGGATCGGTGAAGATCTTTTCCCATTCTGTGGGTTGTCGTTTTGTTCTACTGTTTCCTTTGCCTTGCAGAAGCTTCTCAGTTTCAGGAGGTCCTATTTATTAATTGCAGACCTCAATGTCTGTGCTACTGGCATAATGTTCAGAAAGCGGTCTCCTGTGCCAATTTGTTCAAGGGTAATTCCCACTTTCTCTTCTAGAAGATTCAGTGTGGCTGGATTTATGCTGAAATCTTTGATCCATTTGCACTTAAGTTTTGTGCATGGTGACAGGTATGGATCTATCTGCAATTTTCTGCATGTCCGAATCCAATTGTACCAGCACCATTTGTTGAAGATGCTATCTTTTTTTCATTGTATAGATTTAGCACCTTTGTCAAAAGGTATTCATAGGTGTGTGGGTCAATATATCATCTGCATATAGTAAGGCTACTAATTTTTTTTAGTTAATTGTGTGTCCTGCTACCTTGCTGAAGGTGTTTATCAGCCGTAGGAGTTCCCTGGTAGAGTTTTTCAGGTCACTAATGTAGACTATCATGTTGTCTGCAAATAGATAAAGATCTTGGAGAGAACAGGAATAACAGGAACATATCTAAACATGATAAACACAATATACACCAAACCAATAGCCAACATCCAACTAAATGGAAAGAAACTCAAAGAGTTTCCTCTAAAATCAGGAACAAGACACGGCTGTCCACTCTCTCCCTATCTCTTCAATATTGTACTTGAAGTAAAGGGGATCTTATCTTCCATTCTTACAGGGATTACTAAAGTTTTCATGGTCTTTCTAGAAAACAAACCCATGACTTTGAGCTAAGAAAAGCAAGACTATACCAAGTAACCTGGTTCTAAACTGATCTCTAAGATTAAAAAAAAAGTAAGTTATATGGCATGGCTTATGGCTTTATGTGAGGGAATCAAAACTTGACATTTTAAATGTGCCTAAATGGGACATGTATGGCATACCCTTTCCTCTGGGGATCAGGAATCATCGTGAAGAAAGGGAATGGAAAGATTGTAAGAACCAGAGACAATAGATGTCTACATAGAAACAGTGTTTTCCTGACCCAGAAGGACAACTGACATAAGAATTCAGAGCAGTAGTGATGCATACTCAGACCTGTAGAAGCTCAAGATAAACAGAATCCTAGCACAGCAAGGGGATGAGAGCTATCACATCCCACCAGCTAAGAGCACTGGCATTTGAGAACTTCTGGGACAGGGAGAGTGATGTTTTCTTTAAGAATGTGATACCTGGTAGCTCAACCACTCTCCAGGCCAGGCCCTACACTCAATGAGGAACACAAACTGGACTGTAGATTTTGTTGGTTGTTTACCTTTTTAAAGGAGAAAACAAAGTTAGGTGGGTAGGTAGGTGATGGTGGATCTGGAAGGAGTTGGGGCAGGGGAGATTGGTGAATATTTCCAAGTTCAACATATGAAATTCTCAAAGATTTAATGAGGGTAATATTTCAAACTGAATAAAATTATAAAAAAGAACATAAACACTTATAAATGGAACTTAAAGGGCATGATATCCATGCATTTAAATGAGACTAGATTTTTATTTTAAAAGGATTTACTAAAACCTGTCCCATCACACTATGATATTTAGAGTTCCACATTGAGAATAAAGACTACGGGGATGATTAGAATTTTGGATGTGTAAGTTTTTAAATTGAGTATCATCAACTCTGGTTTCCAAAATGAAATACTAAATAGCCTATTCTGTCACGCACAAACTTTTGACTTCTCTTCACTTCTCTTATGAAACTTTTCATCACCTGCACCCAATCAACTCCTGCACCGAATCAACTAGATTAGAGGAATTGATGACGAGACCCAAATTTTACCACCAATTTTGTTCTTCATAGTTTTGTGGAAATTTACCATATCAGTGCAAATAAATTAGCTGTTGAAATATTGGAACAAGCTTAGGATAATGAGGGCGTGCAATTTCCCATCTGACCACCTGGGTTCTTCCACAGGGACAGTTTATCAAGAGTGGAGGAGGCAAAATGGGCAAAAGCAGTTTGCTTTTTCCTGGAGACTGGTGTCTAGCTAGAGTGAGGGTTGTCATGATCCCTGAACTCTCACTTCTTTCTTCAGTACAATTAAAAGGCACTTGTTTATCCAACCTAAGGGATCCGGTGCTATTAGAGCCTTGATTGTCAGTGATGTCCTGATGACCAGACGTGGACCATTTCTTTTACTGACATTTCTTGGGCTTGCCTTTGTATGTCAGAGCTCATACAACTTTGTTTTAGCAATTTTATGCTTTAAGTTGATCTTTGGAATTATAATATGAGCTAAGGATAACATAATTAAGCTTTCAATGCCTGTCCCTCCCTTTCTGTAAATATTCCTTTTGTGTCACAAGTACTTTATAGCAAAATAGTATTATGTTAAATAAATTGACTTGAGATATAATTAAAGATTGGTAGTTTTCTATATGGAAAAGATATGAAGCATGTCATAAGGAAATGGCCTGGCTTCTGAAATCCCCTTTCTACACTGGCAGAATAACGAGTCTAGACTGGAATATTTTGAGAATAGAAAGAGTGATTGAATTCTAACTTTACATGTAATCATATTTTAGGTTATCGGTAATTCATGTGATAAAATTAGAATTGAATATGTGATTCTAAACTGAGTTTAGCCTAACAAATTATTAACATTCACTACTGTCATTCATCAGATTGACTTATCTACTTCTACTCCCAAAATATCAATGAAGGACTGGTGTATTAAATTTCCTGAAAAAGTATGGCAGTTTAATGTTATTATGGGTAGGTTGTGTTATAATCTTTTATATTTGATATTTTAAGTTGTTTCAACTTTTTGTCTATTCTTTATCACGTAAAAGAAATAATGGTTTTATTGTAATGTATCTACTGCTTTAAAATTCGTTTAAAGATGAAAGCTATGAGAGGCCCATTGCACTTGGCTCTTCAGGAAGCAGCCTCTGAGATGAGGATTAAAGACTCTGGTTTTAGATATATCTGTGATTGGAAAAGAAGCCATGTGGAATTTATGGCAAGACCCAGGAGGATAATGAAGATACAGAGCCCTTGGTTCTTAAAGCATGGTATTGCTAGTATGAAAGTTATATACCACTAGAAAAAATACCAGCTGGAATAATTCTGGAATTCAATAAAGTATGGCCATCTGAGCTTCAGACATGAAGTGGTCATACACCCAGAGCTAAGCTCTTTTAGGTCATCAAAAGGATAAGGTCCCCCTGACACACTAGCCCTTTGAGACAGATAAATATTACAAAGATACTGATCTCCTCAAAGAGACTGTCCAAGAACAGTCTCCTGTCATTCACCACACATGATCTGGTGTCCCGTATTCATACCTACTGCTCATGCTTATGGCATACGACATATTGTACGACCAGCTCAAAGAGTAAAACAAAACTTCTATTTTATGTACTTGTCTGCTGAAAATGTATTGTGGCTTGACTGAGTGAGAAGTGATCTGGAATGTCTGTGATGAAAAGGGCCTCTCCCGACTAGTCACAGCTTTGGATGTGATGCACCAGGTTGCTCACTTGTTTGGAAATTGAAACTATTTAGATGAGAATGTGATTCATAGGCGGTGGCTATTTTTCTTGGCTGGTTGCTCAGGGAGGTGGAAGCAGAAAGATTGGAAGGTTAAGGGCATGAAGTCATATAAATGATGGAGTAGAGAGAAAGCGTGAAGTTCACTCTGGTAAAGCTATGTCTTCATTTCCTAGTTTACCTTTTTTTAGTGTCTTAAATTGGCTTCATCCAAGATTGGAAGGGCATCATGTCCAAGCCATAGGTGTTTTCTGCCCTGCAAGATCCAAGTTCTATTCTAAGTCTTAATTTTCTTGCTCTCTACAGCATTTGTCATTAGTGGTTACTTGTATTCATAGAACAGGTTGTCAAATCATCAGTGCCCCTTGCATTTTGTTTTATAACATGGCATGTGTTTATTTATGCATTTTACTTTTCTCATATTTCTGTCCTTTAAATGTTACATCGTTCCAATGTTAGATCTTTTGCTTTGCACCTCTGTGCCTATCCTCTCATAGAAATGTATTAACCATGACTTTCAGCTCTTGACTGGTATTTTCATGCCCCCTCCATGCTGTCTCCACTTGGGTGAATAATGAGCATACCTAATTCATCTGAGCTATGAAATTTGTTTTAATGAAACTTGCTTCTCATGGCATTATCATGGACTTCTCTCACACCTTCTCTTACATCTGCCCTATCATCATCAGCTGTGACATCATCAACACAACATAAAATTAGCAGCTTCTTTTAACCTCTCTAGGCTAAGCTTCCCCAACCACTGTAAGAGCTAACCAGGTGACACCTGGTATTATGGTCTTACTCTGGTATAGCCACTTCTTAAGTAAGATGCCATAGTGATATCTTCCTTACTAAGAATAAATAGGATGTGATGTCATACTATGGCCCAGTGGTTACTAACTCTATTCAAAATAGAATATAAGTCCTGGCTCCCTGCTATAGATAGAAAAGGATACCCACCTGGCCCTGCATGTTTTTGTTTGTTTGTTTCCCTTCTATGACAGGTTCTGTTTTCATCAATCAGCATTTTCCTGATGGGGATGTCCTTCTGTACATATATTTCTCTTATTGGTTGAATAAAACACTGATTGGCCAGTAGCTGGGTAGGAAGTATAGGTAGGGCTATGAGACAAGGAGAATGCTGGAAAGAGGGAGGCAGAGAGAAGCCACCAGAAAGACACCATGTAGCTGCTGGGAAGATGGGACACCAGGGAATTCTCCTGGTAATGTAAGGCCATGTAGAAATACATAGATTAGTATTTATGGATTAATAAGTAAGAGAGAGCTAGCCAGTAAGAAGCCTAAGGCATCCAACAGTTTATAATTAATATAAACCTCTGTGTGTTTATTTGGGACTGAAGGACAGCAGGACCAGGCAAAACAGAAATACCATTTATATTTTCCCCACCACCAGAATCTGTGTTGATTCCTACTTCAGTAACATGGCTCTCTTCTGATTCAAGGAGGTGGTCAGATTTTTACCCTCTTAAGAAATTTCTGACCATTCAACTGTATTCACTGTTGACAACTTAACACAAATGTAGACACACCTAGGAAGAGGGACCTTCTGTTGAAGAATTGCTTCCATTAGATTAGACTATGGTTATGTCTTTGAAGTATTTTCTTGATTGTTGATTTATACAGACGGGCCCAGGCCACTGTAGACAGGGCCATCTCTGTGCAGGTGGGTAGCCATTCAAGTCAGGGAGAGGAAGCCAGTAAGCAATGTTCCTTCATGATTACTGCTTCAAGCTCCTGCACTGAATTGCTACCAAGCTTCCTTTAAAGATGAACTGCAAACTGTAAGCCAAATAAACCCTTTCCTCCCCCAAGTTGCTTTTGGTTATGTTGTTTAGCCCAGCAATAGAAAAGTAACTAAATAAGTTAAAGATACTTTCCTCTTGGAAACCACAATTTTTCTTCCAAAGAGTTATTGGATAACATAATAAGTTCATTTGGGTTTTGTCTGAACTTCTAGGTAACAATTCAAACCCAATGAATGGAAAGGTTCACAATTTACTACCTCATCAACTTTGAAAGATAAAACCACTATTAACCTATTTTGTGGATCAAGAATTGGAATCAGCAATTTTATTCCTGGTAAAACTCCTGTACTTGTGTTATTCAGTCATCTTACATAAAGACTGAAAACTTTTGGGTTTCTTCTACTAGAGGAAAAACATAAACTTTGGGGGGAAAATGTAAGAAAGTCATGTCTTTCTTTTTGTCTTAAACTTGACTTTAGGTAAATACATTCAAATTTTTCGTTAAACAATTAAAACTTTGGTTGTTGAAATCTATGCTTTGTATAGTTAATTATGCATTTTTCATAATTGTACACTAAGGAGTTTTAACTCTTTCTGGGCAAAGATTTTAATTTTAAAGTTAAAAATTCAAAAACAATAAATTGTGCTGACTGGTCAATTCCAGGACAGCATAGCTGAGTAAGAGAAAACTGTAGATATGTGTTAGAGTTAGATAAAAATAGGATCAAACCAAAACTAGAGCAAAATACTTTGTAATAGTGTCTAAGATGTTTTCCAGATTTATCAGGGAAAGAGAAGCTCAGGGGGGAAAAAGACCAAAATAAATGAGGTTATTCATACTATTAATAATTCTGCTAAAAGGGTTGATGTATTGAGCTCATTTTAAAATTCTCTCTTTAACAAGAAAAATGAAGAAAGAAATGTGGGCAATTAGCTGCTGACATGACTACTGCATACATAGGTAATGATCAAAAGCATGTGGTTGGTATGACCAGCTGAACCTGGAAGGAAGATGTGCTGTCTGGCATGAGTCAGAATCCCAACATCAGTAGGTACTTAGAGTACATAGAGACTATGGGTAGATTATAATCTGTTTGACTATTTTAGTATTTATTTCACATTTAGTCATTTGACTATATGATACACTAATATGGTTTAACTCATTAAATGTAAATGGTATGTTTTTACAACAAATAATCACCAATGGGAGTCTAGTTTTAGAATTTCTTACCTTAAAGGGGTTTTTGCTTATGTAAAATGTGATGTCTGCTATCCTGTAGTACAGAATGAAATGGGCATGTTCACTTTACATACTGCTTGATACTATGTTAGGGTATATTTTGCTGTTTGTGTAATATTCCATTATGTCACATTGTACCACATATTTTATTTTACTATGCTTTATTATGCATTTTTATTTATGTCAGCAATGAAGACTGTAAACTTTGTGAATCCAAAGGAGGATTTTCTCTTTCTCTCTCTCTATCTCTTTCCTTTTCTCCTCCTCTCTTTTTTACTCTATGCTTGGAGTATAATAAGAGATCCTCAATAAACATTTACTGGTGAATATATTTAGTGGATGAATGGTTTCTACTTTACAGTCTAATGATAAGACTGCTTAATTTTCTACATGAGAGATGTTCTTCATACTTTACAAGCTGCAGCATCAAAAGTCTTATAGATGATGTTTATGTGCTAAATAGCATTAAAACAGATACTAGAGGTGGATTTGATCAAAATGCATTGTATGTGTGTATAAAATGCTGAGAGAGACAGGCATGTATTCAAAAGGGAGAAATGTTATTCACTTATATTGTTTAAGCAGCTGGAATGTTGTTCCATGGTGTCAAGGATAAAGTGCAAATTTTCATAATATTGAATGATATGACCAGACATGTAAAAACTATAGCCAAGTCTATGAAAAGCTCCTGGCATTATAATTGAGAGGATCCAAGACATAGAATCTTCTTAAATAGCATGGAGCAGTGGTGGAAGAGTCTCAATCTGACTTTATTAAGTTAGTTTGGGAATTCTAAGAAGACATAGGTCTGGATGTGTTTGAAGGGAATTTGCTCTTCTGACCTGAATGCAGCTCCCAAACATTGATTTGAGCATATAAAATTGTAGTAAGAAATGAGATTATCATACAAAGAGAAGGAGTTGTGTGTGAGATGAAAGACTTTCAAAGTTGTGATGTTTACTTGTAAATAAAGAAATAGTGGAGAGGTAGACAGTAACAAGGTAGTGATACACCAGAAGTGAGAGAGACCTTGAAGGAGCAATATCATAGAACTCTAGAGAGAATGAAGTCAGAAAGGAAGATGTCTCAGTGTTCAGTAATAAGGAGCATGGAAAATTGTTCCTGGAAATACCTTAGGTGGGCCTGCTCAACTCAGTATGTCTTTTTGTTCAGTAGACACAGTAGAGTTAAACATGACATGTCCTGTAATTCCATGTAGATTAGTTGTTGATTTTCCTAATTATGTACAATGACTTTCAGTCAAGGGCCATGGGAAAGCTGGAGCAGAAGTAGAAGGGAAAATGACATCTTTTCTTTGCAACCAGAGCAAATTTAGTACATAGTTTTGGAGTTCCACTAACAGTGTTCTTAGGAATCCATTGATTACATCGCAAGCATCATCTTCCTGCTGAAGACAGATTGAGAGCAAATTTCCATCTCATGGGTTGCCTTTAATGCAGTCATAAGTTGAACCAATGTATACATTGATCCTTTGATTAAACAGCTTCTTGAAGTGGCTCATTCTGTTTTGTTTTTGAAGTAATTGCTCTTTCTTTTCAATATTTTTGTGAAGCCAATTTTTTGTGAATTAAAAAAATGGCAGTTTTACATCTGAATTTTGCAATGGAGTCTAATTAATTCACAATATTTAGTATGTTTGATTCCTAAGAAATGCCAACCAGTAAAGTGTACAATGAGGTGGATCAATTAAAGTAGGGTTACTGTAATGCATACAGTGTTAGAGCCTGGCAGTGAGTATCTTATTCACAGGGTCTTTGTTAGTGGTTGATGAATCATGGGTCTTCAATTTTGAATTTCTGTGAATATGGGATTTTATGTCATAGAACAAGAATAAAATATTTTCCTAGGAGATTACTATATGCATTGTAAGTTCTAACTTACAATATGTGGTTAATATCTCTTAACATTTCCATGTGTAATTAGACAAGATTTTAGTAATGTAGAAGTTTCAGAAGATAGTTAAATATGGCTCTTTTTGTATCATGGAGAGGAAGGCTAAACTGGCCACCCTTGCTTATTTTAACAGTTTGGCTTTTGTACTTTTTCCTTGGCAAAGATATTTTCCAGTATTTATAAACCAGCTTATTTTCTTCTTTACTAGATGTTGTCTCTAAATCTTCCTTTTAGCAAAGTAATAAATTTGTATCACTGTTATTATTTTAGCTGTCTTCAATACACTAATATAGAGCAAAGGCTTTGAAGATGGTTGACATTCATACACATCAGGATACAGGATATGAAACAGATATTCACAGGATCACTCATGTCTTTCAACGGTAGTCATTAGGCTCATTAGTTTCAGTAAGAAATATTAATTCAATAAGCAAAAAGTTAGTTTTCCCAATCACTGTGGATACATTTAAGTCATGTATTTTGTTACATAACCATAACTTAGCTATCATAATATATTCATTTAAATGACACTGTCATTTGACTTTATTCTTTTTTAATAGAATCCATAATTGAACCACATATTCTCATTTCTATAGCTTTTAGGAATTAGATGGGTTTTAGAAACTAATGCCTACATGAGTAGGCTGTAAGAGAAACCCACAGAATCTGCAACCATTTTAACAATGTAAGAGTCCAGTAGTATTTAAAAACTCCTGGGAAATAATCCACCTGACAGCAAACAAGTAGAAGGTATTATATTCCAAAACCCACGAAGTGATACTTTCCAACCAGAGGAGGAGACTATTTTAACTATCAAACAATACTACTGAAAGTTTCAAAATTTCTTGTATTCCTTCTAATTGGCACAGTCTGCTCAAAACGGAAATGTGGCAATTAAATGAAAATCACAGGGTTAATTGGTGCTTCAGTAAAGCATAGTTTTTCAACAATGCCATTTTTATGACATTCTTTTATTTATAACAACATGCATTTTTAAATTTCCAACATTTGTAAACCAAAGCAGGTGGAGAACAAAAAAGAGAGAGAGGTGTTCTGAAAGAAATAACAGAAAGCCATCGTAGCTGGCTGGGCAGCGGAGCAAAGGCTCTCTAATGAGCCCTGTGGTGCATCTACAGTCATCCCTCTCCATAGTTCAGGCAGCAGGATCTTGCCTACTCTAGTGTCAGGGTTTATGTGTAATCTTCAGGTGTCATTGAATATAAATCCCAGTGAAAATCGTGGCAATAGTCAAGAAATGAGCCCTTTCTTCAATGCTGAGCAAGACACTGAAAAACATCATAAGAGTTCGAAAGGAAGACAGTTTTTATTCTCTCGTCTGCTAGATGGAGAATTTTTTTCTTTTCCTCTTACCAATTGACAATGCTATAAAATTTTCAGACTTAAAAGATTTCTCTTTCATTTTTAGCCAGCTTACTTGATCTAGGGGTTAAGAATAGCTTCCTCTAATGGTGTCAAATGTGGAAGACGATACTTTCTCAGAGGAAGTAAGTAGTCAGTTGCTGTTTGGGCAAAGCATAATGTAAAGAGAGTGGGACAATCCAGAACCCTCCTCCTCTGTCTCCTGCTTCCTCCACCACGTCCAGCTGCTTTTTCCTCACACTGTGGCTTGAGACTGAGCAAAGAAAGAAACGGATCTGGCAGAAGCATGTGACAAAAGCTCTGTGGAACAGTACCTTCACTACAACATTGGCTCTGTAGCTCACAGCTAATTAATCCCACAATAGGATGTGACTTGGCTAGTTGTATTTTGAATGTCCTCATGTGGCCTCTCTTGACGAGACTTGCCACCAAGGGTTTCAAGCTTTCACCCTATTTAATATTCATGTCTAAAGAAGCAAGGTGCCTTGGGATATTAAGAATTTTTAAAAAATTGGTCCTTTAGGTTTAGATTATAATGGAAAATTCAACAGCTATAGCTGCTGGAGACAAAGGTGAGCAATTCACATTCTGGAAGTAAACTATCAAGTGTATGCCGAATAGGATAAGATAAAATTGTTGGACAGTGTGGCCAGGTAAATGGACCCATCAGAAGTTAAGATCTCAAACAATGTGCTTTCTGAGGGCAAAGTTCCTCACAGGAGAGAAATAGCATCTCAAGGAAAGGTAAATTTAGCTTGGTTTGAGGAAGTAGATATTTTAATATTTCTTTGATTTTATGATGCTTCTGTCTGTGATTCATTTTCTATTATTTATACTTAATGCAGAGTCAGTCAATATTTTCTATGAATTTTTCTGGCTACTTGTCACAGGTGTTGCTGGTGCCCACCTAGGCTGGCCCTGTGTTCCCAGCCAGACACAGGTGTGCTTGTGGGCAGATGAAGTCCTTCTGTAGCAAACCAAGTACACATTCATGACTTTCTTCGCCCTGGTGTAATTTTGGTGAAACTCCCAGGTAATCTTGAAGGGCACTGAGAAGTTAGAATGGTTATGGGTATTTCTCAGCTTTTTTACTTTAGGAAAAATGTTTAGAAACCATTTTTTTTCATTTCTCAGTTGCAGTTATTTTAATATATGTCAACATATTTCAAATCTCTATCCTTCTTCCATATATATATATATATATATGTATTATGTATGTATGTATGTATGTATGTATGTATGTATGTATGTATGCATGTTTTCCTTTGTTCAGAAATATCCACTAACTCACATCCATCAATGGTGTGATGGGCCAAT
Organism: Cricetulus griseus; assembly: GCF_003668045.3. Lineage (NCBI taxonomy): Eukaryota > Metazoa > Chordata > Mammalia > Rodentia > Cricetidae > Cricetulus > Cricetulus griseus. Next base: position 209,813,825 of record NW_023276806.1, read on the forward strand.
TCATCATATTTGGATATGATATTTGATTCTTGTAGGCTAAATATTGTTGTCTCCTAGGTTTAACTTATCACAGAACTACAAAGAACATAGTTAATAAAATGTAAAATTTAGGGCACACTGACAAGGCATGGGTTTTGTTGTGTTTGTCTTCTTATCTTTCAAATCCCATATTCTTTCTGTTACAGCATAGTAACTGAATTTTCACTGAAAAGGTCTACTTAAATGAATTCCAACTTTCAGAAACTTCTATCATGTCTTTATTTCAGCATGAATAAACTCTAAGCACAATGACAGTACCTATGATTTATGAAAACATAATGTATTTTTCTTTGTTTTGTTTTATTAGGCATTTTTGAATTTTTCTGCTGTGCTCAATGGTAGCAATGAATAAAACAACTCATGTCCCTTTGGGTATAGAAAGGACATGGCCAGGAATCTACTGTTAAAATAAACATTCCTCTGAGATATGTAATACTTAAATTCAGTAGCAGGTATTAATACTTACAGCTAAACTAATTTTCCCAGAATGCTTCCCTCCTCTTAACATTATGAGACACAGTAGTCAATGTATAGGGGAATTTGGACATTAACATATGTAATAGGCAACTGGATATTGAAAAGCTTTAGTAACTGCAATGGTCCTAAGACTGGCAATGGGATATTGAGGCAGAATGAAAAAATACATACTTTAAACAGCCTGTTGGCTCTGAGCATCATAGAGAAAGGGCTAAATAATCTACATATGAAAAAGCTGTTTGGCGCTCAAGTTGGATAAATTAAAACACTGATGACTAAGCTTCAAAAAAACAGTGTGGGATATAAATCCAGGGCAAGTGGCTGTCTGATAAAAGGAACATTAGGTCTGGAAGAATCATTAAATCATTTGCATTAAATCATTTGTTCTAATTCAAAACTTTATAGATAATAAGAAAACTTGATCTCAGTGATATTAAGTAAAGCAAAATGTAATATATTCTGTAAAAGGGGAATATTGTAGTTCAGTGTTTAGTTCATTTACTCGAAAAGTACCTATGCAATAGGTAATAGATATGCAATAGTTCTAGATAGATGGCTAGGTAGATTATAGATAGGTATAGATAGGTAGGTAGGTAGGTAGGTAGATGATAGATAGATGATAGCTGGATAGATGGATGGATGGATAGATAGATAGATAGATAGATAGATAGATAGATAGATAGATATAGATAGGTACAATTGTCAGACATCAGTCATAAGCTCTTATTTGAAGGAGTTATTGTTAGCGGTCTAAATTTTAAAGAACTATTCCTTGATAAGTGGCATGTCTAAATGTGATTTAGAACCACTTTTGCTGTGGCTAAAAAATTTCCAGATTACAACATGTTTTGACAAGTAGAATTTCTTACTTAGGATAAAAGATACTTAATTATCATGATATAGAGGAGGGAGCATCTAGAGAATTTCTTTTCCGTATATTGATACTAAATATATTGGGAACCCCACTCAGATTAATACATGGATTCCAGCACTGTGATTTGCATCCCTTAGAAGATATTTTCCAGAAGGATTATTTAGATTACTACTGGTAAACATATTTTTTTGTAAGTCTGTCTTATTGTTACATCATTATTTATACCAGGTGACAGAAAAAAAAGTGCTTAATAACCAATGCCTTCACCAACAGCTACTAAAAGATCAAAGAAATCAAAGAACCACCTTACTCAATATTTTGATCTTGCACACTGCTGCTCTTCTACTTAAGAATTCTGAGTCCTAGAATTGGAAGTGATTTTTCAAAGCATTTAAGTCACTCATATTTGAAATAGTGACCAGCCAATATATATACATACATACAAACATACTTACATACATACATTCATATATATTCTATGTGTATATATGTACATATGTATGTATATATGTGTCTGTATATTTCAGTACTAAGCATTAAACCTAGGGCTTCACATGTCATGCAAGTGATCCAGGACTGTAGCACTACTCTACATACACAAAGCCCCATATTGTCGGGGTTTTGATTGTTTGTCTACTTTAAGTTCCTTTTACCAATTATTCTTCTCTCACAAATACACTAAAAGTGACAGGGAAGATGCTTTAGAGCAAAGTGCTCCCACTAACCGCTGATCTGCCCTTCTTTCAAACTGTAGTATGTCATCTTCCTGATTTTTTTTTTTTCATGCACGAAGCCTGGTCAGGTGACAGCTCTCCTGGGATCTTGTATAGGTTAGTGTTAGGCAGCTTTCCTTACAGACTGTTTAAGAAGATTGATTCTTGAGTTCAGTATGCATACAGTCTATCATAATACTTTGCTTAATATATGCAACATTTATTCAGGTGCCTCCATTTTACCTCTGTGAGACTTGGGAGGCAAGAGAAGTTTACAAACAGCGTAACAGAAGCATAACAGGCCGCGCATCCAATAAAAATGTCTTCCGCTTCTGTGACTCATAAGACTGTGTCTTCTGTGAATTGCCATAAAAACTTTGACAAGCTAGCTTACTAATGTGTAGTGGGATGTAATCATAGACATTTCAGGGTTCTTCACAGTACTTAAAAGTCTGTAATAAGAAAGCATGGGGTGGATGCAAAGAAAGGGTTAGAGGTAGAGACAGGAAGAAGAAATTATGTGATTGTATTTTAATTCAACCTAAAAGCTATTCTAATGAATTCCATACTTGCTAGAACCTTACGTCTTTTCAAATTTGTGTTCTGTAATGTTTTTAATGCTTAACTATACAAATGTTTGAAGGTAGCAACCTTGATTATGTCAGATTTTCCTCATGGGGTCTTCCTCTTCATTAACACCTTCCCAAGACTGGATGTGCCTCCACATTGTAGTCTGTGTCATTTGCCTTTCTCAACACATCAAGAAGCTAGGCGATCCAACTCTCAAAACATGTCATCAGTCCTTTGTATGAAGGACTTCAGGCATATTTCTTCTGCCTTGTTTTCCATTCCGCCTAAAGTTCTTTTAATTTCATATATATATATATATATATATATATATATATATATATATATAATTTAAATATAAATTTCATATATATATATACATATATATGTGTGTGTGTGTGTGTGTGTGTGTGTGTGTGCACAAACACTGAATCCCTTGGAACTGGAGTTACAGATAGCTGTGAGCTACTGTCTGTATAGGTACTGTGAACTGAACCCTAGTCCTTTGTATGAGCAGCAAGCACTCTTTTTTAACTTTATTTTATTTAAATAGCACGTTTTTTCCATTTATTTTAAACACCAAATGCAGTTTCCCCTCCCTCTTCTCTTCCTGGTCTCCCCCCTTCCCCTGCAGCTTCCCATCTGCCCCTCCTCCCTCCGCTCCTCCCTGAATGAATCTCCAGTCAGAAATGGGAAGGCCTCCCATGGACTTGAACAAAGCATGGCACATCAGTTGAGGCAGGATGAAACTCCTCCCCTGAGGCAAGGCTACCAAGGTAATCCAGCATGGGGAACAGGTTCCCAAAAGCCAGCTAAACTGCCAACTCAGGTACTTATATCACTTCTATGAGCCTTACAAAGAGACCAAGCTCCAAAATGTCACACATGCAGAGGCTTCCTAACTGTTGGTCTAGAGTTCATGAGGTCCCATGAGCTCAGGTCCACTGTCTCTGTGGGTTCCCAGGTCATGACCCCCCCTCCCCCTTATTTATACAATCCCTTCTCCCTTTCTTCAGCAAGAGTCCCAGAGCTCAGCCCAGTGCTTGGCTGTGGTATCTCTGCATCTGCTTCCATCAGTTACTGGATAGATTATCTCTGATGACAATTAGGGTAGTTGCCAATCTGGCTTAATCATGTGCAGACCTTGTAGACAACCCCAGCTTCCATGAGTGGATTTGTGCATCTACCATACACACACACATACAGAAGATAACATTTCACCTTATCTTTTTGGCTCTTTCTTTGTTTTACTGAGGGTGTTCAGAACCTTGGATGAGGGAAGGGAGGAACTGGTATAGATATCCCACTTAGGGGTGAGCACTTATGATCATTGATTCTCAGCACTTTGAGCAGTTATGAGTCTATGCAATAACTTCTCCCAACTGCAACTGGAAGCATCTTTGCCAAGGGTGATAGCAGCGTAAATGGAGAAGTGAGATCCAAAGGGAACTGACACTTTTATTTTTATTGTTATTATCATAGGTCTGTTTTTTCCTATTTATATTTTAGCTTGAGTGATTTCTGCTTACCCATCTTGGGGACTATAGATTCTTTCCTAACTTGTGTCAAGCCTCTGAAGTGAAATACACTCTTCATTTCGGTTACTACATATTTTATTTTTGACCTATAATTTTTTCCTACAGTTCCCATATTTTTTATTGACATTGCCCCACAGTCTTGTTATCTATTTTTCTCCTTTAGAACTTCACCATGCTGCTACTTATTCTTTTCTGATTAAATTCACTGTCTGAATATTCTAGTATCTGTGTGAATATCTGATTAGGTTCTTTTCAGATTGTTTTATTTTTCTTGCCTTTGATATGATTTTCAAATTTTTGTTGTAAGACAAACATGTTGTATAGGGCAGTAGAAACTGAGGTCCTAAATGTGGAGATTGACATCAATCTGCCCGACATTTGGACTATAACTTGATGTCTGTTGTGGTCTTGGGCACTGGAGGGGACTTTTCCTTCCAGCTACCCTGTTTTTGTCTCCCTTTTGTTTTAAGACTTCCTTCTGGCAATTTTCAGAGTTGTCCCTGCCATGCCTCACTATTGCTATGACTAAGAGCTCACTTACTAGGAAAGGGGGACCTTTTCCAACATTCTCAGATTTGCACAGCCCAGAGGCCTTGTGTCTTTCAGTTGTGAATTTTCACAGCCCTCTAACCCCTCCATCAGCTACCTCAGTTACCCAGCAGTGTTTTCTGTCTTTATGCACCCTCCTTTTAAAAAAGACACAGTCTTGGTTGAGACCAGAAAACTGTAGTAGGAGTAGGGATGAGCTCCATTTCCTGATTCAGAATCTTCATTTGTTGTGGCCCTGGGCAGTGCCTTTTCCCACAGATTAAGTCTTTTGTGCTGTAAATGACAACAAGGGAGACAAAGTTCTAGCAGGTTTCAGAGATGCCCCACTTCCCTAACCCTGCAGGGTATATAGAGAACTTTCACCATCTTCACTTTAGATCTTCCTGTGAGAATGGGTGAGTCTGAGTCAGTACAAGCACGAGGGTTCAGCGAGCTCACTCTCATGCAAACCCATGAGGAACTTGGAGTATTCCATCAGTATGTCTATCTCAATGATTCTGTCACAGTTACAGGGATTAATTAAAAATATATGAAGGTTTTTGTTGTTTTCTCTATTCTTAAATTTTCAGAACAATTTTGCAAGAGTCAACTAGTATTAAAGAGACAATGATCTCTCTCTCTCTCTCTCTCTCTCTCTCTCTCTCTCTCTCTCTGTCTCTGTGTGTGTGTGTGTGTGTGTGTAAACCAACCAAAACAAATTCAGTTATCAAACTATTCTAACCTTTGTGGCTGGCTGCCTTCTGGCTGGTTTGAAGAACATGTGAGCAGTTATTGACAGTATGGTAGGAATTGCTGGCTTTTTGATAGTGCTTTTATTCTGATATGACTGATCATCAGTGCTTGTGACATTGTTTTCTGCAATAACAAATTACTTTTGCATAGGATAGTTTAAGAATTTATTGTTGTTTCTATATCTTTTTTCCCCCCTGACTTTTACTAAAATTCATTGCTGTCTTACCTCACTGGGATTTGTAGATTTTGCATTTGTGAAAATTTAATGAATTTTAAAACATTGGGGAAAAATAAATCCCTACTGTCAAATCATTGATAACAGTGATCCTCTGGAGGGTCAGCCCCATAAATTCACCCATAGCAACATAAGTGTATAATTTTGGGAACCATAGTTTTAGAGAAGTTTTAGGGGCTTCCTGTTAGAAGCCCAGAGAAATTAACTAGCAAGTGAGGCACAGCTGTAAAGACTGTGGTGATGTCTTGGTTCTACTCTAACAAATAAAGCTTGCCTGAAGATCAGAGAGCAGAGCTAGTCATTAGTTAACCACAGAGGTCTGGAGATCTGTACAGACAGATAGGAAGTAATATGGCTGGATGGAGAGAAGAACTCACTGGGAGGAGATGAGTTTATTCTCTTTTAGTCTGGGAAGTTGGGGAGGTAAGGTGGCTGTGGTTTGCTCCTTTATATCTCTGATCTTTCAGTATTTAACCCTATATCTGACTCTGGGCTTTTATTAATAAGACCTGTTAGAACTCAAGCTACAATAGACTGATTAAATAACAAGCATTTCTGGATTTAGCAAGGAAACCATTCCAAAGGATTCACGGAAGAGGAGGGAAAATGATGCTGACAACAGTGGAAAGAAGAGCATGGTTATAGGGACCACTTACTGTAAGATCTGCAAGATTCTGAGAACCTGTCAAGAGATTTATTTTATAAAGAAATAACAAAGCTCAAAAGAACAGAAGTGTGGGAGAGGGGAAGGAAAGAATGAAGGATCATTGGAGAGTATATTACAGAATATATTTATATAAGACATTGAGGAGCTGTATGCTGGCTGGGGCTGAGGGCAGGCCAAAGTTCAAGGTCTGGGGAGGAGAGAAGCTTAGCTAAAGTGTGGTTAATGAGTGATTTGCACAGACTTATGGGTGGGAACAGCAATTCAGCTAGTCACTTAAGAAGCAAAAAAACAGGACTGCAGAGGTTGTTTGTCTTCTCACAGCTAAATGAAGAGGAATGAGAGGAGACAGCCTTATCTCTAGAAAGGAAAGGAGCCTAAGATTTCTTGGCCTTAGCACCTGGGAGTGTATGGTTGGGGATGCTCCCACAGAGTTGGGTTAGAAGTTGGTTTTTCCAGATAGCTGGGAAACCTTCAGTCTGCAACATTCATGCCTGTAACCCATTAACTTCCTGGGGGTAGAATGGGTGTGTTGTGTCACATGTCCTGAGGACACTGATGCAGAGGGTGCAGGACTGGGGCTGCAAATGAAGTGACAAGTGTTCACAGCACACTGCCCAGGTGACTGCCAGGTCATCCCCAGAAAAGCATCATGTGTGATACCGTTCTTGGGTCCAGGCTGCCTCAGATACCCAGAACTGCCCTCTTTTGGAGACAATTCTCTGGCCCTATGAGATTTGAGATGTTTAGACATAGGGAGCTAAGGCTTTCTTTTACTTTGTGGAGAATTAAAGATTCAGTTTGAATACATTGCTATTTTTTAAAACTGACTTTTAAATCCTTCTGTCATTCTAATTAAGCTTGTCTTCATCTCTGGAGCTTGGCTAGCTCTAAGGCAAGAAATAAAGGGAGCTTGCTTGCCAGGCCAGGCTTCCTAAGCTCTCACATCTCTACTTGAATTGATTTGCATTATAATGCACACGGGCAGGAAGATAGGTAAATTGAATGTGTGATTAACTGAGCAAAGAATAAAGCCCATATAGAGTTAACATTATTGCTGGCTCCTTGCAGGTCATTTCTGAAGGATGGAAACAGGCACTCTCTAGGAATGAATGTATGAAATATGATGATTATCTTATTGAATATAAAACATTTATTACATCATTCAGTTTCCTTTTATTTTACACAAAATGTGTTAAACAATATCTAAGATGAGAGGTAATCACACTCTGTGGAGGTAGCCAGTGCTTGCAAGGTGGGAAAACCACTGGATCTGGAAACGATCTGGAAATTCTAACTAACTTGGAAATTCTGCTAAATAAAATGAGCCTACTCATAAGCACACTCCAGGGTTTTTATGTAGTTCTACAAAACTAACAATAGATTTCCCTAATATTTGGTGGAAATACATATGTGACCTTTATTAGGCTTTGGAGACATTTGAATACAATGCTAAATGACAGTCATCTTGATAATAATAATAATAATAATAATAATAATAATAATAATAATAAAGATTGTTAGATGCTTGAATGTGTAGGTATCTTTCCAACAATGACTTTGTACTTCCATGGGTTTTTCCTTTGGGTATATGATAACTATGGTTGTATAATTTGATAGTATTTAGGATAAACATTTCTTTTGAAAGTCACAGTGAGTTCTGGTTCTCATACTCTTGACATTTTTGGAAACGCTTTGATCATGTACATATCACTTTTAGACTTCACAATTGAATTGCCCAGGTCTGTAGCAATCACAACAATACATATGTAAATGTTAATATTTCATTGTCTCTTCTGTGAGGGTGTCTGTGAATGGATTTTGCATAATCAAGCTAATAGTATTCGTGAATCTGCATGATGCCTCTGGTTTATTCTGTCTTGATTCTTTTCATTTTGTTAAAACCGCTCATTTTGAGAACATGTTTATTTCACAGGGAAAATCCTATTTTTAATTGACTGCATTCTATACAGTATGAGATTAATACTGTTTTATAGTTGAATTATATACAGTAAAGATGTGCTTATATGAATGTGTCTGTTTAGATGAAATCTTACCTCTTAAAAGGAATGGATGTTAAAAAAATAAGTGAAAGTTTACTTAATTTATTTCTGAAAGAACACAGTTGCTGATGTTTTACAGCCCACCAACAGCAAAATACAATAAATTTCTTTGTTAAGTAATTTTTAGAGTAGATATGATTTTTTAACAAGATGTAAAACTGGCCATTTCTACTCTGACACTGGGAACACAGATATAACGTGAATTTGAACACAGTAAGGTTGATACTACTTTCTTTTTACAAATAAATAGTTATTAATTTTTGGTAGAGAGACTTCAAAATGCCTTTAATGTGAAAGTAAAAACTCTTGTGATAGCATGTAATTTGTGTACTTTATTCTTTGGCAGTTTAAACTGGACTATGATTCTATTTTTTTAAAAAAGAAGTTCTTACTGTCAGAAAGTGACATAAAATTTCAGCCAATGAAAATGTAGCATATGCAAATGATCAAGTTAGTGTGGTATAGCATCGTAGCATCCATGAATGAACCTAACACTGTCTAATTCAGTAATAATTTAAAGAATGAGGATGGTACCAAAGCATTTCAGTCATATGACAACAGTTTTGAGAATTTGAAGTTGTGCAATATAATTAGTCCAGTAAAGAAGCCAATGCCTCAAGAGGTTTTATAGTCAGTGTACATTCTCCATTTTCTCCTGGCTTTGACTCATTAAAACAATGTTAATGATTCATTTTAGTTGTGAAGGTTGTCAATATTTTCACTTTATGAAAAGAAAATCCATGAAAAGTTTGTAAAACACAAAAATAATTGTGTTTCCTAAAGGAATATTGGGGAATTGGCTATCAAGGATGTGAGCACTAAGGGTCTTCCAGCTCTCGCTGCAAATCCAACTTGACTTCTAGTTAGAATTCACACTTGGCTAAGGGACAGATTTTGTTTTGTTTTGTTTTGTTGTTTACTCTAAAATACTAGAAGTCTGCTCTTACTATGACCGCCAACACAGCTGCTTTTGAACCAAATCTGAAGAAGGCAGCACTTCATTATGCTGAAGTACTACACATGCCTGGGTAGCAAGCTGCACATCAACAAGATGTATGCTAAGATCTCCAGCCATTATTCCCAGCAAGAAACTGCTTGGCTGTGTCATGCATCTGATGGTTCAAACTTGGGCCTGGGTTGGGGATACTCTTAAGAGGCATCTCTACCAAGATGCAGAAAGAGGAAAGAGGAGAGGTAATTATGTCCCTGAGGTTTCACTCCTAGATCAGGTCATTGAGATAGGAAATGACACCAGGAAAAGCTGAAGCCTCTGGATTTTGGCACTCTCTCCAGCCTGCAGGTCACTCAGCCTACAGATGGGATGCATTTCAAAACAACACATGGAGCCATTTGAATCTGTTCTGTAATATTTTCAATAAGCCTAGGAACAACTAAAATAACAATAAAATTACAAGTGAGCTTTCAAGAAATGAAGATTTTCTGTTTAGGAGAGTTTGTACTAGTACCGTGGCCTATTTGTTGCTCTTTAAACTGCAATGACTTTGTGTCATCACTATCCTGCGCTACCATTTCTATTTTCAGGAGCTATAAGCCCAGTTCCTCACACCCTTTCTGACCAAGTTTGTCAAGCCTGATGGCCTACAGATACTTAGTATTTATTGGTAGTAATTGTTTATTGAATACTTCTGAGAATTATGTTTACAACTCAATGACTTTCATAAGGATAAAGAAATGCAATAGGTCGAAACATAAGGAGACAAAGAAGCAGAAGATAGAGATGGATAGAGTAGAGAAGAGATGAGGCATCTATGGGATTATTCTGGGTGCTCAAGCGTTCTACTTGTGATAAAATACTGTAAGGGTTTTCAATACTTTAATCCAAAAGCTGAAATTTTACTGCCAAGAGTAATTACTTTCTCATGAACAAAGAACAATCCACAATTAGACATATAGAGAGTAGACATATTGCACCATGTAATACTTAGTTTATTAAATAGAGGCTCATATTACTATATTATTTATTAATTAACATAGTGGACAGATTTTATTAGAAAGGTTTTATTGAATGGTTTTCCATAACTACTGGTGAGTGTTGTCATGTTACTGGTGAGTATATGTCTACACACACACACACACACACACACACACACACACACACACACTTTTTAAATTAACATGTTGATTGCTCACATAAAGGATTTAAAGGTGAAGTAAAAGTTTTCAAATGATGCTTAAAATCTCTTGGCTCATGAAACCAAAGAAAAAAGGCACCAGATGTTGAGGCTTCAAGACATGAAGATTTTGGCATTAAATAAAGAAAACTGTAAATTCAATCAATGTTAGATATCGAAGATACCGTATGTCACTGAAATTAGTATCAGAAAAAATTAAAAAAAGGAAAACACAGATAGACATAGTATTTCCTCATTGAGGGTCTCTTCTATGAAAAAGGTTTGCGTATGAAAGACAGTCCAGAGACATCTTTGAAGGTTCTCTTTCAAAGCAGCTCCACTTTCCCGGTGTCTGGGGATTTCTGTTATTAATTGAAGTTAATTTTCTAGCATATCAGTTTGCCGTGCACGTGGGAAAGATTGATAGCCTCTCCGATTCTCGAGAGTGTTGGAAATGACACTGTTCCATCACCGGGTGCCTTCACTTTTATCATCACAAATCAAATTATAAACATCGGGGCAACCTTGCTGGAATCTGGCTTCGGGAGATTTCCATAAGATTAATTAGGCGGCCAAAGCAAAGATGGTAAAATAGAAAGGGGGAGGGGGCGGAGGTGGGGGAGGGAGAGTGGAACCATTCATTCCTGGCAGAATGGAAAGCCAATTCAACAATGGGTAATTAGCGTGGGCCACGGATTCTCAAAGGCACTGAGGACACTGGACTTTTTCTCGCACTCTGATGTTTAGTGCCGTATTGTGGACCCCTCTTTTAATTAGTGCACTTTGATACCCACAGGAGTTTGAGGCTCCGGGGCATGCTAAACACAGACTGACACCAGCAAGCTTCTGCCTCCTTCCACTCTAATTAGAGACACAATGAGCTGCAAAGACAATGTTTTACTCCAAGATTTCTTCTGCAGATACCTCTGGCAGGAAACAATCGTTTATTTTGTGTCTATATTGGTATTCAGATTAAATTGTTAGCATGCAAAAGATGAGTTAAGGGCACAGATCTACTAAAAATGCTTAGCAGGGTTCAAAAATGATGGAAGCAATTTGCTAAGCTAGTGTTTTCTTTTGGATTTTAGTGTTGCTTTTAATTAGAAATAAACCTTCAATTTCAATGCAGGCTGCTTTCTAAGGAAACAATACTGATGCAAAATATCCATAAATCCTGTGTTTTAAACAAATTGTTCTAAAATGCTCTCAAAGGGAAAGAGAACATAAGGGAAGCCCCTCTTCTCTGAATTCAACTGCATTGAAATAAGTAAGTAGTGCTAGGGAGACTGACAGAGGTCATTTCTACAGGAAGATTGCTAATCTGTCTAGTGCTGTTTTAAGAAAGCCCTGGAATATTTGCAGTGCCAAGTTAAAAAAAAATTACAGTGTTAGTTTTGATGGACAGTTCCATGCTGATTGGAAGAATATAAATATCCCAAGAGAGATTGCGTATTGAAAATTACTCTCAACATCCACAAAATACAATGTGTTATTTTAACTATACATAGTAAATCTTGTCATCCTGAAATTGAAACATGGGACAAATATTTCTATATATTATTATTGTCTGTATATTTCTACATCATATAGTCAACCTTGAAAATAAAATTCTCAAGGAGTTACCATTAAAATAAATTAATGGTATTTTTTTCCTCATGTTCCTATTTGTTTAACTGTCTAGCTATGTACCAAGTTATATATACTCTTTGGGGAAAAAGATCAAAAACTTCCAAATAAAAAGAAAACAAAACAAATTTCTCCTGAGACCACATCACCACCAACCAAAACTTAACTAATTTTTCGTGCTTTTTTGAGAGAGAAAATTTCCATACTCCCATTCTTTATTATTCATTATAATTAGCCTAAGAAAGATTCTATCTTGACAAACATTTATGTATCAGAGAGATGGGATTTTTTCCCCAAACATTACCATGCAAGATGAGTAAGAGCTATTCCTTATGTACCTGTTTTTTCTGCCTAACTATGAACCTCCCTAACATCAGAAAGACATTAGTTTTGACCAGAAACAGTTTGATGCCTTAATATCCTTCATATAGACTTTTCTTCAGCACCTGTGTAACATTCTGTCTGTGTAAGGATCATTAAATAGATTTCATTTCTACTATGAGCCCAATAGATTGGAAAAGAATGCCACAGTTGTTTAGCATTTCATTTCTTATTTTGGGGTAAGGTGAGACCTGGGGGGAATCAGCTCCATGGTTTTGGCAGCTGGGCTCTGGGCTGATGGACCCAAGCACCATTGGTCCAGTACTGACAGCTGGCTTACAATTTAGCAATCCACATCCACTGAAGGAAATTTTTGTTTGCTTTTGTTTTTCAAGACAGCGTTTCCCAGTGTATCCCTGCCCTGGTTGTCCTGGAACTCTCTGTAGAGAAGAGAGTCTGCCTCTGCCTCCTGAGTGCTCATCATTGCCGGGCTAACAGCTATTTCTTAAAACTAAAATCTTCTGTGGGGTCTTCAGCAGGCTACCATTTATGACTGATTTACTTCACACTAATCTTATCTGTGAATAAGATTCTGAATAAGAATAAGAATCTGATAAGAATCTGAAGTCGGTCATTCAGGCCAACAAACTTTGACAAGGATCCTGATGTGGTATTGAATATTTCCATGTGCCGAAGTCTTTTTATGGTTGAGTACTCCCAAACGTTCTGGATTACTCACCCATAAACCATCATCCTGAACTCTGTCCTCTGGTATACTGTGAAATTAATATGTAGTAATGTTCAAGCATCTGGAAAAGACCAGATCTATAAAGAGAATATTTAAGAAGCATAACAATGCCCAAATTAAGGAAAAACTCTCTTTTCTTTCATGTTTGAACCAAGTAGATATTTTTTAAGTATTTGACAAGTGTATCTATGCACAGCACTTTGTATTTTAGACAAGGAAGCCACGAGTGTGTTTATACCTTTTGGGACAGAATTAACAGTAATACTGCTATCTAATTTTTAGTAATAATACTTAGCACGACTTAAAAGCACAATCCTTTCTCCCAAAGGTAACTCAATCCCCATCTAAATCACTGAAGTAACTGTTGCATAATTAGCTAGGAATACCTTACATATTAATGTTTCTAGTCATCTATCACTTGAAATCCTGAATTCAGCCTCTGCACCCTTTCCTAAAAAAAGATTCGTGCTTCAAGCTAAAAACACAGGGGACTCTCCAAATGTATCAGCCTACAGTGTGCTCAAGGAGAGACAATTGGTCCCATTATGAATAGTTTACCAATGGTTAATATGGCTTCATATTTTCTGCCTGTCTTATTGAAAATCATCTCATCTATTATTAAGATATGCACTAGATTATAGGTGCATATGGGCCATTTTCCGTTTATTTTTTTAAAGCAACAGACTAAGGAAAAATTATTGGAATATACAAGAGGCACAGGGAAGTTAAGCTTCACTGGTCACAAAGGTGAGCAGTGTTCCTCAACCACCTATTTGCAGAGTCGAGAAGCCTTATACACATTTGTGTTTTGACACACCTTAAAGATAGAATGTTAAGTGCCATGTAGCATTTGGTTAAATGTGACAGCACAGAGCTCCATGCTACGACATTATTTTAGATTACAGGCTATGCCAAAAGCCATGGAACAGTTCTATCACAAAGAGGCAGAGGGTTCCCAAAGAACCGTTCCTCTGCTCATCACACCTGCCTTTGAAAGTTCCCCTTATTTCCATTAGCCTATTTTCTTCCCACTCCTCTCCATCTTCCCTTTTCATTTAGAAATTCATTTCATTCCCTCCTGTATTCAGTGATGCTCCTTGCTTCAGGGGCCCTTTATAGTAATTTATTCCATATGCTTATTATCCTTTGTGTAAAAGAGTTTGGTCTTTTTTTTTCTTCCTTGTTCCCAACTTTCCAATTTTCAGATCATATCTACTATTTCTCTGGTCTCAAAGCATAAAGAGTTGCTTGGATCAATTTTATCAATCCTCCTTAAAATTTTTTAAAGTTCAATTGGGTTATGTGCAGTGTTTCCCACTGACAATTAGCTCAACTTTCTCTTTCTTTTCTTATAACTTAATCATTGAGATCTAGTGTCATTTACACAATTGCTCACACTTATCCCCAGAGTGCAAAAGTGCAATTAAACCTTGCAAAGGTTTAATGACCACCACTATTTAAATTATACAAGGTAATGTTTATAAAAGTTCTATCTATAGTAGTATTATAATGCCTTCCATTGACAAAATAATTATCACAAATCACATTTCCTATTATAAAAACTAATACTTTATACTCAATATATATCTATTATCAATCATTTGACAAGTTGAGGAGAGAGCGGGGAATTCATAAAAATCTGGTATGGCCAGGAAAAGATTTAACCTTTTCCTTGCAAAATATAACAATACTCATATTTCTAATGTGGCAATATCCATATAGTTAGGAGAGGTATTTTAAAGAAATTATATCATATCATCTCCCAACAGACCTATTTAACCTTCTCTGTCCCATTATTTGATATTAGTATATTTTAAATTAACAGATTTTTACTTTCTCTATAAAATCCCCTGCTTAAACCTCTAAGCATTCTTATTACTAAGCAGCAAAATGTGGAGTACTTATGTTCAAATCAATTAACATAATATGTCCCCAAGAAGCTGCATTTTGGGGCTGGGGAAGTGGCCTAGTGGTAGGTTGCTTGCCTAGCAAACACACAGCCCTGTGTTCAATTCCTAACACCATGGGAGGGGGAGAAAAGAAACTTCATTCTGGTCAAACATTATTAACTTAAAAAAAATCATTTACTATTTACTACATTGAAAGCATTTAATTGAGTGCCAGTTGTAGGGGAAGCTGTAGCCATGCCTTCTTAGGGGCTGGCTACAGGAGTACCTGAGAGCTTGTGAGGGCGTGGTCAGAGTGAGTAGGGGGGACTGCGTTTTCGGTTTCGGTTTCTCTTTGCTTCTTGCTGTACAGACTACCACCGGCTGGCTGGCTCGCTCTGTAAGTAAGGCTTTTCCCTATTAAATACCCTTATATTTCTACCTGACTCCGTATTGGTAATTTCCTACTATAGCCAGTTTTATTAACTTTATCATTATTATTATTTTACATCCTGTTCACAGCTTCCCCCTTCTACTCTCCTCCTAGTCCTCTCACCTCTTCTTTGCTCCTCCTGATCTCTTTAGACAAGGGCAGGCATCCATGAACATCAACCAAACATAGCATATCAAGTTGCATTAAGAATAAGCCCCTCCCTTCTTGTTAAGACTGAACAAGGCAACCAAATATGAGGAAAAGGTTCCCTAAACCCGGCAAAACACTCCGAGATAACACCTGCTTCCACTGTTAGGAATCCCACAGGAAGACTAAGCTACACAATTGTCCTATACATGCAGAGGTCCTAGGTCAGTCCCACACAGGCTCCCTGGTTGTCAGTTTAGTCTCTGTGAGCCCCTATGGGCCCAGATAAGTTGATTTTGGGGGTTTTCTTGTCGTATCATTGACTTCTCTGGCTCCTGTAATCAATTCTTTCCCTCTTCCACAGGTTTCCGAGAGCTCTGCCTAATGTTTGACTGTGGGTCTCTTTATCTGTTTCTGTCAGTTGCTGGATGAAACCTCTCTGATGACAACTGGGATAGGCACCAATCTATGAGTATAGCAAAGTATCACTAGGCATCATTACATTGATGGACCCCCGCCCCACAACCCGGTTGTGTTTAGTTCTGTCGTAGGTATCTGGAGTGAGTACTGGGAAGGACAATGGAATTGGAGGCATCTCTGGAACATGCAATGGAAACTCCCAGGAATCTATGAGGGTGACCTTAGCTGAGACTCCTAGATACAGACCATCTTCTGTAACCAGGCAAGACTTCAGTGGAGGAATTGGGACACCAATCCAGCCACATAATTTTCAAGCTACAGTTTGCCCTGCCTATGGGATGTGCTGGGATAAGTTCTTGAATGTATTAGAAGAAGGAAACTTTGAAAGTACCCTCATTAATGGTTAATTCTTTCTCTGAAAGAAGAATAATGCTTGTCTTTAAAAGCCTTGTCCCAACCTTAGTATGAATTAGGTGACTTGGGAAGATCTAATTCCCTGGTAAGTACACTTAAACATAAAAATTGTTTAAATTAAGTTAAATTGTGAAATGATTATTTTTAAAGACAATGAAAAAGCCTTTTAGAGATCCCTGTATGTCTAGATGTCCACAAATTGCTAGGGTATAATATCCAGTGTGAAAGCTCTGAATGACTATAGATGGAGGGTAGTGTGTAAACTTCCCAGCTCCCTGAATTATCCTAACAACTTGGGACAGCAGTTCTCAATGGGCTTATTGTTCTCTATATCCTGAAATGCCACTTTGATATTCACAGGCACATTGTATAGAGATAGGACCCGTAAATAAGAAATTTCAGTATAGGCATTCTTTTGACTAACAACCTTTACCAAAAACAACTCTTTCTTTTGCCTGCAGTATAAAATACTAGATAGCTGTGGCAATGGGGTCATCAGAACAATAAAGTTTCTATTCCCTAGACTACTGGTTCTTTATTCACAGTATAGAACAGAATCACCTGGGTGATTTTAAAACAAGCTGATGCTCAAGTCTAACCTTGAGGATCATTTACAATATTTACTGAACACATATACACGAATGGACCTTATTAACAAGTCAAGAGCTGCAGCAACATCTAGAAGACTCATCTTATACTCAGTGTTTCTGGGTTGTACTGGGAGTGTCTGAACTTTTCATTCAGAAATGGGAGATGTACTATATTTGTTTTTACTCTAAGTGTTTCCTTTAGAAAAAAATACTGTGTTGAGATAATATCTCCCATTCCTGAAAGACACTGGGAAGTTCCCTAACTTTCATGTATATACAGCCCTACCTTGTGGCATAGTTCAAAAGAGTCTGGTCTAGAGTCATGAAGAGAGGCAAAATGATGGGAGCTAAAATTTATTGATTTAACACAATCCATAATTTAATATGATTGTTATATCTGTATTGTAAGTAAGGGTTTCTATTTTATTGCTGATGATACTAAAGTTCAAAAACATTGAGTATCTTGATAAAAATTATTAACACTCTTCATTGAGGGCTATAGTTCTGAATGCAGGTCTCTAACGCTGCCAACTGTTCCTTCATGGTATCTCTTCATAATTTTTCCTTCTTACCTTCAGGGCTGCTTTTCATACAGTATTATGTACATGTCTGAAGTATACAGTTGGGGACTTTAAAAAATCATTTACATTCAAATAATCATCAGCTACAGCATGATGAGTACAGTTTTTACTCTTTGCAGAAAATAATCCTGCAATATCACACTTTATCCTGATTCTGCCACTGACTAATTGATGCAATTCTGTATGTGTATGGTATATAACTGTTTACGTGTATCTCTGTGTGTGCATCTGCACATGTTTTGGTGAGCCCTCTCACTAGGCCATGGTTCAAACAATTTTTAAAAAGTTTCATTAGCATATATTCAATGTACAGAAAGGGATGTGCTTCGTAATGGCATTTAACTTGAGTGTATTTTGTTCTATACTACACTTTCATCGTTTCTGCTTGCTTATGCTCTGCTCTCCATTCTTCTTGCTAGGCCTTTCCTCTCCTCAGATATGGTGTGCGTACATACACATTTGTGTGTGTGTGTTTGTGTGTGTGTGTGTGTGTATGTCTGTCTATGTGTATGTGTGTGTTTATGTCTGTGTCTTTCTGTGTATGTTTATGTCTCTGTGTGTCAGTGTGTATATGTGTGTTTATGTCTGTGACTATCTACGTGCATGTGGGTATGTGCAACCTGGTTTCCAAGAAGGATTGTAAATATGTGACCTTTGCCTTCCTGAGTCTAGTTTATTTCACTTAATGTGAAAATCTCCAGTCATCCCTGCTTTCCTGTGTGGCTACGTTGCATATACTTACTGTGCTTTCTCTGTCTGTTTATCTGTTGATGACTCGGCTTCAGTGAGACTCAGCTTCATTGTTGTCATGTGTTTACTCACTATTCCCTTTGCTAATATTTGCACTTTTGCATTCAGTGTCTGGTGTCCCTCAGTCACTCACATTTGTCCAGTGCTTTTCGATCAGATACATAACTGACACAGTCATGCCTCCCACTCGGGTTGAACTCAAATGCAGTGACTTTGGTGTTTTGCTTCTTGCAATGCTACTTCAGTAATGTTGCCTTTCTTTATGTGACATTCATCTAGTTCTCTAAAAAAATGCAACAGCTTTGCTCTGTAGGGTTTAAGAGTTCAGTGATCTTGATTGCTTAACCTGTGGCTGTTCACCAGTCTCCCCACTAAAGGCAACCACACAGAGAAAAATGGGTTGAAGACATTGCAATAGTTTTCTTTCTCATGCTGTGATAGAGCATCAAGACCTAATCGGCCCATGGGAGGATGTGGCTTACACTTCTAGGTTATGGTCTATCGCTGAAGGTCTAGGCAGGAACTCAAGCAGGAACATGGAAGCAGGGAATATGGAGGACCATTTCTTTCTAGCTTGTTACTTAGCTGGCTCACAAGCTCATTCCCAGCTAACTTTCTTACACAGATCAGGACCATCTGCTTATGGATTGGGCCACCCACAGTGGGTCTGGGTTCTCTTATATCAATTAATAAAGAAGACATGTCCATCGATTAATCTGATTCAGGCAATTCCTCAGTTGATGCTCTCTTTCAGGTGACTATAGACTGTGCCATGTTAACATCAAAGCTAACTAGGAGAGAGATTCTGTAGCAGGAGCTTTCAAAGCAACTGTCTGAATCACTTGGAGAAATATTCCAGTTGTTCTCATTGACTTTCGAGTTTCCCCTCTTGCTCAGTACGGTTCTGCACACTATTTCATGCATGTTTTATTAGTAGCTTTGGCAAGACAAGAATTTAGCATTCTTTAATAGCCATAAGACAATGGGACAGAAAGGAAATCACAAAATCAGTTTGGGAATATAATACATGCTGCAGTATAAGCAACAACAGTTTAGAAAAGTTCCCTATTTTATTATGTTTTAAGAAATGGCTGTTTTAAAGGGAATCATTGTACAGACTGTGGAGAGAAGGTGGTTCCTGCAGTTTCTTCACAGACTCATTTCCAGTTCACAAGAATTTACTCTGGGCTCAAAACCCACCCCTCCCCACCATTTATTTTAGCTTTATATTTAAACTCATAAGAATGAAGGGGAGATCAATTGTTACTCTTACATGTTTTTCTGAAACCCTTCCATACATTTTTGCCTTTTCTCTTTGCATTGTATGTTCACTTGTGACAATTTATGATTATCAATGAATATGTGATGAGAGAAATGCCTATACTGTCAAAATCACTGACTTTAGAACTTGATTCTCTTCCATTTTCTACTTGAAATAAATGAATCACAGACCCCCTTTTCACCCTATTGTTTTCACTTTAAAAGCCACTCAGCCTTTAATAGAAAGGAGTAATAAGTACTAGTTGTAAAATACTGTGTCAATCAATCAGGGGCTCAGACTTTGGGCAGACCACTCACAGAGCTTTAGAAAAGATTTTAAACACACACACACACACACACACACACACACAGAGAGAGAGAGAGAGAGAGAGAGAGAGAGAGAGAGAGAGAGAGAGAGAGAGAGAGAAATCACAATTAAAACAGGTATAGATTGGAAAATTCCATTTTGTACTGATTTAACCCCTGGATTTAGAAAGGAACATCATGACTCTATTAAGCTGATGTTCAAATGGATGCTTTGAATAAACAGTTGCATTTAAAAAACCTGAATAGTCTCTTGGCCAGTCAATGTCCAGAAAAAGCATTACCATGCCCTGAGCCCATTTAGAGCCTAGAAAGAATGCATTCCCTCTTGTTCATTTGAATCTTGTAGTTCTCTTGGCCAGCTTTGGGTGTTCCATTATATTTATTTGAAAACATGAGATGAGGGAATCCATATCCCTAGAAAGAAACAGAAAATAATTTGCCACCTGCTTTCATTTATGAAGTTACTGAAAACTGGTGGCAACACACATGAAGACCTGCGCTCACTGGTATAATGTGTATACCATAATGGTATAGTGTATAATAAACTATTTGTGTATGCCGATCATCTCCTTGCACTTTTTAGTTAAAACTAGTAGATATAAGTAAACTTGAGATCCAGATTTGAGAGGCAGTGAAAAGTGTCTGCTCTTCCTAATTTGGGTATGGCTCCTAAAATTATGTGCATCAAATAATATCCTCAAACACTGCATTTTCATCTAACTGCCAGAAATATTTGCCCAAATAATTTGTGTTTGCGAATTTAGAGGCTGGGTTAAGACCATTTGCAAAATTTGGCCCTGAAAATGTCAAGTACATACAGCCTTTTTTATACCATCATAAATATTAAAGAGTAGAAAACTTAAACCATTAACTTTGAGAGAAGCGGTACGCCATGTTTAGCTGTGTAACGAGCAACTTCAAACTGCTTCTGTAGGTACTTGATACTTCAGCCTTAAAACCACATCTTAAATATGGTCCATAACATATGAGCCCATTCCTGGCTTTAAATTGAAATCCAGAATGACCCTCTTTTTCAGTAACAGTGACTATTTTGTGTTCTGTTGGCTAAGGTGTTTAATTAGACAGGGCCTCAGGGGTGAGGTTAATCGTCAAGGCTCACTTCCATTGGCCTCTGAGGGAAGGTCATTACAAGCCTCTACCCGTCATAATACATCTGTGACTACAGCAAGCCTGAATAGCCATTGCCTCTTATTACCTACTATAAAAATATATAGTGAGGAGTAAAGCATGGGCAAATTGCTTAGAAAAGAGGAAATTTGTATTTCCTGGAAATTTTAGTAGCTGGGTGTATTCAGGACAAAGGTGATCAAGGCCCTTAACAGTGATGTCCTAAGAAAATGCTAGACTCTCCATATGAAGGAAAGAAAGACTTTGTCTAACAGCTGTAGAAATTTAATTAATAAGAGTCCTTGGGCCTTTACTTATCCAAAGGTAAGTTAAATAAACAGTATTAATATCCAAAGAACATCATTTCTTACAAGCCATCTAGTGTGGTGTCTGTCTGTAACATTTGTTTTCTTTTCCTTCAGTTTATCAAGATTGCGTTTCTCTGTGTAATAGCTCTGACCGCTCTGGAACTAGGTCTGTAGACTAGGCTGGCCTTGAACTCACAGAGATGCACCTGCCTCTGCCTCTGGAGTGGAAGGACTAAAGGAGTGTGTCACCACTACCCTGTTTGTTGTCTGTAGCTTTCTGTGTGATTTACATTCCTGTTTGCTCTCACAAGAGCTGTGAAATCCAGAGAACTAAAGTATTTCCCAAACCTTACACCATTAACAAGGCTCAATTGAAAATTTGAACCCACAGATGAGATTGCAAAACCAGGGCAGTATACCAATTATGGAAAAGCATTTCCAGTATTTCAAAACCTATTATATATTTTACAAGGTTCTGCCCCAGAAAGGATATGTAATAGGTAGGGTTTTAGTTGCTGGGGTGGTGTTAGGGGAGGATGGGAGGGAGAAAGGAACTGGGATTGTCATGTAAAACAATCTTGTTTCTAATTCAAATTAAAAAAAAAATTCTGAAAGGAAGGAAACCCAAAGATTCTGCCCCCCTGGACTTTGAATTTTTCTGATCACCTTTGGTCATACAATTCTCAGACAAAGGGAGAGACCAGGGTTTTGTAGGACTTCCATAATCAAGGACCACCCACTGGGCAGCTAGAGCAGGAATGTTTTCTCAAGACGTCTGTAGGCTGGAAGTATGCTGTTGGGATTTGTTGGGTTGGATTCTCCAGAAGTCCTGTTCCTTCTCATTAGAGTCACAGATGGATATCCTAGCCGGTGTCATCAATGTTCTCTCTCTCTCTCTCTCTCTCTCTCTCTCTCTCTCTCTCTCTCTCTCTCTCTCTCTCTCTCTGTGTGTGTGTGTGTGTGTGTGTGTGTGTGTGTGTGTGTGTGTGTGTGTGTGTCTGTGGTGTGGTCATTGCTGCTTCTTATTAGACAGTTGTCACCCTGATTTAAAACCCATCTCCAGTACTCTAATGTGACTTACCTTTTAATGTCCTATTCCTGAATATTGGAAGGCACGAGGGTTAGACCGAAATCATGAACCAGGGGCTGGACAGACACAGTTTAGCCTCCAGCAGCTACTTGGTTTCTCCTTCACCCTGACATTAAAAAAACAATGCTGTTATTCTGGTTAATAAGTACCCAGAACCCTGACAGGCCACTGCTCCACTGAGCAGTAGGAAGCCACACATGGGTCTGGGTCAAAGACTCAACTTTTTCACATTAATAAGAAGTATTTACCCCAAAGCTAGCATCCAAAGGGCATTAGGCTGTCCAGAGTTTACCATCATAATTTCCTAAGGAAACCAAGAAAAATATACCATGATAATTCCTAGAATGTAACAACAGAAAAAAATCATAAAATCTTTTTGTTAAGAAAAAATGAAGTTGTATTCCCCCCCACACTTATTTATTTTGTATATATTTGTGTGGTGGAGAGTCACACATGTGCTGTGGCATTAATATGAAGCTCAGAAGATAACTTGTGGTCAGTAGACAATTTTCAGGAATTGGTTCTCTTTCATTATGTGGGTCACTGAGATTAAAAACTGTTTGTCAGGGTTGACAGCAGGTACCTGAGCCATTTCAAAGGCCTTATTCTCACTCTTTCTTCTCCCTCCTTTTGCTGTGTGTTTACCCTTCAGTAAACCACGCTGATGCTATCTTGGAAGTCAGTGTTGAGTTCTAATCTCACACATAGTTGAACATTTTATTTTCCTGTTTTTTCAAATTTCCCATCCAAATACTTTTCTTCTCCAAATTTACTGTCAAATATACTTTGTTGGTTTTATACAGCTCAGATATCTTTATTTGGGGTGGATTTAAAAATTATGTATTAATATGTTCTTTTTTCTTTAAGTTCTGTTTTATTTCATGCGAATGCTAAGCCAAATGATTTAGTTAACATTTAGCGGGAATGAATTTTTCTGACTTTACATAAACTTATCTGTCTGCCTGTTTGCCATGTGTCTGAAGGCGATGCATCTTTTCTATCTAGGCATTTTTTGTGCCATTATTTTTTTTCTACTGTTTCACTATGATGGGTCATTATAGTAAGAAATTACCAATACGGAGTCAGGTAGAAATATAAGGGTATTTAATAGGGAAAAGCCTTACTTACAGAGCCAACCAGCCAGCCGGTGGTAGTCTGTACAGCAAGAAGCAAAGAGAAACCGAAACCGAAAACGCAGTCCCCCTACTCACTCTGACCACGCCCTCACAAGCCCTCAGGTACTCTTGTAGCCAGCCCCTAAGAAGGCGTGGCTACAGCTTCCCCTACAGGTCATAACTTTTGCTTTTCAGTTGCATTTACTTTCTTTGGAACTTGCTGGATTATCTGTACCTCTACATTGCACACATGGAGGGGGTCATAGCTTAATAGTGGGGTTATGTTCTGAGGCTCACCTAACTGTAATGCTGTTTTTGTCCAAACACTTTGGAGTAATGAGCGCATTACATAGGGTATTCAATTGAAGCCTTTTGTTCCCAGGCTACAAATCTATACACCGTGTTATGATACTGAATTCTGTAGTCAATGATAACACAATAGAGAGTGATTAGAAACCTGACATAGAAAAAAATGCAGTAACAATATGATATGGAAGACTCTTAAAGGCAGTTCAGCTTGGCAAGGCACTCAGTGTGAGCAATGCTTACAGGACTCCATGTTGATGGTGGGAGCCAGTGGCCAGGGGTGAATGAATGCAAAAGCCCAGGCCATTACTGTGCACACCTGCGGGCTTCTTTACCCTCAGACCTCACTATGTGTATTTATTGCTTTGTACTTTTTACTTATTTAGTGTGCGCGCATGTTTGAGTGTTTGTGTGTGTGCTTGCATATCTGTGTGTCAGGGTGTGTGAGTGTGCAAATCAGAGCACAACGTGGAAGATTTGATTCTTTCCTGCAAACATGAAGGTCCAACTCAAGTTGTCAGGCTTGGCAGCAGCTGGCTTCACCCTATGAGCCATCTTGAGGGCTAAATTTATAGAAACTTTCAATCCTAAAAAAATAAATGGACTTTCGATGACTGAAACCTTAAAATTGTACGAATGCTTTATATCTCTTAAAAGTAGTTGAAAACAGCAGTGCTCAGCTGTGCAAAATATTTCTTATTCATAATCATATAATACTTTCTTATGTAATAATTTCGTTAGCTTTTAAACATTTTAGTTAAAAATTAAAGAACATACACACACACACACACACACACACACACACACACACACACACATTGCCTTGAACCTAGTGGGTCCTGACCAGCAGGTTTACTGTAATCCTCCTCTATGTTTTGCCAACTGGAAATCTTCAGAAGTAACACAGGTAGAAGGTCTCCTGCAGGGCTATTGCACTTTTTCCAGGAATATCCCCCAAGGACCTGCCTTGAGCAAGCTTTATTTTTCTCAGAAATATGTCTATGGTGATTTTGCTGTTGTTTCCTCTTTTGTCACAGCAGCAAGTACACAGCTAATGTTTTTCTGTTAGCGAAAACGTCTTGGTGTTGAAATCTGATTTCAGTCAGTCTCAAACCAAGGCTCTGTCTGAGGCCGCCACGTGGGTTTTCCCGGGGCTTCTCTTCAGCAAGTCCCTCCTCACTCTTCTTCAGCTGTCTGTACATTAGGTGATAGGAATTTATCAGCTCCATTATTGCTAAGGTCCAGCCTCAGCTTCGGTTTAGGTCCTGAGACTAGGAAGGGGTGTGGGCACAAGAAAAACTTCTGATCACCAGGTAGAGTGTACACATGAGCCCTTGAATAGCCAGAACTGTCTTTATTCTTTATTTATACAGTTTTTTTTTTTTAACCAGGCTTACATGAACAGCTTTATTATTGACTCCTATTTTTGACTTTTAAGAAATACATTACATTTTAAGAAATCGTTATAAAAAGCCTCCATTGTTCTCCTTTATGCCTCCCCAAATACACTTTCCAATCCCCTACATAACCTTATTCTAGACATAGAGGTCAGCGTTTTTGCAGGCTTAACTAAATATCAAGCCAGACACGTTCTGTTCTGGCAGCACTTATGTCAGATGGCAGCTACAAACTTTGCAGTTACAAAGTTAAAAGGTAATAGACATGGGTACAGGGTTTAAGGACAGAATATTCAAATCCAAACATTTTTCATGTCTATAAGACATGCTTTATACAGCTCTCTTTTCTACATAAGGACCCCATGTTTCAATCCCTATAAAAGGCAGACTTTGATAAGGCACTCTTCTTTTTTCACTTTAATCATTTTTTTAATTTGAATTAGAAACAAGATTGTTTTACATGACAATCCCAGTTCCCTTTCCCTCCCCTCCTCCCCTACCCCCTGTCAACTAAAACCCTACCTATCACATACCCTTTCTGCTCCCCAGGGAGGGTGAGGACTTCCATCGGGGAGGGGGGTTATCAGAGTCCATCATCCTTTGGGATAGCCCACCCCATGTGTCTAGGATCAGGGAGTATCCCTCTATGTAAAATGGGCTCCCAAAGTCCACACCTATGCTAGGGATAAGTACTGAACTACTACAGGAGGTCCCGTAGATTTCCGATGTCTCCTCACTGACACCCACATGCCTGGGGTCTGCATCAGTCCCATGCTGGTTTCCCAGCTATCACTCTGGGGACCAAGAGTGATTGTTCAGGTCAGCTGTTTCTGTGGGTCTCACCAGCCTGGTCTGGACCCTGATAAAGTGCTTCGCTCTTTTCCCATCCCACTATACCACACTTCTTTCACCAATATTAGCTCCTGTGTGTGGTAAAGATGTATCTGTTCTTCTCACATTTTACACTGCATTTTTTTCATTGGATGATACTAGATTCTATCATTGATTCTATATACTTTCTCTCAAGAGTGGGCACTATGTGTATTCCTGAGATCTTTTCCATATCCTGTCTAGGTTATGACTGGCTCTCTTTTTCTAGACTGGGAGATGTGGGTAATGTTTCAAGTGTTGTTTTCTCCTATGGATCTGTCTCTATTGAGTCAGAAAAGTTCCCGGGATTAGGAGTTGTAGTTAGTAGTTTTAGATAAGGGATTTGAGAAGCATTACCCCTCCTACTGAAAGTTAGGGGAAAATATTTGGGAAAGAAGAGAATTTCCAGGGAAAATCACTAATGTTGCATGTGTGACGGACAAAGCAAAACTAAAATCACCAACATAAGGAGAGAGAAATGAGCCTGCAAGCTGCATGAATTTTGCAAATTCCTATGCTGTACTGTGGACTACTAGTCCTTGCCAAGTGAGAGTCCATTTCCACTTATGCCTTGCCCTAAGGAAACCCAGTGAACAGGTAGTCATATGTTGATCCAGGACTAAGCTGTGTGGCTTCTGACACATTATAATCTTGTAGGACCTCTGTCTGGTTCATTACCGATCAAAACTCGTAATACAGTACATGCTTGTACATATGATTTTTTCTGTCAATGTAAAAATACGATGGGATTTTAAAAATCTAACATATGCATTTATATTTAATAATATTCCCTTCTTTGTGATTGAGCCCTGAAGTTTAAATACTTCCTCATGGAAGTTATCTCAGCTCGTACAGTCCAGAACCCAGTTCACCCACTCACTTTCAGCCTCATCAGAATGTGTTCTTCACATGGAATCTTAACCATCTCAAAATGCTTTAATAATGTAAACAGGAGTTCACAGACACTCAGACACCCTGTGCAACCCCGGCATCTGATTCTTCTAGGTTTATCAGTAACAAATAACAACTTGAGTAACTTCTGTTTCATGGGATTAAATTTTGGAGATCATTATACATCTCTATGTTACTCTAAACAGCTTATACTCTGTGGCACGAAGATTCAATCTCTAAACTTCCCCAAGAAATTATTGTGGTCAAATACAAATTTCAATATAGCATAACATAATTTGTTTTAAGTTAACAAAAATATTATTTCTGTAAATTTAGTGTAATTGGAATATGAATCATTTGTAATATTCTCCCTCCCTTTGTGTGTGTGTGCACGTGCGCACGTGCACATATGTGTGCATACATACACACACACACACACACACACACACACACACACACACACACACACACGAATGTATGTGTAGAGTGTGTGGTATGCATATGGGTGAGTTTATGTACACACACCTATGCATGCACCTATGGAGGTCAGAGGTTGACCTTGGGCATCTTCATCTATCTATTTCTGCCTTATTTCTTGAGACAAGTTCTCTAACTGAACCTTGAATTTAGCAATGGATTAGACTGCCTGGCCAGGGTAGCCTTGGGATCTGCCTGTCTCTGGCTCCCATCACTGAGATTAAAGACGTGTGTTTCCTTTCCTAGCTTTTTATAGGGGTTCTAGGGATATAAACTCAGGTCCTCATGCACGACAAGTACTTTATCCATGGAGGTAGCTCTCCTGCCCCATAATATGACTTCTTATTTATAACTATGCAAACATTGAGAAATTTGTTAATGATGACAGTTAATTTAAACTCATATAAATAGAATTTTATATGGGACTGGAAAGATGGCTCAGTGATTAAAATCAACTGCTTTTCCAGTGGACCCAGGCTTGAACTCCAGCACCCACACTGCGTCTGACAACCATTTGTGACTCCAGTCCCAGCAAATGTGACACTTTCTTCTGGCCTCCATGGGAACTGCATGTGCATGCATTTATAAACAGACAGATTTGAAAATAAAACCCATAAACATAAAATAAAAATAAATCTAAAAATAGATTGCTTTTTCTAAGCCATATGTTTAAAATATCTTCATAATAAAATACTCAGAATGTTGAGTGAAAACAGGAAGATCAAAGAATATGAATAAAATATAATAATTTTTTGCTTTATGTATTTAGACATAAAGAGGAAGGCTTGGAAGAAAATAAATCAAAATGTTAACAAGATTATTTTTAAATGTCTTCTTCAATTTTCCTCTATATTCAAAATTATCTCCAAAACCAGGCATTACTCTTATAATCGAACAGAAATAAGTGTTATTTTAAATTAAATCTCATTATCTAAAATTGAATTCATCTTCCTTCCCAAATGCTCTTCATGTACTGACATTTCTATCAGTACCTGTGGAATCATTTTACCAGACTTATAACTCTGGAGAATGACTTCTCCCTTTACCGTATATTCTCCCTTGATGGACTCATGCATGCCACATTCTATGGGGAACTGGGTGCAAGCTCTTCCCAAAAGACTTGGTGTGGATATAGCAGGTAGGACTGACGCCAGCCTCCTAGCACTGCAGTATCTCCCATGTTCTCTGGCTGTCTGTGTCTGTACCTCATGCTTCCACCTTGGAGCATGCTTTACTTTGAAGCCCCTGCATGGAAATTGCAGGAGAGTTGGCACTTAAAAGACAATGGGCTGGAATATATGCTGGATGTAAAACAAAGCAAAAGAATACATGGATTCTCCTGACTGTTGCTTGGAGACTGTGGAGAATAGAGGAAGCCCTGAGTGAATTTGTTAAGTCCTAAGTGAATGTGTGTCAGCCCCATAAGAATTGACAAAGCTTTCTTCTGGTCTGTGTGACTACTGACAGAAAGCACTGGTGCAAGCTTCCTCTTCCTGATGGGTAAAGCTTGAACTTGCTCCCTACAGAGACCTCCTATCTAGATTAGCTAACTCTCCTACCATGTTGTACTTAATAATTGCTCTGAAGTTTGGAGTTGTTGTGTACTTGGTGCTGTTCCATCAGAGCAAGCACAGCCTACCTGATCCTGGCTTTTTTTGTACATCTGTCTGCATCTGCCCTTTTTTCATTCCTTAAACCACAGTCGTGTGTCCAGAACCAAGTCATGCAGGGCACATTGGTCTTTCAAAGCCATGCCCCTTGTTTGGTTCTACTCATTTTAATCTGAGAGTTGGCTTAAACTATATGTTTCCATAAATCAAGGATTATCCATTCATATTTTGCCCCTAGTACTCAGACAATATCAACAATGATATTGAGTTGCTCTCATTTGTTAGGTAGTTTGTATCCCTTTCAGGTCATAGTGACTTGACTATATTTTTAAAGTTAATTTTTATGTTCCAAATCCTCTATAGTTATTTCTTCATTTTACAGAATCCTTAAGCCCAGAATCCAAATGTTAAAGCTCTTTACAGTTTCATACTTTATGACCTATGCATATTTGCTACACACACACACAAAAAAAAACCTAGACTATAAATACGGCCAAACTTCTTCCATTCAAAAACTCTCCTGTGTGAATGAGTTTGTACTAAACAAAAAGCAGTAAGTACATAGGTAATGCATTAAAAAAGAATTTACTAAGTTTTCAGTTTATTTATTTCTGGTCAATTAAAAAACTTTGTCCTAAAAAATGCTGCTTGAATTTTAATGGACTTACGAAGAACTTGGAAATCTTGTTAAAGTGCAGATTCTGATGAAATAGTTCTCAGCAGAGCTTGAGATTCGGGCCTTCTCCTAAATTCTCTGGTGATCCCGGTGTTACAGTGCCGGGCAGTGTCTGCAATTTTTCTTACATGTAACATTTCTTGGCATTTAGCCTTGGTCTCTGTCCAACTCCCCAAATTTCAGTTTTAATGAGCTTTTCAAAAAGGCTTTGAAAATTAAATTTGGATGGAAGGACATATCCATAATCCAGTGTTAGTCCCAGCTTGACTCTGTGATCTTTAGGAGAATACTCAGTGGTAGACAACTGGGTTTTAGCTAGGCCTTCATCATCTTTCCCGTCTCAGCCCTTCAGAGTCTCTTCTAGTCCTAGACTGACAAAAATGAAATGAAGTCCTTTCTTTTGCTTGTGGCTCCTTAGCCATCTCAGATATTTCCACATTTTGGGATCAATTATCTTGCAAACAGGAAATCCAGAGGCT
Organism: Cricetulus griseus; assembly: GCF_003668045.3. Classification (NCBI taxonomy): domain Eukaryota; kingdom Metazoa; phylum Chordata; class Mammalia; order Rodentia; family Cricetidae; genus Cricetulus; species Cricetulus griseus. Next base: position 209,844,258 of record NW_023276806.1, read on the forward strand.
ACTCAAATGACTCAAAAAGACCTTCAGGAGATGGTCCTTCTTATCATTTCCATCCATCATCCTCACTGTCCTGGATTTCACTCAGGAACGTAGCTTTTATTTTCTTGAGATGTTGGCTTTGGACTTGGTTGTTGTATGTACACAGCAGCAGCCACAGGGTTTGGTGGTTTGCCCTTTTTATATTTAGTTCTAAGAAGGACTCATTTCCACAAAAGCTGTTGGTGTAATTGTCATAAGAGGACCTTGAAAATATCTCAGATTTGAGTTTTTAAAAAGTGGAACTGTTTTATTTTTAGTGTTGCTGATTCTATGTTTGCAAGTTGCTTTACAATGTTCTATAGCTATCACAGCAGAGTTAGCCGTTATGTAGGAGTGTCTGGTATCCTCTAGTCTGGAGATTTTCTGGAATGCTGGTTCCTCTGGGTGCTTATCTTAGAAGCCTGCATTGACTCATATGCTTGGCATTCTAGTAGAATTTCTGTGGCATATACCAATCAAGAATAAATCAGGGCCTTCAAGATGGCTCAGTGTGTAAAGGAGTTTTCCAGCAGGCCTAGCTTTTCATTACTGAAAACCACGTGGTGGAAAGAAGGGGCCAATTCCTGCCTCTGGATGCTGAGCTTTCATACATGTGTTCTCACATGCTTTCCCACACACAAATAAGTAAGTAAGCAAATTAAAGAAAATGTGATTCTGAGCAATTGTTGGTTCCATGTTGATACGAATAATGCATCACAATTATCACAGCCAACTTGACCCAATGGGGAAAACAGAATTCCCAGAATATTATGCTGCAGCCCTCTTTGGAAAGACAACTCTAATTCCTTGATAAACTTGATAGTGACTAAAAAATCACAGTTACCATTGGATTTTGGTTTTGAAGAAAAGTGGAACATTGGGGTAGGAAAAGGAATGACGAGGGAGGGGTAAGAAAAACCTATGGAGATGAGTAAAATCTAAGCCACATTCTTGCTGCTTTAGTTAGGAAGGTCTAGCTTCAGTAGCGGCAAACTCCAGTTCCAGGAATGAAAGCAAAAGGCTAGAGAAACAAATTTCAAGAGAAAATGGAAGTGGCTGAGACTTAGGGTACTGGAAGACTCCCACTCTGCTGAGAGTAGCTGGTAAGGAGTCAGGCTGCAGGGCTGCTTCCTGGCCGTCTCCTCTCTCTTTGGGCAGCCCCATCATAGTAGTAGATGAATTTTATCTAAGTTTCCAGCATCCTTCATTTTGCCAAGTCAGTGGTCACTTTTACTCTCATTTTTGTTATTTCACAAGCATATGAAAGGTAACCTTCCCTCAACTTCATTTGTAATTTTTTTTCTTTGACAAGTTTTCAATATCAGAGAACTCTGCTCTTACTCCTTCCTCTCCTTTTTCTCTATTTTCCTGGATTTAGGTAATTTTTTTGGTGGGGAGCATGAGCTCACTCAATGGCATTGCTGACTTGGAATTTACTATATGGTCGTGATTGGCCTTGAGTTGACGGGACTCCATATGCTTCTGCTTCCCATGTACTGGGATGAAAATTATAAACCAACACTCCCGGATCAAGTAGTATTTTGAGGTTCATTACACTCAAGTATGAACCTCTTTTTGAGTAAGCATTTGAGTAAGCAGAAGTCTTGATTTGCCTTCCCCACTTTCACTTTCTCTACTCAAACAGGTGTTCCTTTCCCATTTTCCAGAAGTTGGAATAGATTGCCTCAGTACTTCTCCAAAGGCTTTCTTTTTCAGTTTTCTTGTTATCACTACCTCCAAGACATTTTCACAGCAGCTAGAGAAATTCTCTTACATCACTAAAATTGATATTATCAACAAAGGAAAACATTGTTGGTGAGGGTACGTATGGAAATAAGCCCTGTAAAGTGTTGATGAGAAATACAGAATCAGTCCAAATGTCTACCAACAGAGAGTAGATAAAGTATGGCATGTGTACACAATAGGATACTATTTAACCTTCAGAAATAACAAAACCCTTATTTAAAACAACATGGATGAACCCAGTGGACCTTGTGATACATGAAATAAGCCAGGCACTAGAATGCAAATAATTTATGACCTCACTGTGGGATCTAAAAAATCATATTCATAGCAACAGAGAGTAGAATAGTAGTTGCAAAGGGCTAGATGTTGGGGTATGGATGTGCCAATGTTACTCAAAGAACACGAAGTTTCATTTTGGGAGAATACATTCAGTAGTTAGCTTATACAACATGGCAACCATAGATAGCAGCAAATTACTGTAAGATAGTTGATTGTCTATATTCTCACCCCAAAAATGATGTTCATAATTTGCCAAGTGCCTTAAGAAAATGGTGTCATAATGAATTTGTATAGAAAAGTATCATTGTATACACTGAAATGATATGCAGTGGTTATCTGCCAATTGTAACTTTTTATGTGATCATCTCTGTTATTTTATGGTGGGTTTTTTGCCTTCTCTTTTTTACTTTTTCCTTTAATTGATTCATTGTGGATTTCATATCATGCATTCTGATCTCACTTACCTCCTTGTCTCCTTGCATCCTCTCTCTGTCCTTGGAACCTCCCCACCAAAACAAAATCAAATTTAAAAGAAAAGCTAAACACCAAACAAGACAAAGAGACAAAACAAACCAAAACAAAAATAAAACCAAAAAATTGATAAAAATCATGTATTTTGAAATATGTACATACATATATGTATAAATACATGGGAAAGAGTTTATACATTAATTACATCTTAATCACAAATAATACAAAATTATATCTACCATTGCTATTAAAATGTAGATTCTTTGAGTGTCATGCTGTCTCTGAAGTTTCTCTATTTTTGTTGACGAAGGTGAATTAGGCACATTTTTATACTTCTTTTCATGAGCGTCAATGAGTATGTGTGCATCAGAAATGTCAGTACCTGGGCTGTCCACGCGTTTCCCAATGGCAGTTCCAGCTGAAGGCTGTCTTACCCAGGGTTTTCTGTTGTTTGATAACAATTTAAGCATAGTCAGGACCAGTGTTTCCACTTCCTTATGCCATTACCTCTTTCTTTGTCATTTCTGCCATTGTCTATCTTTATGGTGATGGTAGCTCCTCCTCTCAAAACTTCACTAGTATCTCAAATGTGGGACCTTAAATTCATGTCAAAATAAAACACAGTGGTTCCCTGCTCCTCTGCCTCTTCTTTGCCTTCTGTTGAAGAACCTAAGTTCATTCGTTTCCATTCCACCCTCCCCTTTTCATTACTGAGAAATTCTACTTGCAGGTTTTACTTCCCATAAATTTTTAGTGGTGGAAGAGGCTTAGGGACGAAGCATCAAGGGTTCTGCAGGGACCTAGATACACTGTTAAGTTCGCCCATGCAGTGAGACAGCAGTCCCTACACAACAGGCACCCGAAACCTCTGACTTTCTACTTGATAAAGTCCAGTTTCTCCACCCTGACTCTGAGTATGATAAGCTTAGGGGCTGGGTCTGTCTCCTTGAGTTTCAATTAGTGACTGACTAGTATAGTGAGTCTCCTTAAAGGCACCCCATAAATATTGCAATAAACAAAGATTTTACAACCTTTTACGCTAAGCCCAAATCATTTTGTCACAACTACCAATCTGCTTTCATATTGCAAGGCCATGCCACTCAAGGATTCAGAAACTTAATGTTCTGTGTGTTTATGGCTCTCATTTCTCTCTCAAAACAATGTTCTCTGAAGCAAATGGCCTCCTGCCCTATCCCATCACACTTACTTGAAGTCCTTCTTCAAAATTCTAAATTTTATTACTTATTTACATGTATGTATGTGGCTCTGTGTATGGGCTGTAGGAGTTGAGAGAGGTGTTGGCCTCCTGAAGCTTGAGCTCTAGGAACTTGTGACTTGTCTGATGAGGATGCTGGTAGCTGAACTCGGGTCCTCTGCAATTACAGTATATAGCCTTAAATACTGAGTCATTTCTCCAGCCCAAATTAATAACATTTATGTGTATTTTTCTTTTCTTTTTTTTCATTGTTGTTCTGGGCACTATGAATGAGATCTGATGGGTACTCAGTAGGTGCTTATTGAGTTAAGTGACATTAAATAACTTTGCTTTTATGGTATCGATGAACATGGCACAATTACCCTGTATGCAGGCAGTGGAAACATCACCATTCCCATTTTGCAACACTGAGGATAAACAACTTGAAGTGTCCTGCTGAATACACGATGATGGTTTATTTCAGATGGTGCTGAATACATGTTCCTTGTGTCCTCAGATGCAAAGGGGTTCCTGAGCCATTGAGTCAGAACTTTTCTTGGTCCCGTCCTTTGCCACAGAGGCTATAAACAGTTGTATAGAGCGTCTCAGAGTGGATGAAGGGGTTGCTTTCTTCCTCTGGGTGTCAGAACTGCCTTGAGAGACACTGGTTTAAGAATTGGGGTTGTTTTGTTCTAAGAAGTTTTTTTTTTTAAATAATAAAACACCATATTACATTTGCAATTTAATACTTCACAGTATTAAGCACAATTTCTAGAAAAACTTAAAACATGCCATTTTTATTAATGGTCCATTTAAAACCACCAAACATTTTGATGTCAATTACTAAAACAAGGTTTAACACTGTCAAAAGGCATTAGCGCTAAGAACAGTCACCCTTTCTGTATTTTCATCTGCAAAGCATTACAGTTTATAAAACAATTTTAGCCCTGAATACGTAAGGCCTTATATGAAGGTTTCCATATGTTAAGAATTTTATTTGTGTGTTTGATTTTAAATTGCTTTGAAAAACAGACAGTTGAGGTTTACAGAAAGGAATCTTTCTTTTACGAAATAAATGTCTCCAACATGCCAGGGCACCAGCAGTAAAACCCCCCTGACCGCAAATCAGAAACACATTGGGAAGTGTTTGTGGAGTACACCTCCTAAAACCAGTATTTTGTTTCTATTTGCTGGAAAATTGAAAAATCTGTTGTATCTTGGCATGGTTTGTTGGCCTAGCTCCGGATGCCTGGTGTGGTAGACAGGGATTGTATATACAGTGAGATGGTCAAACCACTGTTTTTAGTACAGAGACTGTAAATACAAGACAACCTGCTAACGGCCTCATCCTTCAGCTCTTGTTGTTCACTGCCTATCATTTGCCATTTGCATATCTTTTTCTCCCTTAAAACTGTGCGGAGGACACCTCCCCACCCACACACAAAGGTAAGACAAGATGACAATGTTTCAGCTGCTGAGTGGCATCTGGCCAAAAGCCACGGGGCTGACAACTGGAGTTTGGAGTGTGTAAGACTAATTTAAGGTGAACTTAGATGGATTCAAGATTTATAAGCCTTAAAATGTCCTAGCTGTAGCAAAGTTCAAGGAAAGCAATCCGCTGCTCACTGAGACAGGGGTGGGAAGGAGTGGTGTGTGTGTGTGTGTGTGTGTGTGTGTGTGTGTGTGTGTGTGTGTGTGTGTGTGTGTGTGTGTGTGTGTGCACTGTGCTGAGGGGGGCAGCAGAGGCTGGGGTCCCCTGTGATTTCATCTACAGTCAAGGAGAATTTTGAAAACAGGCAGAAGGGCTGAGTTTCTGTGTTTCACTTCAAAGGTCTTCAAATAATTGAGAGGATTAAACTCTTTTAACCAGATAAAGAGGTTGGTGTTTTAAGCCAGTGCTCTGCTAAGCTGTATGTAGATGATTTAAAGTTGCCCCATCGGGGGACCTACACAGTGTGCATCTCTTTTAACACATTGATGACTGAGGACTTTTCAGGATGAAGAGCAGAACTTTTCCAGAGCGTGCAAAGATGTTGAGGACTACACAGAGCAAGGAATGTGCCTGAGAAAAAGTCTATAGAGAACCATACAATGAAGAAGAGTTAAGCTACTGGAAACAGTTATTTAACTGTCTTGAATATAATATGTTCCTTCAGAACACATGCTGGCAAATGTAGAGGTCTGGCTTCCATGTTAGTTTGTTGTATACAGTGTGCTAGAGCCAATATCATTGGAGTAGAAGCAAGTTCAAATGCTTCTTGCTCTCTAGTGGAGAGAAAATAAAAAATTTTCTCTATGAACCATTAGGAATGGTGAAACTGAGATGAAAAGGGACAAACATATGCTGACTGTTTTAACAAGGGAAGAAAGTAGAAACCATACTTGGGAACAAATGCCTTTTATCAAGGGAGTTCATTTTCCTCATTCTGTTTATCATTATCAGCAGGGAGGGAAAATAGTCTACAGTGCAGTCACTCTGTCTAAGAGATACTTAAAAGGTAAACACTCAAAAGGTTAAAGTGCAGCAAAGATCCGTTAAAAATAAACGAAATTGTCACATAAAAACAAGCTATATTATTATTTCATGAATTTCCATCTTAACAGGGTTCAGAAAGATATGCCTGTGAATGGTACAGGGAATTGTAAATTATCTCATTTGGAAAAAAAATACAGTGACATTTCAAAAGTAATAAGTTATATCTAGTAAACAATAGTTGATGTTTACGGTGTCTCTGAAGGAAAACAGAGAAAGAGCCCTGGGGATTTGAGGTAACACCAGCTTTTAGAAGAAACAACAAGATAATTAAATGGTTGTGGCTTCTTTCACTTTTAAACATTATTCATAAGCTTCACTGGAACATTTTTTTTCCTGCCAGGAGCAGAGACAAATATGGATTGTTGCAGTGGAGATGAAAAACGAATCATGTGGAGAGCTTGGGACTGTCTGACAAGAGCAAGGGGCTACCTACCCCTTCCCTTGGCTCTCCTCAACAGCCTCTATCTTACTCTTAAAACACACTGTTTTATTGGCTAATACCTGTGCATGCCCTTTGTGGAGGGTCAGCTGATCCTTTGAATCTTTAAGATTCCCTTTCCCTCTGCTGAAGAGTGGGGACAGTGGGCCATGACAGTCTTACAAGGTCATAGAAGCATGCTCTCTGTGCTCTTCTGTTAGATGAAGGGAGGTTTTGATGAGCATCAAATCTTAACTTTACCATAAAACTTCATCCTAACAAACATGGTTAAGTCTTGGAAAGCAGACTCAGTGTTGACTTTTATTTCGTAGGCCTTGTTGAGACTCATCTGGTTACTCGTTACATTTTCTAGTTTCTCTCACATCAGAAGAAACTTTCCCTCTTGTTTTTGGCCTTTGTTCTGGACTGTGAGTTTAGAGCTGGAGACCAGTGGGAATCTCAATCCCGGGCTCCATGCAGCCCTGGAATGAACATAGGCCTGACCTGGACTTACACACTGCCTGCCATAGGCCTGGAATCACAGGTATGTACCTCGCCCCTCACATGCATTCTGAACAGGAGGTTTATTTACCTGTAGCTATGAGGTACTTGGGTTCTTATTAGAGGATGCTGAGGGGATCATGAACTGATCTCTAAGCAGAGTACACTTGGTCATTCTCTTTCAGAAAGAACATTTAATAGAGCTGACTTAAAAGGAAGTTGAAGCTTTTCATTTCTCTTTCCAGTGGGGCATGGATTCAGAGCTGAAAGACTCTAAGGCCATGCTGTGACCCTGCTTGACCTATTGCTGATCAAAACCGCATTTTCATATGGACTGTCAATTGATGCAATACTCCTAACCTTTACAAAATCTGGCAAAGAGGCAAACCTCTACCTTTATAGCCTCTACTAAATATATAATATTCTATTTCCTTGCTATATCTCTCCTGTTAATGTGTTATGTTGATATTTGTTCTGTACTTTTTAAATGATCATTTTTTGTGTGTTTTTTGAGATTATAATACAATCACAAAACATTTCCCTTCTATTGCCTCCCTCCATACCCTCCTATATACCCTCAAAGTTCTCTTTTTTCATTAATTGTTCTTACATACATATATATCTAAAGTTATAAGTACAATCTGTTCAGTCTGTATAATGCTACTTGTATGTATATTTTCAGGGCAGAAGATTTGGTATTGGACAATCAGTTGGTGTGCTCTTCCCTGAAAAGACTGTTTCTCCTGCTCTCAACATTCCTTATTTGCCTGTACAGTTCTTTGTGGCTTAGTGGCTTTATCTCTCCATATTAGCCAGTATATTGTTGTTGTCCCTGATCAGCTGATTTTTAGGCAATCATGAAACTTTATTGTCACAATTTCTGATAATTCCGAGAAGACACCATCTCAGAGGACACTTTTGTTTCTCCGGAACTTGCACTCTTTTCTTCCCTTCTCCACAATGGTCCCTGAGTCTTAGTTTCAGGAATTGTTTGTAGATGTATCAATTGTGACTGGGCTCCACAACTCTGTATTCTGATTGGTTATGCTTTTCTGTAATGGTCTCCATCTGTTGCAAAGAGAAGTTTCATTGATGAAGGGTGAGGAATACACTTACTTGTGGGTATAAGGACAGTTACTTTGAATGTGCTTAGGAATTAAAAATGTATGAAGAAACTGACTTTAGCAATTTATATATTTATCATTTATTTTCAATATATTCAGTTAATGTTAATATATTACTAGAACACATTTCCCCTGAACACACAATAGTCTTATTATATCTGCAATAATTTCATGTTAAAATTTCTTATCTATTGCTTTCTTTACACTATACAGCATTTGCAGAACAATTTCTTATTCAATTGTATACTCAGTGATAGTTATTATCAAAAAATAGTGTGAGAGGAATTGTTTTTTTTTCCTTTTTTTTTTTTTTTGCTCAGAGATACTTCCTGCTGTCTTCAAGGTGAGAGGTCTTAATCATAAACCACTAATGTGTGTTTTATTCAAGAAGGATATTGAAAGATGGGGAGCTGGAAATCAAACCACTATTCTTGATATTTCAACTTAGTGTTGGATACAACATCATGGAGTCACTTAGTTAATTAGCTATGTGTGGCTGAGTGGGACCTGGAGATTTTACACGGATACACAGACACACCTCTGAAACTAGCAAAGAAAGAAAAATATTGTCAGTTTTGTTCCATTTACATCATACATCAACTCAAGCTTGGCCAAGGCAAATCAAGGACAACAAAAGCAAAAGCAAGCTTAACTTATTGGTATCACTAATCTTCTCCCTTAATTTGGGAGTATAAAAGATGCATTTGTTCCTTTAAGTTATTTAGAACTTTAAATTGTGGGTCATGTAAATGAATGTGGGGCAAATAGGAATAAATTTGTCAGTAGTGAAAGGTTTCTTAACATTCAAATGATGAAAAAATTCAAAACCAAATGTGTAAATGTGATGTTACTGGCAACATTCACTCATTCTGCATTGTGGAAGTTCACTGCAGACCTTGTTCTGAACACATATCATGTACACTTTGCATTGTATGGCTGTCACAGCATGTGATACTGAAACACCAGTACTCAGATTTGAGACTCTTGCATGAACTCTATTGTTTTTGCCCTTCAACTGAAATCTGCTCCTCTTGTGGAAACATAGTGGTTTAATCACACAAAACAAAGACTTTTAGTCTTTTTCTACCATCATTCCTCAGCATGAAACTATCATATTAGGGTATCATGCTCAATTGTTGGTTTTTAAAAGTTTGCTGCTTGAGTTGTTGACTTGAGTTTCATATGAACTTGTTGGATGAGTATGAACTGTGATGTTTGAGAATTAGAACAAAATTCTGAAATGGTTCTAAACATACTGTTCTGCCATTTTACCCTATATACTTAAACCAAGTAGCAGTCTCAACAGTGATGACCATAAGATCCTGTTTGCTTAACTCTTAAAAAATTGAAGATGCTCTATGTTTTGCAGTATCAAATATCCTGCCCATATTTAATCATTCGTATAAGTTCATCTACCTCATCAATGTGGACATTTATTTTTGTCCTTAACAAATGTATAGTGAATGATTATTTCTGTGTGTTTATGTGTATTCCTGTGGGTTTGTGTACGTGTACCTATGTGTGCACAAGTGAGTATACCTTGGGTATCATTTCTAAAGTGTTGTACATCTTGATTTTCAAGCCAGTATTGGAGAATCATCAAGATGGCTAGACTGGCTAGCCAGCAAGCCTTAGGGATCCACCTTTCTTAGTGTCCCCAGGTGGGATTACAAGTATGTGTTACAACCCCTGGCCTTTCCACATGGGTTCTTGGGATCAAACTCTGGTTCTCATGCTTAGATGGAAAACACCTTACCAAACAAGGTGTCTCCCCATCCTGGAATTACTTTTTATGTTCTTTTTCGGTGATTTATTATTAGTCAGTGTTTGACTTGTTTACCTGTTTTATAGAAATGCTCAGGTGGTAAAGGGTTTACAAGTAGAAAAAGATTGAAAAGCCTTGGTTTGAACCAACTTTACTTTTCCTAAACAGTTCCTTATAAGCCCTGCTTGAGCTTTTTTGAGTAAAGACTAGAACAGATTGCTGTTACATCAGGTTAACCTCTTAAAAGCATCATTGTGGTTATTATTTATAGTTGGGGAGCGATGAGATACATGGACTAGTAAGCATGGCTCTTTGTCAAAAGGTACACAGGACCTGAGATCATATCTTTCCTGCAGCACTGTGCCTTTGTCTGTTGAAAGCAACTAAAGTATGTCAAAAATACAAAGAGATCTTGTTATCTGCTGAAGGGTCCCAGAATTCCTCCCACTGGAGTGTAGTGCTCTCTCTCTCTCTCTCTCTCTCTCTCTCTCTCTCTCTCTCTCTCCCTCTCTCTCTCTCTCTTACATGCTATGAAATGAAACAGGGAAAGTTTATAAGGAACTTAGGAAGTTCACTCACCTTGTCTGGTACTAGTGTTGTAGGTGACCCATGCCCACATCAAAAGCTTTACACAGGTTATCGAATCCTATGTGGCCATTTTCCCACCTTCAGTAACCATTGGACCCTATTTGCTGTTTCTCTGGCCCAAGGAAGGCCTGGGAACACAATGGAAGATAAGTGAGGCTCTGCTGAGGACTGCACAGTTACCTGTCTCTAAATCACTCTGCACAAATCGACAGCAGAAATGAAACCTTTTGCTGTCGTTCAGCTAAGCGTCTATTCACGATCCCTAGGTGGCATTGAAAGCATTTAGACTCATTTCATTCACACGTCAGGTAAAGACTTTCATTTAGCAGCGAGATGAATGCTGAATAATGGGTCTTTTGAATAATGTAATTAAGAATTCATTAGGGGGGACTTAAAAAATGACAGAATGCAATGTGTGTGTACTCCCTCCTCTGAACTCCCAAAATGTATCATACAGTTGATGATTAAAAAAAAAAATCATCAGAGAACCAATTAGAAAATACTGGCATCTCATTTACAAAATACTGACATTAAAATTCAATGAGGAACAAATATATGTTTGAATTTATTAGAAATTATGTTAAATCAGGATTAAAGATCATTTTTATTATTTTAAAACGTGCTCATAATATGACAGCGGACTTAACCAACACTCTTTCCCTGAAAAGATCCCTTAGTGTTCCCTGCGTGAACCTTAACAATATTGAAGAAATTCACTTTGTTCTTGGATAACTGATTTAAATGAGAAATGGCAAACTTCTCTTTCTATTCTGTGCTTTATTTTAATTTAAATGATGAAGAGGTTTAAAACAGACCCAAATGCAACAGCAGGTTAATTTGCCTGTAACAAAAGCAAGTGTTGCTATTATCTTGTATTACTGTTAGCCAGGGGAACGGAAGGAGGTTAAAATTGATCAGGGCTTCTTGGGGAATCAGACATCCCAGGGGCTTACCACCCTCAGACCTCTGCCATCTCAATTGCATCCACTCCTGGGAAAGAGATGACCCAAGAAAAGGCCAGAGTTTGTAGACATCAAAGCTCAGTGACTTAGAGCCTGGGAGACATTTCTCCCTGGGTCACATTAGTGACTTGATATTGTTTCTTTTCTTGGAGAAGTGACCATTTGCATTTTAGGAATATGGCTTCATGGCATTATCAATTATTTGTCTTTGCTGTGGTGGGAGCACAGTCTGTCCATTACTCTACCTTGGCATGCCACCAGTGAGACAATGTGTACGTAAAGCTTGTTGTGTTTTTCCATCAGTTACTTTGTCAATTTCATGAAAGGAAAAAGAAATCAAAGGACGAAATCAATGCATTTGCTTTCATCGCTAAATAGTTGATCAATTAGAAACCAAATTATATTAACACTTGGGCTAAAAATATTTTGCTTTACTTTTTGCCTTGCTTAAACTACACTGTCTTGAAAGTAAATTGACTTGAAGGAGCTGTATCAGAGCTTTAAGGAACTGTACACACTGACCTGTGAACAGAGCGCCACTTTCCTCTTTTTCTTTGAGAACTCTGACCCAGGGGAGATAGACTGTTAACTCACAGTTATGAGAAGGTAAGTGATCTAATGACCCGCTTTGAAAAGTTAAAAATAAAAACACGACACCCCCACTCCAGATGGAATTACTCATCCAGACAGTCTTAGGAGGTTTTAAGGGCTGCCTGCATTCTTAAGGTTTTCATTTTCATCTTGAGGATCACTTCTTTAAAAGATTTCTCCTAGCTAATTGGAAACAGTATGACCTAATGGAAGGAGCAAAGAATAAAGGATTGCAAATGTTGAGGTTTAATCCTGGCCCTGTCAGTGACTACTGCTTTGTGTTTCAACCACATTGAACTGTCCCTTCTATCTTCATTTTGCTCTGTGTGAGACTGGGAATTGCCAACTCCAGACTAGTAAGTAGCACACAGGCAGGGACAAAAAGGGGTAAACGATGGTGCTCCCTATATTATTATAAAGCAATAGTATTTGCTTATTTTTTTCTTAGTTTAACCCCTTACTGATTCTTTGGGAGTTTTACATCATGCACCCCAATTCCACTCACCTCCCAGTCCCCTTCCCTCCATATCCTCTCCTAACCCTTGTAGTGCTCCCCCAAGAGCAATATTATTTCTAATAGAAATATATATCCATGGCCTTGAAATGTGATAGAGACTTAAAAAAGAAGAAGAAAAGGAACCCTCATAAACCCATTTGCAATTATTGGCTGAGACCTATACCTTAATCTGTCTGTAGTCAGGGTAGAATTGCCAAAAAACAACAACAAAAAAACACCATATAAGTCGATAGAGTTGGGTCAGTTGATACAGCAAATTTCTAGAAGCAAAGATATATTTCATCTCGGTTTACAAAAATACATTTTATCTCATTTTTTTAAGCCAAAAACCTATCTTCTAGATACTCTTTTAAATAATTGTATGTGCTGACTAGTCATATGTCAACTTGACATACAAACTGGAGTTACATGAAAGGAGGGAACCTTTTTTGAGAAAATGCTTCCTTAAGTTCTGGCCGTAAGACGTTTTGAAAAATTAGCTATTGAAGTTGGAGGGTCCAGCCCATTAGGGATGACTCCATCTTTGGGCTGGTGGTCCTATGTTCTCTGGCAGAGCAGGCTGAGCAAGCCATGAAAAACAGATCAGTAAGCAGCACCCCTCCATGGCTTCTGCATCACCTTCTGCCTCCAGATGTCTGCCCTGTTTGAGTTCCTGTCCCGACTTCTTTCAATGATGAGCAGCAATATGGAAGTAGAAACCAAATAAACCCTTTTCTCCCCAACTTGATTTTTGGTCATGGTGTTTCATTGCAGCAATTGAAACCCTAACTAAGACAATTTGGTACCAGGAGTAGGTACATGGCACACCTGCTTATGTTTTGGGGTAGAATGTGGAAGGACTTTGGAACTTTGGGCTAGAAAAGCCAATGAATGTGCAGAGTTCAGAGAGCTGTTCTGTAGGTGGCTGGAAGATAAGAATGTTAAGATCAATGCAGAAAATGGAGTCCTGGCTTGTGAACTTTCAGAGGGAAGTTTAAAGACTCTCTTGGAGCCATTTGCTATTTTTAAATTGAGATTCTGTTGTTCTGTTCAGCTGGGGCTTAAGAGTAGTAAATCATAATTAACAAGAGACTGGCACCACTGAAGTGAAACCTTTCCATTACTGGGACATTTGATGCTGGTTAGCTGGAGCTACGACATTAGCATTGATTCAGAAGAGACCAGCATCACTGAGGTGAAATCTTCTGGGAAGGTTTTGCTCATGGTCAGCACACACAAGCTGTGTTCTAGAAGTGGCCAAAGTTGTACCTTGTGCTGGCAGCTGAACTTGGTAGTATAAATTACCCATGTATTACTGGTTTTGAAGGAGTCACAGAAAACAGCTGAGGTTTGGCACTGTGTGAGGCCAGGAGAGGCACTGGTAAAAGCACAGTACCATTGGCTGTTGGACACCCAGGACTGAAGGGATCATGCAAAAAGAAGTTGAGGCTTGGCATCATGAAGAGAGCCTATTGGAGGCTATTGGTGAAAGTGTGGCTCAGTTTCAACAGAAGACCCCAGCGACCACCAAAAACAGCAGCAGCAACTATGTAGAGCCATCTGGAGCCTAGAAGACAAACTGTGTGTGCGCAAAGGACAGAGCTGGAGAAGTGACTCAGGCTTCTTGGAGGAGCCCAGAAGATTGTGATTGAACCCTAGACAATTAGACAGTTAATTGTTTATATTGTTGGAGGTTTGTTTGTTTGTTCAGATTGTGACTGTGCCCTGGTTCTTTCCTCTTGAAGAAGGTATTTAATTTAATTTTTACAGGCTCCCACAGTTCAAAGGCTTTGTAATTTTCAAAGATATTTTGGATTTTTAGAGAGATTACATATTTGAAAGAGCTTGAGATTTCAATATGTTTGAATTTGTAAAGACTTTGGGACTTTTACAGTCATTTATGTTTTTAATGTGAAGTCTATGGAATGGATAAGGAAGAAAAGGTATGGCTTAATAGTGATATGTTGTGTGTCAAGCTGACAAAAGATCAGTTTTATTGACTACTTTTATATCAACTTGACACAAGGTAGAATTATCTGAAAGGAGGGCAACTATATTGAGAAAGTACCTCTATAAGATCTGGCTGCACTTTGTTAATTAGTGATAGATGGGGGGCAGAACTGCCCATAGTGGGTGGTTCCACCCCTGGGCTGGTGGCCCTGGGTTCTAAGGCAGTGCAGGCTGAGCAGGCTGAGCAAGCCATAAAAACAAGCCAGTAAGCAGCACCTCTCCCTGGCCTCTGCATCAGCTCCTGCCTTCAGGTTCCTGCCCTGTTCGAGTTCCTGTCCTGACTTCCTTCAATGATAAACAACAATGTGGAAGTGTAAGCCACTCTTTGCTACCCAACTTGATTTTTTGTCATGGTGTTTCATTGCAGCAACAGAAACCCTAACTAAGACATGTTGTGTGAGGAAGACAAGCGAAGGTGATGACAAGCAGGCAACCCTCGTAGAATTGTCTCCCCATGTGTGCAGATGGAACCTGTATCTAATGATCGACTATGTTAAGGAGTAAAGAAAGTCTCCTTTCTACAAGTGTGACTTGCTACAGATGTGTTTTCCCTTGTAGATTGGGGCACAGAATCACCCTTCAGTTGTGAAGAAGTGAATGGCCCTGTTTCCTATGCATGTGGACTTCTGAGACCCAAGGTCCTCAGCCATGATACAGCAGAAAATAAATAAATAAATAAATAAATTAATAAATTAATAAATTAATAAATTCTTCCAACCTTAAATGAGTCAAAATCAAATTCTTCAGCATTTGAGTTTCTAAATGCTAGGATGCATGGACCCACTACTACTGCAAAGTAAATATACATCAATTTCACCAATGAAGTGGTAATTCGTTATCCATGACAGAAAATTAAAGTAATCAATAGGAATATTCTGATAATAGAATGTTATCAGTAAATAATACCAGGTATATCTCAATATGTGCACATTGTATATAGAAATTACATATGATATATAAAGCATGAAATATTACCAAAGTTTATTTCATTTTTCTTATATCAGGAAAAATGTTCTGTAGAATTTCTAATCATCTATTCCATGTGGACAAAGGATGATCTCTACAGTATTCAGGGATTCGCTGTACACCACAGAGACCCAGTGTTTGGAGCAAAATGTAAGAAAGTGCAAATAACAGCTCTAAAATGTTGACAAATCATAAAACCTCAGAATTGTGAGATAAAATAAATTGTAATAAGAGTGGCTCTACAAGTCCTTGAGTTTGAGGAAAATACAGTGGAAACAGTAATGAAGAGCATGTAAGCCATTCTATTTGATCACTTTACATGTTACAAAATACCTGAAGGGAGATGATGTACTGGGTGGTTAGATGAAGATGCATGTGCCAGTGTGGAGAGATGTGCAGGGGTTTAGAGCATTTCCTGCTTTTCCAGAGGACTTGAGTTTGGTTTCCAGCACCCATGCAGGGTGCCTCACTATCTCCTGTAACTCCAGCTCCAGGGATCCATTGCTTTCTTCTGCTCTCTGCTGGCAACATTCCCCTCCACATGTGGCATTTGTTGACAGAGACACAGATAGACACAGACACTCACACACATATTAAATAATGAATTTTAAAAGACATATACAGAATAGTGAGTGAATATTCCTCATGATCTGTGATGTTTAAAAGCACAACTTTTTACAAATTTACAAATGGATAATTCTCATGAGAAGTATATTGGTTGTGTCTCCTTCATCTTATTCCTGTCATACAGATGGGCACTATATCGTTCCTTTTAGAGTTTATGTTCATTCAGTAAAAGGCTAGGAAATCTGTTTCCAGGGAAAAATCTAATAAATATGATTCCCACAAATATATCTAATGATATACTATTCATTCATTACTATATTTTGGTCCCAATCAAAAACTGAACTTAAAATTTTTAACTTCTGTATTGAAAATTTTAACTTATAGGTAAAGTAATTCTATATTTTCAGAAAAATCAATATATTTATATTATTATGATCATTTATTTCTGCTCTTCCTTCTTATCCTGTTATGTAATGAATTCTTTTCTATATTTTCCAACATTCTCCTTCTTTCTAATGCCTCTCACTTTTCTGTTCTTTGTTTACTTGGCATAATATTTTACTTCACATCTCCTTTCCAACTTTCTTTAGACTTCTATTCAGTCTTCACTTCTGCTCTCAAATGTGTTCCTGCCCTCACCACTTCCTTCTTTGCCATATTTCCTGTTCAGTTTTGACCCTCAGTAGCTGGTGATATTTAGTTTGGAGGAGGGCAAGACAAAGTGGTGACTTAAATGCTCTCAATTTATTTCACGAGTATGTGTGGATGAAGGTCCTTAGATAGACAAAGTTTAAAATGACTATCTCTTATTTACTGTCTTTTGAAGACTTTAGTCCGGTTGGAAAAAGTAGAGTTCCCATATGAAAAGAAAACCAATGTAAAAAAAAAACGGGAAATTTCTGTATTAGAAGTTAATATTAGATTGCCAATATCACAGTGCAAACAAGTTGCATAGTGAGTGGGGTGTTAATAAAAATTTTGCATTGTGTTTTATTTCACATTACCTTATATTAGAGTAAGGAATGAACTTGTGCTAAGGGTACTATTTAACAGCAAATGGTGAAGGAACAATAGCAACTGGACATATATTCGGTGCAATTTTTTTAAAGCATATTCTTCATGTTTACACAAATACATGTTTAGGACTGCTTAAGAGTGCTTCCTGCTCTTCCAGAGGTCGGTTTGAGACTGTGTGGTTATTTTATTATTAATTGCACCAGACTGGAAAAATAAAAGTCTCCTTCAACTAAATAAGCTCTTGTCTCTCCATATACTAAATAACTATAAATAGATTTAAAAAGTAGCTACTGGTACCGGCAACCCATGGATGAAACTCAATGCTCTGTTGCTTAGCCAGTTAAGGATATCATGTAATGTAAGGTGAATCTCTTGGTTCTAAATTTTGGTAAAACTTGGCAAAACCTTAGGTATAGAAAACATACCAGTAGTCATGAAAAGCTGTGGCTGTAGTAGGGAGCTGACCTAACAGTTATGAGAAAACCAGAAAAATAAGAAACCCTGGATTTTGGTAGTGAATACCAGAATGTACATGTTTTAAAGATTCATAAAAGTATACACTTAAAGTATAACTTATTTTCGGGGCCAGTGAAATGGTTCAGCAGTTAAGAGCACTGGTTAATCTTTCAGAGGACCCAAATTTGAGTCACAGCACCCAATGGCAGTTTACTTCTAGAACTCTAGTTCCAGAGGATCTGATACCCTCTTCTGGTCTCTGTAGGCACTGGGTGTACATGGCCCATAGTTTTAAGTGCAGGCAGAAACACTCATACATGCACTTATTTTGTGTTAAGTTATACCTCAGTAAACCTGGAAAACACACACACACACACACACACACACACACACACACACACACACACACACACTGGGTGGTTAGAGGACCAAATTTTGGGTCAGGAGATGCTCAGTGGGTAAAAATGCTTGTCACCAAATCTGAATTCAAACCCCAAGACACATAAGGTGGAAGAAGCAAACCAACTCCTTTCAGTTGTCCTTTGACCATCACATATGTACTGTGGTACACCCCTATTTCCATGTACATGGGGGTGCATGTACACAATGCCCCCACACTTACTAAATGTAAGTTTTTAAAAGACCATCTTTTGAGTCTGAAGATTGTAAAGCCTAAGAATGGTGAGAGAGGAGTATAGAAATGGGAATGAACAACTCTCGGGCAGACGGAGTCTCTTTTGTGTTCCTAAAATTATAAGAAGCCAGGGCTAGTGTGGCTTAGCTGGTAAAGGCACTAACTGCAAGACCTGAAACTGGAGTTCAAATTAGGATCCCAAAAGATAGAAGAACTGACTACTACAAGTTGTCCTCTACCCTCTACACATGTATCCACATACATGCATAGTACAGCCTGCAATCCACAAAGCCAGAGAAGCTAGGAAACAAGGAGGACCCTAAGAGAGACAAACATGGTCTCCCAGAGAAGGGGGAAGAGACAAGATCCCCTGAGCTAATTGGGAATATGGGGAAGTGGGAGGGGGAGTTAGAAGAAAGAGAAATGGAGAGGAGGACATGAGGGAGCAGGAAGATCTAGTCAGAGGAATAATAGAGGAGAGCAAGAAAAGAGATACCATAACAGAGGAAGCCATTATGTGTTTAAAGACAAGTCTGGCACTAGGGAAAGGTCCAGAGAGCTACAAGGTTGATCCCAACTAACAATCTAAGCAATAGTCAAGAGGCTACCTTAAAGCCCTTCTCTAGAAATGAGATTGATGACTGCCTTATATGTCATCCTAGAGACTTCATCCAGTAGCTGATGGAAGCAGCAGCAGACACCCACAGCTAAACATTGTGCTGAACTCTGGAATACAGTTGTTGAGAGGGAGGAGTGATGAGCAAAGGGGTCAAGGCCGGGCAGGTGATACCCACCGAAACAGCTAACCTAAACAAGGGGTTGCTCATGGACCCAGACTGATAGCTGGGAAACCAGCATAGGACTGATCCAGACCCCCTGAAGGAGGAGGTCAGTTTGGAGGTCTGGACAATCCTTGGGGCCACTGGTAGTGGATCAATATTTACCCCTAGTACACAAATGGGACCCCATTCCACACAGAGCGATACTCTCTCAGCCTAGACACACAGGGGAGGGTCTATGCCATGCTCCAAATGATATGACAGACTTTTAAGATCCCCCATGGAAGGCCTCCCCTCCCTGAGGAGCAGAAAGGGTTTGGGACAGGGGGTTAGTTGGGGACAGGGAAGGAGGGGAGGGGGAGAGAACTGAGATTGACATGTAAAAGAAGCTTGTTTCTAATATATATAATAAAAAAACAACAACAAAAAAAACAAAACAAAAACCAAAAAACCTGTCAGTAAATCAGCAACAGTTCGGCTGCAAGGCAGACAAGGCACATCATGGTTGATGACAATCAGAAAAATCAAGAGGTCCGGGCATTGGTGGCGCACGCCTTTAATCCCAGCACTCGGGAGGTAGAGGCAGGCAGATCTCTGTGAGTTTGAGGCCAGCCTGGTCTCCAGAGCGAATGCCAGGATAGGCTCCAAAGCTACACAGAGAAACCCTGTCTCAAAAAACCAAAACACAAAAAAAAAGAAAGAAAAAAAGAAAAAAGAAAAATCAAGAGGCTCAGGTGCTGATTATGCCATTGATTTTCGGAAAGATGGACTCTGGGATGCATGAGGGGAAACACTGTGAGTGCTTTCTCAATAGGTCAGGGAGAAAGCAAGAGCCAGATATATTTCCACCCTTTGCGATGTGAGTTTTATTCCACAAATTGGTCCTATTTTACCAGTGAGGAGCCATTCTAAGCTAAGGTGATGTTACCTGTTAATTTCAGGTAAACTATGCCTTCTGCCCTGCACCAGTTTGGATCTTCAGTGTAACCAGGGAGTGCCTCACCTCCTGCCAGAATGGCTTCTGTTATCATGTGATAAAGACTCATCTAGTGCATACAAAGTATGACTTGACCATATGATATATGGGCCAACTCTGCTAACAGGTCTTAGGTGGTGACATGGCCATTAACAAAGATAATGCCTGAAAGTTGTGATGCAAAATGGCAGTGATCTGGTGCACTTGGGTGTCCATTCAGTTTGCACCGGAAAGGCAAGGAGACAAAATATTAGTGAATAAAGCCTAAAGCTAGTAATTAGAAGCAGCAAGAAGCAGCAGTACATTTAGATTATTGAGCTGTGCTTTGCATTGGCATCCTCTCCTGAATATTTCAGTGGCCTTCATTTGCATACCCACTGAGGATTTCTGAGCAGGAATTACCCTTTGTTCTCAGGCACAGAATTCAATGGGGTTACAAGCCATATTAGAGTTTGACCCATTCAAATAGCAGGTGCTTGGTGATGGTGTGGCAAGTGATATGTCATTACTCTTTCTGAGTGAGTTTTTCCTGAAAAATAACTTACAATTACATCACGAGACTCAAAAGTTAGTCTGTCATGGAGGTTTGCTTTGGTGAGAGTATTTAAAAATCACCATGAAATGTGATTTTGGGCAGCAGGAATATAATACTTGTCAAATATGTTCCTTCCATTTATTCCCCACTCTTGCCTGCTACTCCTGTTAAGAAGGTGAGTGTCCTTCCCAGTGACATGATGAGCCAGGTCTTCAGAAGCCCACTACACAATCTCAGTTCTCAGGCCTGGTCACACAGTGACTCACCAAGTCTCCCAAATTCATTTCAGATGCCTCAGGAAGCTGTTCTTGGGTGAGCAAATGAGTATCAAATGCCAAATGTGTAATCTGTGCATAGAAACCTCTAGCTCTTATAGGAACTTATATTTTATATGATAACAAGACAGGAAACAAGTTTTATTATTTCTTCTGTTTTTGAGATTATGATATAATTACCCCAGCTCCTTCTTGCCTCCACTTCTTTCAGACATTCTCATGTACCCCTCCTTGCTCTCTTTAAAATTCACTGCCTCTTTTTAAATTAATTGTTGCTACTGTATATATTTATATGCTTTAAGCACCAAGCACTGAATAAATCTGAGTTGATACACGGTGAAAAAGACTGGGAAGAGTTAGGAAACTATTACAGAAAATTATTTTCTAGACCACAAAGAAAGTCCTCTTCACAGTGTATTCTTATGTTTGCATACAAGTAGCTCCATTGTCCCTACATATTTCTTCATGAGTGTGGACATGTTACAAACACAGGCTCAAGAACAGGCACACTCACGGTCCTTAATATAGAGGTCACAGAGCTGACAACAACCAGTCCCAGCTATATTTTCCCACTCAAACAACTGTGGTTTCAAAAAAGTTGTACAGATTTGACTCAGAGCTGAGAAAACAAATGGTTGGCCAAATACAGGAGTGTTCTTTCCTACGCTTGTGCTTGGAGACAGTCAGAAGTCACTGAGCTGACCCCATTGGACAGCCTTATGGCCGTATTACTGTATTAATGACAGCAGCTATGTCTGGGTGGCTGACCTTTCCTCCAGAATCATGTTTGAAGGTGAACCTCGTAGTTAACGGATTAGCAACAGCTTGAAAATTCTGTATCTCCATGTTATTTTCTCTTAAATTTCTGACCAGCTTATTATAGCATACCCACCATGAAGTCTGGAAGTGTGAGCTTTCACTTTGGAAGCATCTAATGAGTGAATACATGGGGACACAGTGGAATTTTAGATATGTGAGCTGGAAAGACGGTTTCCAGGGTAGGGGGTTCTTTGGTCAGTGGTGTACTTAGCTCACCACTATAAAGACAATAAAGCCTTCAAAATGACACACGAAAATTAAGGAAGAACAATAAACCCATTTAGTATCATGCAGGATAGTTCAAATTTACTAAAGAAATCTAATCTTTGTCCAATGTACAGAACCATTACTGCAGCAATATGTAGTGAGATATCCACCTGGTCCGCACCTGTGACCACGCCCAAATGGGCGTGGTCAATGCTACAGGTAAGAACTGGGTGGATATGGGGTGTGGTCACAGGTGCAAACAAGAAGGATATCTCACTACAGTTCCCCTTTTAGTCTAAAGCAAAAGATTTAGGCTTGATACAAAACTATATACAAAGATAACAAATATCAAGTATGCTTTAGGAGAAGAAAAAGTAAGAACAAACACACTTAAGACCGATTGCCAGTGAAGCAACTAGAGCAAATGACAACAACTACAGCAATCCACTAGGTGTTGACTGTGTTGTGTTTTTTCTAAACTTAACATAAAATCTCATTCTTGTTGGGTGCAAAATACAAGTATATAGAGAAGTATAATACAGACTAATAGGAAGAACAAATTCTAAGGATAAACAACAAAGACTCAGAAAAGAGACTGCTTTCAATATAATTCAAGGGTTTCACAGGGAGGAGGCGTAGGCTGCAATTAAGATTTTGGTGAGTGGATGTTTTCTTGTCAGTGCACTTAGCAAAATATACTTGCCTATGATCAGTGTTCAGTGTTTCCCTGCTTCTATGCCAGATCACTAAGCTAAATACTGGCCATTAGGACACCGTGCTTTGCTAACGGGATCTTAGAGAGATTCCTGAACGGGAATGGCATTGTTAGTGAACATTTGAAGTTGGATGGTGCTAAATCCTCAGCACTATGTGGTGTTGGGTGGTGGGCCTTCAGCAAGTGAGAAAGATCACAAATATTCTCTCTTTATAAACCATTAAACTAAATTCACAAACCAAACAAGACTTAGATTATCAGGTTATTCATTTGCTGGAGTATAAGCATTAACTATATTCTTATCTTCACAGTTTCTTAGAGAGTTGTAAGTGCTCCCACAGTGGGGAGGATGAGGCATGTAGATTACTACAAATGCAAACTCAGCCTTGGCTGCATTGTAAGACACTGACTGTCTCAAACACACAGAGCACAAGGGGAAGAAAAGGAGTAGGAGGAGAAGAAGAAAAAGAAATGCAATCTAGGCTTTTATTTTGTAGCTTATGAAATGGATTGGGACTCTCGTTCTTCTGAACCAGTGTTAACCTAAGTCTGTCTATCCAGTGTGCCTACTAATTGGCAGCAGTTAGAGAATGGCTATGAAAGGGGAGAAGTCAGTTTGCATTAAAAATGAAGTGCACATAACACACGAAGCAAGCCCTCGATGCATTCAAATCATCCAGCACATTTTCTGAGATCAAAACAAACCATAACTGGCTGGATTTGACTGTGAGGAGCATTTGGAATATGCATTTTTTTTGCACTAACCAAGAGCCCCCAAAGACTATGTGCTTATATAAATACACCCATATAAAGCAGTGCACGACGTATTCTCCTTGTTATTATACATGCAGGTGAGGCAGCAGCTTTTTGCTGTTGATTGTCAGAGTGTTTTATTGAAAGCATGTACTTTACTAAGGAAAGCAAGGTCAGCACTGGGGTAAGTTTCTAGCAGATATTTAAACTTTGGAAGGGTGAATGCCATTTAGACATAATGTGGTTTTTATTAAATAAATCTGTCTAATAACATTAAGGTGCTATTTCAATGTTAAGAACAGACAGAGCCAATCTTAAGAACTAAGAGATGGGGGCAGAAGGTTGGGGTCATGGCAGGGAGGGAGCTGGGTACTAGTTGTACCTGGTTAAAGCCGACAGAACAGGAAAGATGAAAAAAATTAAAGCTTCATTTCACTTCCATATTGAAGGATAGTTTATTTTTTCTTGAAATTCCTCTTTGCTCTGTTGGATTTTAAGCAAAGTAAGGTAAAATTTTGGCATGTATTCCAAATATGGAATGGAAGCAATGCATTTTCTTTAGGCAAACACAAAATGTGACCATGTCGTCAATAATTCCGTGATGCTTGATAACAAATATGAAAAGCAAAAGCAAAGGATATTTAAAAAACTTTCAATGTAGATATCAAAATGTTGAAATGAAGAGGTGAAGGTAATCAGAAAATCACTATCTTAGTGAACCTAACTCATCGACAGAGAGGATTCCACTAAAATCCATCAGGTTTGTGATGTAATAAATTTCTGTATACCGAGAGAAAATACATAAAATCACTTTACTATAATTGCTCACTCTCAGTACCATCTTAGTTTCAAGGCTCTAAATTAATAACAGTTTTATAATTTAGCTTTAAATATAACTAATATTAGTACTGATAAATGGAAAGCATACTTTGAGAGTGCTTAATTGAAAACCCAAACTCAGAAATCAGAGAAGAATCTTGCAAACTGAAAGCAAGTGACATTCAATTCGAGCTGTAAATGCACTGAAATTGAAGAACTATGATGACATTCTTCTGATATTTGTCATCAAAACCATTCTTTTGGCCAGAGGGCGTGTGTTCAACTCCTTTAAAACAAGTTAGACTCTGAAGCCAAAGGACACCTAGTGAGAAGAAATCTCATAATAACCAAAGGAAAATAATAAATCCTGAGAAACATTTACTCTTGGCAACCAAAAATAGACTCTTAAATGGTATTACAGGATGCAGAAGCAACACATGTGGGAAATTTTGACATTGAAATGCTACATCTTGTGGCTCTGGGAACATTTATCCAAGGACTACTAGTATATGTCTTACAGGGAGGAGAGAAGAGAAGGTAAAGGAAAAGAAGAAAGCAGAAAAGAGAAAGGAAGAAAATAAGTACATTAATTAAGACAGCTTTTCTTTCACTGAAGACCCACAATTCCAAGTTCCTGGGAGTTCTCGTGGGTATTCTGAGGACAGCAGCAATGTCAATCACCCTCCCTCCTGTGGCTGGTAGACTGGTTCTTCCCCAGGATTCAGCTACAGGATTGTAGCTGAGTCCTTATGGTCCTTTCTTATTTCTGTGTTTCTTCTTCTGCTGCCTTACAGTTTCTCATAAAGCCTCCATTTCTTCAGTCTTCTAAGCTAAAAAGTGAGATAATAGTTTTTTTCCTTTTAAACCAAAATATGCTGTTTTGGTGCAATTCTCCCATGCCAAACATTGCTGACATATCACTTTACAAACTAAGCCCATTTCTTTGTGAACAGTTTCAATAAGGTCTTCCTAAGTGTACGATTTTTCTTTCTCATTTTATAGGAGGGAGTGGAAGTAATTAGAACATTTAGTTGTATTTTTGATTCTCAATCCTCACTTACTGTATTTTTCAATTTCTGAAAGAACAAAAACTGTCAGAAAAAAATCCACTTTCTCTAAGGTATATTCTTTCTTCAAGAGTGGCACCCTAACTTTTAGATAGACTTCCCACTTTATAAGTTCCACCTGTCTTTTCTTTCCACCTCTTAACTGGAGAAGTCATAGTAAATGACAAGAACTTTGTCAAGATTCTTACATCTGCCTCATTCCTTCCTTTTCTATATAACTGACTCACCAGAGATCCCTATTAATGTTCTCCTGGATTCTTCCAATATGATTCTGATGGTATTTTCAAATCATATTCCCCTACAAAAAACCTAGATGACACATTAACTTTCATAACTTGTTCAATTGTCCACATCACCAAGTAGCCAATGATTTCCAAATAATCAAAAAGGTAAAAGATGGAGTTTCCACTATGATTCTTTGTATGAATCTGTAAATGTGAATATTAATCTCTGTACCTGCAACATTTTGTATCTATATTAGCAATGAAGAATCTTCCATGAAGAACATCTAACATCATTAGCTTTAAGGGATCTAGTTTTTAATTTTTTATCCCCCTCTATTTTCTTCTAGTATCCCAGCAGATCTCAGTTTTAGTGTATCCCATATTTGTAAATTTTAAATTTCAAATTCATGACAAAACAGTTTCACAATGATTTTTATATTTGGATGGACATGTCAGTGGAGAGTGGTAAATACCTTCAGTAACTGTTTGTTAGGTATCTACCAGGCAAGGGACATGAAGAATCTTTACTGGTTTAGCTCTCACAGTGTAAAGGAATGTTCAATTTGCATCTAGTATTTATTAGTGGTGATTTTCTTTAAATGGTCCCAAGTAGAGTGCTGAAATACTGTCTTGTATTCTTAAATCTCAAAAGGCTATGATGCACCTTACAGAGAAGCTAAGTATTCAGGATAAACTTCATTCAAGAATGATTTTATAGTTTTGTTAGCTATAGGCTGATTTTAATAAATCCACAGCACTATAGCAAATAGGATCTCTTCAAACCTAAACATCTAAAACTGGGCTGGCTAGGTGATGTAGCCACAAGTTCACAGATAAGAAATCTGAAGTCTCAAACATTATAGAACACATCACTGTGTTTAATATAATCCATTTTTATAGTTTAATTTAAAGATTTCTGTTCAGATTCTGGGAAGATATCTCAGTGGACAAAGTGCTTGTTTTTCAGGTGTGGGGATCAGAGTTCAGACCCCCAACTCACATAAAGCAGACTAGAATGGCGTGTATCTGCCATCTTAGTGTTCCTGTAGGAACAGTGGAGATGAACACAGGAAAATCCCGATACTCGTGGGCCAACAAGCCTGGCATACCTGGCAGCAAACAACAGAATACTATGGCTCCAACAAGGTCAAAGGCCAGGACTGAAACCTGAGGTTGTCTTCTGGTCGACACAGGCACAAGGCTGCACACATACACTCTCTCATACACATAAACACACACGTGCATACTACACACCCACACATTACAAAACACTCATAAGCAGTTATGAGGAATAACTGAATCAATTATTTACAAACAAGTCACAACAGAGCCAGGCATAAAATAATACAAAAGTAATAAACACATAAAAAATAATAAATTCTTGAATTCTAGGATCTCCTGGAGTGGGTACTGCAGGCAGGTTGACTCACCCCCAGCGGACCAAGCAACTTCGAGTCTGTTGCTATTGGTGTGTTACTCCCGCCCCCACTCAGGGGAGAGGTGAGCTTGGGCCCCTGTCCCAGGCTCGACTTCTGCTTGCCCACTCTGGGATCCTAGTGTGGGGACTTCAGGCAGGTTGACTTGCTCCTGGCAGATCAAGCAACCACAAGTCTGCTGACATCCCTGAGCTAGTCCCACTCCCACCCACCAGGAGAGGAAGTGCCTCAGACCCGCCTGCACCCACAGTAAGACCCATCAGAGTATTGGACCTGCTTGCACCCACCAGAAGAGAACCTTAGACCAATACCCAAAAGGAAAGGAAGAGACCCACCTGCACCCACTGGAAGAAGGGAGAGGAAGGCAACAACTATATAAGAACACATTCAACAACAGAAAAACCATTATGATGTCATCAGAGTCTAGGAACTCTACACCAGCAAGACCTGAACATCCCAACACAGATGAAACAGAAGAAAATGACCTTAAAAATAACTTCATCTGATGGAGACCCTAAAAGAGGAAATGAGAAAATCCTTTAAACAAATGGAAGGAAAAAACAAACCCAAAATTGCAAGAAACATTTCAAACAGTGCAAGGTTTGAAAGCTTAAATATAGACAATTAAAAAAAAACAGTCTGAGGGAATGTTGGAATTAGAAAAGATGGTTAAATGAACAGGAACTACAGATGCAAGCATAGCCAACAGAATGCAAGAGATGGAAGAGAGAAACTCAGGCATTGAAGATACACTAGGAGAAACAGATTCGCCGACCAAAGAAAATCTCAAGTCCAACAAATTCCTAACACAAAAAAGTCCAGGAAAAATAGGACACCATGAAAAGGCCAAACCTAAAAATAATAGATATAGAATAAGGTGAAGACACCCAACTCAAAGGTGCAGAAAATATATTCAACAAAAACATAGGAGAAAACTTTCTCAACCTAAAGAAAGACATGCCAATGAAAGTAGAAGAAGCCTACAGAACACCAAATAGAGTGGACCACAAAACAGTCCCCTCACCACATAATAATCAAAATACTAAACTTACATAATGAAGAAAGAATATTAAGAGCAGCAAAGGAAAAAGGCCTAGTAACATATAAAAGTAAACTTATCAGAATTACACCCGACTTCTCCATGGAAACTCTGAAAGCAAGAAAGTCCTAGATAGATATTCTTTCTACAAACTCTGAGAGATCAAGGATGCATCACAGACTACTATACCCAGCAAACTTTCAATCACTATAGATGGAGAAAACAAGATATTCCAAGACAAAACCAGATTTAAACAATACGTATCCACTAATCCAGCCCTACAGAAAGTACTGGAAGAAAAAAAATCCAACCTAAGGAAGTAAGCTACACTAACATAAACATAGAAAATGGATAATCCCACTTTACCAAAGCCAAAAAAAGCAGGGCAAATCCACACACAATACCACCACCACCAACAAATCCAAAACAAACAAGAGTTAACACTCTTGGTCCTTAATTTCCCTCAATATTAATTGTTCTTAACTTACCTATAAAAAGACAAAGGCTAACAGAATGGACATGAAGACAGAATCCATCATTCAGCTGCATACAAGAAACACACCTCAACTTCAAAAACATATATTACCTCAGAGTAAAGGGTTGGGATAAGATTTTCCAATCAAATGGACACAAGAAACAAGCTGGTGTAGCTATCGTAATATCTAACAAATTAAACTTCAAAGGGATCAAGGGGTCAAGACCAGGCTGGAGAAACCAACAGAAACAGCTGACTTGAACAAGGGGTAGCTCATGGAAACTAGACTGATAGCTGAGAAACCAGCATAGGACTGATCCAGACCCCCTGAACGTGGGTGTCAGTGAGGAGGCCTCGGTAATCTTTGGGGCCTCTGGTCATAGATCAGTATTTATCCCTAATATACAAATAAACTTTGGAAGCCCTCTCCACATAGAGTGATACTCTCCTCAGGCGAGGCACATGGGGGAGTACCTAGCCCTGCTCCAAATGATATGACAGACTTTAAAGATTCCCCCGTGGAAGGCCTCACCCTCCTTGGGGAGCAGAAAGGGGAAGGGATAGGGGGCTATTAGGGGGCATGTGAGGAGGGGAAGGAGAGGGAACTGGGATTGACATGTAAAACAATCTTACTTCTAATTTAAATTTTAAAAATCTGGAAAAATAATAAATCATCTGAATTTATTTCATGGGTCTGAATTGTTTTCCACAGTTCAGCAAACACTCTCTTGAGTGAGTTGTTTGTCTGCTAGCTAGTATGAAGGAAAACTTCATCAGAAGCAAATGGAATGTTTGCTTCTCTTTGAGAAACACATAACTTTTTTTTTTTTTTTTTTTTTTTTTTTTTTTTTTTTTTTTTTTTTTTTTTTTTTTGCTTTGCCTTCCAGGAGACTAAAGCAGATTGTGTTCTCAATTACAGTAATTAACCACTAATAGAGTATATTTTCTGCTTTAGCCAGTGCATTTCCGTTTGTTTTACATCTACTACATTATTTTTGTTTGATTTCTTCTTTTGGTGAAGAGCCATGAAGCTCTCAAAGGAAAAAGTAAGAAATGAGAATGAAAAAAACTCATGTACAAATGAATGGTTCAAATGAAAATTCTTGGAAGAAGGATCTACTGATAAGGTACTGTTTTCTGGGGAGACTTAATGCTGAACGTGGTGATCCTTGTCCAAGGAGCACTGTTGCCCATGTTACTCTTGGAGCTCAGAATGATGGATTCTGCCATGGACAAGATGAAACATCCCTTAGTCATGTGGCTATCCTTCTAAAGATATTTTGTACTGTGTTTGTATGTGACAACCTTATGATGATGGAAGAAGATAGTATTCTAAAATGTTAGAATTAATGTGGCTTGTTAATCAATGCTAAAAGTATAAGAAATTACAAAATCTATGTTAATATACTACTTTCTAAGATCCAGTCATAACTTTGCATTTACTTACCAAATCTGGGTGATACTATTGCAATATCAATATTGCCTTATAGTGAAACAGATTACCCAGTCGTGAACAGTGATTGAAAAACTTCTACTTAACATGTTCAATGGAGCAGTTTGTCCTTTATTCCCATGTCAATATGTTTATTGACGAAGATAATTCTAGATATTTAATGAACATTCATTTGCTTTCCTTGCTTAGACATGTTCTTGTAAATTGAGAGTTTCAATGAGAAAAATTAATAGCTGAAAAATTCATTAATCCTAAAATCCTTGGTCACATGATTTGTTGTGACCTAAGAAGTGTCAGAATTTGTCCAAAACTTAACATGATTTCCTAAGGTGTTAAAAGAATAATCAAGGCCACTTTCATGGTTCAATGTAATTGATGTGTTTTGGATCTGCCCAACTACATACATTTGTGTTGCTAATATATCTCAAACACATCAGAACAAGCAAATGTGAATAAATGCCATTGGCAACAGTTTAGACTCTAGTAGCTTTCTTTCTCTTTGATGGAGACCAGGTGGTTTCCTTCTCTGCCAACTCTCATATTTACAAAATAGAGGTCATTCTATGGTATCCATTTAGAGAGGTAACTATGAGGAATAACTGAGTTGATTATTTACAATCAAGCCAAAACAGAGCTAGCCATAAAAAGACTATGGCATGTATTTGTTTAGGTGAGTCATTGAGAAGCTATATAAAGCTTCACATGAAATGGGTAGCCTGTTAAAAGCAGACACTGTTTAAAGGCAGTGAAATGCTGTAAAGATCATGGAGATTTTTGTTTTCAATAGCGCATGGTCACTCCATCTTTTTCTTCTTCTTCTTCCCCCCCCCCAAGAAATCAAATGAGGAATTTCAAATTACAAAGCAACCTGATGGCACTGAGGTAGATATGAGCATCCCTACCTGAGCTCATGTTACAGGTGACATTAAGCTCCATTCTCAAAGGCCTAGGAACCACACCAGTGCTCAGGTTTCAACACTGAAAGACTGTCACCCTTGCCTTTGATTTTAGGCTTCTTTCTGAAACTCTAAACTTAGTGAGCTCTATGCCAGCAAGGCATCCACATTTTAGATTCTTTCTTTTAGAAAGAAGGTTTTCAGTATTTGAATGTGCAGAAGATAAATGTTTTCCCTGAATGTAAACATGCATCAACATATCAGAGGGTAACCCAATAAGCACAATTACTACCAGTCATTAGAAATGAATTTAAAAGTCTAGTCGCATTGGGCTCCATAAATGCATAAAATTATGCTGTCATTCAAAAATTAAGAAAATAAAACTTAGCCAATTAAATATGTCTATGACACCTTGCATTGTACACCAAGACAGATCATCCAGAAACAGCAGTCCTAGCCTTTAGTACTAATTTTTAAAGTAGGACAGGCAACATTCAAACTATAGATCCCTGTACATATCACATTTAATTTCATGGCACTTGCAGAGCTCAAAGTGGTCAATATATTTTATGCAAGATATAAGCATACTTTTTCTGCTTCATTTCCAAATGCTCCCAACATCTCCCCAGAGATACATACTCTGATGAGATTCCCAGTTTGTCATCTTGGTCCCTAGGAAAGAAAAACATTAGCTCCCTTTTTGTTTGTTGATTGATCAGTGCTCTCAAGTACAAATCAATTACCACTGCAGCAAATCTGTGTTTTAAAATATAAACAAGGATGCCCTCAACATGTGGGAAAAGGAATTGACATTCATGTTATGTACATTTACAGAGCATGCTGCACAGAGCACCTGAATAAACATGTAGAAAGAGCCTCCAGGACTCTATATCTTAAAGAGTCCTTGAAAGTTCACAGAAATTAACACAGGTAATAAAAAATAACCAGTGTTTGAATTAGACTCAAATCTATTGTGCTCAACTACATAACTTTTTAAAAACCTGTCATGTCCCGTTTGGCTTAGGTCCTGGAACCCTGACTAGGAGTGGTGAGAGAATGAAGAAGGGCAGATCTACAACAGACACACATACACTATAACCATGCTCATGTGGAAAGATGCTGTCTCTGGAATCCTGGAACCTCAGTGTGCTTATTAAGCACAACATAGGCAAGGAACTGGCTTATCTCAGTAGAAGATGGTCTTGGTAGGTGAGCAGCATCCAGCTGTAAACATCAGGGAGCAGGGCGCTTGTTATGTTGCCAGTCTTTGAACACTCTGATTAGTCATTCATAAACAGCCATCTAAGACTCCAGAGGAGTGTTTTGCCACCCTTCATAAGCCTGGAAAACTGTCCTTGCCAATGTCTCATGGTTCTGATATCTTGAAATCCCCCATATAACTGTGCCAATGTCTACAACACTTCACTCTCTTCAGGGCTCCTCTGCTCCCTACTAAATCTTTAGTAATTAATGTGTGCATGTCTAATTTGTTTTCTAATTACATAAAGACAATCTTGTATAAATGGCTAGAGTTAAGGTAAAATAGGACCTATGAAAGAGAAGCCAAGAGCTGGGGTTGATGTTACATGCCTGTAATTCTAGCACTTGGAAGATGGAGACAGGAGAATCAGGAGTTCATGTAACATGAAAAATAAAAGAACCCTGGACACTGATACTGGGGTTCAAACTTCAAGCTAAATATCAGAAAAGCAAGGTAGCCAGCTACTAGCTCTTAGCTCAAACTCAGGCTGAAAGGACTGATCCACACACAAGGCCTTCACCAAGCCTCAAACTGCTGCTTCTCCTTAGTGTGACTGGAGAATGTATGCCTCCTGATGAATACTGAAGACCCTGTTCCTATCTTTTATACCACTCTAGTACTGGGATTAAAGGCATAGGATTTGTTACTTTTTTAGACTGATCCAATCTCAGATATCTCTGTGGCCTTGAACTCAGAGAAAACTGTCTACCTCTTAATCCTGAGTCCTAGATTAAAGGCATGTACCACCACCTTCTAGCTTCTGGCTGCTGGAATTAAAGGTGTGTACCTGGCTTCTATGGCTTGTAGTGGACTTTGTGTTCCCGAATCCTCAGGCAAGCTTTTATAAATCATAAAGAATATATCACCACAAGTTCAAGGCCAATCTGAGCCACATAGCCAGTCTAGGGATATGCTGGACTACAACAGACCCTGTCTCTAAAAGAATTAGTAAAGCAAGCAAGCATTGCTCAGCATTACATACTTTGGAAGAAAAATAAGTGAAGTAAGCATTAGAATACTAAGAAACTGTTTTTGAATGTAATAGGTTGACTTTCCATTCTTGATCAGGACACATATCATTATGCTATCATTGATTCGTCCCTTAGGTATTGATTATCATTCAATTGATTGAATTAAATAAATCTTTTTTTTTCTCGAGACAGGGTTTCTCTGTGTAGCTTTGGAGCCTATCCTGGTGCTCACTCTGGAGACCAGACTGGTCTAGAACTCACAGCGATCTGCCTGCCTCTGCCTCCCGAGTGCTGGAATTAAAGGTGTGCGCCACCAACGCCCTTCGAATTATATAAATCTTTTATTTTTAAGGCCAATATGAAAAGTCCATTAATATCTGCCTTATACAATTAAAATTAAGATAATAGTTGAGATGGCTTTTTGATGATGAGAATTTCTGAAGTAGAGAAAAACAAAACACTAATCTGAAAATTGAAACAGTAAGATTATGTAGATTACACGTGAATGACTGTGAGCAAGGTTCAGGAATGGTGCATTATGTCTTGCAGTTACTATATGTGATCACAAAACTTTGGTTGACTGATGCTTTTCACGTAAGACAGAGTGTCATGAAAACACATGCGTACCATCAACCATGTGTACTTTAATAGGATTTTTTGGTGTGCAAATCACCGGGATAGAATGATGCAGTGAGGCATAAAGACTATGAACCAAGCAATAAATTGAGTATAACACTAATTATCTTCTTTATAAACTGAAGTGTATACATTAGGTGGCCATGGTGGTATTGCAGTGTTCAAAATCCAAGGTGAACTTCTCTTCTATAAAAACTCAATAGTCTACTGCTGCCTCTGACTAATATCAAATTCTCTATCTCTCCTTCTGTTTTTGGCATGAAAACTCAATACCTAATGGAAAGGTCATTATCATTATTAAGTTTTATAAGAAAATCAGTACGTACTAGTATCTATTTAATAACAGAGACATCATGAATGTCAAATTTAACACACTTTGCAGAGTGCTAATAACTCTTAAAATGTATCTTGTCTCAAGCAGAAATCAGTATTGGAAATTTTATATTACTTGCCCTGCCGGAAAGCACTAAAAAAGTGTTTCTGTAGAAAATATTTCTACAATGGCTGGGTTTGAAAAATAGTGACTTCCTACAGCTTTTCTTAATTTTGGGTTCAATTACAAGCGAATGATAGTTAAAATCCATATTTCATTGAAAATAATATGAACTAAATAAAAGGGCTATTTTAAACATTGTGTTCTATGTTACTGTCAAGATAAATAAAGCATGTATTTGTGTCTTTATTTGCAATTTTTAAATGCTATATATGCTTTATATACATTATTGATGATACCAGAAGTGCTTTTTTTTCTTTCTTTTTCTAGTTCTAAAATTGTGAGGACATAAAATATGCATTTATTCAGAAACTAAACAAAAAAAAACTTTAGTAATTCTGCATTACAATGACCCTAATTCAGGTCCAGTGATAGATTGGAAGAGCTTGTTTCTTTTTCTATTATATATTTAAATTAAAAATAGGAAGATGTAGTTTCTACTAATGAGTTTTGTAGGGCTGTTTTAATATGATGTCCCAGAGGAGATTTCTTCACTCGGTGTGAAGGCTCCTAAGAGGTGCTTGTGTACCTGATTAATTCATAAATGGCACTGAGGGCTGCACACTTGCCCAATCCTAGTTAAATCATAGCAGGCAGCTATTCCTCTGTAGGGTGCATTCATTGCAAATTGTGAGGTTTTTATTCTATACCTAATTACAGTATTCTACTCCAGACTGATTTTTCCCATAAATTCTTGTTAATGTGATGTCCATTTTAGAAGGTAGAGAATGAGGTTCATTAAAATGACTTCAACCTATAGGATTTTAATACAACAATGATTTCTGACTCAAGGGAAAATCTCTGTGAAAACGAAGAAGAAAATAGAAGTATATGTAAAATACAGTCGTATGAAAATGCAATGATTTTCAAATTAATTTGATATATATATATATATATTATATATATATATATATATATATATATATATATAATTCAAGTTAGGGCTTGTTTCACATGTAAGTCCCTTCTCCCTCTCGCTCCCCTTACCCCCATCCCTTCTCCCCAACCTCCAACCTACCCCCAACCCAATCCACCTACCACTCCCCAGGCAGGGTAGGGCCCTCAACAGGGGCTCTGCAAAGTCCACCAAATCTTCCTGTACTGGGCCTCGGCCCTTCCCCATGTGTCCAGGGCCAGAGTGTAACCCTTCACGTGAGATGGCTCTCAAAGTCCCTTCTTGCACCAGGGAAAAATACTAATCCACTTCCAGAGGCTCCCTGGAGTGCAGGGGCCTCCTTAATGGCATCCATGTTCAGGGGGCTGGATCAGTCTTGTACTAGCCTCCCAGACAGCATCTGGGGTCGATATGCTTTCCCTTGTTCAGGCCAACTGTTTCTGTGGGTTTTTCCAACCTGGTACAGACCCCTTCGATCTTCATTCCTCCCTCTCTTCAACTAGGTTCCAGATTTCAGCTCAGTGTATTTCTGTGGATGTCTGTCTCTGCTTCCATCAGCCACTGGATGAGGGCTCTAGGATGGCATAAAGAGAAGTCATCAATCTCATTTTAGGGGAATGGCTTTTAGGTTATCCTCTCCATCATTGCCTGGATTGTCAGATCGTGTCATCCTTGTAGGTCTCTGGAGATCTCCCTGGTTCCAGATCTCTTCTCGGACCTATAGTGGCTCCCTCTAGTATGGTATCTCTCATCCTGCTCTCTTTTCTCTTCTTCCCCCTACTCATTATTTCTGCTCCTCCATTTCCTCTCCTATACTCCTCTTTTTGTGCTCTTATTGTGGCAGCACCCTCTACCCTACCCTCATGCTCCCAATTAGTTCAGGAGTTGATGCCACTTCCATTCCTGGGGACCATTTATCCCTTAGAGTCCTTCATGATTCCTAGTTTCTTTGGTGAAGAGGATTATAGGCTGGTAAACCTTTGCTCTATGTCTAAAATTCATATATGAGTGAGTACATACCATGTTTGTCTTTTTGTGATTGGGTTACCTCACTCAGGATGGTTTCTTCTAGTTCCATCCATTTGCCTGCGAATTTCAAGATTCCATTGCTTTTTTCTGCTGAGTAGTACTCCATTGTATACATGTACCACATTTTCTCAATCCATTCTTCAATTGAGGGGCATCTAGGTTGCTTCCAGGTTCTGGCTATTACAAACAATGCTGCTATGAATATGGTTGAACATATGTCCTTGTTGTATGAACATGCACTATTTGGGTATACCCAAGAGAAGAATGGCTGGATCTTGAGGTAGATTGATTCCCATTTTTCTGAGCAACTGCCATACTGATTTCCAGAATGGTTTTACAAGTTCACACTCCCACCAGCAATGGAAGAGTGTTCCTTCTTCTCTGTATCCTCTCCAACATAGGTTGTCATTGGTATTTTTTATTTTAGCCATTCTGACAGGTGTGAGGTGGTATCTCAGAGTTGTTTTGAGTTGCATTTCTCTGATGGCCAAGGATTTTGAGCACTTTCTTAAGTGTTTTTCAGCCATTTCAGATTCTTCTGTTGAAAAATCTCTGTTTAGTTCTGCACCCCACTTTCTAATTTCATTGTTTGGTGTTTTGGTGGCTAGCTTCATTGAGCTCCTTGTATATTTTGGAAATGTGCCCTCTGTCAGATGTGGGGTTGGTGAAGATTTTTTCCCATTCTGTGGGTGGTCGTTTTGTCTTACTGACTGTGTCCTTTGCCTTACAGAAACTTCTCAGTTTCAGGAGGTCCCATTTATTAATTGCAGACCTCAGTGTCTGTGCTCCTGGCGTGATGTTCAGGAATTGGTCTCCTGTGCCAATTTGTTCAAGGGTAATTCCCACTTTCTTCTAGAAGATTCAGTGTGGCTGGATTTATGGAGAGATCTTTGATCCATTTGCACTTAAGTTTCATACATGGTGACAGGTATGGATCAATCTGCAATCTTCTGCATGCCCTAATCCAATTGTGCTAGCACCATTGGTTGAAGATGCTATCTTTTTTCCATTGTATAGATTTAGCACCTTTGTCAAAAAAAAGGTGCCCGTAGGTGCGTGGGTTAATATCTGGGTCTTCAATTCGATTCCATTGGTCTATCTGTCTATTCTTGTTCCAATACCAAGCTGTTTTCAGAACTATGGCTCTATAGTAGAACTTGAAGTCAGGGATGGTGATGCCTCCAGATCTTTTAATGTAAAGAGTTGTTTTGGCTATCCTGGGTTTTTTATTTTTCCATATAAAGTTGAGTGTTGTTCTTTCAATGTCTGTGAAAAACTGTGTTGGGATTTTGATGGGATTGTGTGGAATCTGTAGATTGCTTTTGGTAGGATTGCCATTTTTACTATGTTAATTCTACCTATCCAAGAGCATGGGAGATCTTTCCATTTTCTGGTATCTTCTTTAATGTCTTTCTTTAAAGTGTCAAAGTTCTTATTGTACAGGTCTTTCACTTTTTGGTTAGTGTTAATTAAATGTGAGTATGAGGCATATGAGATAAAAAGTAAAAGATCTTTTCATGGAGCAGATAATCGTAGTTTCAGGTCAAGGAACTTACAAAAAAATATATGTTGAATTGTGGCACTTAGCTCTTGTATGTATGCCCCATGGAGAATACTAACCAAATGTGTGAGAATTGATACATATGTGTAAAGTGCTGGGACTAGAACATAGAAAGCTGTACATAACATTTTGAATGAAGCTTTTTAACAAAATTATACCTAGTCTAACCTCTATGTAAATGAAATATACTTTTTTTTACAGTTGTGCTTTAGCCCCAACTAATAACACATTACTAGCCATTTCTTTTCCTACCTACAGACATCACTTTGGTGATCTTATTTTAATTAGATGAGTGTGAGTCTTTCCCTTATAATTGGACAAAATAGATTAGCATTTCATTAGTAAGTATCTGAGCACATTTTAGAATTTTGGCTGCCAGCAGGGCAGTGTTGGTTCATGTCTTTAATCCCAGCACTGGAGGCAGAGGCAGAGGCAGAGAGGCAGAGGCAGAGAGGCAGAGGCATAGAGGCAGAGGCAGAGAGGCAGAGGCAGAGAGGCAGAGGCAGGGGCAGAGGCAGAGGCAGAGGCAGGGGCAGAGAGGCAGAGAGGCAGAGAGGCAGAGAGGCAGAGAGGCAGAGAGGCAGAAAGGCAGAGAGGCAGAGAGGCAGAGAGGCAGAGAAAGAGGCAGAGAGGCAGAGAGGCAGAGAGGCAGAGAGGCAGAGGCAGAGGCAGAGGCAGAGGCAGAGGCAGGAGGATCTCTGTGAGTTTCAGACCATTCTGGTCTACAAGAGCTCATTCCAGGACAGCCTCCAAAGCCACAGAGAAACTCTGTCTCGGAACCCCCCCACCAAAAAAAAAAAAAAGAATTGTGGCTGACAACCATAAATCAATTATATAAGTAGTGTGCTTTTCAAACCATGTGGCTTCCCCTGTCCCTTTCGTAAATTCCACATATCATGAAGCAGCATTATTTATTAAAATATAGTATCTGTTGTCACATCTAAGATAAATGTTCAACTGTCTTCTGAACCTCATGATTATCTTTATAGAGGCTCAAATCCTAGCCTCTGACACTGGGAAAATTATTATAGCTGCATCTGCCATTCAACTCAATCAACTACAAAGTCATATTTACTTATTCATTTGCTTTTGTAGTATGCACACAAGGTCCATAAAGTGTGTGAACATTTATCCAATTCCAATGTCTACTCCTTAAATATGGCCCTTTTCTTTAATTTTGGAGTTTAAAGAGATCAAAGGAATATGTAACTCATCAGTGTCTTAAATGAAACATAAAAGTAAAAGAAGTAGTTTATAGGCTTTCGTGAGTTTGGCAATTAGTTACTGGTATTGACAGAACACAGTAATTCATAGATGTTGTTCCTTCCATTCTGCATTTTATTACAAAGAACAAAGTGGCAGGAGAAAGGGAACCATGAAAAGGCCAAAATATAAATGCGAAAACACTTCTTGGTGTTGTTCAATTTACTAATGGCATCATCATCAGGATTGGGCAAGTCTCACCATCAGACACGGCTGAGTTGTTTCAAATCAACTGGACAGAATGTAACTAAACCCACTTAGACCCTGTGTGCTGCCTTCTAAGGTCTTATGGTTAGGATGTCAAATTTTCTGTTTTCACATAAAGATGTCCTAAGCTTTATTTTCCAGAACCTTTCATATATAATCACCCAGTTGACAAAGGACAATTATCATCATTTTAAAATGCTTTGGATATGTGCCACTTAGTCATCTACTTTTTTTTTCCTCTTTCACATTTTTAGACCACGGCATAGAGAAATTTGATCACTTAGTAAAGCTGTTCTGACCCCAGTCAAAATAAGGTAAAGAATTAAGTGGTTACATGTGGCGCTAGGGTAAAATTGCTGTTAAGGTTCAATCCACAAGACGATGCTCTGATCTCTCATTGGACAAAGGAGTGCATTGTCGTTGGGATCAATGGCATACTTTAAATCTTGTTCCTTTAGCTGTTCCACTCATTGTGTGTGAGGTGCTGGTGATGGTCATGTTGGTGAAGATGCTGGCTGGCAATGAGTCTCACTGAATCTTACAGGAGTGGAGAGAAAAAAGTACTTCTGTTGCTCCATAAGTGAAATGCAGTGAACAAAAGCAATTACAAAATAAAAGTTCAGTGGTAAGATAAATGGTATTAGTCAACTAGCACACATATGTTTCTACAAATCATATGAATGCTCTTTCTAAATCTTAGGTCTTTATTAGGAATCTCAACTTTATTTACTATGGATGGCTCACTCTTCCTTAATTTAGCATTTTAACATGTATAATATATAATAATAGTATAGCATATATTTAACAGTATAATTTATGTAAAACATTTAACATACATGATTTAACACTGCAGCATTTTAATCTTCTGTGCGTATTTTATTGGAAAGGGTGATTTTTTTCTTCTTATTTTTTTTGAAGGGTAATTCTTTGTAAAATATTCATTTCTAGTTGGATTGTGAGATGATAACAAATGACCAGACATCATTTCCTTCAAAAGCTTGTCAGACTATATAAAAAAAAATTCTATTTTTATTTTCACTGAAGTCAGTTTGAAAGTTGGAAAAATAGTCTGGAAACAAGATTTCCTTTGTGAATCGTAAAATTGCTATTGTATTAAGTACTCTTCCCAATTATGGCAGTTTCTATTGTTATTGAATAAATGTTAAATATAAGCTGTTATGAAAACTAAATTATTTGTACCTTTTCATTTTTATCTTAGTTAAAGACCATTATATTAGATGTTCTTGAATATAGTTAAGCAGAAGACAATAGGCCTGAAGGGTCCTGGGCTTGGGAGTTAAAGAAGGGATCATTACATAAATCTGATCCTTACAGGAGTGTCTCAAAGATTTCAAAGGA
This sequence comes from Cricetulus griseus, assembly GCF_003668045.3. Classification (NCBI taxonomy): domain Eukaryota; kingdom Metazoa; phylum Chordata; class Mammalia; order Rodentia; family Cricetidae; genus Cricetulus; species Cricetulus griseus. The sequence continues at coordinate 209,884,741 of NW_023276806.1, forward strand.
ACTCTAATAAGGAAGACAAAATCATTTCTCCCAAGCTCCCTGAATTTCAGTCATTCATGGGGTAACATGATATAAAAAAAACCCACAATATTCTGAAAGGGCAAGTTTCTCATTTATCTAAAACTGGCTTTTTGTACCTTGAAATGATTGGATACATAAAAATAGAGGCCACAAACTCACTTAATACAGAAATTAAAACTGTCTTTTATACATCTGATGCTGTTATTATAAATCATAATGCCTATGAAATCAGCACTATAAAATCTTAAAGAATACTTTTAATTTTCTACGTGTCTTTTTTATTTTTCTTTGATGGAAAATACATTTTTTTTCATATGTTCTGATTATGGGATTTCCTCCCCTAACTCCTCTGAGATCCTCCACACATCCCCTCCCATCCATTCCACTCCTGTCTGTCTTTCTTTCCTTTGGGGGGGGGCAGGGGAAGACATCTAAATAATAATATTGACATAAAATATAGTAAGATAAAACAAAGTAGAATAGGTCAAAATAAACAAACAGAAGAAAAAGAGACAAAGAAAGAATAAGAAATACATAAAGAGTAAGAGACAGACACCATGTTTTGTACACACCCATAAAAACACAAAATCAGAAACCATAATATATAAAAAAGGACTTGTAAATGCTCAGGGAAAACATTAGGCCACAAAGAACCTCCAAAGATGCTATTCAGTCCTTATTGTGTTGGCCACTCACTGCTGGGCATGAGGCCTGCTCTTAAGAGTGGTTTGTTTGCCCAGTGAGACTTCATTGAAGAAAACTAATTTTTCATGTGTTACCCGTTATCAATTGGAGATAGCTGCTGGGTTAGGGATGGGGGTTTGTCCACTTCTCAGTGCTGAGACCACCATCTGGTACACACCTGTGCAGGTCCTGTCCATGCTAACATGGTCTCTGTAAGTTCATGTGTTTGTCAGTCCTTGGTTTCTTCGTGTCCTCCATCCACTCTGGTTTTTGGATTTCTGATTTCTTTCTGCTTTCTTTCTGTCTTTGGTTAAGTTTGAATTCAATGTTAAGGGATATTGTCTTACAGGGCTTCACTGTATAACAGTCTTGGTTGTCCTGAAACTAGCTCTGTAGGCCTGGCTGGCCTCAAACTCACAGAGATCTGCCTGCCTCTGCCTGGGAATAAAGGTGTGTGCCACCACTGGCTGACCTATCAATAAAGATCTTTAAAACATTGTTTAACTCAAAATTTTATTCATTTCTATTTATTAAGAAAACAAAACAAAAGAGATTCAGTTATAATCTTGCAATATGAAATTACAGAAATTATTTACAACAAGGTAACCTTGAGTTAACAGTTTTGGAAACCAATTGGAAATAAATGTCTTGTGATTATGTTACTCTGAACGCCTACTGACCTCCCATTGGTTTCGGAAAGAAAGGGGAGTTTGGGGAGCCTTACCTATCTCACACATATGCTTCTTAGTGACACTTTTGTAGATGGAGCTGGGAAGAAGCTTTGGGAGGGGAGGTTTTCCTTTTCAAGGATCGCTCATGCTGGAGTTTCTGATACTCTTGCTTGTTCCAAAAGACACAGCAAGACTCCCAGCTTGTGGGTTTGAGAAGGGAGGCTCCACTGCCTCAGTTTTAGTAGTACCAGGCCTCAGCTGACCCGGTACTAAAACCAAACCTTTGCTTCTATTTACAGTCATGGTTAAAAACTGTTAGGAGTAATATAAACTTCATGGACAGGAGAATTACAGAAATAGCTCTATTCCTTCCTGAAACAACCTGAAGTGAGCCTATTCCAACTGATATTTATGTAAGAGTGTCTATGAAAATTTAACATTCTAAGTATGATCTAATAACACTACTGATTTTTAGACAGAATACTACCATAAAAATCTACTTTATTAAAAATATTTGCATATGGCATTCTCCTATACCAAAATTTATGAATTTTAATAAAGTTGCTTAGATTTTATAGCCCACAGACATAATTGTTCATAATCCTAGAATATTATTTAAGGGGAATTGAAGTTATATAAAAACACTTAAGACCAGAATTACATTTTCAGTTTCCCATAGTTTTTATATGTTGATTATTAAGTTCACTATAATAAATGAAAGACTAGTTGCTTAAGATAAAAACGGTACTTTGTAATATAAATGTGTTTGTAAAATAACATGTTCAAATGTGTCCTGATAACTCAGGATTTGCTTAACAGAGGGACTATGGAGTAACGTATACTCCAGGTCAGCACTGCACTATAAAACTATTGTTTTAAGATAAAAGCAAGAATAACAGAAAGAATCCTACATAATTGTGATGACTGAATAATGACTATTGATAATAGCTAAGCTCCAAATCAATAAGCACACTTAGCTCCATTTGACAAAAGTAAAAACATCATAGGAAAAAAAAAAACAAAGATTTTGATATTTACTTCAGAGCTTTTTGTAAATCAGATAATTCCTGTAGTCTTCCTTTACTGCCTTTTCTTCTATGACAAATGAGTTATTATGAACTATTCTCTTAAATTGTTTTCAATTGAGCACAACTTTATCGCTGGGCTTAGAAGTCATCAAGAGGGCCATGGCCTTTCAGAGTTTCACAATTTTAAAGGACTATTGTTTGATCACTCACTTGGATAGTTAATCTTTGTTAACTTGGTGAAATTAGAATCACCTATGAAATGATGAGGCACATAAGTTGTGTCTGTGATGACATTCCCAGCAGGTAGGGTTAAATGAGCTAAGAAGGATGACACCCTGAGTTTGAGTGACACCATCTCATGGTACAGGAGCCTAAAAATAAAGGGGGAAAAGTGAGTGGAGGGGTGTGCACATTGCCATTGCCTTTTCTTTGCATCCCGGTTCACCGTGATGAGGTTTGTGATGCTCCAACAAGCCTTCCTTTCCACAAGTGACTAATCTCTCTGAAACCAGGAGCCAAACTAACCTGCCCCCTTTTTAAAAATATATGTACTTTTGTTACAGCTACACAAGTGTAAATGCATTCTTTCTCTCTTACATCCCCCAGGTTATATGAAAACAGATTTTAGACAGCTTCAGAAATGGATTATAATGGTATAATCTGACTAAAAACATAGGTAAGAAAGATGGATATCACAAACAAAGATGAGGTGAGAAACAGTAAATAGAAAAAAAGATTCATAAGTTAAATATGTTAAAAGTGGCAAATTATTTTACAGGTAGGACAGGTGTGAACTAAAATAGAATGTGCTTTTAACTATAACAATAAAAGTTATAGAGTGGTGCTGTGGTTTTAGCTAATATATATTCCTTGAGGAAAACATATCTGGCTTCACTTCTGATGCCGTAGGAGGAAGCTTAGGTATATGGGAAGAGTGTGGGATAATGCACACTACTGTGTAAGCATGAAACACAGTAAAGAACAGAGTGGCATCCCTGAGAAACCAAATGATTACTAGCAAAAGGCAGAGATCGGATCAGAGCTGTGGCATCTGACCATGTATATAATGCATAAGCATCTGCAACATAAGGGTAGGGGGAAACACATTTTTCAAGAGCCCTGGTTTACAGTGATGCGTTAGTTGAATGACTAAGGACAAGGATTCTGAGCCAGTAACTGAAATCTTCCAGGTGAAAAATCACCAAGTTTCAAACCTGTAGCAGGTACAGAAAACTGAACATTTGTTCTGTCACAGCCTCAGTTTCAAGGACAATGTTATTTCGGCCATGTTTTTACCATGTTTCATTCCTGTCATCATTCCATCATAGCACTAATACTGGAATGTTCCTAAGCAAATTATAGACATTTTTTGCATTAAAATAGTCCAATGTACTAAAATAATGACATAAAAACATTAGAAATATTTCTCTTAAATATCATCGATATCCAAAAATATCCTCCAAAATCAGGTAAATGATAAAATGTTAAACTTTCTTTTTATCATCGACAAATCTCAAGTAAAATATTGTAAGGATCCTTACTTTTGGCCATAGTTATATCTGTGCATTTCACTTAATTATCCTTTTGGGGGAAGAATGCTAAAGAGACCCCTTTCCTTAAACAATTGTCAAGAAAACCTTGACTTATTTGACTGCCAGAAGATAGGTTATGAACTACCGTGCCTTTGTAAACAGACATAGAAGGCAGTAGTGAAAGTTCCCCTTTACGAAGACTTTACCCTTCAATGGACAGCTGGGCTGATATAGATATCACCTAGGGAAATAGTTTGGATAGCCATAACAAATGGATGACATAGCCCAAATCAGTAAGTGCGAAGGCAGTAAGGGAGAAACATAAACCAGACAAAAACACATTTCCAGGCCTAAATTTTTAAGTATTCTGTATTTTGTCATGTGTTAAACCACAAATAGGCACCCACAGACCTGTGGTTCAGCACGCTTTTGTTTCTAACCTAAACAAAGTTTGGAGCACTGTTCTGCAAACCAACCAGACCAGACAATGTGTTACATATGATATATATGTACAAAACAAGTGACAGACACTAATTGGAAAGCTATAGTTTGGAAGGAATCGATGTTGGAAGTGTCACATCAGAGAACTAAGAAGAATTAAGCTACAAAAACACACTGATGCTTTACAGGTGCTAATTTCCTCCTGGTTACACTGCATCCTATGGAGATGCTGCAGAAAATGTATGTACTACTTATAGGATTTACAACACAGTTCACAGACAATTGGAGCTTCAGTAGGTCTGCAAGTGATTCTCCAACTTACGAGTGAAAGTGCTTATTAAGTAGGAACAGATGAGAGAGGCGAGCCAACTGCTCAGGGGAGAAGCCAGTCAACATTTGTGGAAAGGAAACCTCTCTCAACTAAAATAATTACCCCTTCTAACTCATTTATAATTTTATTCTCTGTTAAAGTCATAAAGATAAAGGCGTTTAAAGCTTTCATTTTAAAGGTGGATTTTTTTTAGCTTGCACAAGTTTGTTGGGCAAGAATGTTGTTTAGTGATTGAGGATGACTGACCCTGCTTCTGAAATCATTCTTCTAAATACATGTATGCAAAGTTCTCCATCAAGAAAACAACAACAAAACAGTCATCTTTGTTCATCATTAACTCTATAAATGTTGTTTGGTGCCCCAGACAGCCACATTTACTCAATGTCAGCAGCACTGCACACAATATAAGTCATTGTTCCCAGTTGCAGAGGCCTGCAGAGGTCAGTATAGCAACACCAACAAGGCACCAAATAGACCCCCGAGCACTGCTGCAGGAAGGCACTATTTGTTTACTTACACTTACACTTACTAGGAACTGGACACTAAAATAAAATATGCAGTAATTAGGATACAGCATATGTTTTGAGTAATTTTCCATTATAAAATGTAGATTTAAACAAAAGCAACAGTGGGCAAATAATTTTGTTTAGAAAAGGAGGCACAGAAGAATGAGAGATGGACTTTACAGTTGAAATAGTAACGAGGCTGTAAGAAGGTGAATTTACTTTTTGTGTACTCAAAGACAATGACTGTCCTGAACTTGTGAACGAGGGATGAAACTCCTCGCACTGGTCTAGGACTCATGATACCTGTTGGTAAAGCTTACTAGTAACCTGGGCAAAGGTGGCACTTGCTAATTTTGTTTTATTTTTCATTGGTGTGTAAGTTACAATCTTATTTCTTGTAACATACCAAACAAATTAATGTAAAATTTGTCTTCTAATACAACAGTTTTTATGCACAATTTAAAATTTCCTGTGTATACTTTGAAGAGAATTACTTTACATTTGCACGTATGTTTACAAATGTGTGCACACATGTATTCATTTTCTGACAAAAATCCTTTTAAGTTTTTCTCCCAACCTAAAACTGTGAAGAACTGACATACTTTAGAAATTGCATTCTGTTTTTCAGGATCTGCTTTCTCTGTGATGACCTGTCAGTGACCTTAATCTTGACATTGAAGGACGACCATCTCCCAGGGTGAGAAGTAATACAACTTCAATATCTCCTCTGCTCCAGACATGTATAAAACAGACACTATAAACATATACTGTAGGTTTATTTTGGCTGCAGTTAAGCTGACACCATCAAACTCATTTAGTTTAGAACTTGCAGACATGGTGTCAGTATCAGCTCTCCGCTGAAATCCAGAAGGTTAAAGAAAAGCTAGCTAAAACAGCATTGGGGCTTTTGCTGAGACAGTAGGGTAGTTAGTTTCTCATACTTTTAGAGTACTTAATGCCACTAGCAACAATATTTTTGGTATGGTTTAGTATCGCTGTAGATAGGCAAAAACGCAAGTGTTTCCAAGGCAAATAGGCAAAACTAAACTGATTTGACAGGAAGAATTTGAAAACAGAATGTATTTATCTACATTTAAATTTAAATATGCCTTCTTTCCAAATATGGCCTGGAAGTACACATACATGAAAGTCAAGAAGCAAAGAATGAATTTTATCATCTACAAAGAAATATACTTTTGCTCTTGTATTTGCTGCGATATTTAATGAAAAGTTTTGTCCACTGAAGAGCTCAAGGTCTCTCTGCTGTACCACAATTCTGAATCCATGATCATAGCATGAGCTTTTTAAAATTAGATTTATACAAGTTTATCTTGTAAGTTAAATGAGAAATTAACAATACCTGGGAATAGAATGGGACTATTATAATACTATAGTACACTGAAATGCATGTGAATGTGGTCTGAATCTCTCAAAATATTGCTGTGCAGCATCAAGCAGCCTGAGCATGGTTTTCTTTCCTTATCTAGTTGAAAGAATCCCTGTCTTCACTTATAATGAAGCACTGAACAGTTTCTCTTGGGCACATCTTCATTGCCCTGCTCTTTGAGGATAATAGTAAGTGAAACCCAGGGCACTTGAAAACAAGCACCATTACACTGTGGCCGTCAGTCTTCTCAACAAGATGGCTAGTGACTGACAGATGGGCAGGTAGCAATATACATTGGTGGCTTTTGTGGGTAGAGGGCCACTTCATGTTCTGGGGGATGGAGATAGAAATGGAGATTTCATCCTACTACACAGGGCAGTACAGATTTTAAAAATTATGAATGGTTAGTTTGTATTTCATTAAATATTTTTGAAGACAGATGACTAAAACTTTGGAAAATAAAACCATGGATCTGGGTGGTTTACTGTATAGGTAATCAGGTAAGTATACCGAAGATGTTACCTCCTATCCCGGAAACTTTTCACTATGGTAAAATGCCTGGTTAGTGAAAATGACTGGAGACTTGAGCTCAGCATCCACCTGGAATTGCTACAACCAGAGGGCTCCTTCCCAGAGGGAAGCTTATAAGATGGTGGCAACTGAGCTTAAGACTGAAGAAAGGGTGGTAATGAAGCAGAGGTCAGAGGGGAGAACTGTTATGGAGTTGGCTTTGAAATGGTTGAGGGGGACAAACAATAAAAAAGAACATTGTTTTGCAATTGAAAAACAATATATGTTTCATACAGTATATTCTGATCATGGTATCCCTCCATCTTCTCCTATCAGATCCTCCCCTCTGAACCAGCTAATTCCAAGCCCTTTTTCTCTGTGTCTAGAAAACAAACAGGCAAACAAACAAACAAACAAACAAAATAACAAAGGAAAAAAAACATGAGAACTACACACATAAACACACACACCATAAAAGAACAAATTTGGAAATTATATGAGCAAAAGACAAGGAAGGTAAAAAATGTCTAAACAAAGCATTCATTATGAGACAAAAAAATTGCAAAACAAAGGCACCACTGAGTTTATTTTATGTTGGCCATACACTTCTGGGCATGGGGCCTGCCCTTAGGTGTGATTTGTCTACCCAGTGAGACTTCATGGGAGAAAACTAATTTTTCTTTTGTGAGTGGTTGACAATTGAAAATACCCTATGGGTTAGGCATGGGGTCTGCTTCTTCTCTCATCACTGGAACCCCATCTAGCCTAGACTTGTACAGATCCTGTGCATGCTGCCACAGTCCCCGAGTTCATATGTGTGTCACTCTTGTATCTGGAAGGCCTTGTTTCCTTGATATATTCCATCCCCATCAGCTCTTAAAAATCTTTCCATTTTCTCTTCTGCATATGTAGGATATATTCTTGAAGCTAGGACAGAAAAAAAATGGATCCTCTATATTTCCAGGAGGAGCACAAACTCCTGGACAAATTTCAGAAATCATGTGTGTGTGTGTGTGTGTGTGTGTGTGTGTGTGTGTGTGTGTCTGTGTTTGTGTAAAACTTAAACTATTAGCATATAGTTAAATAAATATAGTAAATTGTATGATTTGTTTATCATATTGTTTATGTAATAAAATTGTGTTGTTGTAAGCTGTTCAACTCCAGATTTTTGCTTTGGTGGCAGGAGGAAACCAGTATAGCTTATCAGAAAAAAAGGAAAGGATGGCCCATAAGGATAACATAGAATAAGGTTGGGCATAAAACAATGCACACTGCTAAGGTTAAAACTAGAAGAGCACTCAATACTAACTTTCAAGACCTGAATGATAGAAGAATCTTCTGAAATTATTTCAAGGCCTGATTGATAATGCTTGCAAAATTATATTATAAATTTGTATCATTAAATGCAAATGGACCACTGAAAATGGATTACTGAAAAATATTATAAATTGAAAAACAAAACTCCATGATACATATGTTTTTTTCCAGCCTCTCAATAAAAAAGTAATCTTATCCTCAATTTCTAGATGACAAAATGGAAGGTGGGCATTTTGCTAAAATTACATGTCTAACAAGAATATAGTTTGTATTAAACACAGGGAGTTTGGTTTCAGTGCTCATGCCACAAAACTTTCCTTCTGGCAGTGTGGATTGATCAAAATAGACATATAGGCAACTAATCATTGACTCAGTAACAAAAAAGAAATGTACCGTGTTTAAAAATGTAATAATATGAGGCTGGAGAGATGGCTCAGGTGTTAAAGACTAGGCTTACAACCAAAAACATAAAAATGTAATAATATGTAGACTGCAATATCATGCTCTAAAACATCCCACCATTAGAAACAACAACAAAAAACATGAGACAGAGAAGATCTGAACTGACTGTGGTGGTGCCTGCTTTAATTATAGCAACAAAGAGGCAGAGGCAGGAGAATCACAGTGAGTTTGAGGAGCAATAATGGCTAAATAAAGAGATCTTGTCCAAAAACTTGACACAGGCCAGAGTTCCCTAAAGGAGGGGATATCAGTTGAGAAAATACCTACATAAGATCTAGCTGTAGGACATTTTCTTAATTAGTGAGTGATGTGGGAGTGCCCAGCTCATTGTGGATGCTGTTATCCCTGTGGTTGTGGGTGAGCAACCATGAGGAGACAACCCAGTAAGCAGCACTTCTCCATTTCCTCTGCATCAGTCCTGCCTCCAGGATCCTGCTCTGTCTGAGTTCCTGTCCCGACTTCCTTCAGTGAGAAACACTGATGTGAAAGAGTAAGCCAAATAACCTTTTTTTTTTTTCCAATTTGCTGTAATCATGGTGTTTCATCACAGCAATAGTAATAGTAACCCTACCTGGGACATCCTTGTTTGTTTAGAAACCCCAGATTACTTAATTTTAAGTGATTTTCTGGACCTGGAGAGATGGTTCAGTAGTTTCAACCCATTGTTGCTTTTTCAGGGGACTAGGTTTTGTTCCCAGAACCCACACAATGGTTCACATCCAACTCTAACAGTTCCGGGTAATCTGCAATGTTTTTTGGGTCTCTGTGGACCTAAGACACTCATGTAATACACATATTTAGATAAGGTAAAAACAATCATACAAATGAAATAAAATACTTTTTAAAGTAATTGATTATTAAAATTTTGTTTGAACTTTTGCCGTTTTTTCCTAAAACTTTAAAGATTACTTAGCCTAGTTAAACTTTAAAGTTTAAAATGGTAAAATATATTCAAATATTTTAATTTTTTTTGAGACAGGGTTTCTCTGTGTAGCATTGGAGCCTATCCTGACACTCACTCGGCAGACCAGACTGGCTTCGAACTCACAGAGATCTGCCTGCCTCTGTCTTCTGAATGCTGGGTTTAAAGGCGTGTGCCACCAACTCCCGGAAATGTTTTCATTTTAATTTAAACATAATAAGTTTTTAATAAATGTGGGGTGGAGATTCCAATAACTTCCACAGTGAAACTTTATGTGGTTAAAATTACCAATGGAAGAGCAAAAATAATTTTACAGGTTTTGATAAGTAATGAAATGTTTATTTCCTAAATTAATTTGGTGAGCTTGCAATTTACATATCACAAACGCTTCCTCTCACCATACACAGCGTTGATCCTGCTGCATTCTGAACTGTGTATCCATCACCAGTTTCTGTGTTAATATCATTTCATGACTGCAAAGATAAGAAATATTCCCATTAGGTATTCTAGTCTTTCTTCTGTTAGAGTCATCTCCCTCTCTTCCTCTCTGCCTGTTTTGGAGCATTGCCTATGAGTGGAGAAATCCATCTGTGGCCTATGGAACAGACTTCTGTTGCTTACCACAATCTTGTCCATCCTCTCCACGTTATGTCATGGATCTTTTTTTATTTACTTAGAAGGACAAACAGCATTTTACTTTATCAACTTTCACATTTTATCTGGATGGTCTTTAATACTTTTTCAACTTTTTGAGCTGTTATAATAATACTGCATACACATCATTGTACATGTCTGAGACAGAAATTTTTACTCACTTCTCCTGAGTCTGTGACAAGGAGAACTGCTGACTACACAGGAGTCCTTGCTTAACATTGTCTGTATGCAAAACTATTTTCCAAAGATGCTGTGCCATCCCAGCAGCAATGCAGTAGAACATACTTCTTCACAACCTTGACAAAACTTATAATTCCTCTTTCTAATGTTACTCAGCTTAGTTTATTGACTGCATGTTTCATTATGGTTTTGTTTTCCTTTTTTTGCAATGACTAGTGATGCATATTTTTATGGGCCAAATCTTGGTATACCTCCAATATTGGTTCTGAAATCAAGTCCCCAAATACATTTGCATTTGGATGTAAGACCTTTAGCACTTAAATATAGCATGAGGTAGAGTCCCATGAATTGCATTAGTATCTTTATTAGACTAGGCCGGGTAGTTCCCTTCTTTCTATCAATGTTAAGACTTAGGGAGAAGATGCTAGTCACAAGGTTAAATGATCTATGCCAGCATGCAATCCTCCTCACACCCTGAGTTTGAAATTCTTCCCGCTAAAACTAACTACAAGAAAAACACATCTGTATTTATAATCCCCCAGTGCATGGTATTTTGTTATAGAAGCCTATCTTTTCATATACTCATTAGCCAACCATGTATAGTCTTAAGAGAAACTGTTCTCTGTTTCTGTGAGTCCAACAGTTTTAGATTCCACACAGATTCAATGTAGACCATTCTTGTTTCTGAGTTTGGCTTTCTCCTCCTAGCATAATGCCCTACAGGTTTATTCATATTTAAATGACAGACTTGCTTTCATTCTGTAGGTTAAATAGTACTCTACTATCTTATACTCCAAATTTGTATATTCTATTGATGGATGCTTAAGTTGATTCTGAATCTTGGATGCTGTGAATATTGGAGCAATTAATATGGGGATGCAGACCTCTCTTATCTATTGATTTTGTTCTCATTTCTTATATTCCTAATAGTGGATTGGATTTGGTTGTCATGTTTGCAAAACATTCATTGTCTATAATTGCAGGTAATATGTCTGTTTTACTTGCCTTAGTATCTGTTTTTACAATATCATGTTGTTTTGATCACCACAGTTTCTTAATGTATTTTGGAAGTAGGAAGGGTGGCACCTCACACAAGATTGCATTTTCTATTTTGTTATTCTATTTGAGTTTTATAATTGATTTTCAAGTTCTATGAAAAATGACTATGGAACCTTGACGGGGGTTACATAGAATCCATAAATCACTCCATTTAAATTAAACATTTTAACAATACTAATTTTCCCTGTCATGAACATAGAATACCTTTCCATTTATTTATTTCTTCTCCAGTTTCTTTCATCAATGTTTCATGGTGGTCAGCATATGGACATTTCACTTTCTTAGTTAAATTTTTTGAAAATATGAAACACTTCAACAATTTCTGTATTATCCTTGGGCAAGGGCCAATTTTATGATATACATCAGCAGAGTGACATATACAACTGGATTTTATTACCAAATTTTAAGTTTTTGTTTCTCCTGGCTACAAACAGCTTATTAGATACATGATACACAAATACGCTCGCTCTCCCATTCTTTACTTTTTCTTTATCATGTGATCTAATGTTTTAATTTTTGTAAAATCATATTCACATTTTTATCTGTCGTTTATAATTTTGATAGCATATGTAAGGAAACATTTCTAGTGAGGAGTTATAAAGATATATTAGTAAATTTTCTTTTAATAATAGTTGGGCCTTTATGCTTATAAATAGTTCTCTGGTATATTTTGGGTGAATATACATTATGTAAATTAAAGATGTAGTCTCAGCTGTTTGCATGTGACAACTCAATACCACTGACTGAAAAGTCGATTGTTTCCTCATAGAGTTTGTTTAGTATCTGCTGTTTTTCTTTGTTTAGTGATTGCCCTGGAATTGGGTGGCAAAGTCTGTGGTTTTTCAGTCATTGTCTTCTCAGTAACTTTAAGCATCAACAGATAAATAGACAGTGATGATCTCCTGCCAATAAGTCCCTCAGGCTTTTCCAGGTGGCCCTCTGTCTTTGGAGGCATGCCCTGTCCTTCCAAGAATTGTCTACAGCAAGGTAAGCCTTTACTTTCTTTGGAGATTCCTAAAATTCTGCTAGAGGTGAGAGAAGAGGGTGTTTTGATCTCTTTCCTTGGCATGTGCACAGCTGTGCACATACAGTCACACACTAGATTGCCAGAGATATGTCAGACATGTTTAGAGCCACCTGGATAAATCCAGTTGCCGTTTTCTTTCCAGAGATGCAGATACACTTATTAATGCTTGCTATGTTGCTGTTTCCTCTGAATTGAAACATTTCCTTCTGAAGCTAGAAAGGAGACTCTTATGGCTCAGGGAGTAAACCAAACTTAGAATTTCCAGAAGTGCCTGAAACTTACAAGATTCAGGAACTCCCTCCCTAGGTTATTTGAATAGCGAAGAATGCCGAGGGAGAGTGCATTCTCACGTGGACCTGCCTGTGAGGGCTTTCAGGGATGCAGATTTTGGGAGTCGTCATCCATCCTGGGGTGGGTTTCTTAGCGAAGTTGCTGCCACCCAACCTCCTGTGAATTATCCCAATAAATTAACTGGTTTTCTAAGCTGGATTTGAGTGAAATTGTTTCTTTGGTCTTTCATTGGTGTTGTACCAGGGGAGGACAGATGATTGTTTATATCCACCCAGGAAAAACCAAACGGCTCTGCCTACCATTCCCACTTTAGGATGCTTTACTATTAAATGATTACCACCAATTACTTTCAAACCATGACTAGAGATAGATTTATTATTCCACAGCAAGCACTGAGTCAGACCAAATACATCAGGAATGAAGAACTGAGCTTTTCAAAGGGCTACGGCATGATATTCTTACTTAGGAATTGGGCTTCTGGGAGTTTCCAAAGCCTTGTGCACTCCCAGTGGCTCCTTGGGTGTGAAGCTTCACAGCTACTGCTGTGAGGCCATTGCTTCATTCAGACTGATGTAATGGGGGAAAGGTAGATGGAATAGAGCAATCTAAAAGGACATAAAATTTATAATTCTTATTAATATTTAGTCATACTTTTGAACAAGTCTTTTTAGGATGTTATAAGACTTTAGTTAATTTCTTTTGAATAAGTTTCTAAAGAAGTCAATTTGCTCACTTTTTTTTTTCAGTTTTCTCCTTGTTTTCTAGTGGAACAGATTCGACTTTCTGCACTGTGCTTCTCAGGATTTACATTTAATATACTCCAACTTACTTAAGCTTCATTTAGACTGTGACATTTAGATATGCTGGAAATTACCTCATTTTAACCTCTTAAATTTAGGAAAAATTAAAATTTTAGATGAATTTCCAACATTTTGTCACATAGTGTATAGCTTTATTTTTTTGTAATTTCCCGATACTAAGTCATCAGCACCCATTTGAAAGCCACCTTTACATTAAAGTAGTGTGAGGGGCCCATTTGAAAAAGAATTTAGACGGTCTCCTCTACTCATTGTCTAGAAGGAGTCAAGGACATGCAAGGGTCCTTCAACATCTCTGTCTAAGGAGGTCATGATTTTAATGTATGCATGTGAGCTGCGAGATGACAGAAAAGTATATGAAGGAATCAGAGACAAGAGGGATGTAGGAATCACTGAGGCTCGCGACTAGTGCTTACATGAAGGGCACAAGTATGAAGTACCTGGTGGCAGATGATCAAATATCCTTTAAGCAAAACGATGTCTAAAAAATTGTTATTAATTTCATTGGATGGGGAGAGCCAAGCTCTCCTCTGAATATTTAGCAAAATATCTCCAAATACAAGTGAGTAAAACAAAACTGAAAATGGTAACGTGGAAGCCATTATAGGCATACTGCCAGTGTACCCTCTGTGCATTAACTAATCCGACCCAGTCCTTAGTGTGTCATTTTTGTTAAGATGGTTTGTGTTTAATGACATGCTTTCAAACTCTTCTTAAAGGCTTCTCTGATGAGTTGAAAATTCCAAAAAACCGTCCACTTGAAAACTAAGAAAATTATTATCAATTTAATTTGTATTTTCATAGGTTTATGTAGTTTGACCCTATGGTTGAAAATTTCTTTAAAAAGCTGCAAACATTAGATATAAGACATTTTTCTTGGTTCAATTTCAGTGCATTCCTTCGTAATCATTTTGTGATATTTTATCACATGTTGTCCTTGCCTCAGAAAGAAGTGTCTCAGTGCATTTGTGGTGCAAAATTCCGTTTCATCTCCATTTATTATGACTACTGTAGATTCATGTAAGCAAAGACTTTTGCAGTTAAATGTTCTAAGAGTTCAAGTTCTCATTTTGCTTTTCTGTGTTTGAGTCGGAGGTAGATTGACTCCAGGAAACACATTGTTGTTGCATTACTGACGTCCTGGTTCAGTGAACCTAACAAAAAGACCACAGAGCATCAACAGAGCATCAACAGAGCCACAGAGAATTCTCTGTGAGGAGTAGTGAAGGAGGACACTTTCTGATTACTCCTCCAAACCATCAACCAGAGAATAATTTAATCTTTATCTCCACTGTCAAAAAGAATAGGGGGTTAAAACGTCTATAACTAACTTGGTGGAAAATATTCCCCTACCTTTTACATATAAAGTAACTATGTTCTGTTGTCTACAATTTTCTATAACTGTGACGTTTAAAAAGTTTTCATCATAATATAAGTCAGATAACTTTGCCTTCCCACTGGTGGATTTTACTATATGTAAATACTGTGCTACATGTGAGAAATACATTGAATTGACTGGCTGTTAAATTTAAACGTGGAATTTGTTTCAATGAAACACGCAATGAAAGATATAAAATGCCTTGCTTCAGATCCTCTAATAAAGAACTATGCTATCATTTTATGCATTGTCCCATTTACAGCCATGAGGTATCTGTTATTACATACCTCTTGACACTCTATGAGATCACACAAACCCATTCGTTTACAGATTCCCATGACTTCTATAGTCTCCTCTGTTCCTTTACTTTGAATGAGTTCCCTTTGAACTTGGAATCTCACTGGGCAATTACTTCTAGGTTCAAGTACTCATTTTTCTTTAAGCTTTTTTCATTCTTCAACATTCCCCTGAAAGTTGCTTTTTGGATTTGAGCTTGAATTGCTCTCTTTTAGCATGACTGTTCTTAAGTAATTTGGATACTATCTTTCTGACTCATGTCATCTATCAACCATCCTAAGTAACTACAGTCTAGATACTTGATACGTTTTTGTTGTTATTGTTGTTTTGTTTTGCCTTAGAGAATCAACATTCAGGCCTTCCCGGAAAACCAATGGAGTAAAAATAAAATTCAAATTCCTTTTCCTTTTTACAATTTGTGTTACTATTTTATGAAGAAAATTCCATGAAAATTAAAAGCAGGGAAACACTAGAGTGAGGTCTACATAACACTGTAGATCCAGTTCAGACAGTGTTTGGCTGTGTTTAAATTGCTACAGTCTTTAAGTAGCAAGAACTTCAGCAATGTGCACAGGTTTTGACTAATTGCCCTAGGTTCCAGGTTACTTTAATGTTTGCATTGTGGTTTTAGTTAAGTTCTTATTTGGTGTTGAGAGAGGCAGTGACAGAGGAATTGACTGAACTTTTCAACTTTTCACTGTTTATTTAGACATTGAATAGACGCAGCCAAGATGAAAACTCTCCAAAATCACCTCAAAGAAAATTTTCTTCAACTGCATAAGATCATGAGAAAATAAAATCCCTGTGTTCTCAAATAACACTGTAAAGTTATAGAAGTAGAGGGAGGGGAAATCAGTTCAGCCATGGATTATCAAAACAACAGAAATGTAAACCAGGTATCAATTTATAATATTTGTTGAAGTACATTGACTCTGATTCAAACTGTCAGCTATGTTCTCTGATACTGAAAATAAAATACCTAACATACTCGATGTACAAAAGTCTAACAATGAAAAGCACAAGCCTTCCTTTTATCCTATTATGGTAATATGAGCAGATCTGATTGATGAAGTTCAAATTGATTATTTTTGTCTGAGTTCAGGCTTGAGTCAATGTGTTTTAAAAGTTTCACATAGCTTTTACAATGGAGCATGCATTTTGTTTTTGCAGAAACTGTTTTGAGATTCCCAATCCTTTCTTCTAGCACTGTGGTTTTCTCATTTTCGTTTAATTCGAAGAGACTGGGTAGGCTGCTGTGATCTAGAACTTGGATCAAAGGAAAGCATTACTATTAAACAATTAAAATACTTGTAATAAAGGAATTGGAGGAGCTTCCAGTACAATGAGTTAAACGGAGAGAAAAGAGTAATCTTTAGTAATGTATGAAAGATAGCCCAATGTGCCAACTGAGGATTATTTATCTCAGTAAGAACCATCGGAGAAGGTCCCTTGGGGTCTTGTCACTTAGCCATGTCTAAGCTAGGCAGAAGCACTTCCCTTTGAACCGTTCTGACCAGGGAGGTGGCCTGTGGTCCCTGAGGTTCTAAGTTGTCCCATGGATAAGAATCCATTTCTCTTTTCTGCACCTCTCATCTCTCCACCCATCTATTAGGAGCTGGTTTGAAAGAGTGAAGCAGAGACCTTACAAATGCCTAAAGACTGGAAATTCTGTTCAGGGGGAAAAGAGATGAAGAAAAGAAAAAAGAAAATAAGTCCCTAAATCCCTGCACATGCAAAAGATTTCTTATTTTTTTCCTCACTTCTGAAGAAGATGAGTCAAATAGAAGCCCATTCAAACCACATGAGTAAAAATGAAGTTGTGTGTTTTTCACATCCTTCAGAACAGCAGAGGGATGAAAATGAGGGCGAGTTCCCTATCGTCAAACACGCCCAGAAGAAGCAAACTTTGACTTAGCCAAGAGCCAAATAAGCTGCTCCTGAATAATCAGGTCTTGGTTTAAATCCATAGAGACATCCTTTTTATGTGTGTGAGGTGGACTTTTGATTTCATCTCTGGAACAAAGTTTGAAGTTATGTTGTGACTCTGGCATAGAAAATGAAGGAAGCCCTTGTAATGGATGACTCGTGGAGGTTCAGTGTGAGTGTGTATTTAATTCCCTCATGTGAATTTCATCTTGAATCATTCAAGCTCAAGACTCACAAGGTTTTCCTCTACTTAAGTGCAGGATACCTGTGTGGAAAACAATCTAAAGCCAGCTTACCAGGAGAGTATAACCTTAACACTTGTAAGTGCATATCATGGAAGAAATAGAATTTTCTGGGCCTCTGTCTCTTGCTCCTGGAACATTAAATACACAGATCTTGTAAATAGATTTTGAATACCTAACAGAAGGGGGCAAAATTTAGATCCTGTATTTTTTGAAACCCACTGAGTTTTAAGCCTAGGTCTCATCCCACTGTATAATATAACATGTTTCAAAGAAAGCAAAATCATTGCTTCTACATAAATATGAGACACACTCAGAAACTTCTGTTGCCAAAAACATTGACTCCTGACATCAGCCCATAAGACTACTGAAAGCATAAGCAAACTTGAGACCTCTGCCTTCATTTTTCATCTGTCTTCTTTGCTCTGGGGAAATTGCTTGCTTCTATCTGAAACTATATATGCTAATCTCTCAAGAATTTAAGTGGCCCACATACATACTTTACCAAGGTTTCTTAAGTACACATGCCTCTTATTCTCTTTCCAGTTATTTCTATATTTTAACCTAAGCTCATATAAGTACCCTAAAGACAAATAAGGTCTTAAGTTCCTTTATCTGTTCCCTTTATCAATATGTATGTTTAGTATTTCTCCCTTCTCTGCTTTTGAACATTTCTTAACTCTGTAATTACTATGTTGGGGAAGGTGGCTGAGCCTAGACTGTTGAGAAGGCAAAAGCCAGAGCTTTTGCCCTGTGAAATCCAAAATTATAAAATCTGACACCAGAATGCTAAATCTAATTTCCTCTTTTCCCTTCCCATGGGTTGACTATATGATTACAAACTTTAGGTGAATTAAAATTTATTGTGATGAATAGTTCTCTATAGGCAACTCCATGCATCCCACCTGGTTGGAGTACAGCTACAAAATGGAGCATTTGTCTAGCATTATGGGCCTTTTACTCTATCCCTAGGATTACAAAATACCTACTTTTGAAAACACCCTACAGATTCCAAATGCTTAACCTATCCTCTCTCCCATTTTCTTGAAGCATTTTCAGGCTTACTTTTGTCAGAGAGATCAACCTCTTTGCACCTGTCCCTACCAATCCAGAGAGCTTCAGGGTGTCCCAAGCCCCTCATGATCTGCAAATTATTCTAAAAAGCGCATATCTATAAATGAAGACACTCTAAGAATGATATGTGAAAATAACAAGAAAGAAAATCTCCAATAAAGTCCTAAAATGCACTCTCAGGGTGTACACCTAGGATCAAAATCATGGCTAAAGTATTTTGTACCGCAAAGACTTTCTAATGAGGAAAGATGTTAAGGTGTGGAAATGTGATACTCTGCTATGGGAGGAGAATCCGCTCTCAAAGTTCATTATTTTGTAGAATTTTTGATCTCCCAGAATATTTGTTTACATTTGTGTAGTAAGGATACAAATTTCACCATTTATTAAGAAGATGAACTGTTGCT
The DNA here is from genome assembly GCF_003668045.3 of Cricetulus griseus. NCBI lineage: Eukaryota > Metazoa > Chordata > Mammalia > Rodentia > Cricetidae > Cricetulus > Cricetulus griseus. The sequence goes on from NW_023276806.1 coordinate 209,903,903, forward strand.
TAATTTGTCATAATAACAAATGTAGAAGAAATATTAATAAAGGATTTCCATTGTTATGAAAAAATATATTTTGCAAAATATGCAGATAACCGGTGAGGTCATTGGCAGAATTAATAAATTACAACTAAAGTATGCACAGTGAGGGGGGGACCTTTGCATGAAAGTGTGGTGCTTTTAATTGAATGGTTTGACCTTAGCAATGGAAATAAAAATGCTCGCTGAGCTACAGGGACATAATAGACCCTGACCACAAACAGGCATGATGATATCTGAAAGGATAAAATAACAGGTCAACACTGATTTTCCTATCTTAGTGGTGGGATTTCACTATGATTACAATGAAAGCTCCAAGCTTTCATAAGATAATCCTCTAATTGATAATTTATTGCAAAGTGGATATTGTTTAAAAATTATAATAGCACAGCACATCCATATGAGGCCTTATCTAGTTTCCCACTTTCTTTGTCGCTTTTTGTCAGAAGGTAGGAATATGTCACTAGATACTTCCCTATTAGTTCTAGAAACAACTGTGCCCCTTTCTATTTGAATACTCAGGTGATTGTACCATAGCCTTCAGCCACTGCTGCAAACAGGAAGTGTCACCCCCAGTTTGTGAGCAGAAATTCTATCTGCGAACACATAAAACCAAAGAAAACAGGAGCAAATAAAGATCCAAACAGTCATGACCCATACCAACTTTCCATGACAGAGTAAATTATTTTTTTGTAATTTTAAAAGTACAGTTTTTTCTTTCTTTTTGTTAAAATTATGCATCCTTCAAACAGCTGAGTAAATGAACTGGGGACTACTAAGAAATTGCTGGCGACTTTTCAGGAGTTATAAAATAAAATAGCCTTAAGCTTTAGAACGTTCTACTCAGTTGGAGACTCTCATGTCTTTGTGATATTCTGGTGACAATTTCTATTCTAAGTGTCAAAAACAACTCTGCTCTCCGGAGCAAGTGCAGTAGTATTCTCTCCTTTTAATATTCTAATCGTGAGGTGTGAAGTGAAATGCTTGCACGGTGTAATGGTGGCAAAGAAGTAGAGTGTCAATGAGACGGGGAAGGTGACAGACTCGGAATGGGTCCCTGAGGTGCTCTTCAAGTGTACTGGATAAAGATTCCCCTGGGAAAATTTTCTCATTAGTTCTCAGACACAGTTCAGTAATTCAATAGCACTGGGTTACCATTAGTCATGAGACCAAAATATGTTACTTTCCATGGTTTAGTTCCTTTATTTGTATATGTCGTTCTCATACTGAAAATTATGACTCCACTCTCATGCAAGGCAGCCAGCAGGTTGTTTACCTATTGGAGCTTTGGACATGGGAGACAGGGTCTGTAGACTTTTTTATATAGATGAAAAATATTTAAAAATGCAGAGATAATCGAGACATTCATATGCAAGCATCATTTTCTTTATATCTGAGTTATTGAAGTTATATATCTGATGCATATATGCATCACATACAGTCACAATTCCATAAGAAAACAGTAGCAGGCATAGTTTTAAAGATCACAGTTTCTAAAAACATTACAATTATGCTACTTATTGTCAATGTTTAAAAGAGTTGTTTTTTAACTTACAACATTCTAGAACAATATTCTCTGGTTTGGAGGTTATAAATTTATTTTCCCTAAAACTAGGAAAGACTGAGTGGTGCAACTGAATAAAAAATGTGACATTTTATAACTAGGGAAGATCAAGAGACCCTATAAGTTAAGGAATTTCTACTGACAACTTAGCAGAGATGGTAAGCACATATGCTTTATTTTTCATTGTCATAAATATATGTACCCTTTTCTATGCCATAAATATTAACTGCACTCCCAATTGCACAATTTGGTGTATGTTGTCATCTTACTTGCTAAGTCTGGAAGAAAAGAGTGTTCTTTTGAACACTCTTTTGAGTGTTCAAACCTGAATTGGTCATTTCAACCCTCCTGATAATTAAGAATGCAAGAATACAATCTATGCAGATGAAAATTAGCTCCAGTACTAACACACTATTGCAGATTTTTGTGTTCTATAAGACAATTCATAGTGTTTTACCTTGCAGACAAAACGGTCATTCTCAGGCTTAAAATTTAACTATTATAATGAGATTACAAAAGCCCCATTTGCTTAGTGACATTTTCTAAAGGTATATATCTGCAGTGTGCACCCAGTGTACACTGACATGCTGAGAGAGCCCCACTCTTCAGGACTGAGAAATACTTGTTCTTACTAACAAACCAAGGACAATTAGAATTCTTTTTTATTGTTTGAAATCAGAATATGGCCTAGGAAAGACAACTAGAGCCAAATGTACTAACGATAACTAGTATCTCATAGATGTATACTCCCATCCCAACAGTAATGATTGGGATTCTCACTGAACCAATGAGTTAGTTCTTTGCTCCTGTGCTGCCCATAGAGTTATGGTTGAGTTATGTAGCGTAAATATTTATAAGTGTTTCATATTAAAGACATTGTCAGTTGAGGCTATGCTGCTTCACCCCCTGTCATCCTGGTGATCAAGGGCGCCAATTCAAATGCTTTCTTGTCAGGATACTTTTCTTCTGCAGGATACTCAATTCCCCAAACACAACAAAATACAAATAAATGGAGAGTGCCAGTGGAACATGACTGCCAAGAGGCAGCAAGGGTTTTAAAGATGCTGTTGACTATATGTTGTGGAAGTTAAATGCGCTTTTCTGAGGATACAGTAGATGACCTCTTTAGTCATCAGACCTATGCTTACAAAAGACAGGCTAACGATGGAAACTATATTTGAGCTGATGAGAAAAATGGCATGAATTAGCCACTGTTTGGTATTATCAAGAAATGTAACTGACATTTTTAAATATTTAGGATTAGTAGTTGATATTATTTTATTAAGTCAAACCAGAATAAAATTTTTGCCCATTTTTAATTCTTTGCCATTCTCTCTTAAAATTGCCTTTCAAATATGTCTTGGGATGACAGAAATTATCCCTTGGAATGGATTATATGCAACATAATCTTGCAGTTTTTTTTTTAATCATGCTTGGTAGTGGTTTACTGTGTCATGTTTCTGATGATAGATTGTTTTCTGGTCTGTTTTTGGAGTGAGATTTAGAATCTTTTTGAAGCAACAGGAACAGATGATCCCTGAAATCACAGCTCATTGGTGAAAAAATCCAGGTAAAAGCAAAGAAGAATATGTGCCCACTACATATCTGAGCATTATTTGAGAAAAATAAAGCACTTAAATTTATGTTTTAAAATGTTGCTTTTTTATATTTGCTTATAATGAAGTTTATGCAAGAATCAAAAACCATGTTAAGAGTTAGCAAAGCAGTTCAGGATCACTTTTTAAATAGTGGTGAGATCCTCCAGAGGGATGCCTTATAAGCAGTAAGGCAGTGAGTTTTCAAGATGTTGCTGTAAGTGACAGTGACAATGTCCCAGCCTTCCTGTATATTTCTGCCTCACTTTTCTGGTTCTACATGAAATAGAACTTAATGGTCTTTTTACAAAGTTTGGCCATGTCCTCTTTTATCACTGGACTGAGTCTCTCAGACACACATTAACACACTTAAAAGCAGACCAGCCAGAAGACACACACACACACACACACACACACACACACACACACACACACACACACACACACACAAGCAGTTGCACATGTTCAGGAGTCAGGGACCACTTAATAGATGTACTCTTGTGTGTGTGGCATCCTATCACTTTTTCTGAAACATTGAAGGCATGACTTTCAAGTGGTTTTAAATTTCAAATCAGCTTAGTCCACATTTAATCTAGACATGTTGCTTTAACACCAAGCCACCCCAGACCTTTGAAAGTTCAGTGGCCGCATTATAAAATTCTTCCTTAAGTTGCACCAATAAATTGAGGCAGGCAGTGTATGTCTGTGCTATTCCGGGAATCGCTGTAAAGTGAAACAAAAACTTAAATCAAGATGCTCGCCCTGGTGCATGCTTAGGGACAGCTGTAGTGAAAGTGAGTGTTCAGGACACAGAGACAGCACCTGCATAGATGTGTGCAGTGTGGGGGAGTAAGAGGTGAACAAACAGGGCAGATGGCTTCCACCACAGTCGCGCATCTCTTGGCTTTTCTTCCTTTTGCTATTTTTTATTTTTATTTTTTGTTATTGGTCACTTTCCGCACTACTAGAGTTACTGAAGCTGAATCCCATATCCAGGAGGACCACTTTTGTAACTGAGCTATTTATTATTTTTCTTTTTTTTATTTTTTAAACTAAGCAGCCAAAAGCGAGAGGCACTTGACTCCTCCAGCAAGTGTCTCAGTTCCTTTCATATTGTCAATAGCCCAGTGATAGCACTGTTCTTTTGACAGCTAAAAGCAGATGTGTGGGTTAAGTATGAGAGCAATTCAAATGTCCATAGTAAACTGCAGGGGGGCAGAGAGAGCTCAGAGAGCAGCAGCTTTAAAGTAATTGACTAATACAGTAAGGATATTAAAGTCATTTAGTGCCAAAAGGGAACACACTGATCCCTGACCCTCAGCCACTTTGGAGTAATCTAGTATTCAATCCAGCGTGTAATGACTGCCAGGCCTGTCAATCCTCCAGGCTCTCCAGTCAAATGCCTGTGGCTACTATTGGCTTATGGTAAAAGGACAGAAATGCAAGGAAATGCCTCTCAATCAGCCTCAATGTGATAATGTTATTGCTCCAATGTATTCTATATTGTCCCTGCATAGTTTAATCTGGTGAGACCCATGTCAAAAATTGCCCTTGCTCCCCAGAGGTCTTTACTCAACCTTTTAGCAACACAAGTGTATTTCAAAGGGAAGGGGGTAGCTTGATGAATTATTTCCAGATTATATATATAATGATTTATATAAAATAAGAGGTCAACTGTAGCTTAAAGGCTATCCATCAAAAATAGAAATTAGAAATGTACTAGTTATCTGATTTGCTCTCCTCTTGTTCCAGTGGGTAAAATGTTTTACTATAAAAAATATTGACACTGACATGACACAGACATTTATTTACATGGCTTATTCATATCCAGTAAGGTGCCAAAGGGGTTTTAATAGGGGAAGACGTCAGACAGGAAAAAGAAAGATTTAGTTATCTCTGCCATTTTGAGCCCATAAGAGTTGACCAACTTCTGGGAAGCTTGCAATTTAAATGAGGTGTTTTGCATTTGTAAAATATAATTATTGCTACAGGCTGAGAGGAAAAAAAAACTGACAATGTAGGAAATTGCCATTTTTTGTTATTTTGATTTTGCTAATGAAGCCAGTTAAAAACCCGGCCTATTTAGAGTCTCTAAAGTGGAAGAGTCAAAATGGAATAATAGTTATTCAAATCTCATTTTAATGTCTTACAAAGACTCTGTGTTTCTTAGTTATCCTCTCATTGGTTTCTCGGAGTGTGATCCAAAGAACCTTAGGAAAAGAGGGTGGAGCAGGTAAGGTAACACACTGCTATTATTAGGGAACATTAAGGTTACATAAGAGGAAGCATTTTTCTCCTTCTGTTATGCAGGAGTGTGGCCAGGTCTCTATAACGAAGGTTTTACAGAAAGCCAGGAATAAAGTCATCTTATATTTGCTCATGAGGTGAAATAACTTTGGCTTAAAAAAACAAATGACCTTTACCCTCTTTCTGCCTGACCTCTTGTTGCTTAGCACTTGGAAAAAAAAATAACCAATGCAAGGTAGTGTTCTAAAAATCAGTTTTTTATATTATCTTTGTTTTCTACTTAAAGTGATCTATATTTTATGTGTATTTTAATATTAATCATTATTATTATTTTTAGACAAAGGGTAAGTAATAGGAAAAACTGCTTTTAAGCTCAATAAATCCCAAGACCTTGGGGCAGAGAAAGTGCAGGAAGAGTCCCATTAGGATATCTCATGCAATTTTACATCAGTTCCCACGACAAGCTGTCTCACCACAGGCTGATGTTCTCAAGGGTAGTTCAAATACCGCATGATGGGAACTTGTCTGCTATTAACACAAACCATTATTACCTATTACCTATTTCATATATATATTTATGTGTGACCTTTGTCACCTACAACATTGATACTCTTCATTAAGAATGGAGCTTGAAAGAATGAGAGAAAAATTCAGACAGCCAGAGCTGTTTTTTTTCTTTCTCTGTCTAATTATCTTTTTAACGTTTTCAGCCTTACCTAGTAAGTGAAACAGAGAGGAAAACCAAACAGGTCAAAAGCATCACAGGACTTGAAACCAGCTCATGATTAATTCTTCTACTCTTGCTATGGCCTGGCATCAAAAAAAAAAAAAAAAAAAAAAAAAAAAAAAAAAAAAAAGACCATTCCAAGTGAGTGTATATTTTACACAAGATTCCAAAATTCAGTACCATTTATGCCTGCAAAAAAGCAATGTATCTTTAAAGTAAGCACCCAATCAATCTTGCAGTCCAAATAAAAAAATTAGCTTTTCTGGACACAGTTCATATCACAAGCCTCCTCAATAAGTCACAAGCTTGTTCCTTCCTATCGTACCTTTCCAGAAATCAGCAAGTTGCTTCTCTCCCTTTGTATAGCAGCACAGTCTTGCTGACAGGTGTTAAATATATATTTAGTCTTCTGTAGAACAAATGTGGAGAGCATCATTCTGCTTGGGTTAATTAAGTAGTTTCTCCTTTAGCTTCAGGAGAATTGTGCCATTCCTTATGGTCAATGTGTGGTTGGAAAGGAATTTATTCCTTTCAGCAAATATGGAACCCCAGTTCTGCACATGGCACGAGGCCAAGATCTGATGGTGTGTCAAAAAGAAGATGGGATCCTAATTTTAAAAAGCATATAGGCCCATGGCGAGGTGAAACACTAAACAAATAACCATTGTGCAGGGTTGAGAGGGGGGACGGGTGACTGAACTTATTAGGCACCCACAGCTAGTCTGTAGGTCTACATAGTTAATGGACATAGGTACATTAGAGCTAATATTTTCTTTTACTTGTTAAGCTGTCTTTCCTAACACCCAGGAAAGTCACCTTCTTATGAAGCCAGTGTGATATTGGAAACACATGCTTTGTTGCATATGTTATCCTAGCAAGTACACAGCTTGTACAATAGGTACAGTGTTGCCAAAATTCACCACACTACCGGAGCACTGACAAATTGAAATCCTGCTTTTAATTGTAATGAAATATAGGATTTCAAGGGTTAACTATTCCATATCCTATAAACAAAGCAACCTTTCTGTGGGCTCTTCTCTAATTAAATTGACCCATAGGTCTATGGCATCACGAATAATGTTGTTCTTTATTCTCATCTGAATATAGGGGTTTAATAATATTGAATACATTTATTCCCTTCGGGTCTGCTATTTTTCTTAGAGGTTATCACCCAGAAAAAACTGCAGAGAACAAAGATAATACTACCAAGGTGCAAAGTGATGAGAAGACAGCACAATTATTAGGCAACAAGGTATATGCATAGCCTATTTCTATCTATCCTAACTTTAAATACTTTAATTACAAAATTACAACAGTAGGGGAGAAGAAAAAGTCCATATGTGAAAAAGTAAATGTTTTTTTCTGTGACTCTCATAAATCATGTTTGTTGCAAAAACTGAATCAATCAGGTAAAAGGTTGGATGATTAGACTACAACTCATGCTTTGATTTCCATGTCCTAGCTTGTGGTCTTCCTGCTTCAGCCTCTAGGGTGTCTGGAGCACTGGGTTGCATGTGTGGACTACTAAGTGACAAGATATTACCACAGTCATTCCTGTCTCTGACTCTTGATTTGAAGATCTGTTTGGTCTTTACTCTTTACTGGTTTAGAATCGCTTCCATTTCTAGCCTTTTCCTTTGAACATGGATGCCTGACAGATCCTTTATGGTTGTATCAATAGCACAGTCCTAGTTGTACGGGATTCATTACATTACCATCATGTGACTCCAGGTAAAGGGTTAGGATTGCTTTCTCTTTGGGGAATGTTATAAACAATGGTTCTCTGAATATCAAGCACATACACATGAGTTTATTTTGAGTGCAATTTCGAGGTGAGTTGCTAGAGCTTGCTCCATTGCATATGTTCAAATTGAAAACAAAACAAAACAAAAAACAGTATCAACTCTCAAGACTGGCTGCATCAATTCTTTTATCAATAGTATATGAGAGTTGCTGCTCTATAGCCTATCAGCAGTTGGCTGTTAAGTTAAATATTTTATAACTCTTAGCCATCCTGGATGGGGCATACTAACATCTCAGTTTTTTTTTTTTTCTTTTTTACATTGTCATGTACTAGGGAAGATAAGATCAGTTTCATATTTATTGGATAATTATGGTAGGATTTTGAATTGTCCTACAATCTACTCTGATACCATTGATAGTATGAAATGTGTTTCCTCTGCTTGAAAGCATTGAGAACTTTCAAAGTTTAAATTAGAAGGAATCAGAGTATTACTGACTTGTGTATCTCTCACAATTGATTTTGAGCATAAATTTATATGGATTTTTGGTCAGGGTTTTGTCTATTTTATTTCTAGTTTGATTTTTTTTAGCTTTGTCATTTAAAAAAGTGACCAAATTCATTGATTATTTTCTTTATATTGTTTATATAACTTTAAAACATATTCTTGGAAAATCTCATGCATGTATCTTGATTATATCCAACCACCACTCCTCCTTCAAATTCATCCCAGAACCCACCTCAACACATCTTCAACTTCGAGACTGGTTTGTTTGCTTGTTTAGGACTCACGGAGTCTAATTAATGCTGCCCATATATGCATGCTTTCAGAGTCACCCACTGAGACATGTGCCAAACCTACCAGTGGCCATTCCCCCCAAAAAACTGTCTCTTTTCTGTTAGTCTGTACTTATAATGTATTTCTCAATCAAATCAACAAAAGTAGTATTTGTTACAAATTTTGTTGATGTTTTTCTCAAGACCTTTTGTAATTTCAGTGTCTTTCCTATACTGAGCATTGTTTTATTTTAATCCTTTGTTATTTCAAAATAACATTCAGGACTAGACCTCCAAGCCCTTGTACATATATCTTCAGCTTTGACTACAGCTTTTTGTCTACAGCTTTGACTCCTGATGAAACCCTCCTTCTTTTGGGCCAATAGTTGTTCTGGATCCAGTGCTTTCCATGCCTGGATATAAAGGCATACAAATGCTCCTGCTCTAGGAGGAGCTGCCTCTCCCACTGCCCTGTGAGCAGTGCCTTGGCATAGCTTTGCACTCACCAAAGAATCCAGAAGTACCGTGATGATCTGCTGTGGGCACCTTGCTTCTGCTAGCAGACATAGTGATATGCATAAAAGAGCTGTTTGAGTACTTTTTACAACTGTGACGCATTTCCAAATGGTTTCCTTATACAGCAGTTGAATTATAAAACAAATAAACAAACAACGAATTGATCATTCTCCACTGACCAGTGATTACTGCTTTTATTTACAAATTTTCTACGCCTTTCGGGGATGTATCTATTGCTTCAATTTTATGACATTTGCCAGATGTTACTTATGATACATTATATTTAAACTTGGTTTTAAAAAATACTTTAGAAGTTTTCCTTTTATTCTTTTGGTAGCATTTTTGGTTAATGTTTACTAAATGAATTTTCAATAATTTTTTGTTGATTTCTCATCAAAGTCCAGGTACATTAATGGTGTGTTATTTATTGATTTTGAGAAAAACTGGAATCTTTGAAGTATCAAGTGTTACTATTCAGTAAGAGATTATCTTTTCATTTAATCACATTTTCTTGTCTCTTACTTTGCTGTTTACTAGTTGTTGTTTTTTTTTTTTTTTAATCCAGATTTGGTGAAGAGAACCTAAGGTGGTTATGGATATTTTGTTATAAGATTTTCAGGTAAAAACATTTTATCTAGTTTAATAACAAATTCACTACTAAATGTCATACAACTATAGTTGTGATAGTTAAAATAATCATTAGCTGATCCTAGTGATGAAAGCCTGTAATCCCAGATATTTGACGTGGTTGGGGCAGGAAGATCAAAACTTCAAGTTCATCCTGCGATCCAGAGTGAGATCAAGACTATCCTGGGCAAGTTAGTGAGACCTTGTTTTAAAAAGCAAAACCTGGATAGAGATTTGTGTCAGTGGTAGAGCTTTTGCACAACATATACAAAGCCTTAAATTCAGTCTCCAGAAATGCCAACACAATGAACAAACAAACAAACAAACAAACATTCTGAGTCAGTATGCATGTGTGAATAAATAAATGTTGTTCTATGTGAAGTAAAAGTGCACGTACTCAATTTAAGGTTCTCAGTTTACCCAAAGTCAACCTACATGCATACATTAGTAGTCATCTTTATACTGGGAGCAGGAGATTCACAGTTCAAGATAGGCATTCAAGTATATCCATATTTTTTTCACGTTTTTTTATTTGAATTAGAAACCCAATTGTTTTTCATGTCAATCCCAGTTCCCTCTCCCTCCCCTCCTCCCCTACCTCCCAACTAAAACCCTACCTATCACATATCCTTTCTGCTCCCCAGGGAGGGTGAGGCCTTCCATGGGGGGTTATATCCTTTGGGATAGGGTCTAGGCCCACCCCCATGTGTCTTGGCTCAGGGAGTATTCCTCTATGTGCAATGGGCTCCCAAAGTCCATACCTATGCTAGGGATAAGTACTGAACTTCTACAGGAGATCCCATAGATTTCCGAGGTCTCCTCACTGAAACCCAGGTTCCTAGGGTCTGGATCAGTTCCAGGCTGGTTTCCTACCTATCAGTCTGGGGACCAAGAGCTCCCATTGTTCAGGTCAGCTGTTTCTCTGGGTTTCACCTGCCTGGTCTGGACCCCTTTGTTCATCACTCATTCTTCTCTGTAACTGGATTCCAGTTCAGGTATATCCATGTTTTTAAGATACATTTTCAACCATTTCACCATATTTAAGTATCTCAACTAAAAATAAAAAATAAAAATGACATGTTTGCTATCTTGTGGAAATTTATAATAAATTAATTATGAAGTTTAGCGATCTATTTTTTTCAATAATTCATTGCCTAGGCACCTGACATTGACCATGCCTTGTATTGTTTTCTTTTCCACAAGAACATACTGCTTAGTTGAACAACAATTGGGTTCTGGGGTGTTATGTACAACCATAAAGGTCACTCAAACAGTTAGAAAATATGCTCTGAGTGCTTAGGGGCTGTTTACTTAAAATATACTCATGAATCAGTGATGATTGAACTGAGTTTTAATTGACCATAAAAGAAAACCAGAGAAAAGAAAATTGCAGTGGACCGAAAATGATGAAGATGGCTTCATAGATTAAGCAGGATTTATAAAAAGGCTTTTAGATTTCTTTAGACACAGATGGTACATAGCATTGGAGAAGTAGAATGTTTGGAAGTAAGAGAACAAACTAGCAAGATAATGTTGAATTATGCTCAAGACATTTGAAAATATGATGGGGTGTGCATGTTGTTGGAATTGCTCCCTTCTTCTCCTTCTTCTTCTTCAATGACTCTAGTCACTCCCCCTGTCCCATTGTAGGAAATGGGCTACAACTTTAAAACACTGTCCACCTTCTGTTTGGGTTCAAGATTTAGTGCTGTGGTTCTCTTAAGCTTCGGGAACATTACTGCTGGTTTGATTGACTTTTCAACCCATTCCATTCTTCTCAGAACTCAAAATGCCAGCAGGTAAGCTGCCCAGGGGGCTGCATGCATTTTTTTTTTTTTTTTTGTGTGTGTGTGTGTGTGTGTGTGTGAGCTGGTTCTAAAACTCTAGCTTTCACCTTCACAATTCAAACCAAATAATTTTTTGCTACGTAAGAAAGCTATGATTTCTTCGGTAGTGTTCCTCCAGGCACATTTTATTCTAATAGAGCCATATATAAACATTATATAATGACAGTGCAGTCTTCTCTATGCTGGATTTTAGACACAAGCATACATGTAATGCTAGACAATGCCTAAACACACAAGCAAAAGTACACACATGCATGCTTCTTTATCACCTCAGAATAAAAATGCAAATGACTTTATTAGCCTAAGAGTGGCCCCAAATGGAGATTTATGCACATACATTTCAAACACAGAACCCTTGAAAATAAAGCAGTTGCAGCCTATCAATTTTCGTCTTTGACAGTTTTTTAAATTCCCCTAAAAAAATGAAACAGCATGAATACCGTCAATATATCACAACAGCCGCATTAGGTTTTGTGATATACATCATAATATAAAGAGCACTATTAGAGCACAACCTGGGAGCCATTAAATCATTCTAAATCACTGCTACATTCCATTAGTGTCAATGGCGAAACCACATAATAGGCTTTATTACAAACTTCACCTTGGTAGGCCATTGTCTGTAATAACCACTTCTCTATGATGTGGTATCATACCCAGAAATCCAGGGAGATAATAAAGGCTCCCTTATTTCTTTTTTATTGGATGGGTAAAGTTAAATTTAGCTGTAAGTAAAAAAAAAAATACTGAAGCTTTGTTCACTAACTGTGAGTTGCTACTTTTTGGACTAAAAGAAAAAAAGAGAAAGAAAAGAAAAGAAAAAGAAAAAATTAGGCAGACTTGCAAAGAACAGTCTGAAATAAATTTAAAATCCAGTGATGCTGGGGCCAGGGTATGCTGGGCAGTGGCAGCAATTACGGTGTCATTTCTGAGATGTGGTTTAGTCCATTTGCGCTCCTCTTCACACTTCTGTTCAGGAGCTGAGTATTGATTACAGAAATGGTGCAAGTTTCAAACCTGCCCTTTCTCTCATTCTCCCCCAGTCTGAGCTGTACCCTTTTAAAAGTCATCTGGGCACTTTGTTGATGTGAGGCCGGTAAGGACTTCAGTTCTAACAGAGATCAATTTTCAGACAGATGAGGGAGAATTGTGTCCTAGGAGTATGGGCTGCTCCTGTTTCCAAACACAGCTATACATTCACATCTTTGGCGAAGCATCAGTTGCCATCTTCCATTCTTTCTTATTTACACCCACATATAAAATGCTCCCTACAAATATTTCTACTGTACACTGGAGAAACTGAGGAAAGATTAAAAATAAGTAAATAACCTCTCTGCTCTAGAGATGACTAGCAATCTCAAACGATGGAAGAATTTAGTGTTTAACAGACTACCCAATCCAAAGTCAAAAGCAATATATTCTTGCTGGGCCATTCATGAATGATGACAGTGTGGATTGTTATTAAATGTGGAATATGACTAAATGATTGTGTTTCTGTTGCGTTTATCTGCCCTTGGAAGGTGAGTTAAGATTAATTCTGTGGGGGATGGAGATCTTCCCTATGGTTTTGTTACAGTTTGGGTCCAGACTAAAAACAATAGTGTTACTAACTGTATCCCTAAGAAAGAGGTTATCTTCTCTTGGAAAGAGGAAGGGATGAAGCAAGGGGAAGAAGTAATATGCATTGTGGGTAATGGCATCCAGACATTTCAGAAGGATAAACAAAACAGGAGGAAGGTATAACACAGATGTGGGGCTCTAAGAAGATTATTGTCTTGAAGGATGAAGGAATAATAGTGTTAGAAATCAAAAGTGTAAGGATGAGATGTAGAAATCAGTTTTAACTGCTGACATTGTCTACAGTGGCCTTCTGCAGTGAAACTTATGTTTTTCTTTTTTTTAATATTTCAAAATTGATAGTGAAATTTGGGCAGACAAAATGTCTCAGCACGTAAAGGCAGTTGTCACCAAGCCTGTAATGAGTCTGATCTCTGGGAACACACAGTGAAAGGACAGAATCCCTCCTCCTAGTACTCATGTTTGTGAAACTTACCTCTCTAAGTCACTTTTGCAGCATTGCCATGGAAGGTGTCTCTACCTCCTAGTTTTCTTCAACTTCACTCCCTCCTATTCACTTTCTTTTTTGGCCTCTTCTCTGTTATGGTTCTAAGTCATTCTCACTTCTTTTCCTCCCCTTCTTTTCCTCCACCCCTTCCCTCTTCTTTTAGCCTTCTGTTCTGCATTCTTCCTTCTTTCCTTCATGTTCCTAATTGGAAGGCTTTTATGCAGGGAAATGTTAGCATAGCTCTCTGTGGAAGGGGAATTAATAATCAATCCTGATGCATTACACTTTTTATTGGCATTTGAACAGAAAGCAAGCATGAGCTTGATTGGATATCTTTTGCCATGGAAAGCAAAAGCCTCATTATATACTTTCAGGATATATTGTGTTTCCCTTGTTTGTTATCTGCCTGGTTAGGAATGCCATTATGTTCATGAGGAAGAGAGGATCCTGCTGGAAAATTCCTTTCTCTACTTCAGGAACACCAGCTTCATCATTTTTCCCTTCTTTCCTTCCTTTCTTCCTTCCTTTCTTCCTTCCTTCCTTCCTTCCTTCCATCCTTCCTTCCTTCCTTCCTTCTCATTTTCTCTTTTTACTTTAGAGAAAAATCATGATTGAGGTCAAGGCTTAAACAGCTTGAAAAACATACAGACCCCAAAATTACAACATTTGAAAATTATAATAGACACATACAGGCTTGGGCTTTAATATTCTGATGTAAAAATTTGATAGTTCAGATATTGTCATCTTAGAATTAAAACTGATACTAGAGTTTAAAAGAACTTCTTATCAGGTTAATTATCTGGCTTTGATTTCTTCTTCTTTTTTTTTAAATGTGGGCTCAGGTGATATCCATATGTCTACCATAGTGGACTCACCCTTTTAGGTACGTCCACCTTTTAGGTAGGTACCTGGGATTTGAGCTCCGATCCCCCTGTTTGCATAACTACTCTCTGACCCTTGTTTTCTTCTCTTAAACATAGGCCTTATTCTGAACCTTGACCACACCTATTGCTAGATAAGCTGGCCAATGAGCCTTAGGATTCACAACCCCCCAACCCCCACCCGGGGTTGCAGACATATATTGCCACACCTGACCTAGGTGTTGGAGAGTGGAGTTCAGGTCCTCACACTTGTGCATCAAGGACTCTTTCCACTTTGTTATTTCCCCAACCCAGCTCTTCAACATTCTTTAGGAAATCCAGGGAAACCTGCAGTTGCTCATTGCCAATCTGGCTAATCTGGCAAGAGCAATAAGCCCACTAACTTCTGAATGAACTGTTCTTGATGCATCCTTTCCATTCTAGAAACAAAACTCATAGACTCTGGGTTCATGTGTCATATGATAGTGAACCCTATATGAGAAACAAGAAGAAAAATGACCTTGACCTGTTTTGTATTTTACAATTGCTTTTAAAAACATGTTTATTGTAGGGCTAGACAGTGGTGTTAACCTTGAAGAATCTTGAGAGGTTGCTTGTTTGTTTTTGATAGTGCTGTGGATTGCAATCAGAGCCCTGTGGCTTATGCTAGGTGACTGCTCTGCCACTGAGCTATACCTCTAGCCTTTTCTGAAACACCTTATAGATAAGATACAGACTTGAAAAGGAATCAGACTTAACCCTAACCAAGTAAAATAGAATACTGTGGAGCCTCATCCCAGCTAATGCTTCTACAACACACCTGCCTAAGGCTCAGTGATCAATGTGGAAGGGTGCAGGATGACTGTAAGACCCAGCAGAACAGGGGGTGTGCTATGAGATTGTTTATCCTAGCAAAGGCTACACCCAGAAATTCTCACTAATAGGACTGCCTCAAAATGAATTGAATGAGACTGACCCCAATGGATATGCTAATGTGGATGGAACCTAGGGGAGCTCTGAGCCCAGGACGCCTCAAACCTAGCAAAGAACTAAGAAATCCTGAAAGCTTGAAGAGCATACCCTGGAAGAGTATACCAATTAGTTATCTAATATAAATGGTCATTCTTGAAAATGTTTATATACATTATAATCACTATACAGGTAGCATTATACAGACTAAGCAGGTTGTAGTTATGTATTTAGAAGTATATACACACATACATGTGGCTCAAATTCTAATTGGTCTTAATAATAAATAATAAACCTGGAGTCAAATATTGGGGTAAATGCTAAAAGATCACAGAAATAAAGAAGCCAATCATTAGAGAGACCTCTTCTAAATCCTGAGACTGAAAGATGTCTCTAAGAAACCTCAGACAAAATGTGCTGAGCTCCTGTCTCCTCCTGCCTTATTTTCTTTCCTCTCCATCCAGCCATATCCCTTCCTGTCTCCACCTTCCTAGTGTTGGGATTAAAGGTGTGTGACTCCCAAGTACTGGGATTAAAGGTGTGAGCCATCACCACCCTTCTCTGTTTCTCTTTTAGACTGGATCAATTTCCTGTAGCCCAGGGTGGCCTTGAACTCAAGATCCATATGCCTCTGTCTCCAAAGGCATGTGCCACCACTGCCTGGCTTCTATGGCTAAATACTGACTAGCTCTCCACTCTGATATCCAGGCAAGCTTTATTTGTTAGATGACAAACAAACAGTATCACCACACGGACATATATATTATTAATATATATTATATATATTATATATACTAACAATGAAGAAAGAGGGAATTACTGTAGAAGAGCAAGAAGAAGCATATAGGAGGGCTTGAGGGAGGAACTGGAGAGAGTAAATGAAGTAATTATACTACAATCTCAACATATAAAAGAGAGAGTTTTTTAAACTTTTTTTTTTTTTTTGGAAGCTGACTTTAGAAAAAGTGTGTTGAATAACCAAATACGATGCTTATAACAACAGGTTTGGGGAACATAGATTTTGCATATTAACTTGTTTCTGTAGACAGTAATTAATATTATTTGTTTTATGAAAAGAGGGCTCTTGTATTTCACTTACCTAAATCAAATGTAGGATTAGTTTCTTTAAATACCAGAAAAGAAAAAAAAAAAGCTTTCCAAACACGAGATTTCTTTCTTGGTATAGTTAATTCATGTGAGTTTCCTTGCAAACCTTTACACATGGATGTGGAAGATATTTACACACATGGAAGGTTTCTGAAATTATGACTTTTTCTTAAAAGACAGCTATTGAATTTTATTCAGCTCATTCCTGACAATATGTTAGAAAGCTGCTCCCTTATCCAAAAGAATCACCCCATCACCTCAGTCAGATCACCTTGAGCCACTCAGTTCAGCTAGTCAAAGGACATGGAGTAACAAGGACTGGTTACTAATCAAGACTTCCTTTTAAAGTTGGGAATAAAGTATAAATGCTAAAATTGTTATAAACCTGTTGACATGAAAGACATACATGGTACAATGTTCTCCAAACTAAGGAAATATCTACAGCTATGTAAAATTTAGAATAAATACAGCAATCAATCTTTTCTACCTTCTGCACTAATGACAATCCCATGAAACAGTTTCAGCTTTTGTTTTTAAGTTAACTGAGAAATATGATTTAAAAAAGATAGGCTCATGTTAAAAATAAAGAAATAAAAAGGAAAAAATACAAAACAGTTTGCTAAAGGCTTGCTACATGTCATGTAATTGATTGCTTAAAATGTTTATTACATTTAAATGTATTTATTTTCTATATGGGTGGGTGGGAGGCTAAAAATGTATATCATGGTACACATGAGCTAGTCATAGAACAACTTTTGCGTTGCTTCTCTCTTTCTACCATGTAGGTTCTGGGTGGGGAGGGGCCAAACTTTACTTTGTTAGGTTAGATGAAAGCTTCTTTATTTTCTGTGCCATCCTGTCTTGGCCATTTCTTTCTTTCTTTCCTTTCTTTCTTTCTTTCTTTCTTTCTTTCTTTCTTTCTTTCTTTCTTTAAATTACTATCTTATTTAACCTGCCCAAAATTATGTTAAATGATGCCAATACTATTTTCTAAAATATTTAACTTATAAAACTAAGAACAAAATCTTTTTCTTGAGGTCAGGAAGTAATATATTAAATTGGGGTGATATAACTCAAGTTGAACACAGGAAAATAATTTGTTCACTCATTAATTTATTTACTCAACCAACTTTGTTAAGGGTCTTCAACAAATGCTTTTCAGGCTTCGAAGACAAGTACATGAGCACAACTCAGTGCCAATTTCCAAGACTTTAATATTCTCTAACAGAGAGAAGTGTTCAGGTCTGAAAACTCAATCTACTACAATAGAAGCTGTAGGAGAGCTGAATTTGAGATGTGTTGCTGGTTCTACAGACTTGCATGAACTGTCAGGAGAAGTGAGGAAAACTTTTCTCAAAGAAACAAATGCTACCACTGAACCCCAAATAAGAAGCTAATTAGTTTGATCTTCGTGTGAGACAAATAGAACAGCCATGCCATAGAAGCATCCAAAGGACCGGAGACTGGCCAAAATTTTAGCCTGGTTTTTACCACCCTACTGTGTATATCAAGTATATAGGAATAAAGGAGGTTAGAACTAAACAAAGCAAAGGTCTACAAGTGTTTGCCCTTTTTCCACTCATTGTGTCCCTGGGGAAGTTACTATTGTGAAGATTAAAAGACATAAAATGGAGTGAATGGTGACTAGTAAGGTTTAAGTAGCAAGCCCTGTAGACATGTCAGCAAGATAAGATAGTCTTGGACAAGTGACTGTTAAACTCCATACTGTAAGTTCTCTATTTTAGAAGTGTTTTGCTCTTTTACATTTTCATACTTATATACTCTGTATTCTTAACCCTTTCCCATGCCTCACCATTCTTTCTCATTACCCTGTCTCTCCTATCAGACACCCCCCACAATATGTTTCCTCTATATTTACTAATTTGGGCTTTGTTTAGCTTCGCACAGTTTGATGGTGATCTGTGTGATTATGAGTCTGGAACTGCCTATCAGAGGCTGTTGGGGGTCATCTGTCGGTCTTAACAATGTGAGAGTATGCGTCGCCAACTTGAAAAATCTGTCTGTCATCAATAATTGTCACTATTTTGTAGGGGCCTGTGCATTTATTCTGCTTCTGTAGATGACTGTTAGGAGGGTTCAACCTCTGCGATGACATACCGGTATGCACAGCCACTAGGGTTCATGATGCCCTGTTAATGTCTTACTTAGATGATAGCATTGCAACCTGGCATTGGTGGCACACATCTTTAATCTGAACACTTGGGGGCAGAGGCAGGTAGATCTCTGTGAGTTTGAGGCTAGCCTGGTCTACAGAGCAAGTTACAGGATATCCAATGCTACATGGAGAAACCCTGTTAAAAAAGAAGGAGGAGGAGAAGGAGGAGAAGAATCGAAAGAAGAGGAGGAAGAAGAAGAAACAGCAGCAGCAGCAGCAGGAGGAGGAGGAGGAGGAGGAGGAAGAAGAAGAAGAAGAAGAAGAAGAAGAAGAAGAAGAAGAAGAAGAAGAAGAAGAAGAAGAAGAAGAAAGTATTGCAAAATTATCATCTCACCAGAACATTCTACAAATTCTTAGGACAAGTTCAGAACTTCAGTCTTGATCTCCTTACATCTCTAAATTGATGCATCTGTTAGTAGATGGATCAAGTGTTTACAAAAAGGCACAGGCTGCTCTTAGAACAGGGTACATTTAAATATTTATAAAACAATATCACACACTTGCTACAGAGTCACTGACTTTAAAGAACTGTCAGAAATGACACGAGGCTTTCAAAATATAATTCAGCTAAAGCCTAAATAAGCATCACCAAATGATTTGTACTTTCATAGCAATGAAACACAGTGAAGGATATAGCTTGAGACAAGAAAGAAAAATTCACATGATAAATGATTGTGAAAAATAAAGTAATGGACAGAATGGAGCAGCATGTTCCAGATACACAAGAGCCTCTTGGAAACTCGGATGATAGGAGTCCTCTAGTTCACTGTTGGGAAATGGAAAGTAAAGTAAGAAAGCACGTAATAAATTGTGCTAAATGCTGACAAGAATTCCAAAGCAAACAAAATTGGAATATAATATGGAGAATTCCTTCTGGAGTAGCTCTGTGGATATGCAAGGAGAGAATTTGAGGGAAAATGGCATTTAAGCATAGTTCAAATGTTCAGAAGGATTCTACTTGTGAAAATACATCCATAAGAAATCATAAGTACAGGTGTCCTCAAGTGGGAACTGGTTTGGCTTGGTGACTAGGCACAGCCTACTCCAGGGAGTGGCAGCAAAGAGTAGCCTATCTCTTAAGGCCTGTATCCTAACATCATGTAAGGAGAGTAATCAAAATAACCAGGAGTAACATTAATTTTAAGAAGACCCTTTTGCTGCAAATGTAATAAAGTTTAGAAGAGGATAGTTAGTACAAGGAAATCTTTAGAGTTGTTTCAGGGATCCTGAGCAGATAGAGAACAATTCCAGGTCATGATTTGAAACTAGGATAGAAAGATCTGCTGAGAGATTACACGTGAACAAAAAGCGAAGTGCAAAACAGTCCAAGTTGAGCCCATTAATGTTCTTTTCCAGGCACAGACACTGAAGTCACTCTTAGTTTTATTTATAGAATAAAAACAGCATTCCAGGACATTCTAGCTTGTTACAGAATAGGAGCATCACTCAATGTTAAGAATATATAAATTTGTTTCCCCAAATTTGGTATCGATTCACTTCCTGTTCATGGAGAACTGGTTCAAAAGGCCCATGTTAATCGTTTTAAATTTCAGTTGTAGAGCATTATGGGAGTTGTAGTTTCAAAATTACCTATATGAAGAAACAATATAGAATTTTCCATAGTATTATCCAGGCTTGCAAAATTTCATTTACTTGTCAAAAAAATCATTTGCTCCAGACAAATAATTGAAAGAAATTCTACAAGAGATGTCAGTCAGTCTGTCTATCTCTTTATAGCAAGAGGTGACACCAATTGCAAACTTAGCTTCCAGGATATAGCACTACAGTTAGCTTCTTTCCTTCTCCTTCCACAAAATGCCCAGGCATAAAAATAAGGGATCCTGTATGACTAATACTACTAGCCGGTAAATATTCACTACACATCCAGCATCATCCTGTGCATTAGCAACAATGGTCAATGAACTTTACTTCACATCCAACATCATTGTGAATGTTAGCAACAGTGGACAGTCAACATCTTTACACATTCAGTATCATTGTGAGCCTTAGCATCAGTAGTCAGCAAACTTTACTACACATCCAGTATCATCGTGAGCCTTAGCTGTAATAATCAGTGAACTTTCAATACACACAAAATAATGCCCTGAGAAATCAGACTCTGCTCTGAGCCATTGTCAGAGTACAGTTCCTAATGCACAGGGATTTGAGAGATTTTTATAAATATATTTAATATGATAGAGTATCAATATTGAATCATTGGTTTATGTTTGGATAAACAAAGAGAAACTTTAAAGAAGTCAAACCAAAGCAAACACATTTTTAAGTGAGAAAGTAAAAGAATAATGTCCATCAAAAGCCTTGGTGACCACTAAACAGGTAAAGAGTTTGTCTCCAAGAATTCAGTGGTGATGGGATAAACTTGCCATTAGGGGGGAGATCAAATGCCAGTGTTTTTGATTAGATAATTGTACACTTTACCCTTTCCATAGCTCGCATAAGGGTCTTTTGCTTTTGAATACATGTATCATGACACTCTTGGTTGCTTATTGGTTATTTCTCTTGACAACTTGAACCTGAGCACTAAATCCCACTGACAACAACTATCTGTCAAAAAATAAAAATAAAAAGAGGAAATTAAAAAAAATAAGATTTGATGTATTTAGGTTTCATTATAGAAGCACTTATAGTTGAAAAAATATGTACCTGTCAAGATTTCAACATCTCGCTGGGGATGCAGGCAATACTGTTGTGATTTTAGAACCTGGGTGACAAATACAGGCTTCAGTAGTAAAGACAAATCAAGGGTTTTCCCATACCCCGTCTTTTTTAATTCTTTTTTTTCCTTCCAGCTTTGACAGTCATACATAACAATTTGAGACCTAAGTGCCACTTTGATGCACTGTTCCATTATTAAGCGGCACAGTCACTATAGGACAGATGACGGCCCGTACTCAAGTCACTGTGAATTAAACAGCACTGTGCTACAGAGAAGCCAGGTGGCCCAAAGAATTCTATAACATTTCTTAACATAATTAAAACTATGCTTCTGACCTTAAAAGTATATAATTTAAAATAATCTGGAGTAGTAAATTGTAAACTAGGAAAAAAAACAAAATATTTTTTAGCAATATTGTCAAAGTTTATAGAGATCACTTAAATATACTGGTCAACATTTCAAACCAATAATTACTAATTTTAGATATGTATGCTTGATAGGTATTGAGGAAGAAGAAAGAAAGAAGGAAGGAAGAAAGGAAGGAAGGAGAAGAGAAATGCAGACTATAAGTTCATGTGGTTTTTAATTAAAATAAAATGAATGTTTATTATATGACTGCAGTTCTTTTACCATATTAATAGAAGAGTATTTCAAGAGTATTTCTTTAAACCTAAAATGTAAGAGTTTCCACTAAAGTAATATTGACTTAAAGTACTTAAATTAATTCTTTTGTCAATATCTCTACAGTAAATCAATACCCTTAGAATTAAACAACAGCTTATGTCAGAAGGCAGCTAATCTGGGTAATTTTTAGTTACAGCTCATTAATCAATCCATCACTACTGGGGAAAACATAAAAGCAAAGCAACAAGAAGTTTATAATAATATCAGGAAACAGAAGTTTAATATATCTATAGAATTTCTTATAGTGATCCAGCGAATGAATGACTGCAAAGCTGCACTACTGTAACTCCTTAATGAATTTTTGTTAACAAAATCAAATAATCACTTCTGTGAAATCTACAAAATAAGAAACTTCAGTGCTTAATGCACTCCAGAGCATAATCACAAAGTGTGAATTTTCTTTACAGATATCCAAAGTAATGGAGTTACTGTCCAAACATTGATTGCTGTGTGTTCATAGCAAAAGGCAACAAGAAAAGTCTAGTGATCTATAAGTTCTGATATATTTGTTATCTCCTCGAGCTTCTGATTCATTCAAACTGATGAGTAAAATGAGAATTAGAAGTTCTGTGTTCAACACTCCAAATTTTGTGTGCTTTCCCTCAATATCTTTCAGCAGTAGATAGACAAAGCTGAATTATTTTCTTCTTTAATATTCAGTCCCACAATGCAAGAAAAAAGTGAAGAATAAATACACTTTCTGTGTCATTTAGTGTGATGGTCTAGTGCTGTAGCCCTGTGAAAAACAGCCCAAAGTAAATATAATATTTCTGATGCACTTAAATAGAGTTGTTAAGGAAAAAGAGCAATTTCATCAGTTTCTCACTTTACACTTCTGAAGTGCTAAAGGAGTTTTTAAAAGAGAGAGAAAAAGTAATTATGGGAAATAAAATAAAATTTTCTTAGTTACAATTCCTGGCCCTTAGCTGATTGCAGTAAATTATAAATTATGCAGTCAATGTAGGCCAACAAAAGAAGACATCTTCAAATCTCAGGCAAAGGTAATTACTTAAGTCGGCTGAATGTTCCCTTTTCATAGAGTGTGATCTCAGTCTGACAGCTCACACTGACAGATGACCTTCTCGGCAACGTTCTTATCCTCCGGATCATGAGCGGTGTGCCTCTCTCCCTGAATATCTCTATATATTTGTGACACTAAGCTTTCAAATACAGCTATTGACAAATCAGAACATCAGTCTAAGCGCTGGTCTTCCCATCACTCACAATAAAGTAGCTATCACTTGCGGTGGTGTAGAGCAAGCACATCTCTGAAAAATGAGTTCTCACCAAGTGCTAATTTGACACAGCTCGCTTGCCTTTCCATAATTGCTCTGTCATTGTCAGTTGGCAGTTCGGGCTCATTCCTGGAAGCTGTGCCGTACAATTGGATACAATTACTCCCATTTACCACCACTATTATGCCACTGATGTTGCCCAGTCCGCATATTGACATGCCTCATTAAACCTGGATGCGGGCCATTAATGAACATTGTTAGCATTTCTCTTAAACTTTTTTGCCTCTAATAAACAGTCAGTGTTCCATGAAGGAGCACTGCCATCCTTGTGATATGATATTTATTATCTTATGGGGGAAGGGGACTCTGCAAATGGAAAGTCTCCAGATGCTGAGAGAGCCAGATCCACAGATAGATCAGTGGAGAATAGCAGCGATCAGCAGGACCTTCCTCCATCAGGAGCATCCTACCATTAACCGAGTGACCTCTTCTATCCAAAAGAAGACAAGTAGAATAAACACCAACACCCCAGAGGTGCCCATACCACAGCAGGCTTCTCAAGGTTGCATCATTGCCAACACCTCTCTCTAGCCCTCTCCCACCCCCAGGTGGTGCTATGTGCCATGATGAAGTTAATTTTGCCCTGGGTCTTCAATCCATTATGTCCAGCTAACTTCAACGCACATTTTTATTCAGAGATAATTATGTGTTGATCAGAGAAGTCAGTGGCTGTCACCCATATAGCAGGCACACCTGCAGTGTGACATAGGTGGTAACGATGGCATGCTCTTGAGCTGTCATGACACGGACAGGGACTTTATTATGTATATGTCATCATTTCTCTTAAGAAAATTATACTTTCCCACACAATGGCAGTAATGAACCCTTGCAACACTCCCATAAAACTCATTTGCAGTTATATTCTTGACCTTCATTAAATACAGAATAAACATATAGAAACAGCTATAAATACACAAGAGGCACCATGCCTCTAAGGGTTTATAAATAACTTTATTGCTCTAGGAAAAGTATGAATTACCAAATAGGAAGTAGGCAGCCTTTACATGTAAACTTAAAATATTTTAAGTGGAGAGAAATCTAGCTACTTATTTATTAGTTAACTTTTCTATAATTATAATAAAAATATTTATTCAGCTGAAGCTATTTGTTGAAACAGGTGTTTAGCTAGTAAGTGGTTTTACCTGATAAACTAACAATGAGTCTCAGTTGTGTTTTGTAATGTAATTGACCCAAAAACTAAAGGAAAAGACTCATGTAGACAGTGATGATTTCTAATGATCATTGCATTAAACTTTAAACAAAATTTTCTTCAAAACAATTTCTGTACACTAATCAAATTAACATG
Organism: Cricetulus griseus; assembly: GCF_003668045.3. NCBI lineage: Eukaryota > Metazoa > Chordata > Mammalia > Rodentia > Cricetidae > Cricetulus > Cricetulus griseus. The sequence continues at coordinate 209,928,716 of NW_023276806.1, forward strand.
TATATATCTTTAACAACAAAGACAGCAGAAAATTGACAGGTAATTTCTTTAGTTGGAGATTTGTTCATAATACATAGAATGAATAAATGTATTTTTCAAATATAATACAATTGAGCTCAAGGGCTCCTTCAACTCACTCTCACCCCTAGTTTCCCTGTGCTTTAGAAATTACCCCCTGGTTAGTTAGTTAATTGCCATCTAGTTAGTTGCTTATAGAACTTGATCATTTTACTTGTGAAAATAGAGAATGAAATTGGTGAATAAAAATAAAATGATTGATTATTTTTGGTTAGAGTTTTGTTATTTGGTAAAGGGAAACTACTGTGGTTTGAATTATCTTAAGTATATATCTGTTAACATAAATCTTGCAATATTTACTATAGGACATTATTGAACTTGTTATTAATTTAATTACTATTAAGCTCAAAACTGCCCCACTTTTCCCTGATGTTCAAAGCCTGTGGGAATGGGCTGGGTGGTGTTGAGATGTGGACAGCCTGCTAGGGTTTCATTTTAGTGAAGGAGAAGGACTATATTATCTGTTGTGGTCATGTTCTTGTTTGCATATCATAAATGTGAGAGATGAATTCCACTGAGCATTTGTGTGGTATTTCATGGGCAGAAGAGATGTCACTGGAGCAGGGAAAACCATATAATCTGATAATGTGGAAAAGCATACCTGGCTGAGTCAAGACACACTGAGAAATGGCCAAGGAATGGATTCAACTTGCTTCAAATCTTCTTTCTTAAATAATTAGAAAGTTTTCTTTATGCTTATGTTGTGATTTTGGAGGAAGTATTGTCTTCTTTCCTTCAATATGATTGTTTGATTGCTTATGTTTCTAGGCGATCAAACCCAGAAACACACATGCTAGGCAATTGCTCTACCACTGAGGAATACCCCCAAACAGAATGAGATATTTTAATACTAGATTCTTTCATCCAAAAAATACTTAGTAAGTACCAAACATTGATGTAAACCTGGTGAACACAATAATAATAATAAAAAAGATGATGCAAACTTCTGTATACAAGTAGCTTGCAATTCTGGTGTTTAGACAACAAATAGCCAATTCAGTTTATTACCTTATCTATGATAGGATGGTAAAAACTTTAAAAGCCAACCACAGAAGGACTGTGGGGAGAATTGGGAGGTTTCAAGCTTAGAGAGGGGGTCATCAGGAGCTTCACAGAGATGCTGACATTGGAGATAACGGGAGTAATGTACAGATGGATACTCAAGAAGCTAGTGTGCCACAAGGAAATGATTGTGAAGAGCAAGGGGAAGAAGCATGACCCACTTGTCTGTGGAACAGCCAGGAAACCAGTGGGACTGGGAACTGAATGAGATGAATTAGAAGAGGGCAACTGGAAAACAACTAGCTGTGACCATGCATTCTCCTCAGGGCATAGTCTTGGTTATTGGTTGCTATTTTATATACTTTTAAAGGAGGGTAACATTTTGAAACAGGGATTCATACCACTCAAATGGGCCTCAGTTTCCGTATTTAGTGAAGATAACCTTGAACTTCTGATCCCCTTGCCTGTGCCTCTTAAGCAGTGGGATTACAGGTATGCACTCACTCTGCTAGCTTTTCAGTAATCTTCAAGCTACACTCAAACCATGGCCCTATTATCTCTGGCAGAGGCCTGAATCAGAAAGAGGTAGCTAGATCATTACTCGAATTCTAGAAGGAGGAATGCCAATAGAGGCAAAGTCCAACAGAAGTTTTCTCTTTCTGATGACAGTAAGATCGAGTAGAACTAAGCATCAATCTGTTCAGTGTTACTGTATTACACACGGCCCTAAACACCATGCACAGATCAGCAATGGTTTGTGAATTCGTATTTTCCTTCAGAGACTAATTTAGCTGGCAGAGTTAAAGACATTTGAGACTAATTTTGCATAATTTCTGTTTTCTTATAGCATATTGAGCAGAAAATTTCCATGAAGCGAGAAAAAATGTTAACAAACACATTCTATCTATTGCTCTCCCACTACTCATTTCTTAAATATATGAAAGGAACATATTCGGCTTACTGTACTCACTGGTTTGAATTTTGCCAATTTGCCAATTTGTTGTCTTTTATCGTCTATGTGGCTAAGACTTATTATAAATTAGCTGTTCTGGTATATCTTAATAATCATAAGGCAGCATTCACATTTTATTTAATACGTATAAGCATTTTGTATCATTGTCAAATGAACATCATCAGTTACCTCTGATTTTTCATAGTTCTCATATATTGTGTTGCTCTCTATTTTTTGATTGAGTTTAGTGTGGGGATATATACTGTGGTCAAAGGGCAACCTATGGGAGTTGCATTTCGCCTTCTACAGCATTGGTACCCAGGATGAACACAGGTTGTTAGGCTTGGTGACAGTTTCCCTACACATTGAGCCATCCAACCAATGTAAGTAGGGAGCTGATTGGGCAGCAGTGAGGTGAGACTTTTTCTCTCTCTCCCAACACTAAGATTTAAACCCAGCGCCTTGTGCCTGCCATGCAAGCACTCTACCTTTGAGCTGTGTCCCCTTCCCATTTTTATAGTTTTTTAAATATTTAAACCTTTGCTGCTGTGAATAAATAGTCAAACCCATACAAACAACTGGTAATATAAAAATTCCTATAAACCAATTGATGTACCATATAATGGAATACGTAAATAATTTACATGTCACAGAGTAGAGGAATGTAGTGTTTTGATGTCACTGCTTTCCAGTCATATTTTGTTCTACATTTATAAATTAACAGGAAGATCTTGGCACACCAATTAATGTTTTTCCATTCATTAACACAAGTAATCACAATTTGCATTCTAAGTATATGGATAAAATGGTTTTACCACCATGATAATCACAATAAAAAACACATCTGCAGAATACATCTGAAATGCACTATAATGCCTAAGATCTGTTTTTTTTTTTTTTTTACTATTATATTGCAGGAACATTCTTTAATCTTTTACCATTGTTTGTGCATATGTGTCTACATGCTGTTTGTGTGTGTGTGTGTTGAGGAAACACATGACATACTGCATGTTTGGAGTTCAGAGAGACTTTGTAAGCTCAGTTCTCTCGTGGATGCTGGGATTGAACTCAGGTTGCAAGGCTTGTGTGGGAAGCTCCTTCACTGCCCCTTCATCTTGCAGCCCAACAAGAAAGTTTTGTGGCTGTAAGACACCTTTTATTAATTTACAAATTCATTTCTATAGAGGATGAAATACTTCCAAGCTTCCAGTCCTAACAGTGAAGATAAAGGGGAATCATTCTTAAAAGTCAACACATGTAGACTCCAGCCAGGGAAGCAGGTAGGCTAATTGCAGAGCTTCATTTCTACCTCTGCTCCTCCAAATCCAATTCCTCAGCTCTGTAGCAGACCACCTGCTATGGCCACCCTCCCTGCCTGTCCCCATCTCCAGTGGATCACATAGAGTTTCTTTCCTAACCTTTCTTCCCCAAATCTATCATTTTATCTCAGGCCACAACTTCATCAGGCCATTCCAGCTAGGAAAGCAGAGAGACTGACTGTGGTCTTCAACTCTTCCTTCTCTCTTTCAAATCTAGTCCCCCAGTTTCACTTGTCTTCTCCTCTTCTCTGCCCCCACCTCCAGTGGATAACAAAGATCTCCTCCAACTTTCCTCCCCAGTCATCCTGTTACCACAGGCCCCAATTCCAACAGGCAGTCGCTGGGAACCTGCCAGCCAGCCAGCCTGCCAAAGAAGCAAGCAGGCCAGCAAAGCAGAGCTTCCTCCTAAAGCAGATGAGAACAAATGAGAACCCACAGCCAAATATTATGCAGAGTGAGAGACCTTGGAACATTCAGCCCTAAATGTCTCCATAAAAACTCTCCCACAAGGGTCAGGGAACCCCAAAGAGAGGTAGAAGAATGAAATGGTCAGAGGGGCTGGAGGACGCCAAGAAAACAAGGTTGTCATTCCATGAACAGGGCCTGTACTGGTCTGCACAAGATGGGGTCCTACTGTTGAAAGAAGTAGACTCAGGGTCCCATCCATGCCCCAGATGATATCTACAATTGGTAACTCCTTGCAAATAAAAATTTTGTTTCCTCCAAGGAAGTCTCACTGGGGAAACAAACTACTTTAAGGATAAGATTTCATGTCCACCAGTAGATAGCAAGTGGAAAAGAGAATCAATGGCACGTATGGAGGTCTCACAATGTCATAACACATTTTTCTTTTTAAATTTTATCTTATTATTTCTCATTTTATTTTATTACATATATATTTACTTTTATTTATTACACACACACACACACACACACACACACACCACACACACACACACACACATATATAATATATATATATATATATATATATATATATTCTTTTCTCTTTTAACCATACAGGTCTTTTAAGTATATATTATGGTTTCTAGTTTAATGATTTTATGGGATTACTGAGTGTGAGAAGACTCAATATTCTCTTGGACTCTTTCCTTCTGTTTGTGTGTTCTAATTTTAATGTGTTAGTATTATATTATAAATTATATTGTATTATAATATCTCATTTTGTTTTCTTATTGGCCCTTTGAAGCCTTTTTATTTTCTAATGAGAGACAGAAAGGACAGGTAGATCTTGATGGGAGAGTAGGCGGAGATGAGGTGAGAGGGTTAGTGGGAGGGGAAACCATAATCAGCATATATAACATGAGAAAAAGGAAAGAACACTGAATATAGAACAGGGAAAAAGTGACTTATTTTACAGATACAATATAAATGGAAGTCCTGTCTTCCTTGCTTTAAGGAACATGCCTAGGTTTACTCAAAAATTGATTGTCATTAGAATTGTTGCATCCATATTTCTGCTCTGGAAAGATATATACTTAAATTTGAAGATTAACTTAATATGTGTGTCAAGGATGACACAATTTGCTTACTTCTAAATAAGACTCAACACTTTTGCCATCTGATTCACTTCTCTTCATAACAAAAAGCTTGCAGGAGAAATTTCCATTATTCTTTACACATTTCTTATTTCTTCTCAGCTATAGCCAATTACACACCATTTCATTCATTTTATGGCAGTAATTGAATGGTTTTATCATTTTCTACAAAAACAGATGCTAAAAACATATACCAGGTTCAAGTAGATCTAATGTAATGTCTTGGTCTGGACGAGAAGGCAGTGTGCTTGCCCTAGAGCTTCATGACAAGACTCATGGGTGGGACCCATATCAGGAGAACAGAACCAATTCGTGCAAGTGTCCTGCAAACTTCCATGTGCATGTGTGCACCCCAGAGCACACTCAATGTATGTAATTAAAAATAATATCGTAATACTTGTGGGAAGAGGAATAGTAAGCGGAATTCTTACCAATAGAAATTTCTCAATCTGTCACATTTGTATGAGAAAATGAAAACTACTCTCAGCATTCTAAATTACATATGAAACAAAAGTTAGTACGTATAGGGCACGATGAATAAGTAGGTGAAGGTACTTCTTGCCTTCAATCCTGATGACATATTGATCCCTGGGTCTGATGTGGTGGAGAGAACTGACTCCTACAAATTCACCACCTCTGTGGTCAGCAAGCAAGCTCACACACACACACACACACACACACACACACACACACACACACACACACACACACACACACACACACACACCTAAATATAACAAAATATCTTGGGGACTGAGGAGATGACTTGGCAGTTAAGAGCACTTGCTGCTTTGGCAGAGGACTCAGCTTTGAGCACCCATGTGGCAGGTCACAACCATCTGTAACTCCAGTTCCTGGCGATCTGACACCCTCTTCTTGCCTCCCCCTGCGTCACTAGGGCAAAACATACATACAAGTACTAATAGATAAAATAAAAGTAAATAAACCTTTAAAAAATTAAAAGTTAGTATATCCAAATTCAAGGTTAGAAATTAGAATACAATGATTAAGAAGCCAGTTGGAAACATAGTCCAAAATTAAAAACAGGGAAATAAACCCTGACAATGTGAACAGATATTAGAGGAGGAATAAGGGAAACCCCCCTACCCCGAGGAGAGAAGAGAAGCAGGCTGAGTCTGTACTCTCTCTTCCAACTTCAGGATGTCACCGCTGAAAAAGACCTTCCAAAACCATTTGTCTCAGATACTTCCCACCTGTTTCCTTTCTACTTAGCACAAATTGAAATCCTTGCATGGGAGGTTGAAAAGCTACAAATAGAGGATGCACTATTTCAAAAATGCTTAAAATTAAAGCGCCAAATAAACTTAAAAAGAAGGGTTAAAAACTCAGCCGCTTGTGGTTACTTCAAACATGCTTTTATCATGAAATCCTATAGCTTTACAAAAATAGCAGTCCACCTTTCCTCTAATAGTAAGAAAGCTGCACAAGTGAACATCCACTCGGGTACTATTAACGCCAAGTTCATTGTCTTCCCATATTTTACCTAAACGTATTTGTTACAAGTTTCAGTTCATGTGATATCACTATGTGAGAAATGTGACTGGGATGAGGAGGGCACATCACTCCTTGTCTTACATGCAATGTGCTGCTAAGTTTTCCATACACTTATTCCTTCCCAGAGTTAAGGTGCTCCTAGTATGAGCTGTTCTCTGAATGAGACTTTGTAAGAACTGATGCTCAACAATGAATTGTTATAGAAAGGTATGTTTTCAATGAACATGAATGCTGTTGTTTGCAGCCAGTTGTGAGTGGCTGGGAGGCAAGCCAAAGCAGCTCACGGCAGAAAATCTGAACACCAGACCCTTATAGTGAATGATTAGTTAACATCATTTTAATGATGAATTAATGAGCAGTAAAAGCATTCTAATTCCAGTATGTGCAGAACCTTCCCTTTAAAGACAGAAGACTAAGGGACGGCATCCCCGACCTTTTTGATACTGTCAAAGGTTGGGCTCACTGCTCTGAATGCCCAATCTGTCTTTCAAGGTTAACTACACATGCCATGCTGGGAAATGAAACAATTACTAACGAATTTTATAGGTATATTCTGTCAAATGTAAAAGGCAATCAGAAGTCGAAAGGAAAATTATGCCCAGAGAATGCATATAAGAAAAAGGAAAACCCAGAATGTGTGTGTGACTGTCTCTGCATATTTCCTAAAAGACAGCTTTGGAAAGCAACAACTTGAAAATTTCTGCAAAAAACTGCATGAATGGAAATCTTGGTATCAAAGGAAGGGAGTACCCGGCTTCTGGGAGCAGGACTATGCTGGAAAAGGATGGCACCTAATCATGTGGGCACCACGGGCACAGCAAGGCACGGTGATTCATTATGCTGTAATTAACTTTTAATTAACTTTACTCTGCTTTACTTATTTTAGAAAATTAAATAAACTTCATTTTATTGCTCACACTAAACCAATGAGCAGAAGCCACAGTTCTGTTCTAATTAAAATAAGCAGTTGAGCAAAATTGTGTGTAAAGCATAATGAAGAACTGTTTCTGTCCAATTGATAGATTTCTTCTGTTCTGAAACACTTTGATAGGTTTTTCAAGGATTCCATTAGCTTGGCACTGAAGGATTCTAAAATATGTGATTTAAGAAATAATATTATAGGCCAGTCTTAAGTATGGGGCATAATTGATTAAAGCTTATTAAGTCACATTTCAAATTGGGTGATTAAGGAAAGTGTGTGTGTGTGTGTGTGTGTGTGTGTGTGTGTGTGTGTGTGTGTGTGTGTGAGAGAGAGAGAGAGAGAGAGAAGAGAGAGAGAGAGAGAGAGAGAGAGCAAGAAAGGTGGGCAGAAGGGTACAGAAGAGGAGGGAAGAGGAAAGAATAAAAGAAATATTTTGAAATTGTGATATATTGGCAACCATAGAAATGATCATTGCTGTGGAGAAGAAAAAAAATAAGTCACAAAGCTAACAGTAAAGACATATATATATATATATATATATATATATATATATTATATATATATATAAAACTTATTGTAAAATATTTCTTACATGTTGTGGCATGATCCTAGGACAGTCGCCTGACTTCTAACTGATCTAATTATGGGTCATAAAGATACACTGGACAAAGAATCAGTATTTTTTAGCTGGGTGGTGTTGGCACACACATTTAATTCGGGCACTTGGGAAGCAGAGGCAAGTTGATCTCTGTGGTCTACAAAGCAAGTTCCAGGTCAGCCATAGCTGTTACACACAGAAACCCTGCATCAAAAAAAACAAAAAAACAAAAAAAAAAACAAAAACAAAACAAAAAAAAACCAAAAAAACCAAAACAAAGAATCAATTATGTTTTTGCTGTAATGTTCTTGCATAAAGTCAAATGAAAGCAGTGAGTGGTGGCTCATATATTTAGTCCTAGCACTCAAGAGACAAAGGCGGGTAGGTAGATCTCTGATTTTGAGGCCAGCCTGGTCTGTCAAGTGAGTTCCAGGACAGCCTCCAAAGCTACACAGAGAAAGAAACTCTGTCTCTAAAACAACAAAAACAACAGAAAAAGTCAGCTGCAATTGTTCTTTTCATCTCAGCACCTAAAGAGTTGAGACACTTTCTGTTTGTGGAATTCTTAAGGCATATAAAGAACATCTATGAAACAGTATTTAATTCACTCAATTAAGAACTTTCAACTTCCTTGTTCATACTCCTTTTACTGGACAGTTCTTAACAGCAAGCAAGTGATGGTTCATTGAAGTTTCAGATTATGAAATCTATATTTTTGCATCCCTCTTAGTGCCATGATTTCTATCTCCTCCATTTTCTTCCCCCAAATCTATCTTTTCTTTAATATGTGATGTTTAGAAAAACATTCCTTTTTGTGAAGATATCCTCCTTCTGTTTTCACTTTTGTTTCTTCTGACCTACTTTTTCAGCAAGAAGGCGTTGGGATCCAGGTTCTTCTCTGTGAAGCAGTGATGTGGGGATGTGGGCAAGTGAAGACAGTCCTAGGTCCTCTCCTGGACTGGATGAAATTCCTCTCATCTGAAACTTTCCCACATTCTTTAATCTATGGACTGCCCAGAGGTGTCTAGAGATGCACTTTTATTTATTTATTATTATTGTTGTTATTATTTCCTATTTCACTTCTGTAGAGTGAATTTGTGAAATGAATGTACAACAAGTTCAAACTTAATATCAGGGTGACACATCTGTAGTCACAACTCGTTTTTCCCTTTCCTTTTAGCACATGTGCAAAGAAAGTGGCAAGCCTCTAGAGCCATTCCCTGAACACTAAGACTCCCAAGCTACAGCAGAGCCACTCAAGAGGAAATGTGGAGGAAGCAAACAAACTTTAAATTTGAGCTCTGTCATCTGCAATAATAAATAATTAATTGTTCATTGTTTAATTGGAGGGCTAACATTCATTTACTAGAATTTTTAAGAGTAATATATACATTTTATTAATAGATTTTCTTTATCCTCACTTAGGAACATTCACAGAGAAAGAAACAGATTTTCCATAGGGAAATAATTATGAATATTTATGTAGAAATGGACTGAAGCTGCATCGTAAGTTGAAATATAAAATGTATGCCATTTGAGGAGCTTGCTATTCAAATAAAAAGTATAAATGGCTTAGTTGTCATCAACTCCAGCGACATGCTCTGCATTTTTCTTTATCAGATATAAGTACACAGCTGATTATTGGGGATGATTAAATGTCCAACTCAAGTAGAAGAGTTGGTGATGGTATTTATGAATGCTGTTTGTTTGGCTTGTCTCTACAGTACTGAGAGTCGAAGCCGGGCATGTGTAGCAAGTGCTCTACCAGTGAAGTAGGCACCAGACCCTGACATTTTCTCTTGCCATTCACTTTGACTCTTTTCCAAATTTTGGTGTCAATTTTTAGATGGGATTTTCTGCAGAACTGTACATAACAGAATAAATGATGGCAAGCTTTTAACGCATCCTGACCCATGTCTTTTCATGTCCTGGGTGTTTCCTGTTCTCCCTACGTCATTTCTGATTTACTCTCTATGCTACAGATACATCATTTCCAACCTTCTCTAAACTTTATGCATCGTCCTTGATTTTTATTTTTAATGCCATCCTCTCCCTGCTGCAGAGGATTTCTTAATATATCGTGAGGCTGAACGTTCTCTTCTTTAGCTTCAGATCAGTGCCTTTTGTCCTTCTGTCCCCTGGTGCTCTGAATCATCCCATTCTTTCATTTATACAGACACTGGCATGGTATTTATAGACTGCGATCAACCCCCCTCTACATCTTCTACCCTCTTGACTATATAAATGTCTATGACCCGATATCTCATCCAACACATTATTGGCATCACTTTTGTCCTGTCTTTTTTATTGTTAACTTTCCATTAACTCCCTCAGCTCTTCTCCACTTTACTACTGCCATAATAAATAGCAATGATTCACTTATTTTTTTTAATCTTACACTATGGAAACTTTATCATTCAAAAAGAAAGATTTGTTAAAGTATCAAGATACATATTTGTATGAACTGTAGTTATTCTCCAGTTATTTATTGATTATGCTGTATAGAGATTCTTAAAATTTTGGTTTCTTTTCTGGAAGAGCCCTAATTCTGTTAGTTACAAGGAAATCTTTGCATTAACTCTACAAAGAGCTTCACATCCTTGATGATTTGATGAATACAACTCAAAAAATACCTTCTAGTTTACATTCATGTATAAACTGAAGTAAATTGACTTTAGATAAAATTACTTATAAGGCTTCCATCTTTCTACATTTTAATTGACTATTTCTGAACTTCAATACTAGCAAGTACATGCATTTTATACATATATGATTATATTTTTCATATCTATGTGCATACTTACATATGTATGTTAAAAAGCAGTTATAAGCACCTTATTGAAGTTTTAAATGTATTTTAAAATAAGGATTTTGGAAAATTCAGTTGGGAAATTTATTTGCCTTACTCGTAAAAATCAAATCAAGTACAATATAGTGAAGTAGATATTTAACTGGAAATATTTTTATTAAGCTCATTCCTTGTCTTGAATGCATTGGGGGCAGAGACAAGCATTGGATATATGATTTGCTGAGTTTAATTAAGGACTTTGAGTACCGGAGATGCCAACTGTCTTTTTTATATTATTTGATTATAGTATATGGTTATATTAAAAATTTATGACAGTAAAAATCATAATTTTATGCTAAATTTGGGTTCAGATATTTATAAAAGCTCTGTAATTAATGTGCTAACACTCCTCTGACATTGTAAGTAAAAACAGAATAAGTTTCAGAGACACAGAAAGTGGCCTTCTTAAGAAACTCTACACTAACCAATGGTATCTGTTGAATGATTCATTGATAAAAACAATATGTATCTTTTGGGATCGCCTCTGTGGCTATGAGGGTTCCTTGTTTTTGAGGTCAGTTGTAGGATTAGAGATTTTTGTTCACTTCCCCATCATAATGACATCATCTTATTTATTTTGATTATTCTCAGCTCCACATACATTTTTTTTGGATCCTTGCCACCTTGCAGGCTTTCTGTAACATCACCTGGGCTTAGAAACTTAGAAACAAAACACAAAATAGTCAGTTCCCACCTGCCCTATATCAAATTAGCTAGTATCTTTAATACTGCAAGAAAATTATCCTCAAATATATTCAGACCACAGCAATACAAGTAGCCAATTATTTACTGTGATCAAGACAAATATTTTCTGTTTAATACCAATGTATTTTTACAACAAATCAGTTGCTTTTATATGCCATATTTCTACTGTAAAAAAAAAACAGGGTATCAGTTTATTAGAGTTCTGTCTTAAAAGCTAATGGAAAGTGATTAATCATTATGTCAATTTTATATTAAGTATTCATTTTGACATAACCCTCCTTCTTCAGTCATCACCATTTTAAAAAAATTACACCAATACAATGCTTTCCAAAATGAATTTGTTATGATTGATGATGTCAAAGGAGGAACAACCAACTAGAACTTGAAATAAGGCCTTATAAGTCTGAAACAATACTAATACTAATACTACTAATAATAATAATAATAAAACTTGAAGTTAGGATTTTCAGGTTGTTGCAAACTGAGAATGGCTAATTGTCCTCAAAGTCTAGACGGCAATGGAAATGTGGACATTCTGTTCTTGGCAGCAACTGCCGAAGCCAGAAATTACAACATCAAAATGAGGACCAGGAGACTGATGATGTCTATGACCTTTCTGTGTCAAACATTTGGAGTTAGTATGCCAAAATATAGGAGAATATAAGGAAATATTCAAAAAGTCATGACCAGGTATTTCATTTTGCAAAAGGATGACCAAAATAATCTAAAGTATATGATAAAAAAAGGATTATGTTCTGTGTCCTTCATCTTAGTATACACCATTGATAGCATAACCAGAGGGATATAAAATGTCTCTAGCAGAAGTCAGGATTATGGGAAAATGTATTATTAGAAGGGGCCTAGGTTGTTACTCCTTTGTTTTGATACTTGCATAATGTTTGTGGCATTAAAATTCCTAGTACTTTTCCAGTCCTTTCAGACATAATGAGCTTCTACTGTGTACCAACAACAGGACTAGACATTGGTGAAAAATAAAATGAAGAAATGTAGCATTTCTCTTTCAGATTTATAATGCATAAATAGATACAGATTCATTAACAGAAACTAACACAGAAATATAATTAATGCATAATGTGAAGAAATGCCAAGTAACATACCCGTATATAAATGACTGTTGACCTAATTTATAGGAGCATAGAAAACTAAATTTATGTCTCAAGAACATGCAAGAAGAAGTCTATTTCAGGCAGAGGACAAACTATGGGCATAATAGAGACAAAAGAGCAACAACAACAGTAAAACCTATTGAGCTCCAATAGAAATTTTAGTTCATATATTTGAAAATCTGTCTAGACACCCCTGCAAGTACCATTTGAGGCATGTACTGAAGATGGGTGTGCAAGGCAGAGAAATTGTCAAGTTTGAGGAATCAGAAAGAATAGGCAATCCCAAAGAAAGGTGACAAGGGAGTTCATTATGGCTTATAACTAGAAATAATAAAGTTGGTGAGAATTGTAAAGTGGGACTGGGCAAAGATGAGTAAGTTATGAAGTTACCACTATGATGAGAAAGTATAATTGTCATATAATTAATAACAATCAAATGAATGTAAAAAGGCAATAATTTATCTTTTTACAATTTAAAAACTAAAATGTACAGTTGGAGAAAATAGCTGTGGATATAGTAGATGATTGAATTCAAGGAAGATTGGTGACAATGAGTCTTATTATGTGCTTTTTCCAGGAGTTCAAATTTATGACAGGAGAGATATGTGTTCAGAAAGATAGGCAGGAATTGGAGGACATGTTAGAGCTAAAATAGGTGAAGCACCCTCTATGGACAGTAGTAGCAAGAATGGAGAAAAATAAAGGCTTCTAGATCTATAAAAGTGGTAAATTGAACATTGTGTAGATTCTTTAGACAGATCATGTCCTGGTACAACCCAAAGCTTCTGAATGAGACACAGTAAAAATTTTCTCCCATAAATAGAAAGAGGCAGATGGACCATGATATGTCGGTCACTTTTGGACTTATTCAGCTTAATATTTCTTCTGATACATGGAGGAAAACTGAATTGTTCTGTAGCTCACACAGGAAGCCTGGTTAGTATGATATGAATAGTATTTCTCTAGAGGGAGATTGAAGGCAAAGTAATGACCCCACATGCCCCTGTAAAGACTGTAGGATGAGTAGATGTCTTTAGAAAGCTCAGGGAATGCCAAAACATGCAGAGATTCAGGAAACAGAGTATTTGCAATGGTGTAAGTGAAATGAATGCCAGAAATTCTAATGTCACGGATATTAAGAAAGTATCGAAACAAGGGAGTAATAAACCATTTTGAGTGACATACAGACATGAAGAACCTGAAAAGAGACTCAATAATTAAAGACATTTACTGCTCTTCATAGGACCCAAACTGAAATCCTAGTAACCACATGGTGACTCACAATGTGTAACTCCTGATCCAGGTTGTTGGACACCCCTCCTCTCTCCTCCATGGGCACTGCACACACAAGGTATATATACATACACGCTGCTAAAACACTCACACATAGACAAAAAGAAAGTTGAAGAAGACAAAAATTCAATAGTATGAAAGGCACTAACTAGACTGACATCACAGGGTTTGTGAATGTGTGAGTGTGTGTGTGTGTGTGTGTGTGTGTGTGTGTGTGTGTGTGTGTGTGTGTGTGTGTGTGTGTGTTAATGCTGTTTGTGCATATTGGTTTACATGTCATAGTGCATGCTGTTTGAGACTATTTTTATTGTTCACCTTGTAGGTTCCTTGGTCTTCAATCCCTGAGGATACTTACTCTTCTTTCTACTTTCCCCCTTCACCCCTCAGGAGCAGTGAACTTTGCAGATGTATGCACTGCCTCATCTGCATTTTATATAGGTTCTGGAAAATCTATCTGAATTCCTCATGCCTTTTGCAACATGTGCCTGGCGGCCTAGCTCCTTCCCTGGAGTTATTTTTCAAAAGTGCTTTAGAGAGGAAGCCAGCCTAAAGCATTTACAAAGGAGGATTTAGATTGAGAAGTAATGGAGACAGTGACAGCAGACAGCACTCTTAACAAGCCTGAGCCGGACAGTGGCTGTAGTGAAAAGTCAGAATGGATGACTTGCTTTTAAACATAATAGAAAATGATACATTCTGATGGGGAGATTGTAGAGACTGAAAATATAATTGACTATCATTGTCTTCATCTTCATATAAAATGTTCTTCCTAATTCAGGCATGTCTTGTAGAAGAGCATGAATCTTGAAGATCAAAGGTCACAGAGTTTTAGGCTCAAGGGTAGCCAATAGTTTATTGAAGAGGAAAGAAATTATTTTTTTGTGCCAAACAGGTATGAAAGATAGACAAATCCATGCATTTGCTCATGTTGTTCATCTGGAATATTTTTACAGTAACTGAATAAAATTTTAGCTGTTTCCTTGGCTCTGTGAATCACATATGGATAAAATAGGATCCACTCAGCAGGTTGCAAGCTGGTGCCTCTAAACATATTTAGTTGAGCAAAACGGCACAAAATGGAACCATATGTGTTTTCTTTTAAGCTAATCTGCTGCGGTAGTATTGTCAGCACTTTGGAGAGCCCTCTCCATATGAAGCTTGCCAGACTTTCACATATACTCTGTAAGAGTCATTTTGATGTCATCTACCTAGTCCTCCTTGCAAATACTTATCCACTGTTCTATGATACTTACAAAAGTAATAACTTCTATAATAAGAAATATTATAGGAGTGTTACATCACAAACAGGAACTAGAATACTATTGTATTTCAGACATTCATTACCACTTTAGGAAGAGACATCCAGGAGCACTTGTACAAAAGTTTAATTATCAATAGACATATGTGAGTTGGGGATCTGAAATGCAAATCTTAAAATAATGATTCTTTAGAAAAACTGCTTCTTTCTGTCCACAGGACTCATGTCCCAGAACTATTATGGAGATGCCAGAATTTTTTTTCTTTATAATGATACTTGCAAACAGCATTCATGGATATGCTTGACAGTGTTGACCTGCATCCTTCATTTAACATTTTTCAAAGTGTTCTCTGGCATATTTCTGTTAGTAATGAGGACTCTATTCTTGTTGGACCACAGCATATATATTCAAGGTAAATTTCCAGTGGTCTTTGAGCTTCTAAAATCTGTTCAAACTAGAATCTTTCTGGTCACATCAGAACAATTTCTCATGCAGTTCTTTTTCCAATTGGTTCTTTTTGTGCCTATGTGTGGGATTAACTTTGTAAATACTCTTCATTTTGGAAAAGCCACATCAACAAAAGAAATTTATATACAAAATATTAACACGATAAAGTTATGTACATTATGAGTTTTTATAACTTATTCAATAGTATTCTACATGTTTCTACTATGCATGCATGTTTCTCATAAAAATAGATTTTGTGGGTTGATGGACTAGGGACAGGTGGGGGTGGGAACAGGAGGAATTAGGCTGGAGTGGGGAGGGATGGAGAGGGGAAATGAATACAAATTAAATGTATTGAATTCAAGCACTATTCTACCCATGCCTGTCTCAGAGACTTGTTCCTTTTACTCCCTCAGCTTTATTGCTTGTTTTCCCAAGAGATTACAGATTGCTGTTTTATCTCCACACAGCTTCTCCTTAGTCAATCACTTGGCAGTCAGATATTCTAGTTAGTTCTTCCTTTCACATACTGCTCTGTCAAACTGTGCGCTTACATTTTCCAAAGATCATGACTAGCCGTGAACACGACTGCTCTGCAGAGAATCTGCTGTCCAGGCTATCTACCCTAGCTGCCATAATAGCCGGCACATTCCTTCTTTTCCTGGGACACGTCACTCATGTGTTCCAGCAAATGCCAACTGCCCTTTAGATCTAAAACCCTGTCTTTGTATTACAGACACTTTGCAAAAATTCATTTTACTTGTAGCACTTTTCTATCTGGCAAACATCATTCATTCATTCATTCATTCATTCATTCATTCATTCATTCTGCCATATCTCATCAAGTCCTGTGTTTCCAATTATGAGACTAAAATTTTCTGATCTATTTCTCTTTTTCCTTTATGACATAGTTATCCATGAAAGCATTTGTTTGATTTATGCAATATGCATTTCCATATTCTGTCAGGAGTATGTTAAAAAGAATACATGTGGTTTTATTTTTAAGATGGATATTAAATTTTTTCCTATGAGAATGAGTACAATAGAGTTGTATGTACTTTGAAAATGGGTATTTAAGAGCTATCACTAGAATATTGTATTATTTCTAGTCAAAGGTGTGAAAGAACATGGGAAGCTGCACACATAGTATATACATTCCTTCTAATAAAATCTACCATGATAGAAAGTGAGTAACATTTCCAGCTTTAATCTATGGCAATGAGTTTTATCAGAAAGAATGTCAGAGAACATAAGCAGATAAGATTCCTGGAGGCAAAACGCACCCAATTAAGGTGATTTACCACATTCCAAAATGACTTGACAAGTACATTTAAATCTCTAAAATGATATCTGTTCTTATTTCTGTCATGGATTAGAAAATTATGGGAATTCAAGATACCATCATCACCATCCTCCTCCTCACCATGAAAGACATTTGTTAAGTATATTCCTATGATAGATCTGCCTCTCAAACCTTTTAAATATATAGATGATGCCATCAAAGGAGTTTCAATTTGCTGCATTGACAGTCAAACTTATATTGAATGCTCACATGTTAGATAAATGAAGTTCCAGGTTCCAAAGTATATTGGTGCTTTATTAAATCTGAGATCTTTTTAAATGAGAAAAACTAGTTGCTGATGGTTTCAATCAAGGAATTAGAAAATTTCCCTTGTAAAGTGCAGGAAGCAAATATTTTCATCCCCATGGGTTGAATGATCTCTGTAACAACTATTCAACAGTGCTTCAGGAGCATAAATCAGCCATGAAAATGCATAAATGAACAAATATTGCTATGTGCTTATGAAGCCTCATTATGAAAGGAGCCATGCATTATACTTGACCTGAACACCACAGTTCTCTGATTGGAATGATAGAAGATCATAACATATTTTTAAAAGATGTGTTTATTTAAAAGAAGCCGAAATAAAATTAGTAGAGTTTTCAGGATAAGGGGATGATGCCGCAAGCCACCAGATCAACTTACATTTTCAAAAGCAAAAGGAAAATTCTTAGAGGTAACACCACTACTAAAGCCTGTGACTGCTATAGAGTACTTACTAATTACAGGTTGTGTTAGAATGATGCAAATGAAGAAAGTCAGACTTCTATTCTCTATGTAAGGCCATCACTGAGCTAGATAATCAATGGCATGTCTGAAAATGAAAAATAAGGGTAGTGAGTGATAAATCATTTTGCAAAATGCTTGCTGTATTAATATGAGGTCTGAATTTGATCTTCAGAATCCCTGTAGAAAGCCACTCTTATAATCTCGGTGCTGGTAATGCAGAGGTAGGCAGATCCATGAGGAACACAGACCAGATAGCCTAGCCTAATTGTCATGCTCTAGGCTCTAGAGAGAGCCCATGTCTCAAAAGAAGAAACATGCCTCTTGAAGAAAGGCACACGAGGTTGACCTCCAACCTCCACATGCATGAGCACACACACCTTCATACACACACATGGATATGACTCACAACTATAAACAAACAGATTAAAGAGAAAGCAATAGAAAATAGAGATTAAATAAATGAAGTAGAAATAAATAGGGAAAAATTATAGATAGAGGATTTAATTGATAGATTTAACTCACAGGAGACTATCAATACCATTACAGTTTCTGATTTCAAACTACATTTGATTAGATTCTTAATTTACAGTAGTTATATCATCCAAACTAACCGAACTCCCAATTGAATTAAAAATTACTATAGGATAGATGTAACTTAAGACATCTGGAATAACTAAAAATTCAGACTTATCAGATTTTCTCAGGCATAGCTTTGTAAGGGAAATATTAAAAGTATATACCAAAACAAGCCACCATGAATTATATTCTGAGGAATTATTGAAGGAATATTTCTAGCAAAGTGTGCACACTAAAGAATTTTCACACATAAAATATAAAATTAGTAAATCTTTTTTTTTTCATCTTTTTTTTCTCTTTTTATTATTATTAATTCAAGTTAGGGAACAGGCTTGTTTCACATGTAATTCCCCTCTCCCTCTCCCTCTCCCTCCCCTTACCCCCATTCCTTCTCCCCCACCTCCAACCTACCCCCCACCCCATCCACCCACCACTCCCCAGGCAGGGTAGGGCCCCCAACCGGGGCTCCACCAAGTCCACCAAATCTTCCTGTGCTGGGCCTGGGTCCCTCCCCATGTGTTCAGAGACAGAGTGCATCCCTTCAAGTGGGATGGGCTCTCGAAGTCCCCCACATACACCAGGGCAAAAAGCCAGTCCACCTCCGGAGGCTCCCAGGAGTGCAGGGGCCTCCCCGATGGCATCCATGATCAGGGGGCTGGATTAGTCCCATACTGGCCTCCCAAAGAGCGTCTGGGGTCGATATGCTTTCCCTTTTTCAGGCCAACTGTTTATGTGGGTTTCTCCAACCTGGTACAGACCCCTTCGTTCTTCATTCCTCCCTCTCTTCAACTAGGTTCCAGAATTCAGCTTAGTGTATTTCTGTGTAAATAGAGATAAATAAGAGATGAAAAGTATTGTCAAGAAGAAGGATATTAACACAACTACTCAGACAAAACAAATAACAACAAACAAAAACTACTTAAGTCAAAATTTAAATAAATATTGACATAAACTATGTGCGAGAATTAAGTAAAGTATTTTTTTAGAAGTGAAGGGAAGGAATTATAGAAATGCAAACTAGAAATGGGTAAATGAAAAACAGAACAGCATGTTCAGTAGGTAATATTAGTTCCATCAGTGGAAGACAGAATGCATAAGAGGAAGGCAGTGACACCTGGTAAAACAAACACACTGTAATAGACTGGAGGTTGTTTATAACCTCCAAAATGTAGAATGTAAATGTACTGATTCTGGGGAGACTATGAATTAGTATGCAATTAATAATACAAGTACCATGCCACAAATTTACAATCAAAGAATGAGAAAAATGGCAGGTAGAAAAAGAGAGCAAATTTGAAAGTCCAATGTTAAAGAGTAGAACTAGTTTAAAATTTATCAATTATTATAATAAATATAAGAAGTCTATATTATGCAATCAAATGGTGAAGTGATTAAAATACATAATTTTAGAAACAAATAACTATAACCAAAAGTTAGTTAGCCTTCTATGATTTTGAACACAAAGTGGGTTTTAGGGGAATAGACATTGTTAGCAGCAAAGACAGTGAGTAAATAATAAGAGTTCATTTCTAGGAGTATACAATAATAAAATTCTTATTACTTCAAAATATAAAATGACAATAAAATGAACAACTACAAGGAAAATCTAAAACACAGTAGGATTTTTACAATGTGTGCATTATCTTTATAAAAGCATTTGCTAACTAATAACTAAGATCATGGGGGCTTTCATGTAGTTCAAAAACAGATGAAAAAATCAGCCATAGCAGACTTTTTAAAAACACACTGACAACTATACAAACAAAACAAAGGCTGGTAGGATCACCTATTTTTAAAAGGTTCTGATATGGTTCTAAACAAATGAAGCATACTTAACCAAAGCATGGCAAATTAACTGACTTCAACAATTATTTCCCATTTATTAATTTAAAGATAATTGTACATGTTCCTGTCCTCAGTTACACTTATAATGTTCCTATTTGTCTTCCATTGTAATAATTTACTTCTTTAAGATCCCCAAATGCCTCTGCTTCAATTATTGCCCTTCTGGTACTGAAATCCTCAGAACTTCACAAAAGATTATGACATACCCACTTTAAGATATCCTCCACTCTTTCCCATCTATTACTTGGTACTATGTAATCTATCTTACTTTAACTACCCCCACAGTCATGGAAATAATTATCAAAATAATATTCATTCAATAAATTCCATAAATGTTTTAGGTCAGATTTTGCTTTATCTTTAGTGTGATATAGATTCTCTCTCTCTCTCCCCCCCCTTCTCTCCCCCTTTTTATCACTCTACCTCTCTCTCATCTTTTTGTGTGTGTCTGTCTCTATGTGTCTATCCCTTCTGTCTTTGTCTCTGTCTCTCCATCTGTCTGTCTGTCTCTGTCTCTGTCTCTCATCTGTTTCTAACTTACTCGAGTGTGTGTGTGTGTGTGTGTGTGTGTGTGTGTGTGTGTGCGCGCGCACGCGTTTGTGTATTTAATGGGGACTTAACCCAAGCCCAATAAGGCATATCTTCAACCCCATTTCCCTTTCTATTATTTATTTATTTATTTATTTATTTATTTATTTATTTATTTGTTTATTTATTTTATCTGTCTATTTGTTTAATTGAAATTAGATTTTTTCACATAATATATGCTAACTAGTTTCCCATCCTTCTACTTTCTCCGCCCCACATCCCTTACCAATGAGAGCAACTCCCTTTCTGTCTCTCATTAGAGAACAAATAGGATTCTTAGGTATAATAATAAAATAAAATAAGAATAATCAAACATGTCAGAATAGGGTAAAAAAAGAAAAAGCAGAAGGAAAAGAGCCCAAGAAAAAGCTCAAGAACCTGATATAGACTCAGAAACCCGCTCATTCACAAACTCAGGAATCCAATAAAAACATTAAACTGGAAGCCATAATGTTTATGCAAAGGTGACACCAAGTAACAATCTAAGCAACAGAGGAGTGGCTACCTTAAAGGCCCTCCCCTGATAATGAGATTGATGACTGACTTATAGGCCATCCTATAGCCTTCATCCAGCAGCTGGTGGAAGTATAAGCAGACACCCACAACTAATCACTGAACTGAACTGGAATCCAGTTGCAGAGAAGGACAAGTGATGAGCAAAGGGGTCCAGACCAGGCTGGTAAAACCCACAGAAACAGCTGATCTGAACAATGGGGAGATCTTGGTCCTCAGACTGATAGCTGGGAAACCAGCATGGGACTGATCCAGAAATCTATGGGGTCTCCTGTAGTAGATCAGTACTTATTCTTAGCATAGGTGTGGACTTTGGGAGCCCATTTCACATAGAGGGATCCTCTCTGAGCCAAGACACATGGGGGTGGGCCTAGGCCCTATCCCAAAGGATATGACAGACTCTGAAGACCCCCTATGGAAGGCTTCACCCTCCTTGGGGAGCAGAAAGGGTATGGGATAGGTAGGGTGTTAGTTGTGGGGTGTGGTAGGGGATAAGGGGAGGGAGAGGGAACTGGGATTAACACGTAAAACAATCTTGTTTCTAATTCAAATAAATAATGGAAAAAAGAATAAAGAAAATATAAATTAATTTACTATAATTAAAAATAAATGTTTTTAAGGGAAAGCTCTGTCATAATGTTATGAGGCAAAGAACCTCCAAAAATGCAATTGAGTCAGTTTTAATTTTCCATCTACTGCTGAGCATGCAGGATGATGGCAAGAGTGGTTTGTTTCCCTAGTGAAACTCCACTGGAGGAAGGTAAATTTCATTTGCAAGTGTTTATTAATTGGAGATTGCTTCTGTCTTAGGGATGGGGACATGTGTCCACTTTTCCTCTTGGCTTTAGGGCCCCTTCTGGTGCAGACCCATGCAGGACCTGTGCATATTGCCTCAGTATCTGTGAGTTCGTTTGTATATTGATTCTATTGATTTAGAGTGGTGTAGGGAGTAATCCTGTTTAGAGGTACTGCTGACCATGCCTGCTTGGGTGTAGTCAGAGTGATGTAGCAAGGATTTAAGTAGCAGAGAGACACACATGCAGCTCTCTTTTCTCTCTACTGCCTGTCTGAGTGGACATCTGTGGGTCACTCTGGCTCTAGTGTAAACCTGGTCACTGGCCCTTGCGTGAGTACTATCCCTTTAATAAACTACCTGTTGTCAATATAGTTCTGATTCCATTGCGTTCAGCTTTAGAGGGGCTTGTTTTCTTGGGGTCCTCCATATTGTCTGGCTCTTCCACTCTTTTTTGTTTGCTCATCTGCAGTGTTCCTTGAAACCCAAGAGGAGGGATTTGATAGAGACATCCTAGTTAAGTTTTAGTGTTGCAAGTTCGCTCACTCTTTGTAGAATTTGTGGTTGTAGATCTCAGTATTTGTTCCTATTTGCTGCAGGAGGAAGCTTCTCTGATGATGGTTGAGCAAGGCACTCTTCTGTGAGTAGAGCAGAATGTCATTAGAAGTCATTTTATTGATACATATTTTATTTTTACACCAGTAGTATTTGGTTATATTCTAGGTCTGTGCTATATAGTCTCATGGTCTTGTTCACCCAGGCAGTGTCCAGGACAGATTCCTTCTCAAAGTGTAGGCCTTAAGTCAAAGCAAATATTTTACAGGTGGGACAATATTATAGATAAAAAGGAGGGTGGTGGGTTTGGGGCTTACATTTCCTGTGCCAATGCATTCAAGACTGTTTCCCACATTCTCTCTATCATGTTCATCATATCTAGTTTTATGTTGAGGTTTTTGATCCATTTGGAATTGAGTTTTGTGAAGGGTGATGAGTAATGTACTATTTGATTTCTTCTCTATGCAGCTGTTCAGTTTGACCAGCACTGTATGCTGAAGATACTTTCTTTTTCCATTTTGTATTTATGTCATTATCGAAATTTAAGTGTACGTAGGTGTGTGGATTTATTTCTGGGTCTTCAGTTCAATTCCACTGAACAATGTGCTTATTTATGTGTAATATCATGCTGTTTGTATTACGCTAGTTTTGCAGTACAATGTGAAATCCAGCAGTTTAGCATTGTTTTATCTATCTTGAGTTTTTTGTTGCTTCATAGGAAGCTAGAGATTATCAGTCTGTGAAGAATTGTACTGGAATTTTGATGGCCATTTCGATAAACCTGTAGATTGATTTTGGTAGGATTGCCAATCTACTGTTAATCCTACTGATCCATGAACATGAGAGATCTTTCCATCTTCTGATACTTTCATTTTCTTTCTTCAGAGACTCAAGGTTTTATCATGCAAGTCTTTCACTTGCCTAGTAAGAGTTATCCCATGATGTTTTATATTGTTTGTGACTATTGGGAAAGGTATTGTTTTCTTGATTTCTTTTTCAGCACATTTTATCACTTCTAAATTGGAATGATACTGATTTTGTCAGTTAATTCTGTATCCAGCTACTTTGATGAAAGTGTTTTTCAGGTGAAGGAGTTCCCCAGTGGAACTTTTAGGTCACTTATTTATACTGTCATATTATCTGTGAATAAAGATACTTTGACTTCTCTATTTCCAATTTGTATCCCCTTGATTTCCTTCAGTTGTCTTGCACTATCTGAGTTTCAGGAGCCTGCAGAGTCCAGTTCTGCTGTTATCCTCCCAGGGTTCGGGTCAGTTACCAAAATATAGCAAAGGGGAAATTAGAAGATCTCTCTAGTCTGAGGAGTTTTGGATTACAGAATGTGCTTATGCAGGTGCTGCTTGAATCATGTTCTTTATTCTTCTGCCTCTCTAAGTCTCTTGTCCTAATTGTCTATAATTTTTTAGTTCTAATTCTTTAGTTCCAATTCTGTAGTTCCAAGTCTTTTCCTAATTCTCCGTTTTAATTCTTTGTTTCAATTCTCCTTGCTTTTCTGTTCCTTTAGACTCAGTGCATTTTTTAAAACAGGAGGCTGAAGTAATAATAAAAAAAATCACAAGAATTACATCTCATTGGTCAAAAGTACATTCCTTTGGGTGAGTGATAAGGGTAGAGCCCTTTACCATGGAAACACAAAGTTTCAAGATTTCTGGAGTAAGACCTTGACCAGAGGGTGGGGGCACAGTGCAAAGTGCCCAGTAAGACAACATTCAAGACAAGGTCTTTATCAGCCAGACTTGGCAGGCTAAGAATTACATGTTTTTTAAAGGCTGTTTTATATAAATAACCTTGGCTAGACATCTGCAACTCTGACCTTGTGCATAACGGTAAAGTTTTTAACTTAAGATACAGTTAGTTACAAAACCTTTAATCTAGTTTGAACTTGCTGTGAGGTTAACAAAAATGAGCTAATTGTATGCAGGGAAACAGTGATTTTCTTGTGTTAGTCTGAGTAAAAGGAACAAAACAGGCTTTAAGTGTCTTACAACCTCATGGAACAATAGCTCTAGTTATGAAGCATTCTACATATCAAAATTGGATAGTTAATGATAAGTCATCTTCCTGATTATCCACAGATATATGTGTGTCCAATAGATAGAATATTTTCACAAGATAAACACACAAGCCATGGGAAAACACTCAAAGCAATTCTTAGTAAAGAAATGAAGTGTTTCATAACAGAAATTACAGACAAAATATAGTTATCTATAGCCAGTGACCCCATAGACATACCAAGTGGTGCTTACCCCAAAAGAGGGCAGGAAGCCTACTTATCTGGTAGGTCAGCTAGATGAACACTAATTGTCATCTGCTGTATAATTCCATGGCCTCCGACAGCTGAGGCTTTAAGTACTAGATTGCATAGGTATGGAGAGAGGGGACAACCTTGTATTGTTCCTGATTTTTATTGGAATTGCTTTGAGTTTCTCTCCATTTAATCTGTTATTAGCTATAGGATTGTTGTAAATTGCTTTTACTATGTTGAGGCATGTTTCTTTTATCCCTAATCTCTCCAGGACTTTATAATGAAGTTGTGTTGGTTTTTGTCACAGGCCTTTTCTGAATCTAAGGAGATAACCATGTTTTTTTTCTTTCATTTTGTTTTTTATTGTGAATTACTTTTATTGATTTATGCATGTTGAACCATCCTTCTATTTCTGGGATGAAGCCTACTTGATTTTACTGGATGATCCTCTTGATGTATCCTTGTATTTAGTTTGCAAGCATTTTATTCAAAAGTTTTGCTTCTATGTACATAAGGAAAATTGGTCTGTAATTCTCTTTCTTTGTTGGGTCTTTAAGTGGTTTGGGTATCAGGGAAAATGTGACCTTATGAAACAAATTGGGCAGCATTCCTTCTGTTTCTATTTTGTGGAATAATCTGAGGAGAATTAGTATTAAGTTTTGTTTGAAACTATAGCAGAATTCTGTGTTAAAATCATGTCCCTATTCTTTTTCATTTGATTGGAAGACTTTTAATGACTGCTTCTATTTCAACAGGGGTTGCATATCTATTTAAATTGCGTGTCTTATCTTGATTTAACTTTAATAATTTGTATATATTGAGAAAATTTTCCATTGTTTTTAGATTTTCCAATTTGGTTGAGTACAGAATTTTTTTGTTTGTTTGTTTTTTCGAGACAGGGTTTCTCTGTGTAGCTTTGGAGCCTATCCTGGCACTCACTCTGGAGACCAGGCTGGCCTCGAACTCACAGAGATCCACCTGCCTCTGCCTCCCAAGTCCTGGGATTAAAGGCGTGCACCACCAACGCCTGGCTTAGAATTTTTAAATGTTCTTATGCTTCTCTGGATTTCCTTTGTTCTGTTTTCATGTCCCTCTTTTCATTTGCAAGTTTTAAAAATTTGATTAGTTCCTCAGCCTTTTTGTTAATTTGTATATAGTTTTTGTCTATCTCATTGATTTTCTTAACTAACTTTTCCCTTTATTGACTCTTTTTATTTGATTCTATTTTGTTGATTTTAGCCCCGTGTTTGATTATTTCTTGCATCTATTCCTTTCGGTGTGATTTCTTTTTTTCTTTCTTGTTTCCAGTCCTTTACTTTTTTGTGTCTTTGAATCTTAGAAATTTTTTTTTTTTTTTTTTTGGTTTTTGAGACAGGGTTTCTCTGTGTAGCTTTGGAACCTATCCTGGCACTTGCTCTGTAGCCCAGGCTGGCCTCGAACTCACAGAGATCTGCCTGCCTCTGCCTCCCAAGTGCTGGGATTAAAGGTACGCACCACCAATGCCTGGCTGTTGAATCCTAGAACTTTTAGTTATGCTGTAAAGTTACTGGTATGAGAGCTCCCAAATTATTTTTATATGGTCACTTACTGCTATTAATTTGACTCTTAGAACTACCTTCATCATGTCCCATAAGTTTGGACACATTGTGTTTTATTTTTCATTCGATTGTAGAAAGTCTTTAATCTCTTTCTTAATTTCTCTTTTTACCATTTTTTCATCCAGTAGGTAGTTGTTCTTTTCTATGACTTTATATTCTTTTTTTTGTTTCCATTGTTATTTATATCCAGCTTTAATTTGTGGTGAGATAGGATGAAGGGTGTTATTTCAATTTTCTTTTATCTGTTGAGAACTGCTTTGTACATGCATGAGGTAAATTATGGAGAAATTTATTTGAGGTGCTGAGAAGAAGGTATATTCTTTTGTGTTTGGGTGAAATGTTCTGTGAATATCTGTTAGGCCCATTTGTTTTATAACTTCAGTTACTTCCAGCATTTCTCTGTTTAATTTTTAGTGGGTGGCATGTCTATTTTGGAAAGTCAAGAGTTGGATATTGATGTTTCTCAAAATCGATATTGTGAGGTCAATGCATGATTTAAGCTATAGTAGTGTTTCTCTTATGAATTTGGGTTTCCTTGTGTTTGAGCATAGATGTTAAGAATTGTGATGTCCTTTTTTCCCTTTAATGAGTATGTAGTGTCCTTCCCTATCTCCTCTTACTAGTTTTTTTTTTTTTTTGTTAGAAGTCTATTTTGTAAGACATTTAAATGGCTATAGCAGCTTGCTTCTCTGTTTCATTTGCTTGGAATACCGTTTCCCATCCATTTATCCTGAGGTGACATTTATCCTTGATATTAAGTTGTTTCTTGGATCCAGTTTTCCAATTCATTCTGTTAGTTTTTGTTCTTTTATTATGTAATTGAGACCCCATGTCGAGGGATATCAATGAGCAGTGTTTGTTGATTCTTGTTTTTTGTTGTTGTGGTGTGTGTGTTTCCCTTCTTTTGATTTGTGGTCTTTAGTTATTCATTTGTTGTATGAAGTTAACCTCTTTAGGTTGTGATTTTTCTTCTAGTACCTTTTGTATGGATGGATTTGTAGATAACTATATTTAAATTTGGTTTTTATCAGGTAATGTCTCATTTTCTCCATATATTTTGGCTGAAGATTTTGCTGGATATAATAGTCCAGGTTGGAATCTGTGTTCTCTTCGAGTTTGTAGAACATTCGTTCAGGCCCTTCTGGCTTATAGAACATTCATTTTTAATGATGTCTTTTCCCTTAGTCACTGTGCTGATTACATTCTTATACTTCTTTTAAAAATATATCTTCAAATTATCAAAAATCAGTATCCAATATTTTATTTTCTTTTTAATATACTCTTCATTTGGAAGGAGATGTCACTGTGAATCTTAGTCCATGTGGAATGAATTGAATTATGGGTAGGCATCCCAAGCTATCAGGGTGACACCCTATCTTAAGTACAAAGTAACTTTCCCCTCCCCAACTTCTAGTATTTTTTCCTTCTGATACTTTCTACAAATGTGGTTTCCCATATACTGAATATAAAACTATACACTTACTAAAAGTATTTATTTAGTCCCTTTGTTCTTACAGAGATCTTCTAAGATAAAATCCTCCTCATATACTATGATGACATATTGTTTATGATCTAACAAAGCTTGCCTGGAGATCAGAATGCAAAGCTAGCCACAGTCATAGAGGTCAGACAGTGGTGGCACACACCTTTAATCCCACGACTCAGGAGACAGTGGCAGATGGGTCTCTGTGTGTCCAAGACAACCCTGGGTTATGCGAAAGTGAATCAGTCTAAATGAGTAACAGAGCTCTTGCCTTTAATCCCAGCACTAGAGAGGTATGTATGACAGGAGCAGATGAGGTTTTGGTGGAAAGCATTGCAGTCTGAATGAATCTGAAGAGCAATGCAGTCTGGAGATGCAATCTGAGGTTCAGTGGATTGCCTCTTCAGTCTGAGCACTGGCAGTGGTGAACTCTCTAGTGGTTGGTTGCTTTGCTTTTCTGATGTTCTGCTTAAACTCCAATTTCTGTCTCTGGGTTATTATGATTCATGCTACAATATAACATATGAAACTTTCAAAAGTCTGGCCCCAATAAATTTATTCAGCTTCTTTTCATAATTCTATATCATGTATGTTACACTTGAGTTCCATCAGACAGCTTTACTCTGGTCCCCAAACACTTCATTTTCCTTTGTTTATCTATAATTTTGCTATTCCTTTTTCTGTACATATATATTTTTATGTAAAAATCTCTTACTGGTGAACCACTGGATCTCCCTTTAAGGACTGGTTAAATATTCCCTTAGTAAAGTTTGTACTGGTGCCTTTCAGGACAGTTAGCACTTTGGTCCTTAATGAAGCCATGGCAGCTTACTCCTCTCTCTGTTATAGACTCTGTATATAACATTAAGACACTTTGCCGTTTTCTTCCCATGTACTTTGTACACTAGGCAATCAAAGCAGAGTGCTAGAATATAGCAGGTACAGGGCAATATAATTTTGCTGAATAAAAGCCTTAAATATTAGCTGATTCTCTAATTGTATTGTTGATGTCTCCAATCTGCCAGAAGTGACATTCAGTTGCCTTCATCTGAAATGGATATGTCTGTAAGAAGATGGCAAGAATTTATTTTTTTCAACATAGAACAAAATATAGCAATTCAACCCTTTTATCCTTCTAAATTTTGTACTGTCATGGTCTTACCTTTTATAGATATTCTATATCTTCTTTCGAATTATGTTCCATTAGTCATCAACAACTCAGCTTTTGCTGAAAAAGTTGCCACCTCATCAATGCTTGAGGTACACCGTTGTTTTCCATTCTTCTTATTCATATGCATCTTTCAACATACCCCATGATGCTTGTTACCAAAATAATCCAACATATCACTAATGTCATCTCTGTCTCACAGCCTCTATTAAATGTTGCATCACTAGATCATAGGTTGACTATCCTCCATACATCAGATTGTTACATAGTATCAGATTTGGAAAATTTATAAATATATACACATAATGATACCCACTTCTTGGGAATAGACCCAAGTTTAACTACATTTGTATTTTATACCCTCTGTATGCACATAAAAATCCTAAGAGAATTTCATAGAATCGCTCCAACAATCTGTGCATAAATAATGTTTCATGATACATAATTTTCCATATCATAACATTACGTGGACACTCAAATTATTTTTTATTTTGGAGCATTTTGATCTTCAGATTAGGGAAGCTCCAAATGCTATGTATATAAGTGGTAGCCATTATGCCCATTATAAAACCATCAAAAAGCAAACAAAGGGATGCTCATTGTACTAAAGGCTATGCTTAATACACAGTTCTATATTCTAGCAAGGGTTGATACTTTTGGTGTGCATTTTCAACATGCCCACACTTTGGTCTTCATTTGCTGCTCCACTGAATGTGCCCATGTCTTCTTCAGTCTTTGAAGAAACTGTCATCTCTACATAGCACATATCCTAAAACAGCTATACTGAAAATCTTTCCAATAAAGTTTGGAAATCAGTGGATAGGAGTGAGGAGGTATTCTGTAAAGTGGGTAGAGAGGGAGAGAAATATTAAACCCTGTTTTCTGAGTTGTTTTGGGCTTCAGTATTCACTTTTACTTCACTCAAAACCATGACAAGATGCTGTAGGAACTGGTTTCACATTTAGAGTTGTTATCAGTTTTCAACAAAGAAATGAGGATTTTTTAATAAAAAAGATGGTTGTGAATTTTAATATTGAAAGATATATGAAGTTGGAAAGAGATATGTCCCTTTATACTTTCTGAAACTCAGTATTCTTTTTTGTTTCATAGAATTCCTATGAGGATATTCGTGTGAAAAGATATGGAAAGGGCCTGGCTCAGGGGAAGAAACTTCATCTTCTTGGGCACCAATTTGTTACCAGACCAACCTTATAGGAGGCAAATGGGGTAAGTGTATAAGGCTTCAGGGTAAATTCAATCTTAGAATCATTCACTGACCCAAAAGTCCTATCCTATTGGTCAACCTAGACTTTAAATCTTATTTCTAAACAATATTACTAATTTTTTTGACCATGGATATCTACTTCTTCAATTAAATATAAGGGAAATTGACATGGAATGTAATTTTGTGAATGAGTATTTCTTCAGTCTCCCTCCAAGAATGTGCGTTTTCTCTCTTTATTCTTTCCTTTGTATTCTAAAGATTCTGTTCCATACTCTTCAACCTCACTTGCTCTTTAGATTTTACAATTTGTCTCTCTGTTCATGTTGACTCATGCTTGCCCTAACTCATCTCTCTATTTGTGACTAATTCTCACTGAGACAGTATTCTAGTCTATGCAAAGGTATACAGCTATAGCTGTACCAGTCAACTTGTTGTTAGTGCATCAAAATACCCAAGGCAGCCATCTTAATCAGAGAAGAGGTTTATTCAGTGTATTCATAGAAACTCAAGAGCATGATTTCTGCATTGGGCTCAAGTCTGTGGAGATCGAATGTTCAATGGTAGATGGCAGTGATAGAAGTACATGTTGAAGCAATTGGTCATATTGCTAGTAGACAACAGTCATATCCAGATGAGTCCAAACTCAGGG